>NC_053026.1:195120356-195772856 GCF_003073215.2 Triticum urartu | reverse complement strand
TCACTGGATTTGGACAAACGAGCAAAAAGTAGTGAAGGTTTGAAGATCAGGGACAAGTCTGCGATAAAAATTATTACGGATAGGTCCCTGGCCGAAAATAAAAATTAAAAAGAAAAACCAAACGAACGAACGTTCGTTAACAAAATCGAGCTTTTGAGTCCTTCAAGCGAGTGCCGCAGGGAAAGGAAGAGTACTTTATCACGGCCGTTTATTAGGACTACTTGGATAAGTTAGGACAGTTTCTCTAAGGCCAGCTGTTGAGTTAGTCGGTTCATAGGTTGTCGTAAAATATAGAACAAATACGTTCGCTAACAGAGAGAATCGGGTGAAAGTTTACTAATTAGACTAGAACAAAAATGAAAAACCGATCTAAAAACTAAACCGACAAAAAACCAAAAACCCGAAAGAACCGACCTGTTTTTACCAGTCAACGACGTCGGCGGCGGGATCCGGGGTTCCGAAGTCGGGCGTCGACGGCGAGGCGTCGGGCGTCAATGGCGAGGCGATGGCGAGGCGGCGGTGCGGGGAGGCGGCGGCGGCTACGGCAGCGGCGGCGCGGGCTGCGGCGGCGGTGGGTGGTGGTGCGGCAGGCGGCGGCGGGTGGCGGGTGAGGAAGAGGGTCCGGGGGCGGCTTATAAAGGGGCCCCGAGGGGTCCTCAGCTTGCGTGAGGGGGCGGCGAGGCCGACCCGGACTCCTCCTCGCTGGAGTCCGGCGCCCGCATGGGAGAAAGGCGGCGCGACTTGGTTGGGCCGGCTGGGCTTCGGCCCAGCTCAGTCCGGAGGTTTTTCTTTAAATAGTTTTTGCCGAACGGGAAAATCCAAAAATAAAATAAATAAAAATCCTAAAATCCCAAAAATAATTTTCAGGGTCCTCTACTAATATTTAGGACAACATGAACATTTTTCTGGTCTAAAAATGCAATTTTGAAAAATGCAATTTTCCCCTAATTTAATAAAATAAATTCTCAATAAAATATTCGAATAAGATAAATATTTTTATTTAAAATTAAATTCCATTATTTTCTTTATTTTGAAGAAGTCATATTATCTTATCTTGATATTTTATATATTTCGAAATAATTTGAAAAATAACTTCAAATAAAAAATCACTTTGATCCAATTTGCCAATTTTGAAAATTCAAAAATGGAATTTTATAAAACCTCCAACTCTCTCAGATGGTCCTTGAATTGCTTAAGGTCTTTTAGGATCAAAATGTTCAAATAAAATCAAACAAAAATGCAATGAGCATGGGTGCATCTGATGACCTAATAATTAACATCCAAATTGAAATTTGGGATGTTACACATCGCCAAGCTTAGTTGCTTGGGAGTCCTTGAATATTACCTTGGGGTGCCTCGGTCATCCCCAATATTAGGCTCTTGCCACTCTTTATTCCTTCATCCATCGTGATCTCACCCAAAACTTGAAAACTTCAATCACACAAAACTTAACAAGACACTCGTGAGATCCGTTAGTATAATAAAACAAATCACAACTTCAAGTACTGTTGCAAACTCATTCATATTTCATTTTTTCATTGTAGCTACTTTATTATAACTTTCCATGGCTTCTACCACCGATACAATCGATAGTTTCATCACACGAGCAAAATAATGCATCAAAAACAAAATCTGTTAAAAACAAGACTGTCTGTAGTAATCTGAACATCAACCAGACTTCTGTAACTCCAAAATTCTGAAAACTTAGGAAAAAATAAAAAATTCGTATATAAGTACTGTGCAAAAAGTTTCAGAAGCGTTTGACTTTCCAGTAAATAATGTAAAATCATGCACTACAGCCAAAGTTTCTGTTTTTACACCCACATACCAAACAAGCAATGTAATCATCCTAAAGGCAAATCTTGGCACATTATTTTTATAATATAATGGAATTGTAAAAGGGCATAATTATTTTTGTGAGAATCTTCATAAAAAATTCTACATTGTTTCCATGAGCATGAACACAAGTGTTCAAGGTCGACCCTCACTTTTCCAATGCATAACTTCCAATCGCTTCTCTTTTGTGAAAAAGTTTTTAAGTTCCCCTCTATATTTTTTGTTTTTTGAACTTTATAAAAGCAATCAACAAAAAGAAATGACTCTCTAAAACTTCCGAATTGTCTCCCTGGCAGCGCTTTCTTTAAAGCCATTAAGCTAGGCATAAAGTGCTCAAGTTATGAATCCACCCGAATCCCAAGGTATATCAAAACCAATTTTAATTAACAATGATTTGGCATTTCATAGTGAGCACAAAGCAACATAAATCATGCAATGACTAAGTCTAACTCTCTTCCTATGCATTGGCATGTCATACAAGAACAATTCATGCACATCAAGTAAAGGCCAATACATAACATAAGTAGTTTCTTGCAATTTTATCGTGTTGGAAACATAGATAGGTGGAGATGTAGTTCCTATCTCATAATAATTGAAAGTAGGAGAATCAAGCACATGCATATTACATTCATCGAAATTATCATGTGCATCGGTAAAAGGCAACCCATCAATATAATCCTTAATAAGAACAAACTTCTCCGATATAGTGTAGTTTGGAGAATTCAAAAAGATAATAGGACTATTGTGTGTGGGTGCAATGGCAACAATTTTATCCTTAACATAAGGAAATATAGCAAGTTCATCTCAATAAACATAATTCATATTGGCATCTTGGCCACAAGCATAGCAATTATCAAGTTCATCAAAAAGGGATATTTCAAATGAATCAATGGGATCATAGCAATTATCATAGCATTCATCCTTCGGTAAGAACGAAGGGACATTAAACAATGTATCAGTTGGTGGGTTACTCTCATTAGAAGGTGGGCACGGGTAGCTAATACGCTCTTCCTCCTTTTTTTCTTCGCTCTCATCGTCATATTTTTCATCTAATGAGCTCACAGTGTCATCAATTTTTTCTTCCATAGTTTCCTACAAAATATTAGTCTCCTCTTGGAAAGTGGAGGAGTCCTCAATATATGTGTGGGAGTCCTGGATTAGGGGGTCTCCGGACGGACGGACTATCTCCATTGGCCGGACTGTTAGACTATGAAGATACAAGATTGAAGACTTCGTCTCGTGTCCGGATGGGACTCTACTTGGCATGGAAGGCAAGCTAGGCAATACGTATATGGATATCTCCTCCTCTGTAACCAACCTTGTGTAACCCTAACCCTCTCCGGTGTCTATATAAACCGAAGGGTTTTAGTCCGTAGGACAACAATCACAACATACAATCATACCATAGGCTAGCTTCTAGGGTTTAGCCTCTCTGATCTCGTGGTAGATCTACTCTTGTAACACCCATGTCTTCAATATTAATCAAGCAGGACGTAGGGTTTTACCTCCATCAAGACAGCCCAAACCTGGGTAAAACTTCGTGTCCCTTGCCTCCTGTTACCATCCGGCCTAGACGCACAGTTCGGGACCCCCTACCCGAGATCCGCCGGTTTTGACACCGACATTGGTGCTTTCACCGAGAGTTCCACTATGCTGTCGCCACAAGGAAGGATGTCTCGTCCCGTCTTTAAAGACGGCACTATCGCTGAGGGAGCTCTGGCTATCGGCCAAACTCTCCGGCTAGGCGGTTTTCTTATGACCGCCTGTTCGGCCGCTGCGCCGACGATGACTTCTCGGGTCATCGAAAGCAATCTTCACATCAACTCGGAACTCGCCGAGCAGTTAGATCCAATGGAGCTCTCTTCCCTGAACGAGCTCTTGGATCGTATCGCCGCCCTGGGAGTCGCTACAGACTACAATCAGATTGGGCCTAAACCCGATCTAAGAGAAATTAACTCTCCCCAGGTCACCCATCACGTTGCAGTGGTGGAAGAACAATGCGGCAAAACTTCATCTATCTTAAGGACTAGCTACATCCGGATTCCCTATCCCTCCAAGCCGGATACCCGCGGAGGGGAGGATGTCACTCAAAGCCTGAACCCAGAATCAGGCAGCGGGCCAGATTTACCGGAAAACATCCAAGAATCCAAACTTTCGAGTTCGGAAACTCCTTGGCCACTGAGCCTCAGATTGGGTGAGGATTCGGATTCAATTCCACCTACCCACCAAAACATACGCGATCTATCCCAAATTAGGCAAGAGCCCGCAGAAACAATACGCCATTACTGGGCCAGATTCCTCCTGGTCAAGAACAGGATAAAGGACTGCCGCGAGGAAGACGCAATTTCACTCTTTTGCAATAATTGCACGGACAAGGGAATCCTTAACGCCATAAGTCGTCGTGAAATTACACGCTTTGCCGACTTGGTGTCCATAGTACGAAAGTACTGTGCGATGGAAAGCGCCTGGAAAACCGAAATAAAATTTTGGGATAATCCGGCCCTGAATACAAACCCAGTCCGAAATAAAAGGGTGCATTATCACAATACACTTGGGTTAACCACCAAAAAGCAAAATCCCTCTACGGTGCAAGGAACTGTACTGGAGGGATGGCTCAACGGACCCTGCAAAATTCATAGTACAGCGGATGCGATACCAACGCACAGCCTTAGAGCATGCTGGATACTCCGGCAGGTGGCCAAAAGCGGTGAGGATCTACTCCTCCCAAAAACCACAGAGCACCACCCCGAGGACAACAGTAGGGTCTTAACGGTCTTCGAGACCTTCGCGTCAAATAAAAGACGGAAGCGAACACTCCGCAGCATGTCCAAAATCTGCCACATAGCAAAAACAAATCCTTGGAGCGACACGGCTATTACCTTCAATGCCAGTGATGAACCTAAATTCCGAACAGCTCGAGTACCAGCCGCACTGGTCCTTAGTCCAATCATGGACGGCTTTCGACTCACCAAGGTACTCATGGATGGCGGCAGCGGATTAAACCTCATCTACGAGGAAACTCTTCAAAAGATGGAAATAGACTGGAGCCGCATTAAGCAAAGCAGCACAACCTTTAGAGGAATCATCCCCAGTCGGGAAGCACGCTGCGCCGGAAAAATCACACTAGACATGGTATTCGGCACGCGGGATAATTACAGGCCCAAAGAAATTACATTCCAAGTGGCCCTGTTCAGCAGCGGATACCACGCTCTATTAGGGCGGGAGGCGTTTACAATCTTCCAAGCCACACCCCATTACGGGTACATGAAGCTCAAAATGCCCGGGCCCAACAGAATCATCACTCTTGTTAGTGATCCACACATTGCACTCTGCGCCGAAAATAAGACAGCTGCACTGGCCCTTGAGGCACTATCCGAAGCCCTAGCGGCCGAAGAACTAACTGCGCCGCGCTCCATGGTGAATAGGGACGACGTGATACTCGACAAAAGATCCAAGTCCACCTCCTTTAAGCCGACGGACGAAATAGTCAAATTCCAAGTCCATCCAACGGACCCTACAAAAACAGCTTCCATCGGGGCACAATTAAACCCTGATGTCGACGCCGCACTGCGAGAGTTCCTATGCGAGAACTGGGACATTTTTGCCTGGCACCCTTCAGACATGCCAGGAATCCCACGCAGGCTGGCTGAACACAGCCTAAATATCCTAAAAGGATTCAAGCCAGTCAAGCAGGCTCTTCGACGTTTCTCCGAGCCTAAAAGACAAGCCATGGGAGAGGAACTAGCCAAGCTATTGGAGGCCGGATTCATCAGAGACATAAAACATCCGGACTGGCTAGCAAACCTGGTGATGGTGCCAAAGAAGGACAAATCCTGGCGCTTGTGCGTCGATTTCAAGGACCTTAATAAGGCCTGCCCAAAGGATCCCTTCCCCCTCCCCCACATCGATCAAATCATCGATGCTACCGCAGGACACGATTCATTGTGTCTCCTCGACGCATACTCCGGCTACCATCAAATCAAAATGGCAGAGCCAGACCAAGCCGCAACAGTATTCATCACACCATACGGCCCATTCTGCTTCAACACAATGCCCTTCGGGCTAAAAAATGCCGGTGCAACATATCAGCGCATGATTCAGACATGCTTGGCAAACCAGATCGGCAAAACAGTGGAGGCATACGTGGATGACGTGGTCGTTAAAACCAAGCATGTCGACACCCTAGTAGATGACTTGAGGGTCACATTCAACAACCTCCGAACATATGACATCAAGCTCAATCCGGAAAAATGCGTTTTCGGCGTACCAGCAGGAAAGCTCCTGGGATTCATTGTCTCCAGTAGAGGTATTGAAGCTAATCCGGCCAAAATCCGAGCGTTGTCACAATTGGCTACCCCAACTAACCTCAAACAAATACAAAAATTAACTGGATGCGTGGCGACTCTAAGCCGCTTTATCTCCCGCTTGGGAGAAAAGGCATTACCCCTTTATCGCCTCCTACGGCGAACCGAACACCTCGAGTGGACGGACGCCACCACGGCCAGACTGAATGAAATAAAAGCCATATTGGCAACAAACCCAGTCCTGGTCGCGCCAAACACTGGCGAACCAATGCTATTATACATTGCGGCAACTCATCAAGTAGTAAGCGCAGTGCTTGTCGTCGAGCGAGAAGCGGACGGACACAAATTTCCCCTTCAAAAGCCGGTTTACTACGTGTCCACAGTCCTTACCCCATGCAAATCACGGTACCCGCATTATCAAAAGATAGCGTACGCGGTATTTATGGCATCCCGGAAGCTGCGACACTACTTTCAAGAGTGTTCGATAACGGTAGCCTCGGAAGTACCACTTAACAATATTATAAACAACCGCGACGCGACGGGCCGAATTGCCAAATGGGCCATTGAGCTCCTCCCGTTCGACATAACTTACAAACCATGACGAGCTATTAAATCGCAAGTTTTGGCTGACTTCGTCGCTGAGTGGACGGAAGCCGAACTCCCTAAAGAGTACGACACATATTCAAACTGGATCATGCACTTCGACGGATCCAAAATGTTGGCTGGTCTGGGGGCTGGCGTCGTTTTGACGTCCCCAACAGGAGACACCATTCAATACGTACTGCAGATAATGTATACAGACTCCAACAACGCAGCCGAATATGAGGTCCTTCTCCATGGTCTCCGGATGGAAGTATCCATGGGCATTCAACGCCTAGAGGTGCGCGGGGATTCAAACCTCGCGATATCCCAAATAAATGGAGACTTTGATGCCAAGGATCCAAAAATGGCGGCTTATCGCAATGCCGTCCTAAAAATGTCAGCTCGGTTCGAAGGGCTCGAATTTCACCATGTGGCTCAGGAAAACAATCAGGCGACGGATATCCTCGCCTGCATTGGCGCCAAACGCGACGCGGTCCCTCCCAACATTTTTCTGGAAAGGATTTTCAAGCCATCCGCAGCATGGGAAGGGGACACCGGTAACAACAATCCGGACCCGGCCAAAATACCCGATACCGAACTCCCTGACACAATCGAAGGCTCCGCCATCGAAATAACACAATCAGCCCATGAAATAATGGCCATTATTGCCCTGTGGACAGAACCATTCCTGGCCTACTTAACTAGACAGGAACTCCCGGAGGACCAAAATGAGGCACGCTGCATAGTGCGGCGATCAAAGGCCTATAGGGTCCACGAGGGAGAATTGTACAAAAAAAGCGCTACCGGAGTCCTTCAACGGTGCATCTCCGAAGAGGAAGGACGGAACCTTTTGGCAGAAATTCATGCCGGACTCGGTGGTCATCACGCCGCAGCCCGGGCTCTTGTGAGCAAGGCCTTCCGTATAGGATTCCATTGGCCAACGGCCCGGGCAGACGCACAGGACTTAGTCTAGCGTTGCGCCGGTTGCCAGCTCTTTGCAAATCAAAGCCATATGCCACCCACCGCCCTCCGAACAATCCCCATTACATGGCCCTTTGCGGTCTAGGGGCTTGACATGGTTGGACCCCTTAAAGGAGGAACCCACAAGAAAAAAATACTTATTGGTCATGGTGGATAAATTCACCAAATGGATAGAGGCCAAACCGGTTAAAACAGCCGAATCCGGACCGGTGATAGATTTCATATCCGGGGTTGTACATCGCTACGGCGTCCCCCATAGCATCATCACTGATAACGACACGAACTTCATGGCTGACGAGGTAAAACTCTGGTGCAGCAAAATGGGCATCAAGCTCGATTATGCTTCAGTCTACCACCCACAAACCAACGGTCAAGTCGAACAAGCAAATGGTCTTATAATGAGCGGCATTAAACCCAGACTTGTGCGCTCCTTAACAGAGTCTGACACGCACTGGGTAGAGGAGCTCGACTCCGTACTCTGGAGGCTGCGGACCACGCCGAATCGTAGTACCAGATACACACCATTTTTTATGGTGTACGGCGCAGAGGCAGTCCTGCCCTGTGACATAATTCATGACTCACCTCGAGTGCGCATGTACGAAGAAAGAGAAGCCGAGCTCGATCGGCAGGACAGTCTGGACACCTTGGAGGAAGAGCGCGACGTAGACAAAGCCCGTTCCGCATTTTACCAGCAATAGGCTCGCAGATACCAAAGCAGAGAAGTACGAGCCAAAACTTATAACGTTGGCGAACTAGTTCTCCGGCTGCTGGATAAGAAAAAGAACAAGCTAGAGCCCAAATGGGAAGGTCCCTTCATCATTGACCAAGTTCTGACCGGCGGAGCGTACCGACTGCGGGATGCATCGACTAGTCGACTCGAGCCGAACCCATGGAATGCAGCCAGGCTCCGAAGATTCTACGCCTAGCACCGGACTTCATGTTAGTCCCCTCCCTTTGTCCATTTTCTGCATATGCGTCGTCTGTCTTGTTTCCCCTTCTTTCTTTTATTCTTCTAGGCCTTCAAGGGTCACCTTGTGCCTCACTTGTAAATTACAGAGGTGCTAGCCGCACTATCTACACCTGGGGGCTTCTTTCACAGAAGCTTAAATTATTTACCTGGGCATCACGCCCAACACATGCGTTATACTTCCGCATGTACCTTTTTTCACCATTATATGCATCGATATGACTTAAGTTTTGGCCGAGCTGGGTTGCCTGGCTCTTGTATTTATGCCCTACGTTCCCGTTAATTCGGCTAGGGCATAAGGGGAGCACCTCTGCGATTGTTACCGCCGGGTCAGCCGGGCGTGTACCTCAGACTGGGTGAAGCCGAAAGCTAGCTTTCTTAAGAGAATATTCGGTCGGTGAAAAAAAGATGACTTTTATTTATTAACCATATCTGCCCCCAGACATTTTTACTGCACTTCTTGTTGCAGTCCGGACATGCACTTTAGGTCATGACTACCCAGGGAAAGGAACCCTTAACAGAACTATTCTCTCTGAAGATGTTTCTTACTACCCATGTAATATAACATAACTAGTTGGGCACTTGTCCGATAAAGCACTAATGACCCCTACGCCTGGTCTCCATGCATGCCCTGGTTCTTATATAACCGAGAGGGTATTCGGATACACTCCGGACTGTCGGGTCCCGAGGTTGAAGCGAAAAGGTCCGCTATGACAAACGATCTACAATTTGGCTAGAAGACATCATATATGTCACTTTACAATTACATAGTTAATTTGACTGGTTGAATTCCTCTTCAATGCCCTCCAATAGGTTGTCTAGTCTACAACCCTGTTGGGAATACTGTGCGGCCAATTCTACTTGGCCGTACACTAAATTCACAGGGATCTCCTTGCCGTCAGGCCCCACAGGTCTGACTTCGGCCATGTGGTTCGGGTCAGCCTTCGTGTATCGTGTCTTCACCATTGCCCAAGCCTCCCTGGCGCCCTGACGGCAGGCCGATATCTTCCATAATCAGAAATGCCGCCGTGCTCCCTTCAGCTTTTCTGCAAGCTCTCCAAGGCCTTCGGGCATGGAGACGGATGGCCACAAGGCCTGGGCAATGCCTTGCATCACCTGCCGAATTCGTTCGTGCAACTGTGCAAGCTCGGGAAGAAGATCACCCGTTGAACTAGGCATGTCCTCGGCAGGATGTCCTATTAGCATACCTACAGACATAACTCTGTCAGCCAGCTTCCTCGCCGAACTCGTTTCCAAAGTTCGTTCAAGCACTTACTAAATATGCCACGTCGAAGCCGCCGATTCTCCTTAACAGAATCCGATAGTTGGGCACGAACATCTTTTAGTTCCACACCCAGCTTGGTGTTGGCATCTTGGAGATCATTCTTCTCCTGCCGCATCCTCGTTAGCACGCTCTCACCAGCCTTTAGCTGGCGTATGAGCTGCTACTTATCCGGATTCACTCCAGCGTCATCTGCAATTTTATCGTCAGATTTGCATATAAAGCCGCACTCTAATATGATACTTATCATTTGACGGATATGTTACCAGCGGGGGTCTCTTTGGGCTCCCCTGCGGCGGACAGTGCGGCCTGAAGTTGGGCTTTGCACTCTTCCAGCTCCTGAGACAATTGAGTATTCTTTTCTGTAAGAACCTACATAACAAATGATCCTTAAATCAGTTATCCTAACTGTTTCAAGTCTCAGGGGCTACTGATATATATAATCATCAAATTTTCTCACCGGTATGTCTTTTACATACTGCTCCGTGGCTCTGGCTAGACCATTTTGAGCGGCACGGAGGTGTGCATCTCCCGAATTGAAGGCATCCAAAGCCTCTTGAGAGAAACAAGCGTCATGAAGAACAGTCCGGCGACGCTTATGGTTCATGGCACTTTCCACCTCGGAATGGGTGGCGGACAGTCTATTCGTATGCTCTATCGGAGGAACACCCGGTGCACGCCTTGTACTCGTTCCCACCCCCGGGTCCGGCCTTGGAGCCTGGCTTGTGGAGGCGCAGTTGGTAGCCTCTCCGGGTATAGTCCGGCGAGCGCTCTTTCTCCTGAAAAGAAGGCATGGGCGTTAATATGCCTCTGTAAATAATGTATTGCAATAAAGACGGCGCGCTGTACCGCTGCGCCAGTGCCTCAATCCGGACTGCGGATCTTTTCAGCCTGCCTGGCCTAGCGGCCCCTTGTTGGCTGGTTGCCACAGGCTCGACCTTCAGCCCCAAGGACCTCCCTTGCAAAACACGGTTGTTATACGGCAATAAAAAAGAGCACAAGGACGGATCCCTTTTTAAGTGCTGGGACTTCGGTCTCAGTCACCTGTGAGGCTGGAACTAGTCCAGGGTAATCGGCCATAATGGCCACCAAGGTATTGTCATTACTCCCTTAGTAAAATACCCCGTCGATCAGCTCCACGGATATGTCCGGATCCTCCTGGGAGGCCGGGTCAAGGGACCGTCCAGGGTCCTCGGGCTGTGGAGGAGGGCTGTTTATCTCCTTTACTTCCTGGCGCAGCTCCTGCGATGAAATCGCTAGAATGAATACTTAAACTACGGGAATACGAAACGGATGGGCGAGAAAAAATCTCCGCCTACCCAGCTCGGAGGATTGCACATGGAGAATCCGCCCTGTGGGTTGACACGGAGGAACTCCTCTTCTCCCTTGTACAAAGTGGACAAGATCTTTATTAGATCAGCAGCCGATCCCGGCCCTTTGCGGCCGTGGCGGGTGGCGTCATCCTCCCCGTTGAAATCCCACATGGGGTGACCTCTATACTGGAGCGGCTGCAACCCCCGCATAATGCATATAGCCATGACCTCGATCATGGTCAATCCGGATCGAGCTAAAGAGCTTATCCGACTCATCGGATAAAGAATGTCACGGTCGTCTTCCTCCAGGGGGCTCCGTGGATGCCAGCTCTAGCGCTTCTTCAAAGGGGCGTTGTCAAACTCAGGAAGGCCGATCCAAATAGGGTTCGTAAGGGGGCATCTTCTATATAAAACCCTTCTGAAGGCCAGTCTTCGGACGTCTTCTTCGGGGTCCCGGATAGGTATCCGGTCCCAGCGATATGCCACACTTCGGCTCCGCCCACTTGATATATTGATCCCTTCTTAGAATGGGGCACAAGGCAGAACAACTTCTTCCACAGAGCGAAATGAGCCTCACAGCCCAAAAATAACTCGCAAAGGGCTACGAATCCCGCGATATGCAGCAGGGAAGCAGGTGTAAGGTTGTGCAGTTGGAGGCCATAGAACTCCAGAAGCCCTCGGAGAAACGGATGGATTGGGAATTCGAGCCCTCTTACCAGATAAGGGACAAGGCATACCTGCTCTCCCTTGGAGGGATTGGGACGGCTCTCCGCTTGCTCTCTGCCATTATAAGTGGCAAGCCCGGCTCAAACCGGGACTAGGTACGCTGGGGGAAGAAATCCCTTGGACTGAAGCATCACCAATTTGCTGTGCGGGATGGAACATCTCTCCCAATCTCCAGGCTTGGAACTAGGGGTGCGAGAGGAGGAGCTGCGTCGACCGGCCATGGTGGAATGGATCTCTGTCGGGTACGCTCTGATGAAGACTCGGCAAGGGAGGATGATGTGATTTGGATCTGAATCCTCGTCTTTTTAAATAGGCGGCTCATTTGCATAGCTAGGGGGGTAAATGTGAAAACACCCTGGCTCTTCACATTCGCTCGATACGTGGAAAGTGGCCATTATTGGGCGTAGAAGCCAAGAGGTACAAACCATCACAAGGAACCGGACATTATTTCGACAGGTACACAAAATTTGAAGAGGAACGCGCCTTGCAATGCCAAAGATAATACTGCGCGCCGGACTCGTCGTCATTGAAGCCTGGTTCGGGGGCTACTATGGGAGTCCTGGATTAGGGGGTCTCCGGACGGCCGGACTATCTCCATTGGCCGGACTGTTAGACTATGAAGATAGAAGATTGAAGACTTCGTCTCATGTCCGAATGGGACTCTACTTGGCGTGGAAGGCAAGCTAGGCAATACGTATATGGATATCTCCTCCTTTGTAACCGACCTTGTGTAACCCTAACCCTCTCCGGTGTCTATATAAACCGAAGGGTTTTAGTCCATAGGACAACAATCACAACATACAGTCATACCATAGGCTAGCTTCTAGGGTTTAGCCTCTCTGATCTCGTGGTAGATCTACTCTTGTAACACCCATATCTTCAATATTAATCAAGCAGGACGTAGGGTTTTACCTCCATCAAGAGGGCCCGAACCTGGGTAAAACTTTGTGTCCCTTGCCTCCTGTTACCATCCGGCCTAGACGCACAGTTCAGGACCCCCTACCCAAGATCCGCCGGTTTTGACACCGACAATATGGTTTAACATAGGCATTAGAAGCATAATTATCATAACAATAATTAAGTATGGCAAAATTTTCGGATTTGTAAAGAGTAGCATCATACTTTTCAATCAAAGAAGCAATCTCATAAGCACCCTTAAAAGCAACAAATTCTTCAATTTTGTTGAACATCATAGTAATTATAAACACCCTTGGCGTATGAAGATATGATTCCATTATCACTCAACTCACATTGGTAGGGAAGGTGTTTCTTAGGGTCTTCAGAAGAACAAGTAAAATCATATATTTCACGTAAATTGCAAGCATAGCATTCAATCGATGAATTTGATCCAGTAAAAGCTTCCCTCTTTGAGACAAGCGGTGTCACACATAACAAGCATGCTCATCTAAAGATTTTCCCTTAACTAAGCTAGTTGGGGTTTCAGCACGGGCACATAGGGATCGAAGATGATCCAAGTAGAAAGCTTCAGTAGTATGTTAGATTTTGAGTGGTTCTTCAACCACTAGTTTAGTAGGTACAACTAATTTTTTGGTATTTTGCATTTCCTACACATAACTAGAGATAGAAAACAACTTAGAACAAAAAATAAAAACTACTTAGTGATAAAGCAAACAAGTAGACATAATAATATTCACCCCACGCTATTGCTCCCCAGCAACGGCGCCAGAAAAAGGTCTTGACAACCCACAAGTATAGGGGATCAGTTGTATCCTCTTTCGATAAGTAGGAGTGTCGAACCCAATGAGGAGATAAAGGTAGAACAAATATTCCCTCAAGTTTTATCGACCACCGATACAACTCTACGCACGCTTTACCTAGAACAAGTATGAAACTAAAAGTACCTTGTAGGTGTTGTAGGCTAGGTTTGCAAGATAATAAAGAGCATGCAAATAAAAGCTAGGGGCTGTTTAGATAAAGACACAACTAAGTTAGTTTTATTAGAGAGCTTTTTATTGCGAGAAAGTTATTTGTCCCTAGGCAATCGATAACTAGACCGGTAATCATTATTGCAATTTTATATGAGGGAGAGGTATAAGCTAACATACTTTCTCTTCTTGGATCATATGCACTTATGTTTGGAACTCTAGCAAGCATCCGCAACTAATAAATATCATTAAGGTAAAACCCAACCATAGCATTAAAGTATCTAGTCCTCTTTATTCCCATACGCCATGACCCACTTATCCGTGTTTTTGTTTCTATCACTCACGCAACGCAGACAATAAGAAAACCATGAACATATTGCAAACCCTACAACGGGGTTCCCTCATGCTTGCGCGGCACCGAGAGCACCATAGGACAACAACAATAATAAAACATGCAACTCAAACCAATCACGATCATCAATCAACCCATAGGACAAAACGGATCTATCCAAGCATCATATGATAGCCATACATCATTGGGAAATAATATATAGCGTTGAGCACCATGTTTAAGTACAGATTACAGCGGGGAGAAGGGGTGTCACACCACCGCATAGAGGGGGATAGAGTTGGTCCTGACGGCGGTGAAGTTGTTGGTGTAGATTGCGGTCATGATGATGGCCCCGGTGGCGTTCCGGCGCCACTGGGAGAGAGGGGGATAGAGCCCCCCCTTCTTCTTCTTCTTCTTCTTCTTCCTTGACCTTCCCCCTAGATGGGAGAAGGGTTTCCCCTCTGGTCCTTGGCTTCCATGGCAGCGGAGGGGCTCCCGCCCGTCCGAGATTGGATCTCTCTCTCTCTCTCTCTCTCTCTCTCTCTGTTTCCTTCTGTTTCTGTGCTCCCTGATTCTGGCCTTTCACCGTTTCTTAAATTCCTGAAGATCCGTAACTCCGATTGGGCTGAAATTTTGACACGATTTTTATCTGGATATTTGATTTCTTGCACCAGAAGAAGGAAACCAACCCCCTTACAGAGTGGCCACAAGGACTAGGGGCGCGCCCTACCCCCTGGGGCGCTCCCTCTGTCCTTGTGGGGCCCTCAGACATTGTCTTGTGTTGACTATTTTAGCCAAAAATCACATATATTCCAAAAAAATCTCCGTAAGTTTTTACCCTGTTTGGACTCCGTATGATATGGATTTTCTGCAAAACAAAAAACATGCAATAAACAGGACTAGCACTGGGCACTGTATCAATATGTTAGTCCCAAATAATAGTATAAAAAGTTTGCAAAAGTATGTAAAAGTTGTAGAATATTGGCATGGAACAATAAAAAAAATTAAAGATACGACGAAGGTGTATCAAGGCCGCCCACGCCCAGCTCGTGGCAGTCACCACACAAATCGAACGAAGCTTCTCCGATAATGGTCGACAACCCACAGCGGAAGAGTTGGCAATCATCGAGAGAGTTCGAGTAGGCGTCCGTTCCTGTGCGGCATACCTTGCCACGACGGAGCTCGCCAAAGCCCATATCGCGCCCCCCACGCCCAACTCGTGGCGGCCTATTCCAAAGAGATGGAGGATGCAGATGGAGAGATGCTTGCCGAGTATGGTGCGATGGATGCCATGGAGCCCCTTTCCCAGGAGACTGACGGGCGTGAGCTGGACATGAAGGCGGCGACGGAGATCGACAAGCACCAGCCGCAGTAGTACTCTTTGTTTTGTTTAATTAAGAGCACCGGTCTTTAATTTGTTAGAGTAATATTTAGCTCAGCTTGCTCTATTTAATTGCTAAACTTGCTCGATTAAGAAGTGTGGGTGTGTTGTAGTCTCCTTTGTGTACCCAAATTATGCAATGACATGGATGACCACTGTAACCAGGGAAATTCGAACCAAAATTTTTGACGTTCAAACTCATCACACACGGGTAAGCTATCTAAATTGTTTGTGATGTTCACATATTGTACACAGTTCGAATAGGGGACTGTGTCTGATGACACTTTGCGCGCCATTTTTTCGCTGAAGTGATTCCAAATTTCCGGCTTCTGCAGAAATATCTACCTCCCCGCCTCTCCCCCTTACCAAAAGCCACATTTCCCCTGTTTCCGCCTTCCTTTCCAAGTTGAAACCTTCACTCCTTGCTTGCAGCGCCGCCTCCTCATCGGGGACCCTCCTTCACGATGCTCGGCCTCGTCTATCCAGGCAGGCAATCCACACCCGACCCCCATCCTCCTCCTCCTTCCACATCCCACATGCCCCGACCGCCGGCGCAACACCTTCCACCCAAATCACCGACCCCTCCACCAAATAAGCGCCGCCCTAAGCCATGGTGCACGCAGTATAACCAGGATCTCAAGGAGCATTTGGCACTGGAGAAGCAAATCGCGGCCGCACATGCGGATGAGGTCATGATGGCTGCCATTCGTGCCAACCCCAGATCTTGGAGGCGCACCTCGCCGTCGAGGCCACCGTCGACGCCTCGCGCACCGATGATGCGACGCGGTTGGCTGCTTTAAACGACAGTTCGTGGCATTTTCTCGAGCCCACCCTTTTAACTATTTGGTTAATTAGTTGTCGTGTTCAGTTAACTGTTTGGTTCAATTATGCAAATGTGATGTTCAATTCTTCAGGGTGCAATTTTGTATTGTCTTCCATCTGAGAAATAAATTGATTTTTTCTTTACAAAATACATGATAAACAAATATAATTGCTATATTTCCAAGTTGTCAAGCATGCTTGGTTTGGTTAACTGCCTGATCTTCTATTAGGAGTATGTTATATTGTGCAATGTGGTGCTCAGTTAACGTTTGGTTCATTTGTTGTGGTGTTTAGTTAACTGTTTGGTTCAATTCTGCAATACGATGTTCAATTGTTGTGGGTGCATTCTGTTATTGTTTACCATGTGACAGATAAATCGAATTTGGCTATACTAAATACATGTGATACAAATACAATTGCTATATTTCCAAGTTGTTAAGCATGATTGGTTTGGTTAACTGTCTGATCTTCTATTAGGAGTATGTTATATTGTGCAATGTGGTGCAGTTAACGTTTGGTTCATTTGTTGTGGTGTTTAGTTAACTATTTGGTTCAATTCTGCAATGCGATGTTCAATTGTTGTGGGTCCATTCTGTTATTGTATACCATGTGAGGAATAAATTGAATTTGGCTGTACTAAATACATGAGAAACAAGTACAATTGCTATATTTCCAAGTTGTTAAGCATGCTTGGTTTGGTTAACTGTCTGATCTTCTATTAGGAGTATGTTATATTGTGCAATGTGGTGCTCAGTTAATGTTTGGTTCATTTGTTGTGGTGTTTAGTTAACTGCTTAGTTCAATTCTGCAATGTGATGTCCAATTGTCGTGGGTAGAATTTTGTATTGTTGTGCATGTGCAAGGAATAAATCGAATTTGGCTGCACTTAGTACATGAGAAACATATACAAGTGATATATTTCCTAATTCTTGATCATGCTTGGTTTGGATAAATGGGTTTTCCATGTGGCTTGAATTAATTTGATGAATTTGCAATGTTCTTATTTTTCATCCACATATTTTACTAATAGCATGTGAACCCTCATTTAACCTGATGACTAACTACCTTATATGTGTCGCAGGGAAGCAGTGGGAAGCACTGAGGTTTACAATCGAGGTTTGCACATGCATGGTCTGTCTAATAGCACATTATTGTGCAATTGCAGGAACCATTCTAATATTTAGGTTTTTAACAATTTGGTCTTGCACATGTAGGTCATGCTGTTAGAGGTTTTGACCCACTGTTCGACCCTTTTTGCATATGGGGAAATGAGTTGTCCATGAATATCAGTCAAGTCAAGAAACTCCGAAAGATTGTTAAGATAAAGAAATTGGCGATAAAAAACAACAAGATCTTTGTCTGCACAATGAAGAAGACATTAGTTCACTACAGGATGGTACTAACTATTATACCTTGCCTTTTTTATTTATTTGCCCCATTTCCAATATAGAGAAGATATTTATGCACATCATTGTTTTCAGGCCTTTCCAAACCAGTTCACTGATGATTATCTCTCAAACCACCTTTATGGTCAGGAGGCGAGGAAGGTATTCATACAACACCCACGGTTCAATATTGAAGTGTTCCTGAAGAGGACGAAGGATGGACGGTCAATCATCCACATACACTAGCCTAAAGTTGCAAAGACCTTCAGCATCAATGAAGGCTCAATATTTGCCTTCTCCTTCAGTGGTTTTCCAGATGAGATACATCTGTCTATGTACCATCTATGATGCTAATTTCGAAAGGTTATAGATGTTGCATGTGAAACTTGGTGCTGGTGCAGTTGTGTAATGGGGTAGCTAAGTGCTGAAGCTATATGATGTTGTACTCTGATGTATTTCAATTATGAAAATGAAATATATTGTGTGCTTAATATGAAATGTCAATTACATTAATAAATGGATTATTAATAATTGGATAATTAGCCTGCTAATTGGGTTTTTCTATGGCAAACGGTTATTGAGAAAACACCGTGGGTGATGACCTCAGGCAACGCACACAGTTTCTAGGAATAAACCGTCTTAGATTAATGAACAATCACACACGACATCCTCTTGAAAACTACTTGTGTTGAACCACCTGGCACAAACGTTTACCACATAAAAACTATGTGTGATGGACAGCCTTTGCCACACAGTTTCTTCTGCGCACTGTGTGTGATGCATTCAATAACGCGAACGATAAAATTGTTAATACCATGTGCAATGGAAACGCTATCACAAACAATTTAACAGGGAAAATTGTGTGGGATGTACCTGCGAACAGAAATGTTTTCCTTGGAGCGACTGTGTGGGATGTATATACGAACGAAAACGTTTAGCGGGGACTGACTGTGTGGGATGTACTTACGACCAGAAATGATTTCGCCTATATAATTGTATTTTTGAGCACTACTGTATCTATAACCGTATTTTGTCGCTCGCTGGTCGCACACGGCCTCATTTTGCTAAGCATGTGTGCTAGGAGGGCATATCCCTGACGGTTTCTGGGTCGTGTGGGAAGGACCCCCCTATCGCCCACACTCACTTGGCGACAGTTCCAAATGCCGTCGCGGAAAGGGGTTAAAAACCGTTTGTATAGCACCTCGCTATACTAGTCAGTGAGTTTAGGAGCATAACAATTATTTTTCCAATTGGGATTATAGCTATTAAGAACAATAAAATCACATCACTAGTATCTTCATCAGTGGTGGCATTAGCATTTACCTCTTCTTTACCTTTCATCAGAGAGATAAGTTCTTCTAGCTTCATTGTTAACTCTGAGATATTTTCTTCCCTTACCAAAAGCCACATTTCCCCTGTTTCCGCCTTCCTTTCCATGTTGAAACCTTCACTCCTTACTTGCAGCGCCACCTCCTCGTCGACGACCCTCCTTCACGATGCTCGGCCTCATCTATCCAGGCAGGTAATCCACACCCAACCCCCATCCTCCTCCTCCTTCCACATCCCACATGCCCCGACCACCGGTGCAACACCTTCCACCCAAATAACCAACCCATCCACCAAATAAGCGCTGCCCTAAGCCATGGTGCACGTAGTATAGCCAGGATCTCAAGGAGCATTTGGCAGCAGAGAAGCAAATCGCGGCCGCACGTGTAGATGAGGTCACGATGGCTTCCATTCGTGCCGACCCCAGATCTTGGAGGCGCACCTCGCCGTCGAGGCCACCGTCGACGCCTCGCGCGCCGATGACGCGATGCGGTTGGCTGCTTTAAGCGACAGTTCGTGGCATTTTCTCGAGCCCACCCTTTTAACTGTTTGGTTAATTAGTTGCCGTGTTTAGTTAACTATTTGGTTCAGTTATGCAAATGTGATGTTCAATTCTTCAGGGTGCAATTTTGTATTGTCTTCCATGTGAGAAATAAATTGAATTTTTCTTTACAAAATACATGAGAAACAAATACGGTGATTATGGTGGAGTGATTCCGGCAGGGCTACGCCGAGTGCTACCGAAACAACGAAGATGGAGGAGTTACGAAGTATCGGGAGAGAGAGAGGGCCGAGGGCTTGTGTGTCCTCTTGGGGGACCCCCTTCCCCTCTATATATAGGTGGAGGGGCGTGGTCGTCAGCCCTCCAAACCCTAGGGCGGGCGCACCAAGGGGGAGGAGTTGGACTCCTAGTCCAATTCCCTCCTTTCCATACACAGGTGGACTTTCCGCCTTTCCCAGCCACATGGGCCTTGAGGGACTTGTGCGCCTGGCCCAATAAGGTGAGGGCGCCTCCCCTCAGCCCATGCCGACCCTTGGGACGTGATGGAACCCTTGGTGGACTTCCTGACTCCTCCAGAAGTTTCCGGAACCTTGTGGAAGGTTCCGGTACAATACCGAAAAAGTGAAACTTTTTATGGAACCCTGAAAGCAACTTTCCATATATAAATCTTTACCTCCGGACCATTCTGGAGCTCCTCGTGACGTTCAGGATCTCATCTAGGACTCCGAACAACATTCCGTCACTAACAAGCATATCCCAATATTACTCTAGCGTCACCGAACATTAAGCATGCGGACCCTACGCGTTCGAGAATCATGTAGACATGACCAAGACACCTCTCTGGTCAATAACCAATAGCGGAACCTGGCTGCCCATATTCGTTCCTACATATTCCACGAAGAACTTTTATCGGTTGAACCACGATGTCAGGGATTCGGTTAATCCCATATGCAATTCCCTTTGTCCAGCGATATGTTACTTGCCCGAGATTCGATCGTCGGTATCTCCATACCTAGTTCAATCTCATTACTAACAAGTCCCTTTACTCATTCCGTAATACAAGATATCGTGACTAACTCATTAGACACCTTGCTTGCAAGCTCTTTACGGTGTTGTATTACCGAGAGGGCCCAGAGATATCTCTCCGTCACACGGAGTGACAAATCCCGGTCTCGATCCATGCCAGCTCAACAGACACCTTCGGAGATACCTTTAGAGCATCTTTATGATCACCCAGTTACGAAGTGCCGTTTGATAGCACACAAGTTTTCCTCCAGTATCCGGGAGTTGCATGATCTCATAACCAAGTCAAAAAAGGCCGGCCTTTTAACCTGAATGGACCACTATTGGGCCTTGTCACGTGTGGACATATCATAGGCCCGTCCCATCCATTCGCTGGATGACATCTGTACCAACACGGAGCTGACACGTGGTTCCTTCGGCCAATGGGAATTTTACACGTGGAAAATCGCCATTGGTCGTTGCTGTTAACGGGTTATCAGATCATAAAGCCGTACTTGATAGCTTAACGACGACCCGTTATGGTGGATGCCACGTGTGGGTGATAGAGGCGAGGGTGTCCCAATCTTTCGATGAGATGATAACTATCGATTTGGTGGAGACGACTTTGATGATCCGACTACAAACGTGCACGACGTTGCGCCTTAGCAATCGCTAAACCAATCTCCTGAGGTTACTGACAATGCTGGAAGCACGGTCAGCCTGACCACGAAGGTCTATTCCTGCAAGCAATCGAAGAACGAGCAAGAATATGATAAAGCAATCTGAATATTGCAAATATATATGAAGTATTGATAATGGTGGGGATCCGGAAGCGGTCTTGGTCTGGTCGTTGGACACAAACGAAGTACACGAAGTTGCAATGGCTAACTTTTAACTAAACAAATCCCAAGGAAAAAGCTACTAGATGGATCTACTTATATAGGAGCAAGGGGTGGCGGCCAAGGAGGTGGGAGGACGTCCCAAGGCAGCCTAAAACTAACCCTAGGTCGTACAAGGCTCATGGGCCCAAGTGGAGGTGATGCAACACCTTTGGGCTTGTAGTTTGACTCGGATTCTGCTGCAACGTCAGATTGTTTCGTCTGTAACTCAACGCTCCGGACGAATTTGAAGGTGAATCCAATTGGGATGGAAAGAGCACGAAATCTAGTTTCCAACAAAAAAAGAATCACCCAATTCGGAGTCCGTATGAAAAAGTTGTTGGCGTTTTGAGTCAGGTATGTCTGTGCAGTCCGAATCTGAATCCAGAACGTGAGAGACTTGGACTCTATCTTCTCTTGGCCCAAAAGTGACGTGAGAGGACTTTTTGAACACAACCTAAACTTCTCCTTTTCCCTTATCTTCATATGTGGATTGTACAAATGTCCCATACACCTGCAATTAGACAAAACACAAAAGTGTGTGAAGTATTTTTGTTCTGGATAACATAAATAGATTATTGAATAGTTTGCATTAGAAATCACCTGACAAATATGCATGTATGCAATATTTTTGGTCGTATCCAAGGTAGTCATGTCCTCATCATCCTCCCCTTTTTGAAAACAAAGCCGTCCTCGGCGTTGCTTAATCTGAAATGTGGCTAACAAAAGAGACAAGGTGTACATGTGTATATGTATATGTCATCCAGTTTAACTTCCCTTGATTTTTGCACATATGTCACATGTATACATGAGTAACTTTCATTGTTCATAAAATCTAAAGCCAAAAAATTATCACAAGAAGTAGAAGGCATGAAAATATTGCAACTCAGTTTGCACATATAAGTGAAGCTCTTATTCACTTCAAAAGATTGGCAATGTTCATCATTAAACCATCCTAACTTCGATGAATAAACCTTACTTGCATCAAATTTACATGCTACAACATGCTTAAATAAGCAAACATGCAATAAGTCATTGGACACAGAATCATCATCAAGATTAGAGGTCATATCAAAATGATTAAACATTGGTTCTTTTGCATCAACAGTTAATTCAATGGGTGCACTCAAAATTGTTGATATTTCAGTTGTTTGATCACATGACGCATTCATGACAGTAACAAGAGTCTCTAAAATAGGTGGTGTGCTCAAATCAACAGGTAACTCAACACATGATGCATTCAAGTTAACTAGGCATGCTTCATTCTCATGTGAAGTTATATCATCAATACCTTTACTGTTACCTCGCAGAGATGTAGCTGATGTAGGTACGGACGTTGACAATGTACCATACTCTTGAGATGATATCGCGCTCACAATCCGAGGTGGGGCTGCTCTAGTAGGTGCAATAGTGGAGTAACCAACCGGCGGTGGTGAGCATGAACTGGAATAGTAGTTGTTGTAGTCACCCAATGCATCCTCCTGTATCTTGTCTCTCAAAGGTACAAGCACGGACATACATACCAGTAATGCAACGAGGAATACTGAAATCTTGCCTGAATATCATGGTTCAAACCACCAAAAAATCTATTCATTGTATCATCCTCAGATTCTTCTATGTCACAATGATGCATATAAGATTTGAACTCTTGGTAGTAAGCATGAACAGTGTTACTGCCTTGTTTTAATTGCTCCAATTTGCGAAGCAATTCACGACGATAGTAAGGAGGAAAAAATTGTTGTCTCATTACAGCTTTCAAAACTTTCCAAGTTGTGGGTTGGTTATCAATGTTTTTTACAATGTACACTCCACAAAAGAAGCAAAACCAGTAAATGCTCTAATGGTAGCTCGTACTCTCTCAAGTTCAGAAAAATCATGGTGACTAAAAACTTGTTCTACTTCCAAGCTTCCAAGCTAGATAAAATAGCAGGATTAAATCTCCCTCAAATGATGGTAAAGAGATACCTGACCATGTGCTTGTGTGTGTTGTCCCCAACTTCTCGTGATGTGAAGATGTGTTCCGTCGTCCAAGAACCTCTATCTGGAACCTGTCATGATTAGTAGAAACAAGAAACCAAATTCGAGAATAATGTTCCTATGAAACTACTAGATTGTGTTGTAAAGTGCTCACAGTAAAGCAAATATCAATATACTTACAGTTCTTACCATGCGGCAGGGTGACAGGCAACCAGCGGTGTCAAATAAATCTGAAGATTGTGTAAAGCGATTTCCAGGGAACGTACGTATACACGGTGTAGAAATATGTGGAGTCGGGTGGCTATATATGGTAAAAAGGATTAGCAATAAATCAATCAGAGGATGCAATGTTGAATAAACGCTCAACGACGGTACTGTGCTGGTCCTAGGCTAGACCAAACTAGAGACGCGAGCCTAGAACACTAATGAGGTCACGTCGTAGCACAACTAGCATCAATAAAGGATATGAAGTAGCTCTGCACAGCAAGATATAAGTGAAGATCACAATAGCAGTAGACCTATTTAGAAGCTGATGTTGAGGTGCCAAATACTGAACTAGCTTCTGCAACTATTTAGATGCGGCTCGTCGCTACCTTTCATTTGAGTACTCGCGGAGCCAAAACAGACTTCATATGAGGAAGTTATGCCTGTTTACTGAACAGTGCACAAAACAGATTCCAATCCGAATTCAACTACGAGATTGAGTCTAAAAAGATCCGAATTTTGTTTTTTTTCTCTTTTTTTTTCCTCACACTTTTTTTTCTTTCTCTCCTTTTTTTGTCTGACTTTTTTTTCTCTCGTTTTTTTTCTCTCTTTTTTTCTCCCTCTTTCCAAAACAAACTAGATAAGATGCAGATTGGATCAAGTGAAGATGTGAACGATCTCAACTATTATTATGACAATGAATGGTGGGTAGCACGTGGTGGAAATTGATGGATGGGTGGTGGACAGCGGAAGAGATAATGATGCAGCGGTGGCGTGACTAATGTGAACAGAACTCGAAACTCTAAACGAACTAGACACTAAGACCAGCAACTCGACACGACGATGCAACCGATAATTCAACTATGCAAGCAATGAAAAGAAAATTGCAAAGGCTCAGACTGGCTTGGACAAAGGATGAATAGATCTAACTCTTTTTTGTGGCTTTTTCTTGGACAATAGGTAAGAAAATAAATCTAATCTAGGAAAACTGGAAATTCTCACCGAGCAACCTGAAAACTGATACCACTTGATAGAGGCGAGGGTGTCCCGATCTTTCGATGAGATGATAACTATCGATTTGGTGGAGACGACTTTGACGATCCGACTACAAACGTGCACGACGTTGCGCCTTAGCAATCGCTAAACCAATCTCCTGAGGTTACTGACGATGCTGGAAGCACGGTCAGCCTGACCACGAAGGTCTATTCCTGCAAGCAATCGAAGAACGAGCAAGAATATGATAAAGCAATCTGAATATTGCAAATAAATATGAAGTATTGATAATGGTGGGGATCCGGAAGCGGTCTTGGTCTGGTCGTTGGACACAAACGAAGTACACGAAGTTGCAATGGCTAACTTTTAACTAAACAAATCCCAAGGAAAAAGCTACTAGATGGATCTACTTATATAGGAGCAAGGGGTGGCGGCCAAGGAGGTGGGAGGACGTCCCAAGGCAGCCTAAAACTAACCCTAGGTCGTACAAGGCTCATGGGCCCAAGTGGAGGTGATGCAACACCTTTGGGCTTGTAGTTGACTCGGATTCTGCTGCAACGTTCAGATTGTTTCGTCTGTAACTCAACGCTCCGGACGAATTTGAAGGTGAATCCAATGGATGGAAAGAGCACGAAATCTAGTTTCCAACAAAAAAAGAATCACCCAATTCGGAGTCCGTATGAAAAAGTTGTTGGCGTTTGAGTCAGGTATGTCTGTGCAGTCCGAATCTGAATCCAGAACATTGAGAGACTTGGACTCTATCTTCTCTTGGCCCAAAAGTGACGTGAGAGGACTTTTTGAACACAACCTAAACTTCTCCTTTTCCCTTATCTTCATATGTGGATTGTACAAATGTCCCATACACCTACAATTAGACAAAACACAAAAGTGTGTGAAGTATTTTTGTTCTGGATAACATAAATAGATTATTGAATAGTTTGCATTAGAAATCACCTGACAAATATGCATGTATGCAATATTTTTGGTCGTATCCAAGGTAGTCATGTCCTCATCAGTGGGTCAGCCTTGACGAAAACACTTCCATGACACGACATTTTTTTGTCATGGAAGTGGACACTTCTGTGATTATAATTTTAGTATTGTCATGGAACACTTCTACGATAGCACAGGTATGACTATCTTGATTCTGTAATAAAATTGTCATGGAAGTACATGCATGATAGAAAATGTGACCTACTGTGACAAAGACGTATCATAACGGAAGTTTTTTTTGTAGTGAAACCTATCGTAATCATGCATAATGATGTTCAAAAAAGATTCAATTACTTTCAATGAATAATCTGATCAGAAACTCACAATTCATTGGATCCCAAAAAACACACCGCAAAAGAAGATTACATCATATAGAACTCCAGTAGGTCTGTGGTAAACTATTCACGCATCATCGAATGGCAGCAAAGATGATGTAGAAGCCCTCCGTGATCGATTCTTCCTCCGGCAGAGTACCGGAAAAGGCCTCCAGATGGTAACATGGAAGAGCAAAAGCTTGCAGCGGCAAAAAACGTGTCTTGGGTGGCTCTCTAGGGTTTTCCTAATATTTGAGAATTTATAGAAGTGGAATTAGGTTAGATGGAGCCACGTGGGGCCCACAAGGTAATAGGGCATGCCCTACCCCTGGGTGCGCCCTATTGCCTTGTTGTCTCCTCGCTTCACGTCTGGTCTCCTCTCGAAGCTTCTAGGGTCTCTTTTGTCAAGAAAAAATCTTCAAAAAGTTTCGTAGCGTCTGGACTCCATTTGGTACCGATTTTCTGGAAAACCAAAAACAAGCAGAAAAAAACAACTGGCACTAGGCACTGGGTTAATAGGTTAGTTCACAAAAATGGTATAAAATAGCATAAAATGCATATAAAGTATACAAGATTGATAATATAATAGCATGAAACAATCAAAAAATATAGATATGTTGGAGACGTATCATTGTCGAACCTACGAGGTCACAAGCTTAAGGAAATCACGATATGTTGAGTCTTAGTAGGACAGGAGTAATGAAAATATATTTCTGGAATTGTTTCATTAATATTCAGAATAGTTTTGAGAGGATACAAAAGCATTTCGGGGTCATCAGAAGGGTTTCAGTGAATATCGGGTAATATCGGGTAGTACCGATAAATATATATATATATATAGAAAATGTTTCTGATGATGTTAATATATATATAATGGTCTAAAAGTATTTAGAACATTTTATATTTAATTTAAATATCAATGGGCCTAAAAAGTCCAAGAGGTAGAAGGCAACTTGGGCCACAAAGGCCCAAGTGGAGATGGCGCCCCCTCGTGATGCGGAGCATCCTTCCATCAGCCCCATGGACTCTACTACAACTCACATTCACCACGTGGACCTATGAGAAGAGCTCCAACATGTGCCATCGAAACCGATGTCAAGTCACTCGTACATGAGATCGATATGGATATGAATGGAAGTTGGATGCTACTTCACCAAAACATGCTATGTGCCATTAGGTACGAAGACGAATACCACCTAGCAGCTAAGGAACATCCCATGGACATAGGATAAGGATCCCAAGACCACAAGGGAGGAGAAGGCATCCATCAAGAGCAAAACAACACCTCCCAGGCGACCCTGCGCGCACAGGCCATCCAGACCCCGTGCCGACGGGCTACCCAAAAGGATTTATTAACCGAGACGCACACCCCAATGCGCACGGGCCCTCGCCATTGAAGCACCATGTGCGCATGGGCGTGTACTGTGTCCAAGGGACCCCCATGCGCACGGACCCAACTTACCCCGTGTGCACAGCTCCCCCAAGAACCGGCCGTGGGTTTCCTGTCTAGCCTCCCAAGTCGCCCCGTACCTCCCTCTAGCTATATATTCCATGTCTAAGTCATTTTTTAGGGGTTAGCAAAGTATATGTGAGACATTGATAGAGCTTTGCTCCTTCTATCACTCCTCTTGGATATCAAGACCTCCTAGGGGAAGATCCCAAGTGGATATCAAGACCTCCTCTTGGAGAAGAATATCATCAAGACCTCACCTCCTTAGGAGTGGGAAGAACCTTACCTTTGTGCTTGTTTCCTTGGATTGTTCTTGTATTCTTGTGGATATCAACCATGCTATTCTAGTGGATGTGTGATTGGGTTTTGTTTGAGTGAATTCCCTCTTTGTGTTCTTGTGTTCATCCCCTTTCCCCCCTCCAAGTATGAAAAGATCTCCACTTAGGGTTCCACCCTAAAACACCTTTCCTAATGGGGGGGGGGGGGAATCCTACTTTGGGAGGGAGTCCAACTCCTCCCCCAGGCCGACGTGCCAAGGGGGACTCTTTCCCCCTTGGTAGCTGCACTCTCCCTTCCCTCAAACATATATACAGTAGGGGATTTTGTCCTTTGAGACAACAAAAGTTTTGGAGCCTCTTCTAGTTCTAGTTGGTCCTGGTTGACTAATCAGAGCTAGGCTAATCCTTTTGTCCTCATAATTGGAAGCCTCGTCTAGTTCTAATGTCCTTCCTGTAATTCTCCAGTGATGATTAGCTTTGGACGGTGAAGCGCTATCAGATCATGAAGGCTCCATGCTTGCAACCAAGTAGAGAGGCCGTGCTTTCGGTCTTCGGTTCAAGGGACTGTTCGTGGGCAGTTCACGAGACCGTTCATCGATGGTTGGAGGGACTCCAAGTATGATCTACACCGACGCGTTCTTCTTCTGCCGCAACTCGGTGACGGTAATGATCGTGATCCCAACTCGTTATGCATCTTCATATTGATCTTGGGTGTGTGTAGGCACACTTTTTTCGTTTTCTATTATGTTTCCCAACGAATACTTCACAACTAAGGAATGATTGCATGGGAATATTTCTGAGGTGCAGCTCAACACGGATCCGAGTAGAAAACTTACAATAAGTCGAGGTGGTCCCGAACACTTAACATATAATCCAACGACCAAGACTTGGATACAAAATACATATTTTTTGAACTAGTTTTCTAGACCGGCAACCGGAGATGAAGACTAGCTCAGATGAACCATGGTGTGTCTAGACTTAAAACTGGTTTAGGGGTATATCAATGGCGTCCAAGCTTGGGGGTCTGATGACCCACAAGTATAGGGGATCAATTGTAGTCCTTTTGATAAGTAAGAGTGTTGAACCCAACGATGAGCAGAAGGAAATGACAAGTGGTTTTCAGCAAGGTATTTTCTCCAAACACTGAAATTATCGGTAACAGGTAGTTTGATAGCAAGATAATTTTTAACAAGTGATAAGTAGTAATAGTAAAAATAGGCGCAACAAGGTAGCCCAATATTTTTTGTAGCAAAGGACAGGCCGGAACAGTCTCTTATAATAAGCAAAGCGTTCTTGAGGACACACGGGAATTTCATCTATAGTCACTTTCATCACGTTGGTTTGATTCACGTTCGCTACTTTGATAATTTGATATGTGGGTGGACCGGTACTTGGGTGATATTCTTACTTGAACTAGCCTCCCACTTATGATTAACCCCTCTCGCAAGCATCCACAACTACGAAAGAAGAATTAAGATAAAATCTAACCATAGCATTAAACATATGGATCCAAATCAGCCCCTTACGAAATAACACATAAACTAGGGTTTGAGCTTCTGTCACTCTGGCAACCCATCATCTCATAACTACTCCACAATGCATTCCCTTAGGCCTAAAGATGGTGAAGTGTCATGTAGCGACATTCACATAACACCACTAAGGGAATCACAACATACATATCATCAAAATATCGAACAAATATCAAATTCACATGATTACTTATGACAAGACTTCTCCCATGTCCTCAATAAAAAAAGTAACTACTCACACAACATATTCATGCTCAAGATCAGAGGGGTATTGAATAGCGTAATAGATCTGAACATATAATCTTCCACCAAGTAAATCGGCTAGCATCAGCTACAAGATGTAATCAACACTACTACTCACCCAAAGGTACCAATGTGAGGTTTTGATACAAAGGTTGAACACAAGAGATGAACTAGGGTTTTGAGATGAGATGGCGTTGTTGAAGATGTTCATGAAGATTGGTCCTCCCACGATGAGAGGGTTGTTGGCGATGACGATAGCTTCGATATCCCCCTCCCGGAGGGAAGTATCCCCGACGGAAGCGGAGAGCAAAAGTGCTCCTGCCCAAGTTCCGCCTCGAGATGGCGGCGCTCCGTCCCAAAAGTCCTTTCCTTATTTTTTTCTAGGGAAAATGACCTTATATACCAGAAGATGGGCACCGGAGGATGGTAGGGGGCCCACTACCCACCAGGGGAACTAGGGGGTAGACACGCCCTGGTGTCTAGTAGACACCTGGCTGCCCCCCCTGGTATTTCTTTTCTCCAATATTTTTTATATATTTCAAAATAAATCTCCATAAAATTTTAGCTCATTTGGAGATGTGCAGAATAGGTATCTCTGAAATAGCTTTTTCAGGTCCAGAATTCCAGCTGTTGGCAATCTCCATCTTTGTGTAAACCTTGCATATTATGAGAGAAAAAGGCATTAGAATTACTCCACAAAGTGTTATATTGAATAAAAACACTATAAATAACAGTAGGAAAACATGATGCAAAGTGGACGTATCAGGGTCTCTCACTACGTCATCTCTCGGCCTGGTGGGCTGGGCCGTGGACCCCCATCTTAGTTCAGGACTGGGACACGTTGGGACGGGCCAAGATGTATAAAATGGAAGGATCTGAAAAGAGTTGTCATATCCTCCAAGATGTAGTATTCGTCAGAGACTCTGTTTCCTTGTGCGTACCTGACTAGGATATTGTAGCCCTAGCCCCCCGGGGTATATAAACCAAGGGGTAAGGCTCACAGAGGACACACAATAATCTCATGGTAGATCATCTATACTTTGCACTCGAATACAAAGCAATGAAACACAAGCAAAACACAAGGTGTTATCTCCTCAGAGGGCCCAAACCTGGGTAAAAACTCATGTCCTATTACCATTGTGTCAAATCATCTAGCTCAGGATCCCCTACCTCGAGATCTGCTGGATTTAGCTCTGTTAGAAAGAGGGCGTGACTCGGCTATGGCCCAACCCCTCATCTCCTTCACTGCTCATAAGAGAGAGATGCGGTGTGTGAGCAAAGACAAATGCTGGTTGTTCCTATACGAGGAAGGAACTCACGAGAGAGAGAGAGAGATGTAGTGGCAGGATGGAGAGAATTAATGGATTAAAAGGACCAATGAGAAGATAAGGTTGCACGTGGGTTTGCGCGTGCGTCTGCTCACGAGAAACACATGTGAGAGAAAAGAAACTGGCACAATTCATAGCCGGGCAGCCGGTAGGAATCATTTGCACTGGTTTTCATAGGAATTTTTCATCCACTCCAATCTCTTTGTAGAATCCTCCCTAGATTTTTCTTGCACATAATCAAACTTCCTCACAATCATGTCATATTGAAAAGGGCATGTCACTCTATTAGTACACTTTTCTTATTTTTCACGTTTTGAAAATCTTGCAAAGCACCCAAATTCCACTGTAGGAGGATAGCACACCTTCGCTTGCAACCTTGCTGACAATTGCCGTTAACGCATCCATGGCTATGAGCATATCCAATGGCAACCCGCAAATTTCCTCCCACATCTGTCCGTGGATAGGGGGGGCAGTCCGCGGACACGGATGTGGGAGGACGATATCCAACGCTAGTCACATACATTTCAACTAGCGTTTTAACTAAACGGATGAAATTCATGCAAACCGGTAGATATTCATCAAAGTTTGGATAGAACACACCCAAAATTCATGCAATTAGTTGGATCTTGTGAGATTTTGCTGTTTGGTCCATGAATTTCGTGTTTGACAAGTGGATCTACCCCTTACCACCATCTCCCAGCCATCCCACCATTAAATTTGGCTGAATTTTGGAGATTACCCGCGGATCCGGGTGTGTTCTTTCGCAGGCGGAACACCCCATGCGCACAGGCCATTGGGACCCCGTGCACACGGGCACAACTTACCGCATGACCCCTTCAGCCTAGTTCGACAACAAGCCATTTGCATGTTTTTGCCATCTTACCACCGCCATTTGTCTTCCGCACTATGTCCCGTTGGTGTTTGAGAATTTGGGTTGCGGTGCATCGTGTCCTAAGGTGTTTCAGCTACTTCAGAACGGTTCTACTTCGACATCACCAGCACTCATCATTGCCTCGGAGTTGACATCGACAACGACCATTCCATCTTTATACTAACCGTAAGCAAGGACGGTAACCTCGATGACATCTTGTACTAATTCCTTGCCATTGCACTGATAGCCTCGAGCCTTTTACGTCACTTACCCATCGACAGTAGCGAGTTGAGAATTTCCGGGCCACGTTCTTTGTGCACCTTAGTGATATTCCTATACCACATAGCTACATTTAGCATGCATTCTTCTTGCTATCATCATCGTGCCATAAGTCTCTCCCGTGCATACCATACTTCTTTGTCTCATATATCGGCTCGCATCTCTTGTATTGTGCCATAGTAAAAAAAGCTTTTAAGCAAAAGAAAATAGAAACAAAGAGCTTGTAAGAAATGGCACTGAGCCATTTTGCATAGTTCCATCATCTTGGTCAATACATACATAAGCATACTCGGGATTGTAGACGACATGTTTCTCTCATAGGTTGGTGCACAAGCGTATCTAGCCCATTTGAGCAATTGAGCTAGCGTCTCTCTAGTATCTGTACAGCTAGAGCATTTTCTGTGGTTCCACATTTTGAGCTCATTACTTGGTTGTGCGGATCCCACTTATCTTCTGTGTGTGTGTGTGTTCTAATGACACATCTATTTGTCTTACTTGCAATTTGTGCATCTTTTCAACATTATCAATATCTTGGCTAACACTTTCTTGAATTTTGTGCCACTCTTCCTAACCAAGCTACTCCATAAGCCTTTACTTGTAGGTGTGAGAAAATAAAACATGTTACCAATTCTCCTATTATTGCATTAAGTTGAGTGATACTCGATACATCCTCAATCTTCGGAAAAGGTAACTTTGGTATTGTTCTCTCATTTTCCTACTCACCACCACTTGGTTATGATGGATAGGCCAAGCGCTTAGGCGAACCCACTCTTTGAGGATCAAGATGATGAACACGACTACGTCACCAAAAAACCACTTCCTCGTCGCCCAACGAGTTCTTCATAAAGAAAGTGAAGTTTGAGTGATCACATCGAGCAACTCGCCACCGACCTACGCCAATCGGAATCAAGAAACCGGGATTATCTTGACACCAAGCTCAACACTCAAATGGAGGAATTTTGCAACATGATCGTGAGCCTCTCATCCTCCACAACTTCTTTGTTAAGACGGCTCCACTCAAGTCGAGACTCTTCGGTCTACTCTTCTTCCGATGCAAGTCCTCCTCGAGCTCGCTCACCTTGCTGCAACAATAACCAAAATACATTCCATGGCAATGGTTTGCAAGACCCAGTCCGAACACGTGAAAAAGCGTGACACCAAGAATAAGACGCCGTGGACCAAGAGCAACCTCGACAACCACAATGTCCATGTGAAGCACCTCACAACGGCGACACACTCCGGCAAGAGCAACAAAGCCGTGACGAACAAGCACTGAATCACAAGCGCACTCTGCAAGGCCACTAGAGCCATCAATGAACGCAACCGTCAAGTGCGTGAACAAGAAGAAGCACTTCACCAAGAACAACAAGATGAAACTACTCGCCATGAAGAGCAATAAGAAAGAAGGAACCGAGCGCAAATGCCTTGACCTAATCGGCAAGTCTATCAAGAGGAGCGTGAAATTGAAGATGTTTTTTCCATGCCAAGTCCGACATCACCATCATCCACATGATGAATAATAATGCTATGGCAAGCTCAAGTTCACAATGCCCAAGTTCTCCGGAAGCAACAATCCAGAGGAGTATATCTCATGGGCATTGAAGGTCGACAAGATATTCTGTCTTCACAATTACGAAGAGGAGAAGAAAATCGCTATGGCCTCCCTCAAGTTTCAAGGCTACGTCCTCATTTGTTGGGAAGAAGTGATTGAGAAACGAAGGGAGAAAGGCGAACTACCCATCACGACTTGGACACAAATGAAGGATGTCATGAGAGCTCGCTTCATGCCTACACACTACACACGCGATAGTTTCAAGAAGTTGCAACTTCTAAAGAAAGGCATGAAAAAGGTGGAAGAATACTACCAAGAATTAGAGATTGCCGTGATACGAGCCAATGTCAAGGAAGATGATGAGCAAACTATGGCACGCTTCTTGAATGGTCTCAATCACCCAATAAAAAAGATTGCCGACTTCCAACCATACTCCAACCTTCTTGAGGTAGTTCACCAAGTGACCAAGGCTGAGCGACAAGTGCAAGATGACTTCAAATATGCTAAGTACTCTTCCAAGACCTACGGCTCATACACTCAAGCTTCAACAACTACGTCACCTCCTACGTCGACTAGAGCATCACCAAGCAACGACGATAAGTCAAGTTACAAGAAAATATCGAGATCTTCAAGTTGTCCTCCTACTACAAGCAACTTCAAGACAAGATCTTCATCATCATCTACTCCAACGAATGAGACCGTCAAGATGAGTTCCATCAAATGCTTCACATGTCAAGGCCGCGGCCACAAGACATTTGAGTGCCCCACTAGGCGCACCATGATCGCCAACGATGACGGCACCTATGACTACATGAGTGAGGAAGAAATGGAAGCACTTGAGCACATGGCCATGCACCGGCAAGTGAATGAACATGAAGATGATTAAGTCTTTTGTGACAATGATTCAAGCCCCACTCTTGTTGTTTCCAAGGTCTGGACACTTCAACACCAACAAGACGAAGACCAACGTTGGCACATCTTCCACACCAAAGAGGGCATCAATGGACGTTCCGTGAAGGTCATCATCGATGGAGGAAGTTGCCACAATTTGGAAAGTGAAGAGCTATCTTCCAAGCTACAATTGGTCAATATGAAGCATCCTCGCCCCTACAAGGTCCAATGGCTTAGCGACTCCGGCACCATTCAAGTGCAGCACACCATGCAAGTTTCCTTCAAGATCGGCGCATACGAAGCACTTTGGAGTGTGATGTGGTTCATATGTCTGTGTGCCATCTCCTCTTAGGAAGACCTTGGAAATTTGACCACGGCATCATCCAGAATGGGCACACCAACCACTATAGTTTCAAGATGAAGGGCATGGAGTACATGCTATGACCTATGTCGCCAAGTTAAGTGATCGCCGACAAACAAGCATCCACCCACCATGGAGAGAACAGTGAGAGAGTGAACCACTAAAACGAGAGTGAGCACCACAAGCCAAAAATGAGTGCCTCCATGATGAGCGACAAGAAAAACTTAGTGCTTTTAGACACCAAAAGAGGCATGAGAGGAGTGTGTGCGAACCCAACTAGTGTCACACACTATGTCCTAGTGTGGAAATACGAAGCGGCAAGGACTAACACCTCTAATAATCTACCTCTAGTGTTGTCTAATCTCTTGTAGGAGTTCGCAGACGTATTTCCCGAGGAGCTACCTCCCGGTCTTCCTCCTCTACGCGACATCGAGCACCGCATTGACTTCATCCCCGATGCACCAGTACCGAACAAGGCTCCATACCGTGTCAACCCCTAAGAAACTAAGGAGATACAAAGGAAATTACAACACCTCATTGACAATGGACATGTACATGAAATCTTAAGTCCTTGTGTCATTCCGGTTATTCTCGTGCCTAAGAAAAATGGTAGTTTTTGCATGTGTTCCGATTTCTGTCCCATAAATGCTATCACCGTTCACTATAGGCATCCCATTCCATGCCTTGACGATATGCTAGATGAGCTTAGTGGTGCCACCATTTTTTCAAAAATTAATCTTAAAAGTGGCTATTACCAAATTCGCATTCAACAAGGTGATGAATGGAAAACCACTTTTAAAACTAAATTTGGCTTGTACGAGTGGTTAGTTATGCATATGGGCTTATCGGAAGGACACGACACTTTCATGTGTGTGATGCACTATGTTCTTCGCAAATACATTGGCATATTTGTTGTGGTCTACTTTGATGATATACTTGTGTTTAGCGAATCGTTAGAAGATCATGTCACCCATCTTAGGGACGTTTTGCAAGTTCTTAGAAATGAGTGTATTTATGCTAACATGGAGAAATGCATTTTTGGTGTTGACAGGCTTGTTTTCTTGGGCTTTGTTGTGTCTTCTAAGGGTGTTAATGTTGATGAGTCTAAAATTGAAGCAATTAAAACTTGGCCACAACCCACAAATTTGCAACAAGTGCGTAGTTTCCTTGGTCTCGCCGGCTTCTACCATCGCTTTGTTAAGGATTTTAGCACCATTGCATCACCATTACATGCCTTGAGTAAGAAGAATGCAGCCTTTGTTTTGTGACCCTCTCAATCTACCGCATTTGACAAGCTTAAATCTTTGCTTACACATGCTCCAATTCTTGCATTGCCTAATTTTGACAAAACTTTTGAAGTGCATTGTGACGCTAGTGGAAATAGTATTGGTGGAGTTTTGATACAAGAAAAGTGATCCATTGCATATTTTAGCGGAAAAAATCCGGCGCCCAACTTAACCACCCCATCTATGACAAGGAATTATGTGCTTTAGTGTGATTAATGCATGTTTGGGAGCATTATCTTCGCCCACATGAATTTCCCATGCATACCGATCATGGGACGCTTAAATACCTTAAAGGTCAAACAAAGTTGAACAATCGGCATGCTAAATGGAGTGAATTTATTGAATCTTTTCCTTATGTGATCAAGTACATTAAGGGTAAAGAGAATGTTGTGGTGAATGCTCTTTCTCGCAAGTGCATGTTAGTTACTCAACTTTAATTGAATGTTAGTGGCTTTGAGCATGTTAAAGATCTATGCACATGATCCTTCGTTTGCGATTCCTTATGCCGAATGCCTTGCTAACACTTGTTGGGAGCACTATTACCTTAAGAAAGGTTATCTTATGTGTGCTAACAAACTTTGTGCACCCGAGTCTTCTCTTCATTTGTTACTTTTGCAAGAGGCTCACGACGAAGGACTTATGGGACATTTCGGATGTGAAAAGACCTTTGCCACACTCTCCTTCAAGTACTTTTGGCCAAAGATGTTTGGCAGTGTTGCACGCTTCACCAATTGGTGCTCTATATGCCGCAAAGCTAAGTCACAAGCTCAATCTCATGGTTTACATATGTCCCTTCCTATTCTGTATCAACCATGGGAAGATATTAGCATGGATTTTTTGCCTGGATTACCTAGGACTCAAAATGGCAAGGATTCAGTATTTGTTTTGTGGACTGATTCAAAAAAATGGCACATTTCATCCCATGCAATTTGATAGACGATGCTTCACATGTTGCAAATCTCTTTTGTAGGAAAATCTTGAGATTACATGGAGTGCCAAGGACCATTGTGTCGGACCGCGACGTCAAGTTCCTAAGCTACTTTTGGAAGACCCTATGTGCCAAGCTCGGAATCAAGCTACTATTCTCGACGGCCTATCATCCTCAAACCGATGGCCAAATAGAAGTCATCAACTAGACGCCATCTACTCTCCTAAGCATGTTGATCAAGAAGAACATCAAGGAGTGGGAGGAGTTCTTACACATTGCCGAGTACGCCTACAATCGCGCAAGACACTCGACTATCGGCAAGACCCCCTTGGAGGTCGTCTACGGCTTCAACCCTTTGTCGCCCTTGGACATCCTTCCTCTACCACTCCAAGAACATGCAAACATGGACTCAAGTCCAAGAGCAAGTTATCTCAAGAAGATGCATGAAGATACAAGGTCCACGATCGAGCATCAAGTACACCGTCTCGCCACCAAGCTCAACATCAACAAGACCCCCATGGTGTTCAAACCAGGCGAGCTAGTATGGCTACATCTCCTCAAGGACTGCTTCCCCAACGAGCGCAAGTCCAAGCTTCTATCGTGAGCCGATGGACCCTTCAAAGTGCTCATCTGTTACAATGACAACGCGTACAAGATCGACATCCCACGTGATAAGTACAACGTAAGCGACATCTTCAACGTCAAGGACTTGACCCCCATACCATGGTGATGAAGATCACAATCCAAGGACGGATCTCTCCCAATGCGGGGGGGGGGGGGGGGGGGGGGAGGGGGACATGACGTGGAGCATCCTTCCATCATCCCCATGGACTCTACTAAAATTCATTATTCACCACGTGGATCTGTGACAAGAGCTCAAGCATGTGCCATTGAAATCGAGGTGAACTCACTCCTACTTGAGATCGATATGGATATGAATGGAACTTGGATGCTGCCTCACCAAAACATGCTATGTGTCATTAGGTACGAACATGAATGCCACCTAGCAGCTAAGGGACATCCCATGGACATAGGAGAAGGATACCAAGACCACAAGGGAGGATAAGGCATCCATCAAGAGCAAAACAACACCACCTAGGCGACCCCGTGCCCACGGGCTACCCAGAAGGCTTCTGTAACCGAGACGCTCACCCCCGTGCGCACGGCCTACAAACTCCGTGTGCACTGGCCCTCGCCGTTGTAGCACCCCGTCTTCATGGGCGTGTATCGTGCCCACGGGACCCCCGTGCGCGCACATGCCCAACTTACCTCGTGCACACGGCCCTCCCAGGAACTGGTCGTGGGTGTCCTGTCTTGCCCCCCAAGTTGTCTCGTACCTCCCTCTAGCTATATATTCCGTGTCTAAGTCATTTGTTAGGGTTAGCAAAGTATATGTGAGACATAGATAGAGCTTTGCTCCTTATACCACTCCTCTTGGAGATCAAGACCTCCTAGAGGAAGATCCCAAGTGGATATTAAGACCTCCTCTTGGTGAAGACTATCATCAAGACCTCACCTCCTTAGGTGTGGGAAGGGCCTTACCTTTGTGCTTGTTTCCTTGGATTGTTCTTGTATTCTTATGGATCTCAACTATGCTATTCTAGTGGATGTGTGACTGGGTTTTTTGAGTAAATTCCCTCTTTGTGTTCTTGTGTTCACTCCCTTTCTCCCTCCAAGTGTGAAAAGATCTCCACTTAGGGTTCCATCCTACAACACCTTTTCTAATGGGGGGATTCTACTTGGGAAAGGAGTCCAACTCCTCCCCCAGGACAGTGCGCCATGGGGGGACTCTTTCCCCCCTTGGTGGTTGCACTCTCCCTCCCCTCCAACTTATATATAGTACGGATTTTGTCCTTTGAGACAACAGAAGTTTTGGAGCCTCTTCTAGTTCTAGTTCTAGTTGGTCCTCGTTGACTAAGGGCCAGTTCTTTTGGGCGGTTTAAAAAATAAGCTGCCTCTCTCCAGCTTAAAAAATAAGCCGCTCCTAAAATTTGTCGAGGCTTCTATATTAGTTATCCCATAACTAGTCCGGAAGCCCCAATGAATGAGGAAGGTGGCTTATGGAAAAAGCTCGGGAGGAGGTAGCTTAGTTTGTAAGCCACGGAAAGAACCGGCCCAAATTAGAGCTAGGATAATCCTCTTGTCCTCATAATTAGAAGCCTTGTGTGCTTCTAATCTTCTCCCTGTAATTCTCTAGCGATGATTAGCTCTGAACGATGAAGCACTACCGGATCGTGAAGGCTACATGCTTGAAACCAAGTAGAGAGGTTATGCTTTCAGTCTTTGGTTCGAGGGACTGTTCGTGGGTGGTTCGCGAGACCGTCCATCGATGGTTCGAGGGACTCCAAGTACGATCTACCCGACACGTTCTTCTTCTGCTACAACTCGGTGATGGTAACGATCGTTATCCCAACTAGTTATGCATCTTCATATTGATCTTGGGGTGTGTAGGCACAATTTTTTTGTTTTCTATTATGTTTCCCAACAAATAATTCACAACTAAGAAATGATTGCATGGGATATTTCTGAGGTGCAGCTCGACACGTATCTGACTAGAAAACTTACTAGAAGTCGAGCTGGTCCTGAACACCTAAGATATAATCCAACAATCAAGACTTGGCTACAAAATACAAATTTGTTGAAGTAGTTTTCTAGACCAGCGACCGAAGATGAATAGTAGCTCGGATGAACCGAGGTGTGTCCAGACTTAAAACTAGTTTAGGGGTATACCGATGGCGTCCCAGCTTGGGGTTCTCTCCCTACATCGTCTCTCGGCCTGGTGGGCTAGGCCTTGTAACCCCATCTTAGTTCAGGACTAGGACACGTTGGGGCGGTCCAAGATGTATAAAATGGAAGGCTCTGATAGAGTTTTCATATCCTCCAAGATGTAGGATTCGTCAGAGACTCAGTTTCCTTGTGTGTAGTTGACTAGGATATTTTAGCCCTAGCCCCCTCGGGTATCTGTATAAACCAAGGGGTAGGGCTCATAGAGGACACACAATAATCTCATGGTATAACATCTGTAATTTGCACTCAAATACAAAGCAATAAAACACAAGCAAAACATAGGGTGTTATCTCCTTAGAGAGCCCGGAACTGGGTAAAAACTCATGTCATGTTACCATTGTGTCAAATCATCTAGCTCAGGATCCCCTACCTAGAGATCTTCCTAAATTAGCTCCTTTAGAAATAGGGCGTGACTTGGCTATGGCCGAACCCATCGTCCCCTTGGTTGCTCGTAAGAGAGAGATAAGACATGTGAGCAAAGACGGATGATGGCTGTTTCTATAGGAGGAACGAACTCATGAGATAGAGAGAGATGTAGTGGGAGGATGGAGAGAATAAATGGATAAAAGGACCAATGAGAAGATAAGGTTGGACGTGGGTTTGAGCGGTGTGTCTTCTCATGAGAAACACATGTGAGAGAGAAGCAACCGGCGCAATTGACAGTCGCTCAGTCGGCAGGAATCATTTGAACGTCTTTCATAGGAATTTTTTCATCCACTCCAACCTCTTTTGCACATAATCAAACTTCCTCACAATCATGTTATATTGAAAAGGGCATGTCACTCTATAAGTACACTTTTCTTATTTTTCACATTTTGAAAATCTCGCAAAGCGCTCGAATTCCATTGTAGGATGATAGCACACCTTCGCTTGCAACTGTAGGATCGAAAGTATGTCTAGAGGGGGCATGATTAGACTACTTGACCAAATAAAAATATTTCCTTTTCCCAATTTTAGTTGTAGGCAGATTTTATCAATTATGACAAGTCAAGCAATCAACCTACACATGCAATTCTAAGAGTATAGCAGTGAAAAGTAAAACGTTGCATATGAAGGTAAAGGGAAGAGTTTGTAGAAGGCAAAAACGCAATGGAGACACAGAGATTTTCTGTGTGGTTTCGATGGGTGGTGCTATAGTACGTCCACGTTGATGAAGACTTCAAGCCATGAAGGGTAATGGCTATGTGAGTCCACAGAGGGCTCCACCCACAAAGGGTCCAGAAGAAGCAACCTTGTCTATCCCACCTTGTCTATCCCACTCGGGTAGATCATCATGAAGTAGGTGATCTCCTTGCCCTTACAAACTTCCTGGTTCAAGTCCATATCATGTTGGAGGCTCCCAAGTGACACCTAACCAAACTAGGAGACGCCACTCTCCAAAAGGTAATAGACGGTATATTCCCGAACTCACCCGGTACCATTCCGATGTCCAAACATAGGCTTCCAATATATCGATCCTTATGTCTCAACCATTTCGAGACTCCTCATCATGCCCGTGATCACATCCGGGACTCTGAACAACCTTCGGTACATCAAAACACATAAACTCATAATGCCGATCATCACCGAACGTTAAGCGTGCAGACCCTACGGGTTCGAGAACTATGTAGATATGACCGAGACTCATCTCCGGTCAATAACCAATAGCGGAACCTGGATGCTCATATTGGTTCCTGCATATTCTACGAAGATCTTTATCGGTCAAACCGCATAACAACATACGTTGTTCCCTTTGTCATCGGTATGTTACTTGCCCGAGATTCGATCATCGGTATCTCAATACCTAGTTCAATCTCGCTACCGGCAAGTCTCTTTACTTGTTCCGTAATGCAACATCCCGTAACTAACCCATTAGTCACATTGCTTGCAAGGCTTATAGTGATGAGCATTACCGAGAGGGCCTAGAGATACCTCTCCGATACATGGAGTGACAAATCCTAATGTCGATCTATGCCAACTCAACAAACACCATCGGAGACACCTATAGAGCATCTTTATAGTCACCCAGTTATGTTGTGACGTTTGATAGCACACTAAGTGTTCCTCCGGTATTTGGGAGTTGCATAATCTCATGGTCATAGGAACATGTATAAGTTATGGAGAAAGCAATAGTAGTAAACTAAACGATCGTCGTGCTAAGCTAACGGATGGGTCAAGTCAATCACATCATTCTCTAATGATGTGATCATGTTCATCAAATGACAACTCTTTGTCCATGGCTAGGACACTTAACAATCTTTGATTAACGAGCTAGTCAAGTAGAGGCATACTAGTGACACTCTATTTGTCTATGTATTCACACACGTACTAAGTTTCCGGTTAGTACAATTCTAGCATGAATAATAAACATTTATCATGATATAAGGAAATGTAAATAACAACTTTATTATTGCCTCTAGGGCATATTTCCTTCTGTCTCCCACTTGCACTAGAGTCAATAATCTAGATTACATTGTGATGATTATGACACCCATGGAGTCCTGGTGCTTATCATGTTTTGCTCATGAGAGAGGCTTAGTCAACGGGTCTGCAACATTCGGATTCGTAAGTATCTCACTACTAGAAAAAAGGTTGTTAGTGGCACACCAATTTTTGCTATTAATGACGCACTATAAGTGCGTCACTATTAACACGCCACTAGTAACAAATAGTAATGGCGCACCTCTGGTGCGCCATTAGTATCCCAGATAATAGTGGCGCACCACATAGTGTGCCATCACTATGTCCAACAGTGCGCCTTTACTATGCCTCCTAGGGGGCCATATTTACCTTCACGTATGCCCCCAAGTGCACCATTACTATGCCCCATAATGCACCACTGGTATTTAGCCTTGGTGCGCCACTAATGCTCAATATGGTGCACCACTACTGGGGGCCATATTTGCCTTCACCTATGCCCCAAGTGCGCCATTACTATGCCCGATAATGCGCCACTGGTATTTATCTTGGTGTGCCACTAATTCTCAATATGGTGCGCCACTACTATGATATTAGGAATTATTATTTTTTGCTTTTCTGGTATTTGCACAGGTTACAAAATACGTTACAGCACATAATATAAACATCACACAATAGAATTCATCATATTAGTCTCCAAATTCGAAATAGAGAACAAAGTTCAAACATTAGCCAAGTTTAGGTCTCGAGACATTAGCAAAGTTCATCATATTAGCCGAGTTTGTCGTCACATTACAAATTCGATATCGATCATCTAAACTACCATCACATAGAAGAGAGCTGCGGTCACAATGAGCATCATCGCGATGAAACTGGTCTTCATCTGGTTCCTCCTCCGCTCCCTCCTCTCTCCCGCTAGATAGCGTGCGTATCTAGCTTCCGCCTCCACCTACGCCCTAGTGTTGTACCCTTTGTAAATGTTACCGCTGAAACAGTGAGCCTGTCTCTGACACTCCTCCCAGCCGTCGTAGACTCCGGGAACCTTACCCTTGTACACGACATACGACGACATTTCTATGCACTAGACAAACAAAACGTTAGTAGCAATTCACAAATAATATATAAGCAATATATAAGTATGCAACAAAAGGATCAGAAGAGAAAAGAAACACATTGATAGCACGATTCATGGTCCTACTAATAAATAGCATCGATTACATGTAAGTTGAACGATTGTCCAATCAAAAGAGACATACAAGTTCATTAAAGTTTAATTACAACATGAGCTAATCGATATTTCAGAACTACATAGCATCAATACTTTCGACTCGACTCAGGGACCGGAGCGTGGATGAAATCGCCGTCTTTCGTGATGGTCATGAATGTGCGGTCGTTGTCAGCCTGCATTTGTAGCGTTGTTTCTATTTCACTGTTGGACGATTGATATTTGAGGTAGAACTGGCCCGAGGTACGAAGGACATCTTGATAGATGATTTCCGCAAACTCCGACTGGATGCGAAAGAATTCTTGTCTGATGTCCTCGTCCTGGATTGCCGACAAGCGTGCAGCCCATTCTTTGAGATTATTTGGTAGCATAAGGTGATTATGGTCCCGTAGGATCGCCCGCATGTGACGGAGGGCGTAGTAGGCATCCTTCTGACTGCTAGGCGGCTGCCTGACGCAGGGGAACGTCGTTACGTGGGTGAACACGTGCTTGCCGTACCTACAAATTGGCCTCCTAAAGGTGCCTCTAGATTTGGCATAGCCGGGGAGAGCATCATCAAGAACTTTCTACATATTTGTGTGGTCTTTCTTCGACTGACGGTCCGAGTCGAAATACGTGGCCATGGAATATTTTGGGCTTAAGAGGATGAGTGTGCAATGTGTGTCACTGCACAAAACACGGAATGTTAGAAAAAAAAGAACGATCAGAATCTAAGAAATCATATGTTATGGGGCGGTGAGGGGATGACTTACTCGGAAAAGTAAGGCACGAGGAAGTTATCCTTATCTGGGTTCGCCAGAATGACGCCTTCGAGGTATGAACTCATGACTTGCCGGTCCCCAGCGCTGCCCAAGATCTTGGCACGCATGTAGAAGGGGTCGACTATCACAATGTCTGGGGTCTTGTTTCTAATGATCCGCATCTCCATACTGAGCAAAAATAGCCGAATGAAGGTGTAGTGCAGCGGATGAAGGTTAAACATAGCGAAGATGTCATCAAATCACAGGACGATCATACGCCCGATGGTGCTATCGACAAAGCCCTTGCCCTCTGGCACCTTGGCCATGAAAACCGGGTATGCCACATCATTCTCGGAGATACGAAGCTTCTCCATAGAAAGAACACTGTCATGCAGACTCCGCATAGCACCGGTTGCAGCATTGAGCAGATTAGTCGGTAGCATCAGCCTGCCCGCCACATGCACCCTCCTCGAGATATCCTTAGGTATTGGTGGCCCGTCCTGAGCACGTGTCGTACTCGGTGCCGGCTGGCTCGCACCCTTGTTATTTCTTCTTTTCTGTCCCTTCTGCTTCTTCTGCTGTAATGGGATCGAGTTCTACTCAGAGACCACCTTCTTGAGTGTGTTGGGGCTGATAATATTTCGCACCTCGGCTATTTGAGTCTCGGTGAAGCCGGCAGCTGGATGTGTCTCCTGAGAACTGAACGCCGGACGATGCCTGTTGCAATTGGGTTTCTCCGCGGTACCAGCTAGATCGCAATCGTCTTTTGCAGGGTTGGGTTCTTGAGAAGGAGGCCCCAAGAATTTGTCACCGTACCCATGTTTGTTCATTTACTTATCGATGTTGGAAAATGTACCGTCGTCGTCCGGATCCTGTGCCATATGCATGTCTGGATTAGCTTACGGCGGTAGCGTTGCGGTGGTCTTGCCATGGCCTGGCGCCGGCACGACTGGCGGTGTTCTCTGTGGGGTGGTGTCCCCCGCCCCCAAACGAATCTGGCTCTTCGGCCAAAGCATGGACCAGCCTAAGTAGGCGTTGAGGTCATCACATCATCTCCGTTGGCCACAGGGGGTCGATACGGAGGTAACAAGTCGTCGCAGCCCCGCAGCACCCGAACCAGTTGAACCCTATACACGGTGGGTGGCATCTTATTACCGTGGAAAACGTGGTTTCCTAGTTCAACGATTTTGGCCTTGGAAACATCAATCAACTAGCCGTCCACGAAGTGCAGGAGAGTGCATGGAACGTTGGCGGCGCCCTGCGAAAACATGTAGGGCGTCAGGGATGCTGATGACCCACAAGTATAGGGGATCTATCGTAGTCCTTTCGATAAGTAAGAGTGTCGAACCCAACGAGGAGCATAAGGAAATGATAAGTAGTTTCCAACAAGGTATTCTCTGCAAGTACTGAAATAAGTGGTAACAGATAGTTTTGTGATAGGATAATTTGTAACGAGCAACAAGTAACAAAAGTAAATAAAGTGCAGCAAGGTGGACCAATCCTTTTTGTAGCAAAGGACAAGCCTGGACAAACTCTTATATAGAGAAAAGCGCTCCCGAGGACACATGGGAATATCGTCAACTAGTTTTCATCACGCTCATATGATTCGCGTTCGGTACTTTGATAGTTTGGTATGTGGGTGGACCAGTGCTTGGGTACTGCCCTTACTTGGACAAGCATCCCACTTATGATTAACCTCTATGGCAAGCATCCGCAACTACAACAAAAGTATTAAGGTAAACCTAACCATAGCATGAAACATATGGATCCAAATCAGCCCCTTACGAAGCAACACATAAACTAGGGTTTAAGCTTCTGTCACTCTAGCAACCCATCATCTACTTATTACTCCCCAATGCCTTCCTCTAGGCCCAAACAATGGTGAAGTGTCATGTAGTCTACGTTCACATAACACCACTAGAGGAGATACAACATACATCTCATCAAAATATCGAACGAATACCAAATTCACATGACTACTAATAGCAAGACTTCTCCCATGTCCTCAGGAACAAAGTAACTACTGACAAAGCATAAACATGTTTATAATCAGAGGGATATTAATATGCATATAGGATCTGAACATATGATCTTCCACCAATTAAACCAACCAGCATCAACTACAAGGATTAATTAACACTACTAGCAACCTACTAGCACCAATCCCGGACTTGACGACAAGAATTGGATACAAGAGATGAACTAGGGTTTTGGGAGGAGATGGTGTTGATGAAGATGTTGATGCAGATTGCCCCCCCCCGATGAGAGGAGCGTTGGTGATGCCGATGGCGATGATTTCCCACTCCGGGAGGGAAGTTTCCTCGGCAGAACAGCTCCGCCAGAGCCCTAGTTTGGTTCCGCCAAGGTTCTGCCTCGTGGCGGCGGAGTTTCATCCGAGAAGATGGCTTCTTATTTTTTCCCATTGAAAGACTTCATATAGTAGAAGATGGCCACCAGAGGGCCACCAGGGGGCCCTCGTGGGTAGGGTGTGGCCCCCCTGGTGAATTTCTTCCACTGAGTATTTTTTATATATTCTGGAAACATCTTCCGTGAAGTTTCAGGACTTTTGGAGCTATGCAGAATAGGTCTCTAATATTTGCTCGTTTTCCAGCCCAGAATCCCAGCTGCCGACATTCTCCCTCTTTATGTAAACCTTGTAAAATAAGAGAGAATAGGCATAAGTATTGTGACATAATGTTTAATAACAGCCCATAATGCAATAAATATCGATATAAAAGCATGATGCAAAATGGACGTATCAACTCCCCCAAGCTTAGACCTCGTTTGTCCTCAAGCGAAAAGCCGAAATCGAAAATATGTCCACATGTTTAGAGATAGAGGTGTCGATAAAAATAAAATACGGACATGAGGGCATCATGATCATTCTTAGAACAGCAACTTATATAATTCTTGTCATATGATTTCTTATGCTAGAGTAATAATTCAATCACAATTTCAAGTATGAATAGTAAACTTTGTTGAAAACTAACAAACTATAATCTCAGTCATTGGAGCAATTGCAATTTATCATAACATGGGAAAGAATCAATATATAAGAGCTTTTCAGCAAGTCCACATACTCAACTATCATATAGTCTTTCACAATTGCTGACACTCACGCAATACTTATGGGTATGGAGTTTTAATCGAACACAGAGAAAGATAGGGGCTTATAGTTTTGCCTCCCAACGTTTTACCTCAAGGGTAATGTCAACGGTAATAGTTCATGAAAACTCACATCCAATTATCCATATATACCAGGATCTTTCCAAAATACTGTGCTTGCCAAAGGATAAAATGTAAAAAGGAAGGGTGAAGATCACCATGACTCTTATGCAATGTAGGAGATAAAAGTAAAAGATAAGCCCTTCGCAGAGGGAAGCAGAGGTTGTCATGCGCTTTTATGGTTGGATGCACAAAATCTTAATGCGAAAGAACGTCACTTTATATTGCCACTTGTGATATGGACCTTTATTATGCAGTTTGTCGCTTTTATTTCTTCCATATCACATGATCGTATAAAGTTTATTTTCTCCCACACTAATAAGTCATACATATTTAGAGAACATTTTTTATTGCTTGCACTGATGACAACTTACTTAGAGGATCTTACTCAATCCATAGGTAGGTATGGTGGACTCTGATGGCAAAACTTGTTTAAGGGTATTTGGAAGCACAAGTAGTATCTCTACTTGGTGCGATGAATTTGGCTAGCATGAGGGGGAAAGGCAAGCTCAACCATGTTGGATGATCCATGACAATATAATTTATCTCAAATGTAAGAAAACATAACCCATTACGTTGTCTTCCTTGTCCAATGTCAACTCTTTTAGCATGTCATATTTTAATGAGTGCTCACAATCATAAAAGATGTCCAAGATAGTATATCTATATGTGAAGACCTCTCTTTCTTTATTACCTCCTATTAATTGCAACGATGACCAAAACTATGTTTGTCAATCCTCAACAACTTTTATTCATCATACTTTTTCTATGTGAGCTCATTACTCTCCATAAGACTCACATGATCTCTTTGTTTCTTTTTATTTCTTTCTCTTTTCTTTTATTCACTTAAGATCATGGCAAAATAATCAAACCCTTGACTCAACACTAATCTTTATTATATATCTCACGGACTCGATTACATAGAAGAATTATGAAGCAAAACTCACGACTAGATCATACTAAGAACTTTTATTCTACTAGATCAATATATTACCAAAAGGATCGAACTATGAAAAACGGTAAAGATAAAAGTGATGGTGATACGATACCGGGGCACTCCCCCAAGCTTGGCAGTTGCCAAGGGGGGTGCCCATACTAGATACTCAATTCTTCTTTGTTGGTGGAGACGGTGGTGATTTTGTTGATGGCGTAGGCTTGTCGTCCTTCTTCCAAGGCATAGGCTCCCCATCATAGAAGGATGACCGAGTCTCCTGGAACCTCAAATCTACAGCCAAACTCATCCTCTTGAATCTATATTCATACTCAAAGTTTTGATTTTGCAGGTCATAGATCTGGGCTTGAAGGTGCTCGTTTTTCTCATGAAGCTTGAAGATCGCCTCCCCAATGTCCTTGACGTCTAGCTTGTGGTTGTTGGTGAACTCCGTGATCATGATGTGATTGGAATTGAGTCCACACTCCACCATCTCCTGACACTTGAAAACTTCTTGCTCCAATGCCTCGAGCCTTGCCTCCGTGCTTCCGGTCTTCCTTGGTCCCTCAGCATCGCGGATGTGCAACAACCCCTCACGCATCTCAATGGTTTGAGGGTGTTGTAGCACTTCTGCGAGGTAGGGGTTGATGACCTTCTCGAAGAACTGGTCCTTGGGGGCGCTTGAAGACGACATGACGACCTGGATCTGTCAGAAAAACAATTCAAAACGAAAACAGGAGATTTTTGCATGATACGGGAGTCAAAACCTCCGGGAGATTATATAATGAATTTTTACCGACCAAAATACGTGTCGTGTACAAAAACGGAGTCCGGAAAGTGCACGAGGTGCCCACGAGGTAGGGGGCGCCCAGTAGGGTAGGGCGCGCCCTCCACCCTCGTGGAGCCCTCGTGTCCTTCCTGGACTGCTTCTTATTTTTCTATTTTTCTAAATATTCCAAAACGGAGAAATATTGCCTTAAAAACTGTTTTGGAGTCGGTTTACTTACCGTACCACATACCTATTCCTTTTCGGAGTCTAAAACGTTCCGGAAAGTGTCCCTTATGTATTCCTCTGAGGTTACGGTTTCAATAATATTGGTTTCAACATTTATGGGATTACCTAAGATATAATGTTTGATTCTTTGACCGTTCACCACCTTCGGATTTGTGCCTTGAAGTTGTTGATTTTTATGGCACCAGAACGGTAGACCTCCTCGATAACGTAAGGACCTTCCCATTTAGAGAGAAGTTTTCCTGCAAAAAATCTTAAATGAGAGTTGTATAGCAATACATAATCACCTACATTAAACTCATGCTTTTGTATCCTTTTGTCATGCCATCTTTTAACTTTTTCTTTAAACAACTTGGCGTTTTCATAGGCTTGGGTTCTCCATTCATCAAGTGAGCTAATATCAGATAACCTCTTCTCACCGGCAAGTTTGAAATCATAATTGAGTTCTTTAATAGCCCAATATGCCTTGTGTTCTAGTTCGGGAGGTAAGTGACATGCTTTTCCATAAACCATTTTATACGGAGACATACCTATAGGATTTTTATATGCAGTTCTATAGGCCGATAATGCATCATCAAGTTTCTTGGACCAATTTTTTCTAGATCTATTAACAGTCTTTTGCAAAATTAATTTTAGCTCTCTATTACTCAATTCTACTTGACCACTAGACTGAGGATGATACGGAGATGCAATTCTATGATTAACATCATATTTAGCAAGCATTTTACGGAAAGCACCATGAATAAACTGTGAACCACCATCAGTCATTAAATATCTAGGGACTCCAAATCTTGGAAAAATAACTTCTTTAAGCATTTTAATAGAAATGTTATGACCAGCACTACTAGTTGGAATAGCTTCTACCAACTTAGTAACGTAATCAACAACAACTAAAATATGTGTATATCCATTAGAGGAAGGAAAGGGTCCCATATAGTCAAAGCCCCAAACATCAAATGGTTCAATAACGAGTGAATAGTTCATAGGCATTTCTTGACGTCTACTAATATTACCAATTCTTTGACATTAATCACAAGATAAGACAAACTTACGAGCATCCTTGAAGAGAGTAGGCCAATAAAAACCAGATTGCAATACCTTATGTGCAGTTCTATCTCCGGCATGGTGTCCTCCATAAGCTTCGGAGTGACACTTGCGTAGGATCTGTTCCTGTTCATGCTCAGGTACACAACGTCTAATAACACCATCTACTCCTTCTTTATAAAGATGTGGGTCATCCCAAAAGTAATGCCTCAAATCATAGAAGAACTTTTTCTTTTGCTGGTATGTGAAACTAGGTCGTATAAGCTTAGCAACAATGTAATTAGCATAATCAGCATACCATGGAGCAGTATGAGAAGCATTTATGACATTTAATTGCTCATCAGGAAAGCTATCATCAATAGGAAGTGGGTCATCAAGCACATTTTATAACCTAGACAAGTTGTCTGCAATGGGGTTCTCAGCTCCCTTTCTATCAACAATGTGTAAGTCAAATTCTTGTAGCAAGAGAACCCATCTAATAAGTCTAGGTTTAGCATCATTCTTTTCCATGAGATATTTAATAGCAGCATGATCAGTGTGAATAGTTACTTTAGAATCAACAATATAAGGTCTGAACTTATCACAAGCAAATACAACTGCTAAGAATTCTTTTTCAGTGGTAGCATAATTTCTTTGAGCATTGTCTAGGGTTTTACTAGCATATTGAATAACGTTTAATTTCTTATCAACTCTTTTCCCTAGAACAACACCTACAACATAATCACTAGCATCACACATAATTTCAAAGGGTAAATTCCAATCAGGTGGCTGAACAATAGGTGCAGAGATTAATGCTTTCTTAAGTATTTCAAATGCTTCTACACAATCATCATCAAAAACAAATGGTATATCTTTTTGTAATCAATTAGTCAGAGGCCTGGAATTTTTTGAAAAGTCCTTAATGAACCTCCTATAAAAACCGGCATGACCCAGAAAACTTATTATACCATTGATGTCCTTGGGACACGGGATCTTTTCAATAGCATCAGCTTTAGCTTTATCAACTTCAATACCTCTTTCAGAAATTTTATGCCCCAGGACAATACCTTCATTAACCATAAAGTGGAACTTCTCCCAATTCAAGACAAGATTAGTTTCTTCACATCTCTGCAAAACTCGATCAAGGTTGCTCAAGCAATCATCAAAATAGGATCCATAAACGGAGAAATTTTCCATGAAAACCTCACAAATCTTTTCACAAAAGTCATAGAATATAGCCATCATGCATCTTTGAAAGGTAGCAGGTGCATTACATACACCAAAAGGCATACATCTATAAGCAAAATTACCAAAAGGGCATGTAAAAGTAGTCTTTGATTGATCTTTGGCTGACACAGGTATTTGAGAGAAACCAGAATAACCATCTAGAAAGCAAAAATGTGTATGTTGGATAATCTTTCTAGCATTTGATCAATAAAAGGTAAGGGGTAATGATCCTTTTTAGTTGCCTTATTTAATTTACGGAAATCAATTACCATCCTATAACCTGTAATAATTCTTTGAGGGATCAATTCATCTTTATCATTAGGAACTACAGTAATACCTCCCTTATTAGGGACACAATGGACATGACTTACCAAGTGACTAACAGCAACGGGATAGATTATACCTGCCTCAAGGAGCTTTAGTATTTCCTTTCTTACCACTTCTTTCATTTTAGGATTCAGCTGGCGTTGATGATCACGAACTAGTTTAGCATCTTCTTCCAAATTAATTTTATGTTGACATAGAGTGGGACTAATGCCCTTAAGATCATCAAGAGTATACCCAATAGCAGCACGGCGCTTCTTCAGAGTTTTCAATAATCTCTCTTCCTCATGCTCTGAAAGGTTAGCACTAATAAAAACAAGATATATCTTTTTCTCATCAAGATAAGCATATTTAAGAGTATCAGGCAACGGTTTAAGCTCAAACACGGGATCACCCTTGGGCGGAGGAGGATCCCCTAGGATTTCGACAGGTAAATTGTGTTTCAAAATAGGTTCCTGTTTAAAGAATACTTCATCTAGTTCCCTTCTTTCATTCATAAACATATCATTTTCATGGTCTAGCAAATATTGTTCTAAAAGATCACTAGGAGGTACGACAATAGAAGCAAGACCAATAATTTCATCCATACTAGGTAATTCTTCTTCACGGTGTTGTCTACTAAATTTAGAAAAATTAAATTCATGAGTCATATCATCTAAACCGATAGTAACAACATCCCTTTTGCAATCTATGGTAGCATTAACAGTGTTCAAGAAGGGTCTACCAAATATAATGGGACAAAAGCTATCTTGTGGGGAACCAAGAACAAGAAAATCAGCAGGATATTTAGTTTTCCCACACAAGACTTCAACATCTCTAACAATTCCCATTGGTGAAATAGTATCTCTATTGGCAAGTTTAATTGTGACATCAATATCTTCTAACTCAACAGGTGCAATATCATGCATAATTTCTCTATAAAGGCTAATAGGTATTGCACTAGCACTGGCACCCATATCACATAAGCCATGATAACAATGATCTCCTATTTTAACAGAAATAACAGGCATGCCTACCGTAGGTCTAGGTTTATCTCTAGCACAAGGTTTAGCAATTCTAGCAGTTTCACCATAGAAATAAATAACATGCCCATCAATATTATCAGACAAGAGATCTTTAACAATAGCAATATTAGGTTCAACTTTAACTTGCTCAGGAGGTGTAAATGTTTTAATATTGCTTTTACGAACCATAGTTGAAGCTTTAGCATGATCCTTTATCCTAACAGGAAAAGGTGGTTTCTCAACATATGCAGTAGGAACAATAGGATCATTATAAGTGACAATCTTTTCTTCAACTTTAATAGGTGCAGCTACTTTCACTTCTATGGGAGGATGATATTTAAACCACTTCTCCTTGGAGAGATCAACATAAGTAGCAAAAGATTCACAGAAATAAGCTACTATCTCAGAGTCAAGTCCATATTTTGTGCTAAATTTACGAAAAATATCAGTATCCATAAAAGATTTAACACAATCAAAACTAGGTGTCATACCTGACTCCTTACCTTTGTCGAGGTCCCAATCTTCAGAGTTGCATTTAATTCTTTCCAATAAATCCCATTTGAATTCAATAGTATTCATCATAAAAGAGCCAGCACAAGAAGTATCAAGCATGGTGCGATTGCTATCACAAAGTCGAGCATAAATTTTTTGAATAATCATTTCTCCTGAGAGCTCATGATTGAGGCACGAATATAACATTGATTTAAGCCTCCCCCAAGCTTGAGCGATGCTTTCTCCTTCACGAGGCCAAAAATTATATATATAATTGCGATCACGATGAACAAGATGCATAGGATAAAACTACTGATGAAATTCCAATTTCAATCGTTTGTAATTCCAAGACCCCATATCATCACATAGCCTATACCATGTCGATGCATCTCCCTTCAAAGATAAAGGGAACACCTTCTTCTTAACAACATCTCCGGGTACACCTGCAAGCTTAAATAATCCACAAACATCATCCACATATATTAGATGCTCATCAGGATGTTTTGTTCCATCTCCTAAAAAGGGATTAGCTAGCAGTTTGTCTATCATACCCGAAGGAATTTCACAGCAGAAATTTTCATTTTCATTTTCATTTTCAGTAGGTTGAGTAGGTTGAGGAGCATGTATTTGCTCTACTGGTCGGGGTGAAGATACCCTGAAGAAGCCCCTCAGAGGATTACTTTCCATAGTAACAAGTGACAGTAAATTTCAGCACACTATATAAATTTTTCCTTACCAAATTCCACCTACCAAAGGTGCTTCACTCCCCGGCAACGGCGCCAGAAAAGAGTCTTGATGACCCACAAGTATAGGGGATCTATCGTAGTCCTTTCGATAAGTAAGAGTGTCGAACCCAACGAGGAGCAGAAGGAAATGATAAGCGGTTTCCAACAAGGTATTCTCTGCAAGTACTGAAATAACTGCCAACAGATAGTTTTGTGATAGGATAATTTGTAACAAGCAACAAGTAACAAAGGTAAATAAAGTGCAGCAAGGTGGCCCAATCCTTTTTGTAGCAAAGGACAAGCCTGGACAAACTTTTATATAGAGAAAAGCGCTCCCGAGGACACATGGGAATATCGTCAAGCTAGTTTTCATCACGCTCATATGATTCGCGTTCGGTACTTTGATAGTTTGGTATGTGGGTGGACCGATGCTTGGGTACTGCCCTTACTTGGACAAGCATCCCACTTATGATTAACCTCTATTGCAAGCATCCGCAACTACAACAAAAGTATTAAGGTAAACCTAACCATAGCATGAAACATATGGATCCAAATCAGCCCCTTACGAAGCAACACATAAACTAGGGTTTAAGCTTCTGTCACTCTAGCAACCCATCATCTACTTATTACTCCCCAATGCCTTCCTCTAGGCCCAAACAATGGTGAAGTGTCATGTAGTCTACGTTCACATAACACCACTAGAGGAGATACAACATACATCTCATCAAAATATCGAACGAATACCAAATTCACATGACTACTAATAGCAAGACTTCTCCCATGTCCTCAGGAACAAAGTAACTACTGACAAAGCATAAACATGTTTATAATCAGAGGGATATTAATATGCATATAGGATCTGAACATATGATCTTCCACCAATTAAACCAACCAGCATCAACTACAAGGAGTAATTAACACTACTAGAAACCTACTAGCACCAATCCCGGACTTGATGACAAGAATTGGATACAAGAGATGAACTAGGGTTTTGGGAGGAGATGGTGCTGATGAAGATGTTGATGCAGATTGCCCCCTCCCGATGAGAGGAGCGTTGGTGATGCCGATGGCGATGATTTCCCACTTCGGGAGGGAAGTTTCCTCGGCAGAACAGCTCCGCCAGAGCCCTAGTTTGGTTCCGCCAAGGTTCTGCCTCGTGGCGGCAGAGTTTCATCCGAGAAGATGGCTTCTTATCTTTTTCCCATCAAAAGACTTCATATAGCAAAAGATGGCCACCGGAGGGCCACCAGGGGGCCCACGAGGTAGGGGGACGTGCCCAGGGGGTAGGGTGCGCCCCCACCCTTGTGGGTAGGGTGTGCCCCCCTGGTGAATTTCTTCCGTTGAGTATTTTTTATATATTCTGAAAACGTCTTCCGTGAAGTTTCAGGACTTTTGGAGCTGTGCAGAATAGGTCTGCTCCTTTTCCAGCCCAGAATCCCAGCTGCCGGCATTCTCCCTCTTTATGTAAAACTTGTAAAATAAGAGAGAATAGGCATAAATATTGTGACATAATGTTTAATAACAGCCCATAATGCAATAAATATCGATATAAAAGCATGATGCAAAATGGACGTATCAGATGCCCAGTCAAAGGCAAGGAGATGAACTCATCGGCCGAGGCTTAGTTACCGTGATGGCGTTGAGCTCGGCTAATGTCGAGGCACCGCCAATGGCGGGCGTGCAAGTGACGGAGGGGCCACTTGCTGCCGAGGTGCCGGCCGGCGTATTCTTCCCACACCCTGGTGCATTAAGCTCAAATGCCGGCGCCGACACCGGAGACGCCAATGCCGCCTCCATCGGAGACACCAATGCCGACGCGTTGTGGGAGTTGTTGCCCGTGAAGCTAGGAATCGGGGGCGGCCCCTGTTGGCCACCCGCAATCCACCCCCACAACCCCTCAAGCAAGCAAGGCATAATGGCGGTGATCGTCGCTCACACTTGGTCTCGCACTTGCTCTTGGACTATCTCCAGAATCTGCGCCACTTGTGCCTTGAGTTCTTTAACCTCGCGCTCCTGGCTTTCCGAGCTGGTCTTTCTCTCCTTTCCGACAGCCTTATAGTATTCTGACCATTTCGTGTACAAGCCTTTGTCGGCCACACGACCAGCTGACGACGGCTTACTGAACTTATCCTTGTGTTTCGTTACGTTCAATGCCCTATTTAAAGTGGTGTCCCAAGGGGAGCACTGAGACGACCACGCGCTACTGCTTTTAGTTTCCTACGGAAGGAACGTGAACCATTTAGAAATTTGGCTTCATTAATTAGAATGCAACCATATGGAGCTAATTACGCGGGGGTGTATTCCTTACCAGAACAAGCTCAAGCGCCTTCACCTTCGGATCCATGGTAAGCTCCTTTGTTACCGGGTCCCCCTTGTACCGGGCCCTGACATAGTTCCTGGTCTGCTTTTCATGGTATTTATCGAAGAGGGGCGGTAGGCCTTGCTTGGCACGCTCCGCGTCCTCCTTGTCCCATTTAGGTTCCGCCACTCTGTAACCGCCGGGACCGAGTTTTTGGACCCCTAAGTTCAAGTTCCGCATATCTTTCCCCCACTGACTTGATTCCGCGGATGCGTTGTTCTTGCACTTGATCTTGAACTCCAAGTAGTCAGCTTCGCTGATCGAAGGATTTGTCTCCTTGCTCTTCTCATAACTATCACCACTTAGAATCCTTCTCTTCACCGTGGCTCTCCAAGTAGCCAGGGCCGTGCTCATCTTCGCGAGGGCAGCACTGTTCACTTTATTCCTTGAGAGGCATGTGTTTGCTAAGTCACCGGGGAACTTGTATCGTTCATGCAGCTTCGTGAAGAGGAGGTTGCGCAAATTCCCTCGGTCACGATGCCTTAGCTTCTCGGTGTTGATCAAGACGGTGCTCCGGAGAATGAACCCGAGTTGTCCCGCATACCCACTGACTAATTCTTTGTGTGCCGTTGGATGCCCACTGGAGGACACTTCAGTAAATTCCTCCTTGACGGTGCCGAGCATGTTCGGGCGCCAGTCCTTCCGTTGCCTCTTCGGTTGGCTGCCATCTGTGCGTTCGCTGCCATCATCAGTGGTGGCATCCCCGGCGGCACCATCAGTGATGTCATCCCCGACGCCACTAGGGGTTGTGTAGTCGGGATCGGTGTCTTCTGCGGCGTCCTCATAGCGGTGAGGTTCTTCCTCCATCTCCTGGGATAGCTCCCAGAATTGCTTGCCTGAACCGCCGGCCTCATCGTTGTTGGCCATGTTCGCTCTAAATAGGAAAAAAGTCTACTAGAGTTATTGGATGAGATCAGGGTAGTATCTATTCTTCTCAGATTTAGAGGAATATTTCTGTTTCGGTTGAGAATCAGGCACCTTCTAGGTTAAGAAAATTGGGCATGACCTTTGCTAATTTTCTTAACCTAGGAGTGCCCCATTCTCAACCAAAACGGAAATTAATCAACATTTCAGGAGAAAGGGGTAACTATTTGTCCCTGCACAAAATATTGAACTGAAGGAGCCTCGGTTCAGTTGTAGCTGGCACGTAGCTACAACCTATGCCATACAATCCCCCACAGGGAAGACATGAGAATATTCAGCAGGAAATAACGACAGCATTTTTTAGTACTTCATATCTCATGAAAGCAAATAGTGGTAACAAGATCAATTATGTACTGTTGCAGCAAAGATGCAGGTAATAGATTGAATTCTCTAAACAAAACTGATATTTTTGTAAGTAAATAGCTTTCACCCTAACAAACGAACGAAACCAGTGACAAGGACACCACATGATGGGCCATTCTGGTGTCGCAATTGCCAAAAAGGGATGATCTCATGGCACTACTTCTTATGCAAATGGTACTAGTAGTTCTACTACATCATCCACTATGTTCCAAATGTACAGATTCGGAATATCGATGTTGCTGTAGAGATTTAGAATATCAATGTTACTGCAAAAATCGGCATTCACTATGAACATGCATATCAAATAGAAAAAACTTAAAACATGGACATTAAGCTCCTAAAACCAGTCTGGATGCGCTTAATCATATGCCTTCTAGAGAGATCTATCTATGATGAACTAATAGTTCAGTAAGCATTACACAAATCACACTAAGTAGTGTTCACACAACCAAATCTGCAACTAATTAAAATGCAAAATGAACAACAAAAATCTAAAACTGAAAAATGTCAAGCAAGTCATCCAATCAGATCATCACACAAGCATTAGTCAATCATGCCATTAGTAATTGTAGAAGGAAGGTAAATCACCTCTTGAATTCAGTAGGCGGGGCGGAGGAAAGTAGCAGGAATGGAGGTCGACCATGGAGGTGGATCCTTAACGAGCTGCTGCTCCTTGGCGAGGTGGACGCGCTGCTGCTCCTTGGCAAGGTGGACGCACTGCTGCTCCTCGGCGAGGTGGACGCGCTGCTGCTTCTCCTTGTCGGTGGGTGTAGATGGCATTGCTGATCCTCGCGCAGCGGACGGAGCTGCAGCTCCTAGAAGGGTGGTGCGTAGCGGGCTAGAGGGATGTGGCGCGATGGAGGGCCAGCGGACGGGCGGCGGCACAGTGGGTCGGGGCGGCGGCGCAGTGGGTCGGGGCGGCGCAGTGGGTCTGGGCGGTGGCGCAGTGGGTCTGGGCGGCGGTGCAGGTAGGGGCGGCGGCGCAGGTCGGGGGCAGCAGGTCGAGGGCTGAGAGAGGTGTGAGATTGGGGATTTGGGATTGAAGGTTTTTTTTATCTTGCAGTGGGGGGAGGGTTAGCAATGGCACACCTTTTAGGGGTGTGCCATAAAAATTGGTATATCAATGGCGCACCTTTTTGGGGTGCGCCATAAACACCGTGATAGCAATGGCGCACCTTCTCCTGGTGCGCCATTACTAACTTTTTTTTATTTTTTTGGATTTTTAGTTGCATATAATAATTTAAGATTTGAGATACAAGAAAAGGAAAATGCAAATGGAGTGATAAAACCATTGTGCAAAGATTTAGAATTAGATGACATGGTTGAAATCAAGTGATACATGTAATAATTTAGTTGCATGTAATAATTGATCTTGCCACTGACACACACACGTGGCCGACAGGTCATGATTCGATCTTAGCTATCTTTTCACAATCTTCTTGCCCTTCTTTCTCGCGGTTGAATAATTTAGCCCCGAAACCCCTTGAATTGATCTTCTCTTGAACGGACGTCCTTTAGGTAGGGTGGTCCTGCTTCTTCTTGTGGTGTATGGTACTTCATTGTCGTCGTCATCTTCCATCTACGAGTCACCGTACTTGCCGAAGTCTTGCTCATTGGCGACTCCATCCATTCCGATGATGTTTCTTTTGCCTCTCCTCACGACTGGCTTTGATGGGTCGGTAATGAAGAAGCATTGGTCCACTTGGGAAGCCAGTACCCATGGCTAATTTTTTGCGGTGATGTTTGCGCCCACGGTCTTGGATTTGGCTTCGGGTATAACCATGGTGGTGAAATACCGGTCTTCTTTTATGACGCTCTAGGCCCATCTGACACGGAACATCGAGACCTTCTCTCCAGCGTAGCTCAGCTCCTAGATCTCCTCGATCCTTTCGTAGTGTCGTTACCGGTGTAGGATACCATCGTTACCCCGGAGTTCTGATAATCACTCTTCATGTCCTTTTCCTCGGTGTAGAATGTGTAGCCATTGATATCGTACGCCTCATAGGTCATCAGGTTGTGCTCGGCGCCCTGTGACAAGGCAAATATGAGTTTTTCTTCCGTGGAAGAATCCTCATGTAAAGGGTACGACAGAAGCTTGTCCTTGAACCAACGCGTGAAACATGAGTTGTGCTCTTTGATTATATCTCCGTCCGTCCTCTGTTGTCCTCGGTCATTGTACGTCTTCTCAATAAAGTTTTTGTGCTCTACCACCCAAGGATCGACCACGTCTATGTGTTGTAGCACGACTAGGTTTGCTCTTTCAAAGTCGGCGAGTCGACCCTTGAAGTCGACATGCATTACGCGGCGACCCTCGCGGTGACCCCATCTAGAGAGCCTGCCGAGGTGCCTGTTGACGGGCAGACCAATAGGGTTCTCAATGCCTAGATAATTCGTGCAGTAGGGGATGCACTCTTTGGTCAGAAAGCCCTTGTCTATGCTTCCATCTGGACGTGCCCTGTTGCGAACATATCCTTTGATGACACCATTCATCCTTTCGAACGGCATCATGCTGTGCAGGAATGTCGGCCCGAGTTGGATGATCTCCTCCACGATATGGACCAACAGATGCACCATAACGTCGAAGAATACGGGCGGGAAGTACATCTCAAGCTCGCATAGTATCACCACGATCTCTTCCTGTAGCCTTCTGAGTTGCCTCACGCCAACCGACTTCCGAGAGATGACGTCGAAAAAGTTGCATAGGCCAAATAGCGTTTCACGGACGTGCGCGTCCATGATCCCACGGATTGGAACTGGAAGTATCTACATCATCAGCATGTGACAGTCGTGAGACTTCATCCTGTTGAACTTCTACTTCGCTGAGTCTAGGTATCTGCTTATCTTCCCCGCGTAACCGTAAGGAAGTTTTACTCCTACGAGGCAGGTGAAAAACTGCTCGATCTCCTTCTGACTTAGAGTGAAGTACGCGGGAGGGCAGTCATATTTGATCTTCTTGGCCTTTTTGCCTTTGTGTCGACTTTCCGTGTCCTTCGCCTCATCATCATCATTAGGGTGTTTTGCGTGAAGCTCCTCCCTGATGTCCATTGATTGCAAGTCTGCCCTTGCTTTCGGCCCATCTTTGGTCCTCTCTGGCATGTTGAGCAAGGTACCAAGTAGACTCTCGCACACATTCTTCGTGATATGCATGACATCAAGGCTGTGAGGCACACGGAGGATCTTCCAGTACGGCAAGTCCCAGAAAACAGACCTCGTTTCCATACCTTCAGCAGCGGCTTTGGCGCCTTTCGCTTCTTTCCCAGCGGTGGGCACTCTTTCCATTTTTTCAACAGCTCGTCTATTTCCTCGCCGCTCCTCGTACGCGGGCGTCTTCAGGGCTCAGTTTCACCATCGAACAGATCCTTGTGTTTTCTCCATGCGTGATCATCGCGAAGCCACCTTCGATGTCCCATGAACACAGTTTTCGAAGACCCGGGATCTCTATCCAGCTGGCGATATGTTGTGTCATCCATGCACCTGACGCATGCACAAAATCCGTGGACCACCTGCCCCGCGACATATCCGTAACCGAGATAGTCGTGCACCGTCGTGAGCAGTGCGGCTCTCATAGGAAAATATTCTTTCGCTGCGGCGTCCCACGTATTGGCTGGCGTTTTCCACAGCGTGTCTAGCTCCTCTTTCAGCAGCCCCAGATACAGATTGATGTCGTTCCCTGGTTGTTTCGGCCCTTCAATTAGCATAATCATGTGAATGTACTTCCTCTTCATGCACATCCAGGGGGAGGTTGTACATCCACACAAACACAGGCCAGGTGCTATGTGTGCTTCTCTGGCTGCCAAACGGATTGACTCCATCGGTGCTCGCGGCCAGCACGATGTTCCTTGGATCGTCCCCAAATTCTGGGTGTTCGAAGTTCAATGCTTGCCACTGGCTTGCATCATTAGGGTGACTCAGCATCTTGTCTTTTTTATTTATCTCCAGATCATTTCCGTCATCTTCTCGCCTCTTCTCCTCCCTATCCGCATGCCAACGTAGGAGCTTTGCTAGCTTAGGGTCCGCGAAATACCGTTGCAGACGAGGAGTGATCGGAAAGTACCACACCACTTTTCGAGGAGCTTTCTTCCTCTTCTTGTATCGAGTGACACCGCACATCGTACATATGGTAGACTCCACATGCTCGTCCTGATAAATGATGCAATCGTTCATGCACACATGGTATTTCACGTGCGGTAAATCCAGAGGACACACGATTTTCTTTGCCTCCTCGAAACTGGTCGGGCACATGTTCTCATCGAAGCATTCTTCGATCATTTTGTGTTTTACCTTCATCTCCAAAGCCATGAGCGTTACTTTCAGGCAGGTATCCTCGGGCATGCATCCTTCATGCAATGGAGTAACCGCATCTATCTCCAGTTGATCCAGCTTGGCTTTTTCTTGGGCGACAGCTCTTGCATTACTCGTCTGCTTGAGAAGCAACTCTTGAATATGAGGGTCCTGCACCCAGCCCATCGATGGTCCATCGCCGTCTGCTTCGGCATCTTCATCTTCATGATCATGCCCTTCATCTTGATCTTCCTCATCATCATGTCCGGCATCTTCTACATGATGATTGTGTCCTGCATCTACTTCGTGTCCATGTCCTGGAGATTCTTCGTCTTCTCGCCCGCCCTCGCCACTATTGTCTTGCTGCCCTTCATTATTTCTTGCCCGGCCCCCATGGACGACATCATAATCATCTTCATCACCTTGCCACCGATATCCATCCATGAAACCATGCAAGAGCAGGTGGTCCCGCACCTGTCTGGAATCCGGGTCCATACGGCTCTTCAGCCTGCATCTTCGACATGGACATCTTATCTCCATCTCGTTCTTTTGAAGCATCTCGGCCTTCGCGAAGCTCAAAAACCTATTCACGATACCTTCAGTCATTGTGTGGACCATGGTCGCCTGCGGGGTAGAGCAAAACGATATTTTAGAACCAAAATTTTTTTGGCATGATTTTGCCTAAAAATAGGACCAAAAAGAATGCATAGTGCCAAATTCTCGCCGAAACGGAAATGAATCAACATTCTGGCAAAATATTGGCAACTATCGCATTTCAAATACTGGTACCTGCAAACACAAACATATGCAACACCACAAACATACATAGATCTAGGCCATAAAAAGTGTGTACGTTGTTGGAGGGAGAAAAAAGTAGATCAAGAACATAAAGAAAGCTTTCCCCTTACTTACCTATCAAAAAAGGAAATTTAACCACTTAATTTGGGTGAATCTATGGTGCAAATGAGGTGAGGAGGAGGAGGCAGCCAAGACCAAGCTTGGTAGAGGTGGAGAGAATGAAGTGGGGAAAGTGAGTGTGGTAGGTGGCTGTCAAAAATATCTAGCTCCTCTCAGGTTACCAATGGCGCACCTCTCAGGTTACTAATGGCGCACCTGGTGTGTGGTGCGCCATTACTAGTTTTGAAAAAAAATTGAAAAACAAATTGTTAGTAGTGGTGCACCGTGGGTGTGGTGCGCCATTACTAGTTAAAACTAGTAATGGTGCACCGAACCACGGTGCACCACTGGTAAGTCTGGGGAGGGGGTGTGGCCAGGAGAAACTTAGCGGTGGCGCACCACGCACAAGGTGCGCCATTAGTAATATAAACATTAGTGGTGCACCACATACATAGTGTGCCACTAATGTCTATATTAGCTATAGCCCATTTTCTAGTAGTGTCTTGACAATCTCCATGTCTCCCACCTTGACTTGATCGCGGATGGAATTGAAGTGTCTCTTGATGTGCTTGGTTCTCTTGTGAAATCTGGATTCCTTTGCCAAGGCAATTGCACCAGTATTGTCACAAAAGATTTCATTGGACCCGATGCACTAGGTATGACACCTAGATCGGATATGAACTCCTTCATCCAGACTCCTTCATTTGCTGCTTCTGAAGCAGCTATGTACTCCGCTTCAAATGTAGATCCTGCCACGACGCTCTGCTTGGAACTGCAGCAACTGACAGCTCCACCATTTAATAAAAACATGTATCCGGTTTGTGACTTAGAGTCATCCGGATCAGTATCAAATATTGCATCGATGTAACCATTTATGACGAGCTCTTTGTCACCTCCATAAACGAGAAACATATCCTTAGTCCTTTTCAGGTATTTCAGGATGTTCTTGACCGCTGTCCAGTGATCCTCTCCTGGATTACTTTGGTACCTCCCTGACACACTAATAGCAAGGCACACATCAGGTCTGGGACACAGCATTGCATACATGATAGAACCTATGGCTGAAGCATAGGGAATGACTTTCATTTTCTCTCTATCTTCTGCAGTGGTCGGGCATTGAGTCTGACTCAACTTCACACCTTGTAACACAGGCAAGAACCCTTTCTCTGCTTGATCCATTTTGAACTTCTTCAAAACTTTATCAAGGTATGTGCTTTGTGAAAGTCAATTAAGCGTCTTGATATATCTCTATAGATCTTGGTGCCCAATATATAAGCAGCTTCACCGAGGTCTTTCATTGAAAAATTCTTATTCAAGTATCCTTTTATGCTATTCAGAAATTCAGTACCATTTCCGACCAACAATATGTCATCCACATATAATATTAGAAACGCTACAGAGCTCCAACTCACTTTCTTGTAAATACAGGCTTCTCCAAAAGTCTGTATAAAACCATATGCTTTGATCACACTATCAAAGCGTATATTCCAACTCCGAGAGGCTTGCACCAGTCCATAAATGGATCGCTGGAGCTTGCACACTTTGTTAGCACCATTTGGATCGACAAAACCTTCTGGTTGCATCATATACAACTCTTCTTTTTGGTATCCATTAAGGAATGAAGTTTTGACATCCATTTGCCAAATTTCATAATCATAAAATGCGGCAATTGCTAACATGATTCGGACAGACTTAAGCATCGCTACAGCCTACGGGTGAGAAAGTCTCGTCGTAGTCAACTCCTTGAACTTGTCGAAAACCTTTTGCAACAAGTCGAGCTTTGTAGACAGTAACATTACCATTAGCGTTAGTCCTCATCTTGAAGATCCATTTATTCTCTATGGCTTGCCGATCAACGGGCAAGTCAACCAAAGTCAACGCTTTGTTCTCATACATGGATCCCATCTCAGATTTCATGGCTTCAAGCCATTTTGCGGAATCTGGGCTCATCATCACTTCCTCATAGTTCGTAGGTTCGTCATGGTCAAGTAACATGACTTCTAGAACAGGATTATCGTACCACTCTGGTGCAGATCTTACTCTGGTTGACCTACAAGGTTTGGTAGTAATTTGATCAGAAGTTTCATGATCATCATCATTAGCTTCCTCACTTATTGGTGTAGGAATCACTGGAACCGATTTCAGTGATGAACTACTTTCCAATAAGGGAGAAGGTACAATTACCTCATCAAGTTCTACTTTCCTCCCACTCACTTCTTTCGAAAGAAACTCCTTCTCTAGAAAGGATCCATTCTTAGCAACGAATATCTTGCCTTCGGATCTGTGATAGAAGGTGTACCCAACAGTCTCCTTTGGGTGTCCTATGAAGACATATTTCTCCGATTCGGGTTCGAGCTTATCAGGTTGAAGCTTTTTCACATAAGCATCGTAGCCCCAAACTTTAAGAAATGACAACTTGGGTTTCTTGCCAAACCATAGTTCATAAGGTGTCGTCTCAATGGATTTTGATGGTGCCCTATTTAACGTGAATGCAGCTGTCTCTAAAGCATAACCCCAAAACGATAGCGGTAAATCAGTGAGAGACATCATAGATCGCACCATATCTAATAAAGTGTGGTTACGGCGTTCGGACACACCATTACGCTGTGGTGTTCCAGGTGCCGTGAGTTGCTAAACTATTCCGCATTGTTTCAAATGAAGACCAAACTCATAACTCAAATATTTACCTCCACGATCAGATCGTAGAAACTTAATTTTCTTGTTACGATGATTTTCCACTTCACTCAGAAATTCTTTGAACTTTTCAAATGTTTCAGACTTATGTTTCGTTAAGTAGATATACCATATCTGCTCAAATCATCCGTGGAGTTAAGAAAATAACAATACCTGCCGCGAGCACCAACATTCATCGGACCGCATACATCAGTATGTATTATTTCCAACAAGTTTGTTGCTCGCTACATTGTTCTGGAGAACGGAGTCTTAGTCATCTTGCCCATGAGGCATGGTTCGCAAGCATCAAGTGATTCCAAAAGCCCATCAGCATGGAGTTTCTTCATGCGCTTTACACCAATATGACCTAAGCGGCAGTGCCACAAATAAGTTGCACTATCATTATTAAACTTATATCTTTTGGCTTCAATACTATGAATATGTGTATCACTACTACCAAGATTAGTAAAAACAGACCACTCATCAAGGGTGCATGACTATAAAAGATATTATTCATATAAATAGAACATCCATTATTCTCTGATTTAAATGAATAATCGTCTCACATCAAACAAGATCCAGATATAATTTCCATGCTCAACGCTGGCACCAAATAAAATTATTTAGGTCTAAAACTAATCCCGAAGGTAGATGTAGAGGTAGCGTGCCAATGGCGATCACTTTGACTTTGGAACCATTTCCAACACGCATCGTCACCTCGTCCTTAGCCAATCTTCGCTTAATCCATAGCCCCTGTTTCGAGTTGCAAATATTAGCAACAAAACCAGTATCAAATACCCAGGCGCTACTGCGAGCATTAGTAAGGTACACATCAATAACATGTATATCAAATATATCTTTCACTTTGCCATCCTTCTTCTCCGGCAAATACTTGGGGCAGTTCCGCTTCCAGTGACCAGTCCCTCTGTAGTAGAAGCACTCAGTCTCAAGCTTAGGTCCAGACTTGGGCTTCTTCACTTGAGTAGCAACTTGCTTGCTGTTCTTCTTGAAGTTCCCCTTCTTCCCTTTACCCTTTTTCTTGAAACTGGTGGTCTTGTTGACCATCAACACTTGATGCTCCTTCTTGATTTCTACCTCTGCAGCCTTTAGCATTGCGAAGAGCTCGGGAATCATCTTATCCATCCCCTGCATATTATAGTTCATCACGAAACTCTTATAGCTTGGTGGCAGTGATTGAAGAATTCTGTCAATGACACTATCATCAGGAAGATTAACTGCCAGTTGAGTCAAGTGGTTGTGGTACCCAGACAGTTTGAATATATGTTCACTGACAGAACTATTCTCCTCCATTTTGCAGTTGTAGAACTTATTGCAGACTTCATATCTCTCAATCCGGGCATTTGCTTGAAATATTAACTTCAACTCCTGGAACATCTCATATGCTCCAATACGTTCAAAACGTTGTTGAAGTCTCGGTTCTAAGCCGTAAAGCATGGCACACTGAACTATCGAGTAGTCATCAGCTTTGCTCTGCCAGGTGTTCACAACATATGGTGTTGCTCCTACAGCGGGTTTGTCACCTAGCGGTGCTTCCAGGACGTCATTCTTCTTTGCAGCAATGAGGATAATCCTCAAGTTACGGACCCAATCCGTGTAATTGCTACCATCATCTTTCAACTTAGCTTTCTCTAGGAACGCATTAAAATTCAACGGAACAACAGCACGGGCCATCTATCTACAACAACATAGACATGCAAAACACTATCAGGTACTAAGTTCATGATAAATTAAAGTTCGATGAATCAAATTACTTAAGAACTCCCACTTAGATAGACATCTCTCTAATCATCTAAGTGATCACGTGATCCATATCAACTAAACCATGCCCGATCATCACGTGAGATGGAGTAGTTTTCAATGGTGAACATCACTATGTTGATCATATATACTGTATGATTCACACTCGACCTTTCGGTCTCAGTGTTCCGAGGCCATATCTGCATATGCTAGGCTCGTCAAGTTTAACCCGAGTATTCCGCGTGTGAAAAACTAGCTTGCACCCGTTGTATGTGAGCATAGAGCTTATCACACCCGATCATCACGCGATGTCTCGGCACGACAAACTATAGCAACGGTGCATACTCGGGGAGAACACTTATACCTTGAAATTTAGTGAGAGATCATCTTATAATACTACCGCCGAACTAAGAGAAATAAGATGCATAAAGGGTAAACGTCACATGCAATCAATATAAGTGATATGATATGGCCATCATCATCTTGTGCCTTTGATCTCCGTCTCCAAAGCACTGTCATGATCACCATCGTCACCGGCTTGACACCTTGATCTCCATCGAAGCATCATTGTCGTCTCGCCAACTATTGCTTCTACGACTATCGCTACCGCTTAGTGATAAAGTAAAGCACTTACATGACGATTGCATTTCATACAATGAAGCGACAACCATATGGCTCCTGCCAGTTGCCGATTACTTTGTTACAAAACATGATCATCTCATACAATCAAATTTAGCATCATGTGTTGACCATATCACATCACAACATGCCCTGCAAAAACAAGTTAGACGTTCTCTACCTTGTTGTTGCAAGTTTTACGTGGATGCTACTGGCTGAGCAAGAACCGTTCTTACCTACGCATCACAAACCACAATGCGGTATAGTGATTGCTTTTTGATCTTCAGAAAGAACTCTGTTCATTGAATCAGATTCAACTAAAGTTGGAGAAACTGACACCCACCGGCCACCTATGTGAGAAACACGTCAGTAGAACCAGTCTCGCGTAAGCGTACGCGTAATGTCGGTCTGAGCCGCTTCATCCAACAATACCGCTAAATCAAGAATCAACTAGTGACGGGAAGCAGTATGTATACACCCACGCCCACAACTCTTTTGTGTTCTACTCATGCATATAACATCTATGCATAGACCTGGCTCGGATGCCACTGTTGGGGAACGCAGTAAGTTCAAAAAAAAATCCTACGCACATGCAAGATCTATCTAGGTGATGCATAGCAACGAGGGGAAAAGAGTGTTGTCGACATACCCTCGTAGACCGTAAGCGAAGGCGTTATGACAACGCGGTTGATGTAGTCGAACGTCTTCACCATCTGATAGATCCTAGCACCGAAGGTATGGCACCTCCGTGATCTGCACACGTTCATCTCGGTGACGTCCCATGAATTCGAGATCCAGTTGAGTGTCAAGGGAGAGTTTCGTCAGCACGACGGCGTGATGACGGTGATGATGAAGCTACCGGAACAGGGCTTCGCCTAAGCATTGCAACGATATGACCGAGGGGGATTATGGTGGTGGGGGGCACCGCACACGGCTAAGACAATTGTCAACTTGTGTGTCTTTGGGGTGCCCCCCTCCCCCTTATATAAAGGAGTGGAGTAGCATCCCACCGGGAGTAGCATCCCCCCTTTCCTAGTTGGACTAGGTGAGGAAGGAAGGGGGAGGAAGGAGGAAGGAAAGGGGGGCGAGCCCCCACCCAATTCGGATTGGGCTTGGGGGGGGCTCCTAGGCTCCATTCTCCTCTCTCTCTCTCACTATGGCCCAATAAGGCCCATATACTTCCCGGGGGGTTCCGGTAACCTCCCGGTACTCCAGTATATTCCCGAACTCACCCGGAACCATTCCGATGTCCAAACATAGGCTTCCAATATATCAATATTTATGTCTCGACCATTTCGAGACTCCTCGTCATGCCCGTGATCACATCCGGGACCCCGTACAACCTTCAGTACATCAAAACACATAAACTCATAATAACGATCATCACCGAATGTTAAGCGTGCGGACCCTACGGGTTCGAGAACTATGTAGACATGACCGAGACTCATCTCCGGTCAATAACCAATAGTGGAACCTGGATGCTCATATTGGTTCCTACATATTCTACGAAGATCTTTATCGGTCAAACCGCATAACAACATTCGTTGTTCCCTTTGTCATCGGTATGTTACTTGCCCGAGATTCGATCGTTGGTATCTCAATACCTAGTTCAATCTCATTACCGGCAAGCCTCTTTACTCGTTCCGTAATGCAACATCCCGTAACTAACCCATTAGTCACATTGCTTGCCAGGCTTATAGTGATGTGCATTACCGAGAGGGCCCAAAGATACCTCTCCGATACACAGTGACAAATCGTAATCTCGATCTATGCCAACTCAACAAACACCATCAGAGACACCTGTAGAGCATCTTTATGGTCACCCAGTTACATTGTGATGTTTGATAGCACACTAAGTGTTCCTCCATTATTCGGGAGTTGCATAATCTCATAGTCATAGGAACATGTATAAGTTATGGAGAAAGCAATAGCAGTAAACTAAACGATCATCGTGCTAAGCTAATGGATGGGTCAAGTCAATCACATCATTTTCTAATGATGTGATCTTGTTCATCAAATGACAACTCTTTGTCCATGGCTAGGAAACTTAGCCATCTTTGATTAATGAGCTAGTCAAGTAGAGGCATACTAGTGACACTCTGTTTGTCTATGTATTCACCGATGTACTAAGTTTCCGGTTAGTACAATTCTAGCATGAATAATAAACATTTATCATGATATAAGGAAATATAAATAACAACTTTAGTATTGCCACTAGGGCATATTTCCTTCACATACGCCATAGCCTACCTATCCGCGTTTAAGTTTATGTCACTCTCGCAACACTGACAATAAGCAAACATGAACATATTGCAACACCCTACTGTGAGGGCACCTCACGTTTGCGCGAGATGGAGGGCACTTTAGGACAGCACCATAAATAAAATATAGAATCATACCAACCAAGATCATGATTAACCCACAGGACAAAACGGGTCTACTCAAACATCATAGGATAACCATAGATCATTGGGAAATAATATATGGAGTTGAGCACCATGTTTAAGTAGATATTACAGCAGAGAGAAGAGGTGTTACACCGTTGCATAGAGGGGGAGAGAGTTGGTGTTGACGGTATCAAGATTGTTGATGTAGATCGTCGTCCCGATCATTGCCCCCGTGGCACTCCGCCACCACCAGAAACAAGGGGGAGAGAGCCCCCCTTCTTCTTCTTCCTTGGCCTCCTCCCTAGGTGGGAGAAGGGTTTCCCCTCTGTTCCTTCGCTCCCATGGAATGGGAGGGGAGTGAGCCCCTCCGATATTGGATCTCCCTCTCTGTTCTCTTCTGTTCCGCGCTCTCCCGATCTGGCCGAAAGCCGTTTCTTATATTCCCGGAGATCCGTAACTCCGATTGCACTGAGATTTTAACACGATTTTTTTCTAGATATAAGCTTCTTGCACCCGAAGTAGAGGTCCAACCAACATACGAGGTGGGCACAACTCACCACCGCGCGCCAGGGGCCTCTAGCGCCCTGGTGTATTGGGCCCTGTGTGTGTAACGCCCCTGATTTGACCGTACACTAATCATACACACAAACGTGTACGATCAAGATCAGGGACTCACGGGAAGATATCACAACACAACTCTACAAATAAAATAAGTCATACAAGCATCATATTACAAGCCAGGGGCCTCAAGGGCTCGAACACAAGAGCTCGATCATAGACGAGTCAGCGGAAGGAACAATATCTGAGTACAGACATAAGTTAAACAAGTTTGCCTTAAGAAGGCTAGCACAAACTGGGATAGAGATCGAAAGAGGCGCAGGCATCCTGCCTGGGATCCTCCTAAACTACTCCTGGCCGTCGTCAGTGGGCTGCACATAGTAGTAGGCACCTCCAGTGAAGTAGTAGTCGTCATCGACAGTGGTGTCTGGCTCCTACACTCCAATGTCTGGTCGCAGCAATCGGGTATAGGAAAAGGGGAAAAGGGGGAGCAAGGCAACCGTGAGTACTCATCCAAAGTACTCGCAAGCAAGGAGCTACACTACATATGTATGCATTGGTATCAAATGGAAAGGGGTAGCATATGTGGACTAAACTGCAGAATGCCAGAATAAGAGGGGGATAGCTAGTCCTATCGAAGACTACGCTTTTGGTAACCTCCATCTTGCAGCAGAAGAAGAGAGTAGATGGTAAGTTCACCAAGTAACGTCGCATAGCATAAACCTAACCGATGATCCTCCCCTCGTCCCCCTGTGAGAGAGCGATCACCGGTTGTATCTGGCACTTGGAAGGGTGTGTTTTATTAAGTATCCGGTTCTAGTTGTCATAAGGTCAAGGTACAACTCCAAGTCGTCCTGTTACCAAAGATCACGGCTATTCGAATAGATTAACTTCCCTGCAGGGGTGCACCACATTTCCCAACACGCTCGATCCCCTTTGTCCGGACACACTTTCCTAGGTCATGCCCGGCCTCGGAAGATCAACACGCCGCAGCCCTACCTAGGCACAACAGAGAGGTCAGCACGCCGGTCTAAATCCTATGGCACAGGGGTCTGGGCCGATCATCCATTGCACACCTGCACGTTGCGTACGTGGCCGGTGAGCAGACCTAGCCTCCCTTATACAAGAGCAGGCGTTCCAGTCCAACCCGGCGCACGCCGCTCAGTCGCTGACGTCACGAAGGCTTCGGCTGATACCACAACGTCGAGTGCCCATAACTGTTCCCGCGTAGTTGGTTAGTGTGTATAGGCCAGTGGCCAGACTCAGATCAAATACCTAGATCTCGTTAAGCGTGTTAATTGAATTATCCACGGACGCCGACCAGGGCCAGGCCCACCTCTCTCCTAGGTGGTCTCAACCTGCCCTGTTGCTCCGCCACAAAGTAATAGCCGGGGACCGTTCGGAACCCAGGCCCACCTCTACCGGGATGGAGCCACCTGCCCCTTTAGCCCCCACATCGAAATCACCTGCGGGTACTCTATGAGCCGACCCGACTTTAGTCACCACATGTATCACATATAATATATATATATATAAGTATATACCCGTGATCAACTCCCAAGTGATCACGGCCCGATAGTATAGCATGGCAGACGGACAAGAATGTAGGGACACTGATGATAAACTAGCATCCTATACTAAGCATTTAGGATTGCAGGTAAGGTATCAACAACTATAGCAACAATGACAGGCTATGCAATAGAATAGGATTAACTGAAAGCAGTAACACGATACACTACTCTAATGCAAGCAGTAGAGAGAAGAATAGACGATATCTGGTGATCAAGGGGGGGCTTGCCTGGTTGCTCTGGCAAGGAGGGGTCATCTTCGATGTAGTCGAACATACGAACATCGGCAGCAGTCTCGGAGTCTACTGGAAATAAGTAACGGAGGGGGAACACAATGAATAACAAAGCAATCAAATGTAACACAAAGCAAGATGTGGCAATACGTTGTGCTAGGGGTGACCTAACACAGTGCTAGGTGCTACCGGCAAAGGGGGAAACATCCATGCAAGTATTCCCGGTGTTTCGTGTTTTCGGACAGATGAACCAGAGGGGAAAAGTTGCAGGTTCACGATGCTAGGGATGTGTGGTGAACGAACGGACTGCGTATCCGGATTCGTCTCGTCGTTCTGAGCAACTTTCATGTACATAACTTTTTCATCCGAGTTACGGTTTAATTTATATGACCTTTTAATGTTTTAAATGATTTTTCTAATTTTCTTGATTTAATTTAATTCCAAAATTATATTAGATATAAATGCTACGGGTACACAATAGTGTACCCAGTATTATGCATCAGAGGCAAACAAGGGGGGCCCAGTTGACTGGGTCAACTGCCCAGTGAGCAGAGCCCAGGAGGCTGAGTCAGCAGAGTCAAATGTTGACCCGTTGACTGGACAACTAGGTCAGGGGACCCACCTGTCAATGAAACAGTGATTAACCTAATTTATTATAGTTAATTAACGTTGTGGGTCCCAGAGGTCAGTGACACACTAATTGACCTAATTAGTATAAACTAATTCAATTAGTTATCGCGGAGCCCATGTGTCAGTGGGTGTTAGGGCTGGGGTTAGATGCTAATGAGCTGACACGCGGGACCCACCGGAGTTGAATAACCGGTGCGCACCGACGCAGCTCCGGCGAGCACCAGAGATGGTGGAGTCGACTGGAATCGGCGTACATGCGACCAAATGGTCGCCCACGACCACCCAAATGACGTGCACGATGAGGCGCATCCGATGGAGCCAACCATGCGGGCTGGGGAGGTCGGAATCGGTGCCGGCGAGGAGCCGTGGCAGAGGCGAATCGGGAGCTCATTGGGTTCGACATTTGGGCATGGATGCGAGCGATCTAAAGGTGCTGGCGGCATCGCGGCGCTGAGCAACCCATTTTATGGAGTAGAGAGGATCACCCACCCCGGGTTGACAATCTAGGTCATATGGCCTTAGTGGTGGCACCTCAAGTTGGGGGGTATAAGTTCATCAAGGTGCTCATGGATGGGGGAAGCAGTATCAATGTTCTCTAATATGGTACCTTCCGTCGTATGGGGTTGACAGATAAGAATCTTAAACTGTCGAACACCGTTTTTCATGGTGTGGTGCCTGGTAAGTCTGCATATCCAGTGGGCAAGACAGCCCTAGAGGTGGCCTTTGGAGATGACCATGATTCAAGGTCAGAAACATTGACTTTTGAGGTGGTGAAAATCAAGAGTACGTATCACGCTCTGTTTGGGCGACCGGCTTATGCCAAGTTCATGGCGAGGCCGTGTTATGTTTATCTGCAGCTTAAGATGCCAGGTCATAAGGGGACCATCACAGTACATGGGAGCAGGAAGATTGCTTTCGAATGTGAGGAAGGTGACGCGGCTTACGCTGAGTCAGTTTGTGCCACGGAAGAGCTGAAGTTTTATAAAGACAAGGTTGATCCGGCAGACATGACTTCTTTGAAAAAGCCAACTACGGAGCACGATCCGGCGTTGAAGTTTAAATCGGCCACAGACACCAAGATGGTTGATTTTGTTCCTGGCGATTCATCCATGCAGTTCAGCATCAGCGCTAACCTGGATCCCAAATAGGAAAGCGCGCTCATCGAGTTCATCCGTGAGAACCGGGACATCTTTGCATGGAAGCCTTCTGACATGCCAGGTGTACCGAGAGAACTCGCTGAGCACACACTTAATATAGATCCTAAGTTTAAACCGGTCAGACAGTTTCTCCGCCGCTTCAACGCAGAAAGGCGCAAGGCTATCGGTGAGGAGGTAGCTTGGCTGTTGGCCGCAGGGTTTATCGTGGAGGTCTTTCACCCGGAGTGGTTGGCTAATCCGGTGATGGTCCTTAAGAAAAACAGCACTTGGCGTATGTGTGTGGACTACACAGATTTGAACAAGGCTTGCCTAGCAGATCCCTTTTCCCTCCCTCGTATTGATCAGATTATTGATGCTACGACGGGTTGTGACCGTTTTTGTTTTTTGGATGCTTATTCTGGTTATCATCAGATCAAAATGGCAGTTAAGGACCAGGAGAAGACAGATTTTATAACTCCCTTTGGAGCCTTCTGTTATGTCTCCATGCCCTTTGGGCTCAAAAGTGCCCAGGCGACTTATCAACGCTGTGTTCGAATTGTCTTCATGAGCAGATTGGGCGCAATGTTCACGCATATGTGGATGATATTGTGGTAAATTCCAGGAAGGAGGAAACATTGATAGATGACTTGCGAGAAACCTTTGATAACCTCCGGGTTTATAAGATGATGCTTAATCCGGACAAATGTGTCTTTCGTGTTCCGGCAGACAATCTCTTGGGTTTTCTGGTGTCTAACAGGGACACTGAGGCTAATCCGGAGAAAATCACAGCTATCACCTCTTTGGCTAAACCGACATGTATCAATGATGTTCAGCGTTTGGCAGGCCGGATTGCGGTTTTGAGCCGGTTTATCAGTCGTCCAGGGGAGAAGGCTATCCCTTTATATCATATGTTAAAGAAAACGGATGACTTTGTCTAGGGCGATGCGGCTGATAAAGCGTTCGAGGATCTGAAGAGGCAGTTAGCTGAACCGCCTGTGCTTGCGGCTTCGATCGATAAAGAGCCTTTATTGCTATATGTGGCTGCTAATGACAGGGCTATTAGTGTGGCTATTCTTGTGGAGCGCAAGGAGGCTGGAAAGGAATATCAAGTTCAACGGCCGGTTTATTATATCAGTGAGGTGCTTATTGAATCAAAGCAGAGGTATCCGCATTGGCAGAAGCTGGTGTATGGGGTGTTTATGGCAAGCCGGAAGCTCAAACATTATTTTCAGGGTCATCCCATCACGGTCGTCAGTTCAGCCCCTCTAGGAGATATCATTCAAAACAGAGAAGCAACTGGCCGGATTGCCAAGTGGGCTATTAAGCTTGAACCTCACGGGCTCAAATATACACCTCGCACAGCAATCAAATGCCAAGCACTCGTGGACTTCATCAATGATTGGACAGAGTTGCAGGCACCAGAGGAAAAGCCAGATAACACGTATTGGACTATCACTTTGATGGGTCCAGGCAATTGGAGGGCTCAGGGGCTGGAGTTATATTAACTTCCCCACGAGGTGACAAGTTTTGTTATGTTCTTCGCTCAATGTTCCCTTGTACTAACAATGAAGTTGAGTACGAGGCCTTACTCCACGGTCTTCGGATGGCTAAGGAGATGAACTTAAGCCGGGTTAAGTGCTTCGGTGACTCGGACCTAGTGGCTCAACAAGTATCTGGCACTTGGGATTCTATGGACCCACTCATGGCTGCATATCGACGAGAGGTGGACATAGTGGCTGGTCATTTCAAGGGTTATCAAGTGGATCATATAGACCAGCGAAAGAATGAAGTGGCAGATGCTTTAAGTCTCCTAGGCTCTCAACATAAACCGGTGCCACCTAATGTCTTCCTCGACATACTGCATAATTCGTCGGTCAAGATACCCACAGAGGAGGAGTTGGCTATTCCTGAGCTGGAGGCCCAATTGGTGGCAGCTCTGCATGTCATACCGGATTGGACAGTCCCGTACTTGGCTTACATGAACCGGGGCGAGTTACCGGAGGATGAAACCTTGGCCCAGCAGATAATTCAGCGTTCCAAGTCAATGACCATAATCAATGGGGAGTTACATCGTTACGGTGTCACGGGAGTAATTCAGCGTTGTGTATCTCCTCAAGAGGGTTGTGAGATTTTGCGAGAAATCCATGAAGGAGACTGTGGTCACCATGCCGGTTAAAAATCCTTGGTAGCTAAAGCTTTTCGTCACAGTTTATATTGGTTGACAGCTCATGCTGATGCTGAGGATTTAGTCAAAAGGTGTGACGGTTGTCAAAAATTTGCACGCCGTGCTCATGTTCTGGCTCAGGAGTTGAGAATGATCCCAATCACTTGGCCATTTGCAACTTGGGGGCACGATATGGTTGGGCCCTTTAAGAGATCCAAGGGAAAAAAGACCCACTTGTTAGTGGCAGTTGACAAGTTTACCAAATGGTTAGAAGCAGAGCCAGTCAGTAAGTGTGTTGCAGCCACGGCGGTTCAATTCATCAAAAAGGTGATATTCCGGTTTGGTTTCCCACACAGTATTATAACTGATAATGGTACTAATCTGTCAAAGGGTGAGATGGAGGAATTTTGCCAATGTGAGCACATCCGGCTTGATGTAGCATCAGTGGCTCACCCCCAATCTAATGGTCAAGCAGAAAGGGCAAATCAAGAAATTTTGAGAGGTATTAAACCCCAACTTATGGTTCCTTTAAAGCGAACACCGGGTTGTTGGGTGGACGAGTTACCTTCTATGTTATGGAGTATCAACACCACACCTAATAGATCTACGGGTTACACACCTTTCTTCATGGTTTACGGAGCGGAAGCGGTTCTCCCTAGTGACATCCGTCATGATTCACCCCGTGTGACGGTGTATGTTGAAGCTGAGAATGAGAAAGCATGTCAGGACTCACTGGACCTGTTAGATGAGGAGCGTGATGTAGCAGCAGCACGTTCGGCGATTTATCAACAAGATCTCCGATGTTATCACAGCCATCGGGTTAAGACCAGAACTTTTCAAGAAGGCGATCTGGTGCTCCGGCTCATCCAGGATCAGACTGATATGCACAAGTTATCCCCACCTTGGAAAGGACCTTTTGTGATCAGCAAAAATCTGCACAACGGGTCATACTACCTCATTGATGTTCGAGAGCACAAAGACTCACGTAAATCGGAGGAGGAGACCAAGCGGCCGTGGAATATGGCCCTTCTTTGGCCTTACTATACTTGAGCCATAGGCTCTTCTTATGTACATACTTATGACAATGTATATGTTATATAATAAACTGGAGCCTCGGTTAAAGCGGGGTCTCTGTTCCTTTTTTACATCATGTGTGGTTTCACAAGGGTTTCTACTAACAAAGCAGAGTTTTATTAACCCGGCTTATAATGCCACATAGATATAAAGAAAAGTCACTAGGGGGCTTGGTCGTATCCGAACCATAGCTACACCTCTTGATCAGTTTAAAACCAAAAAGGGACATCACTAGGGGGCTTGGTTGTCTTCACGCCATAGCTACACCTCTTGATAGGCTTTAAGCCAAAAGGAAATTATGTGGAACTAAAGAGAGTCTGTAGCATCAAGCGCAACTCAAACATAGGTAACCACTAAGCACAGCTCAAATATTACCTGGGGGCTCCTTGCTTCTCAAAGAACAACGAGCTTACACCCTTGTAATAGGCTATCAAGCCAGGCTTGGAAGCCAGGTGTATTCATCTAAAACCCCGGGTTATCCTGCCTCTTTATGTAAGCCACTCCGTCCAGGTAAACCTGGTATGACCCATCGAATGTTTGACAAGTCAATCCCACGGACCCTGAACTTGTCAAAGTTAAAACGATGATTGGTTAAAGATTGAGGTCCATCTTAAAAGGCTTTGCAAAATGGTTTAACTCAGTGGCCTGGCAGCCCATGAACAACCTCGATTTAGGGCCTGGCAGCCCATGAAAAGCCTTGTATATTTCTTTTTGATTTTCTGTTTTTCATATCTTTTGATAAGGGATTTCTGAGTATTTCTGATAAACCGGTGTTTATTATAATCCGGCATGGCTTTCAACGCTTAGTTGTCAATACATGATCAGTTTTAAACCGGTAGTACATCGCTCTGGTCTGGTTTTGACTAGATGTCACCAGTTTTATACATACAAATAAGTAGCTATTATAGCATAGTATGGTTTTTATATGAATCAGCAAGAGGGCAAGGAGTCATCAACACTCCGGATTGGTGTTTTTCACCTTTACCATATAAACAGTTTGTTAGCCAACGAGGTATGTCACAGATATCATCTATTTTATCTAGTTAAATACAAAACTTGGTTATTCATCCAAGTTATATGTTTTTGGGTATCATGACACGTCCAGTGGTAAACCACTAGGACACTTTTAAGTTCTTATATGCAGGAACACAAATCATGATGGACTATGCATAAATAGATCCCAAAAGTGGAACAAGTTTTCAAGGTATCAAGCAACACAAACATGCTTGATGCATGGCAGATAAAGGTGTTTCTGCTATCCTATTACAAGGCGCTTCAACACGGCCCAAATAGAATAATTGTTTTCAAGAAGTGGCAGACTGTAGCTGATAAACCAGCCGCCGGTTTAGGATTCTTCATCGGGACAACTGGAGGATTGAGGGTCATCTTGCGCGGTCACATCCTCTTCATCCCTCCCCAGATGCTGGAAATCCACTGTTGACCAATCGATTCCAGTTAAAGCTTGAAACACGGCCACTTCATGGATAAGGCTGGAGGGGTCAATGTCAGGAGCGTAAGTATGCTTACGGATTGGAGGCACAAGATCTTCAACATCATGGATCACCGCGGGTTGTCTCTTTCCCTCAGCATCATAAACCGGTTGGAAATGAGATAAATATGTGTCCTCCGCCAGTTTACTTGCTATTGGCTGCATCTCCTTTGTCAGCCTTCGCAGATCATCATTATTGAATTCTGAGTCGTCTTCTTTCACGCCAGGATACCCTTTGATGATATCCGCCGGTTCAAGATCCAGAATCCATGCCTTAGCCCGGATTAGTGCGGTTAGCATTCCTGATCTTGCGGCTGATCTCTTCAGTTTGTTAATCCGGGCAGGTAGCATGGCCAACTTCTCAATTGTTTCCTTTATCAACGATGGCGCCGGCTTGTTATACGTTGCAGTGCAAATGGCATGCTGGGATCCAGAGAACAGCTGTACTATCAAGGTGTAGGCCACTTTAAGTTTCATCCGCATGTCAGAGCCCAGATGAGCAATGCGGGTCCCTATCATGGTTCAGCATCAGTAAACCGGCCATTGATAAGATCTTATGCTTAGGCAAACTGCACAAGAGAGCACTTACCAAACACAGCGGAAGTCATAGAGTTAATCTGCCGCTTTAAGCCGGTCAATTCTTCCAACACCGGATTCTGGGCTGCCTCGGCGTCCTCGGCCTTTTTTAGTAAACTGGCCTTTTCTGTTTCCCAGTCAGCGCATTCCTTGTTGAAGGTATCTTTCAACTTCTCCATAGCTGCCAAGGCATTGGTCAACTCTTCTTTGGCTTTGGAAGCCTCTGCTTGTTGAGACTTTACATTCTCTGGAAGGTCTGCGGTTTGAGCATCCTTCGTATTCAGCTCAGCCTACAAAGATGAGATATCTCATCAAAACAGGTTATGAAGTACCAAGCGTATAACAAATTATGCACTTTGTACTTGGGGGCTAATGCCTATTTGTTCTATCGTCAGCATATTTTTAACAAGTCTCAAGTACAATGCAAGAATTATCCTGAACACTTGGGGGCTAATGTACATCTGTTCAAAGCTGACGCATTGATGGAAGACCCAGTTTACCCTGCAAAGCTAAACCGGCCCTTGGGGGCTACACAGGTGAAAAACTACAGGAACATAATGATCATGTCTGATTTACTTCAAACGATCAGTTGGTATATGGAGGATAAGTTTGTAAAAGTTAATGTCTTATAAAGTCCCGGTTTATGATTGTCATCATAAACCGGCCCTTGGGGGCTGCTTGGGTTGATGTTTGTACTTTGGATTTAAGAAAGGAAAGTGATGAAAATACCTCATAGCGCTCTTTCATCAAGTTCACCAAGCCGGCTTCATAATCACGGTTTGAGTGCAAACGGTTTAGAAAACCGGAGTGGAGTTCTTGAGCACTGAGATGGTCGTAGCTTGACAAGTTAGTGCTCCATTTGCCTTTTTCCATGGTAGCACGCTCTTCCTTGGCACTATGTTTGGCTAAGGTTACAGGATGGCCAGGAGAGGTGTGACCAATACCAGTAATGGTAACCTCGCCTTCTTTATCTCCGGCAACTTTTTCTGGAGTTGATGGAGTTTTAGTAGCTCTCACCGGACTAGCCCGGATTGGATCTGCCGGTTCAGCATCAGGCACAGCAATATCAACTTCTGGTTGTTCATCGACATTGTGATCTTGAGGGGGTGGCTCATCAAAGGTGGCTTCAGGATTGGGACCCTTCGGTTCAACAGTTTGGTCCGGTTCACCTATTTGTTTTGGTTCAAGAAGCACCTGGTCTTCAGATGGATTATTCACCCGAGACTTTTTGTTGGGTCTGGCCTTGGCTCTTAAAACAGAAAAAGATGCGAAAGTTAAGCATAGTATACAAAGTATGGAACCATTTGAAGAAGGGGTTCAAATACTTACCCAGCTGCGGTTTTAAGAGGAGGAAGTTGGGTCGCTGTGGACTCGCCAGAAGATGTGGGAGGTGTCACCTGATAATTCGAACCGGACGGATTAAGAGGTTGTCGGAAATAACCTACCTTGGGATAAGAATTGTCAGAAGGAGGTAACACCTCAGATCGGCGCTTTCGAACTAGGGTGTCAGGTAAACCGGCCGAAGTGACCTTTTGGCTGCTGTACCGGGTTGTACGGCGAGCCTCGTGCTGCTGCTTCTTCAAAATAAATTTTGGATCCAAGTGAGCAAGAGCATGTGAAAAGCTTACTTAACGGATCGCTTGACGGATTTTTTGCGTTGGCAGAGAGTCTGAACCAGAGGAAAGGATAATTACCTCTACATCGTCAGCTTGGCTGCCCTCCACGCCCTCCTGATAAATATCATTCTTAATGAGATGCATAAAAAGGGAACCGAGTGAATCAAGTTCTACATCCACTTCCGGTTCATCCAGGTCGTCATCCAGTTCCATGCTGATACGTTCAGCTGCCTTCTGCTTTGAGGTTTTCTTGATGGTTTTTGTCTTGGGACAGGAAGTCTTTGCCGCTTTTTCTTGAGGTTTCTTCTTCCAGAACGGATCATCACCCTGTTTATAAACAAGCAGAAGGGTATTCACAGGTTGTACAGTCTACAAGATATCAAGTGTGAAGCGGAAGGATAGTACTTACAGTAGGCGGTTTGTTTTTTGCGTAGAAGGGGTTCAAGCCAGTTTGGCGGCAGACAGATTCTGATTCATTCAAAATCTTCTTAACACCCTCAGTGACTTCTTCATCGGTTAATTGAATGTTGATGTGACGTTGGGAGTCTTCTACTTCACCAGTGTACTCACACATTAAACCGGAGCGGCGACTTAATGGCAAGATGCTCCAGGATATCCAGCAACGCACAAAGTCGACGCCTGATAAACCGTTGTCCATAAAGGCTCGGAGCTTGGCGAGTTGAGGGGCATATGCGGCCCGTTCCTGGGCACTTAGACGTTGCGGCAGTGGATGAGTGTTGGAAAGCCGGCGGGCACGGTAACCCGGCAGAGAGTTCTCATCTTCAGGGGAAGTATCTTTACAGTAGAACCAAGTTTGGTTCCACTCTTTGAGGTGACTGTGCAGCTTGGCGTGAGGGAATTCAACCTCTTTTCTTTTTTGAATAGAGACGCCACCAAGTTCAGTGTTGGGTCCGTCTACAAATTCAGTGCACCGGTTCAGATGGAAAAAATCCCGGAATAACTCAGCAGTTGGTTCTTCTTGTAAGTACACTTCACAGAAGACTTGGAAATTGCATATATTGGATACTGAGTTAGGTCCAATATCTTGAGGGTGGAGCTGGAAATTGGCAAGCACATCCCAGAAAAACTTTGACCCGGGCGGTTTGAAACCACGGCCTATGTGGTCAACAAATACCACTACCTCGCCCTGCTTAGGGGTAGGAGGATTCTCCGGTCCAGGAACTCGCCACCGGATCTCATTCTTTCTTGGTAAAGTACCAATTATGACCATTCCATTAAGCTGCCCCTTGGTAACCCGGGAAGGAGCCCAGTTACAGGCATAAAACTGTTTGGCCATTGCAAGTGAAAAGCTCAAAAGAAATACCGGTTTACAATTCATTCATGATGGTGCATAAGGTGAACGGAATAAAGATATACAAGTATGTAAATTTCGTAAACCAGAGGTTGATACAATAATGGATGACAAGGCAACATCAGAACAAAGGTATATGCATACTATTAAACCAGAGTACGACAATGGAGATAAAGGGCTTGCCGGTTCACCAGGGGACTAATGGTATGTGATAGATTGCTTTTACAAAGGTAAACCGCTTATGTGGTAAAGAGGATAAAAAGCTAAGGTAAAAATGACTAAGTAAGGTAAAACAGATTTCACAAGGTTGCAGGGAAGTTTTGGATCTACCGTAAGACAGGAAATCAAAAATATTTAGACCTAAAAAGGTTGGTCCCGAAGGAGTTCACAAAGGACCAGATCAGTTTTTATGCGCATAAGGGTTTGTTGTGGTAACAGAGATAAGCCATTACATGGAATACATCAAGTTTGAAGTTCTTATCCGTGGACTAAGGAGAAATGGGGAAGAATAGTGCCGGAGCCTCGATGAAATTCGACGAACAAGGAAACCCTAGGCAGATCTACAAAGGAGGAAAGGAAAGGACATACAACGGATGTTGAAACAGCGGAGGTACACCGCGGATCTATGGTGCAACCAGGTTGATGCAGCGGCCAACGGAGAGGCGGAGGCGAAGCTCGGCAACGGCGACGGCGCTCGGTTGCAGAGGTGTCGCAAGGAGGAAGAAGAAGCGAAGGAGATGAAGGGGGAAATGGGAATGGCCCTTGGTCCTATTTATAAGGCGGACCGGTAAGCGACAAGTGCGTGAATCGAGGAGCTTAAAATGGATAGTTAATAAGGATGTCGCCTCAATGGTTGGATATTCATTAATGAAGGGTATCTTCGGCTTCAACGAATAGATGATGTGATGGTGATTTACTACGGATCTAAAGGATGACATCACGGCGGTTTACCAGATCTATACGAAGGTGCTAGGGCATGATTTATTTATTGAAGATTGACATGAACAAATTCAAATCAATCTCGGGCCTAATGTTGGGGATATGATTACTGGAGGTAAACCGGATAAAAGTGGTCGGGTTAACTCCATGAATATAGAAGCCCATGAAGACTTGAGGATGGTGGCGCTTTACGGAGGCCCAAGGCCCAAAGGCGAGTTAAGGCATGTAGATGTAAACCGACTTTTTCATGTAACTTGTATTATAAGTTAGAAGGAAACTAAGCCGGAGACGTGTATGATCCGGCCTCGGGACTATGTAAACCGGCGGGCGTCAACCTATGTATATAAAGGGACGACCCGGCGGCGGTTTAGAGAAAAACGGACAACTACTCGAGAGCCAGGCAAAGCGGATTCGCTCCATGGTCATCGAAACCCCAGCAATACCAATCACAACTAGACGTAGGCTTTTACCTTCATCGAAGGGGCCGAACTAGTATAAAATCCCTCGTGTCCCTTGTCCGGTTTAACCCCTTTAAGCTAACCCGTAGTGATGGCTCCATGACTAAGTCCTTTCACGAGGACATCTGTCGTGACAAACCCACGACAACTATGGTGAAAGACGTTACATGTCATCGGAGGCATTCCAAGCTCCTATACATTATTTTTCTACACATCCGGAACGTGATACACACCAAGTCGTATCCCACTAGTCACGCAGGACTGTGGAGAATACAACGATTACAATACTAATGAAGCTACTACCAACTCAGACATCTCCGTAGTAATCTTCATAGGGACCACCACCATGTCCTGGGAGCTGAACATGATCATCTGGAAACAGTCGGTCCTGTGGAGCTTGCGGTCCATAGGGACTCGAATGTGGCCTTGGTCCAACAAACGGTGGTAGACGGGGTCCACGGGGAGGGGTGATACCTCCTACATCACGCCAGTCCATACAATCTGGCAGACCAGACCGCACGGGGTACAGGTCCCTCATGTCCATATACCCAGCCTGCACGACAGGTGCAAACCGTGTCAGAGTGGCCCAGTGGTTAGAACGAGAGTTGAAGAGCTCCATTGCAAGGCACGATTCTCATGGTCCTTGTCCTCAAGCATCTCTGCGGTGGTGCGGAGTAGTGAATCCTCATGTGTAGAGTCACAGTACATAGCCTGATAGTACCCTTGTGCCCCAGGGAGTGATGTTGGCATGTAGCGGAAATCAGTGTTCCGAAGCAAGGCAGTTCTGGCTCGTATGATAGTCATCATCGAGTAAGCTGCGTCCTGCACGGACATCTCGATGGTAACCCCAAGTCCATAAGAGCAATAGAGGGGTTCAGTGGCTCCAGGATAGGAAGGGTATATCCTGACTGTACAAAGGTATTGGCTCTGATTAAAGTCTCGAAACTGCTCCTTGACGGTATACTCAGGATACCATCGATAGCCTGTCTCGACCATCACTCGGACCAGCATGGCCGTGTGACCAGGTACATCGAGGCACCGAGTCAGACGAACCACTTGATTCTGGGAACGGGTGGCCATCTGAAAGCACGAAATAATGCAAAGGCATTAGAATTTTCTAGGAGAGATCGGACAGCATAACGGTTGTAAATGCTCAAAAAAAGATTTGAGACATTCACAACAGTTGGCAAAACCACTCAACAACATCATATCAAGGTTCTGGTTCAACTGACAACATACTAAAAGTAGTAGAAACTGAACTGAGGCTTGTAACCAACAATCCTATAAGTTACTACGGGTTAGCAACACGTGAACCTGATAGAGAGAAGAGAGCCTACTCCTTAACGCACGTAGAATGAGAAGAGAATGACTCAGATCAGCGGGCATAAGGTAAAGGAGTAAAAAGAACCTTACGTTCCCTCCCACAATCAATTCCCCTACATATAACTAAAGCATTTCTAGACTCGACATCGACCAGTTTGGCTCAACAGCCTACAGGCAGTCCGGCTCTGATGCCAACGCTGTCAGGACCCCGATTCCAAGTCACACTAATCGAGCCTGTAACAGCTCATATCACTTTGCGGCCTCACGCACGGTATTCCCACGGGTGTCGCCTTACCATGGCCCGGGACCGTTTGCGCCTTTTGGCTCACGTATATGATAGTGTCGCTAGCATCCATATGAAAGAGAATCCGGGCCGACATGGCTAGTCATGAACCCAAAGCGGCACAAACTTACGGGGACAGACATACATGAATCAACATCGAGCATGTCGGTCAGCAGCGTGTGAATCCGGGCTGTAGCACTGGGCTAACAGGACTCCGGGAACCCGGGTTGTAGTAGGCTAGGCAGGACTCCGGATATCACTGCATGACATTTCCCCGAGGGGACAGACACAGGAACGAAGTGAATCACATGCCGGCCAGTCAAGTGTTCTGGAGCAGTAGTGCTGGGCTAGCAGGACTCCGGTGAACCGGGCTGTAGCAGACTACTATGGCTCATGGAAGCACTAGACTACATTTCCCCATAAGAGAGGCTGCCAAGGATAAACAACTAGATTGTCGGATCCCACACATACCAAGCATTTCAATCATACACACAATATGCTCGATATGTGTAAATACAACACGGCATCACAACAAGACTCTACAACTCAAAGTACTTTATTTAAAGGCTCCGGAGAGCCATACATAAAATGTTCATACAGGTAGGGGTCACATGACCCGACACTCAAGTCATACAAACATACAAGCACATGCGGAAGCAAACTAGTGTGAGTACAGACACTAAAAAGAAAGAAGGCTTGACGAAGCCTGTCTATCTACATAGGTCCCTCCATGGCTCGGAATCACCACCTGGGTGGCAAGTCACTCATCAACGTCGAGATCTACGTAAAACCCGTCAGAGGGGGCGGTGTTGTCGTCTGAAAACAGTAATTAAAGCAGCATGAGTACAAAGGTACTCAGCAAGTCTTACAACAGATCCTACTATACATGCACATTCTCAAGAAGGTAGTGGAGTTATAGTAGCAAACCAGCTTTGACTCTTGGCTAAGCTATCCTACGAGAAACCACTTGTAAATGTTTTGCGCACACGAGTCCACTAATCACCATCACAATACTCCACCGTGGATCCTCCCTCGCCATCCTACGAGAGGGCCATCCGCGGTACTCACACTTATCTTGAGTCTTTTAGTAGTAACCATTAACTTGTCTATGAACTACATAAGCGACCAAGTAGTCCTTTACCGCGAATGCGGCTATTCGAATAGTTTTATACCCTGCAGGGGTGTACTTATTCACACATGCTTTCACCACTTATCGCCGCTACACGACATGTACTCGGCAACCTTCAAGCGGAAGCCCAGCGAGGGTGTCGGCCACGACCTGACTAAACACACAAGTCCCTAGTCCAGGTTTATCGCCTATTCGGGTTCCATCCGCAAGGAAATCCGGCCGGGGTGTGCTCAACGGCCCCAAACGATGTGTGCAGGGTTCCCAGACACCAAACGGGCGACTCGGTACACCGTGCCACGAGCCTACCGCATCACAGCCCACCCCTAAGGTCAGTGCTGCGCACGACCTCCAGCATACTACAAACACCAGAAACTACTTGCAACTCCTAGACAGAGGACAAGAGTGGTTAATAAGTCGAGAGGGTCCATTGGTTTCAGGCCCAACGCGTGGTAGTAGCTGATCTTAAATTACACATACAGATCTCAGTTCTTAAGGACGGCTGTCAGTGTTAAAACCGGTGGATCTCGGGTAGGGGGTCCCGAACTGTGCGTCTAGGCGGATGGTAACAGGAGACAAGGGACACGATGTTTTTACCCAGGTTCGGGCCCTTTCGATGGAGGTAAAACCCTACGTCCTGCTTGATTAATATTGATGATATGGGTAGTACAAGAGTAGATCTACCACGAGATCAAGGAGGCTAAACCCTAGAAGCTAGCCTATGGTATGATTGTTGTTCTTCCTACGGACTAAAACCCTCCGGTTTATATAGACACCGGAGAGGGCTAGGGTTACACAGAATCGGTTACAATGGTAGGAAATCTACATATCCGTATCGCCAAGCTTGCCTTCCACGCCAAGGAAAGTCCCTTCCGGACACGGGACAAAGTCTTCAATCTTGTATCTTCATAGTCCAGGAGTTCGGCCGAAGGTATAGGCCGGCTATCCGGACACCCCCTAATCCAGGACTCCCTCAGTAGCCCCTGAACCAGGCTTCAATGACGACGAGTCCGGCGCGCAGATTGTCTTTGGCATTGCAAGGCGGGTTCCTCCTCCAAGTACTTCATAGAAGATTTTGAACACAAGGTAGTGTCCGGCTCTGCAAAATAAGTTTCCACATATTGCCATAGAGAGAATAATATTTACACAAGGCCAAGTCTTTATTCGAATCGTTTTACTGTCCCACCTCAGCGCGTTTAGCGAGGCGGTTTCCTTGGCACGTCTATCCAAAGCAGAGATCATGTCCCCTTATTCCGGGATTCTCATCAATACGGCGTCGGTAACCCAACCGCACCATTGATTACGGCGCTGGGGAGATAAGTGAGTTTTACCAGGCTGGTGGGGATGCATAGTCACGTCCGCCTATATAAGGGGATAAGGATCCACCTTTTCATCCACGCCTTCTTCCTCCTTTGCTTATCCATTTCCACGCACTTGAGCTCCAGCGCCCAAGTCCGCACACCCCACCTCAACCTTCTCCAGCCATGTCCAGAGCGGGAGGCAAGTGGATGGTCTCCTCCGCCACGGAGGGACACATCAAAAAACTGAGGAAGGCCGGATACTTGTCTAACAACATTGCGCACCGGCTTCCCGAAGAGGGGCAGCTCATCCCCACCCCTAGGCCCCATGAGAGGGTGGTGTTCCTCCCCCATTTCCTCCGCGGACTGGGCTTCCCTCTCCACCCATTTGTCCGAGGGCTCATGTTCTACTATGGCCTAGATTTCCATGATCTGGCCCCGAACTTTGTCCTCAACATCTCGGCGTTTATCGTCGTGTGCGAGGCTTTCTTCTGCATCCACCCCCATTTTGGCCTATGGCTCAAGACTTTCAATGTCAAGCCGAAGGTGGTGCGCGGCACCCAGGCGGAGTGCAGAGGCGCCATGGTGGGCAAGATGCCCAACGTCCTATGGCTCGAGGGCTCCTTCGTGGAGACCCTAAAGGGGTGGCAATCGGGGTGGTTTTACATCACCGAGCCGCGCGACCCTGAATGGGTCGTAGCCCCCGAGTTCCGATCCGGACCCCCTACGCGGCTCACCTCCTGGAAAGAGACGGGCCTGTCATGGGGTAAAAAAGGAGAGCTGACCGGACTCCAAACATGCGTCCAAACCCTGGTGGACAAGAAGCTCAAACTTGTCAACGTAGTCCAGGTTATGCTCATCCGCCTGATCCTCAAGTGTCAACAACGGGCTTTCAACCTTTGGGAGTTCGACCCGGCGCGGCACCAAACTCTGAGCAGGCTCTTCGACACGACGTACGAAGATGCCTGGAAGGTGCTTATCAAGGGCGCCGAGGCCCCCGCATCCGCTACCGAGGATCACGAATTCAGCACGCAGCGTCACGCTCGTGCGGTAAGCTATTTTTACCTTTTACAGGGTATTAGGTTTTCATAGTTTGACTCCATGCGGGATCTAAGCTCCCTTACCTTTGACTGGATTGGCAGGAGACGTCCGGACAGATCAACTGTCCGGCTCCTTTGCCCGAAGGCCCAGCGGACGCTCACTTGGCGAAGCTGCCGGTTCCGGCACCCTATGTGGTGTCGGAGAAGAAAGCCAAGAAGAAGGCCATGGGGACTCGAAAGAGTGCCCGACGCCAGGAGGTGTCGGATTCATCATCCGATGACTCCAAGACGCACTCCTCCCATGAAGACAAGGAGGAGGAAGAAGAGACCTCTCCCCCTCCAGCGGGAGGAGGGAAGAAAAGGAAGGCCGCCCCAACTGGGGAGGCCGAAGGGTCCAAGAAGGGGAAGACCCTTCCTACGGACTACTCCACCAACGCCGACGACGGCGAAGAGGAGTGGCCGCACAGGGCCAAGCCCCTGGCGAGATCGTAAGTATTCGGACACCAGAGCAATTCATAGTGTTCCTTTCTTGCACAGCTCCTCCTTACGCCGAATATGACTATGCAGTCCGCCCAAGGCCGGGCTCGAGAGTCATCGAGCGGCTCCCTGGATTCGTCGGACGTGAATTCACTTCCGCCCGCTACCTCCCCCCACCCTACGGATGACGCCGAGGTGCTATCCCAACAGGTTCCAAGCCAGGAGGAGGTGGTCCTGGAGGCGCCGCGAGGCGACCTCCCGGACTCCAGGCGCAAAGGGGATAAAACCCCCAAGGGCCCCGAGTCCGGCCTTGAGCCGGACACCGCGCCGGAACCTTCAACGGTTCCGGACTCCGGTAGGCAGCCTCCTTCCAAGAGGATCAAGCCTACCGAGCCGGTGACCTCCGTCAAACCGGAGGCACCGGACAATTTGCTGGAGGTGCTTAAAGGCACCTCCATCGACGAGGAGCACCGCACTATTATGAGTGCGGTGATCCAGAAGGTTCAGTCCGCCAAGAGCGGACTGACTGAAGCCTGTGCCAACCCTCTAACAGGCTTTGAGGTAAGTAAAGAATATGTAAAAATATTACCGCATAGACAGTAGCCCCTGATGCTCTGTTCGGCGTTCGGAAAGAAAAGCCGAATAGAGGATCTAATAACATTCGCAGGAGTCTAACATAATCAAGTCAATATGCGTATGCAGGCTTCACTGCTGGCCTGCGCCGCACTGACTGCGGAGGTGGATACGCTGAAGCAAAACCTCGCGCGGTTCGAGAACGAGCTCGGCCATGCCAAGAGGCAACTCGAGGAGAAGGAAGGTAAGTAATAGCTTGCGCAAGTATATAGAGAAGATGTGGTTGCAAAAAATGATAGGATCAACATGCTATTATAGGGGCCACGACCGAGGTGGCTACCCTTAAGAAAGCGCTGTCCGAGGCCGAAAACAGAGCGGCCGCAGAGCACACAGAGAGAGGGAAGCAGGAGGCGCGGGTGGAGGAGGTGCAGAAAGAGCTCCAGGCTCTCGTGAAAAAACACGAGAGTTTGGAGCTTGACTCAAAGACGCAAACGTCTGAGCTTGCGGCTGCCCTCGAAAGCGCGAAGTTTGCCAAGGCCGAAGCCCAGAAAGCCCTCCAAGAAATTGAAGCGATGAAGAAGATAGCGGAGGGTAAGGCATTCATTATGCAAAGCAAGCACGTGAAAGTGAATTACTTGTTACTTACCCGAGTCCGGAGCTCTCCAGGAGCATTCGCAGATTTGCCCCGTAGTGCATCAGATGTCGCCGCCTACTACTGATCCGAGAAGGGGAGCTCGACGGAGAAGGTGTTCTAGTCTCAGTATGCTGAGGCCGGACACCCGGTGCCTTTGAGCGACCAGCTGAAGCAAATGGTCGAGCTCCACAAGGTGGCCGAACAGGCCATAAAGGGCCTCGTAGTTCGGCTTTGGCCTAGAGAGGCTCTACCTGGGAGCTACTTCGGGCTGGTGAGGCGGCCGGTGGATGCCTGTCCACGGCTTGAAGTAATCAAGCGCTCCGTCTGCATCGAAGGTGCCCGTAGGGCGCTTGCCCATGCTAAAGTGCACTAGGGCAAGATGGATACGGAGAAGCTGGTGAAGGACGGGCCACCGCCGGGCAAGGAGCATCGCGTCCCGGAAGCGTATTATGAGGGCGTCCTGAAGGGTGCCCGCCTTATAGCGGATGAATGCTCCAAAGATGTAATTTTTGAGTAAACTCGCATTTGTGATCCTGTACGCTGAAAACTTGTTCATGTGCGCTAAGCAACGCTTTTGAATTTAAAATATTACCTTCTGTGCGGCCGTTTATCAAATTTGAGAGATGGCGAGTCGTCGGCTTCTGCCCCCATGCCACGAGTGCTGGGGTGTTTGGGATAAACATGAGCGCTCTTTTTCCCATTCTTGGGTCCTTCGAGGGAGGCGCTCAACACAACGAACAAGGCAATCGGACTATAATGCTTGAACACTCTCACTTAGCCATAGAATTCTATAATTTTAAATTTTAGCGAAGCCCCTAGTGTTCGGAAGACTGGGTTCGGGGCGCTATCCACGCCTAGGCCGGACAAAGCCGACTCCTCGCTCTAAGAGGCATAAGTCTTTAGGGACTTGAAAACATCTCGAACAGCGACCAGCTCTCGCCTCATCATGACGGTCAGTTTTAGCTTTCTCTACTGAGGTGCTTAGCCCAGCTCAACTGGGGCGCAATCGCAGTAGTTCTCCTAGTGCTACCATAGCCGATATAACGGAACGTAAGGTACCAAAACATAGGAGCCGGGCAAACCCAACTATTGACCCGAGACATGACTCGGAGCCGATGCATATAATGCTATAAGTTCGGGGTGCCGCACTTGTGAAAGTGTTCGGACTTCTCACACCGTATTGTGGGGTACTTAAGCCCCTGGCGTTTTGGCCGTACCAAAGTGTACGGGTGCAACATGTCATTAATGAACATATATTCGTAAAAAAGAGTAATGCAATAATAGATGGAAGCTATGCATTGTTTTTTTTAAAGTTGCGATCAAAGTAGAACGATATAAATAGTGCAATAAGCAAAAGATGGGACTATTTAACATGTCCTTTCCAGGGGCGAGCTGCGGAATGTTATGTGAAACAGGTATACTGCTCGTTATAGAGACCACCTTAGAGTTCCATAGTGCAGCGTAGCTTTCTGCTTCCCTGGTTGTATCGTTTGTGCGGCAATTGTACTGCCGGACAAGCCTTCCGAAGAATGGAGTCCTGAAAATAAGAGAAAATTAAGAAATCGGCAGCCCCTAGTGCGGTTTAAGCCGCGTTTCGGGCGTGCCGTGATGGTGCCCCTCCCCCTGTGCCCATGGTATTTCCAGAGCGTACTTATGTATGTGCAACACTGGTTTCGCAAGTTCGCGAGGGCTGGGGTTGGGGCCGCATTGCTACACTTGCTCGGAACGTGCCAGGCGGTCCTGTTGTAGGTTACTCCGGGCGCGCTTGATGGTGTCCAGACGTTTAATGGCCGGACTGGAGAATTGCCTTGAGAGGATGCTTTGTACTTCCGCTGCGATAGCCGCCGTATGCTCCTCCGTTCGGAGAGAGCATTCGGTGTTTCCATTGACCGTGATCACTCCTCGAGGGCCTGGCATCTTGAGCTTGAGGTATGCGTAGTGCGGCACCGCATTAAACTTGGCAAATGCGGTTCGCCCGAGCAGTGCGTGATAGCCACTGCGGAACGGGACTATGTCGAAGATTAACTCCTCGCTTTAGAAATTATCCGGAGATCCGAAGACCACTTGAAGTGTAACTGAGCCTGTACAGTTGGCCTCTACACCTGGTATGACGCCTTTAAAGGTTGTTTTAGTGGGTTTAATCCTCGAGGGATCGATGCCCATTTTCCGCACTGTATCCTGGTAAAGCAGGTTCAGGCTGCTGCCGCCGTCCATAAGGACTCTAGTGAGGTGAAATCCGTCAATAATTGGGTCTAGAACCAATGCGGCGAATCCGCCATGACGGATGCTAGTGGGGTGGTCCCTTCGATCAAAAGTGATCGGGCAGGAAGACCATGGGTTGAACTTTGGGGCGACTGGCTCCATCTTGTATACGTCCCTTAGCGCACGCTTCCGCTCCCTCTTGGGGACGTGGGTTGCGTATATCATGTTCATCGTCCGCACTTGTGGGGGAAAACCTTTCTTTCCACTGTTGTTGGGCGGCCAGGGCTCCCCGTCGTCATCGCTATGCAGCCCCTTGTCTCTGCTTTCGGCATTTAACTTGCCTGCCTGCTTGAACACCCAACAATCCCTGTTGGTGTGATTGGCTGGTTTTTCGGGGGTGCCATGTATCTGGCATGAGCGGTCGAGTATTCGGTCCAAACTGGATGGGCCCGGAGTATTTCTTTTGAATGGCTTTTTCCGCTGACCGGGTTTAGAGCCTCTGAATCCGGCATTAACTGCCATATCCTCAACATTGTCGCCGTTAATGCGGCGCTTTTGCTTGTTGCGACACGACCTGCCACTGCTATCCTTGGTATCCGAATTACCAGGGCTCTTGGTCATGTTATTGCTACGAGCTAGCCAGCTGTCTTCTCCCGCGCAAAAGCGGGTCATAAGTGTCGTGAGGGCTACCATAGATTTCGGCTTTTCCCGTCCTAGGTGCCGTGCAAGCCACTCGTCGCGGATGTTATGCTTGAAGGCTGCTAGGGCCTCTACGTCCGAACAGTCGATGATTTGATTTTTCTTGGTTAGGAACCGTGTCCAGAATTGTCTGGCCGATTCCTCTGGCTGCTGAATTATGTGGCTTAGGTCATCGGCGTCTGGTGGTCGCACATAAGTGCCTTGGAAATTGTCGAGGAATGCGGCTTCCAGGTCCTCCCAACAACCAATTGATTCTGCTAGCAAGCTGTTAAGCCAATGCCGAGCTGGTCCTTTAATCTTGAGTGGGAGGTATTTGATGGCGTGTAGGTCATCACCGTGGGCCATGTGGATATGAAGGAGATAGTCCTCGATCCATACCGCGGGATCTGTTGTGCCATCGTATGATTCGATGTTCACGGGTTTGAAACCCTCAGGATTTGATGATCCATTACTTCATCTGTGAAGCATAGTGGGTGTGAGGCACCTCTGTATTGGGCTATATCATGACACAGCTCAAACAAGCTTTGTCTACTGTGTTCGTCCCGGCCGGATTTACTATATCCGGCGTGACGAGTACCGTCTCGTGCCGTAGGGCGCCCACGCGATCCGTAGATCGATCTTGTTTGCCTTGCCTTGTCTTCCAATATATCTCGCGGGTCTGGCGCGTTTTCCCGTTCCTTGGTATTTTTTAAGCGGCGCCGGGGTGCGGCTTGAGTGGAGGGCCGAGAGGCCTCTCTGTCGCGGCCATGAGGTGGCGGTCGGCCGCGTCATGCGCTGGTGATGTAGGTTTAGGTGCTTCCTCCTCTAATCGGGGTAGCAACATGCGCTTTGGGTAGCTCTTGGAGGGGCGTTCGAGTTCATACTCTTCAGCCGCAAGGACTTCAGTCCATCTGTCGGCTAGCAAATCTTGATCAGCTCTAAGCTGTTGCTGTTTTTTCTTGAGGCTGCTCGCCGTGGCCATAAGCCTGCGTTTGAAATGCTCTTGTTCGACGGGATCCTCCGGCACGACAAATTCGTCGTCGTCGAGGCTTGCCTCGTCTTCGGAGAGAGGCATATAATTATTGTCCTCGACCTCTCTGTTTGCCGCTCTCTCATGAGGGCTGGCTTCTCCATCCTCCTGTGCTGAATCTTGCTGGAGGTGGTTGTCTTCGGCACTATCCAGGGTGTTATTATCTCCCGTGCCAGAATCACCGTTTTTGCTTTGGCAGGATTTAGAGCGGCGCCGCTGATGCCGACGCTTAGGCTGCTTCTTGGAGGGGTCATCCTCCGTTGTTCCATCGCCATTGCCTTCTTTTGGGGTGTCCACCATGTATATATCATACGACGAGGTGGCTTTCCAGTGCCCTATAGGCGCTGGTTCTTGATCGTCTCCTGCATCGGCGTCCATACCGTCGATGTCTTCGAAGTCGAAGTCGAGCATGTCGGTTAAATCATCGACAATGGCTATGAAGTGGGTGGTGGGTGGGCTTTGAATTTCTTCATCATCCGCATCCCAACCTTGCTGACTATAGTCCGGCCAGGGCTTTCCTGATAAAGAGAGAGACTTTAGTGAATTCAGAATATCGCCAAAGGGCGAGTGCTGAAAGATGTCCGCGGCGGTGAACTCCATGATCGGCGCCCAATTGGGTTCGATCGGTAGGGGCGCGGAGGGCTTGGAGTCGGGAGAGGAGTCTGGCTCCTTGGAGTCACGGACTTCATAGAGAATAGGCTGGTGTTCGGCTCGATCGCCGTAGAGATTGCAGCCCCCGAGGCGGTGTCCAACCACCCATCCTCGATTGGCGCAGTTGGCTCCGAATTAAGGGTCGGAGCTGATGCGGGTGCGGCCTCTAGGGCACTGTTCGGCGGCAGAGCTAGATCATGCCCATCGTGACAGTGTGGCGCGCTCGGCTGTGGCTCGAATCCGTCGAAGATCAAGTCTCCGTGGAGGTCGACCGTGTAGCTCAAACTTCCAAATCTGACCTGATGGCCAGGGGCGTAGCTTTCGATCTGCTCCAGATGGCCAAGCGAATTGGCCCGCAGTGCAAAGCCGCCAAATACGAAGATCTATCCGGGGAGAAAAGTCTCACCGTGGATCGCATCGTTGTTGATGATCGGAGGAGCCATCGGGCCTAAAAGTGATGACACAGAGGAACTCTCAATGAAAGCACCAATGTCGGTGTCAAAACCGGCGGATCTCGGGTAGGAGGTCCCGAACTGTGCGTCTAGGCGGATGGTAACAGGAGACAAGGGACACGATGTTTTTACCCAGGTTCAGGCCCTCTCGATGGAGGTAAAACCCTACGTCCTGATTGATTAATATTGATGATATGGGTAGTACAAGAGTAGATCTACCACGAGATCAAGGAGGCTAAACCCTAGAAGCTAGCCTATGGTATGATTGTTGTTCTTCCTACGGACTAAAACCCTCCGGTTTATATAGACACCGGAGAGGGCTAGGGTTACACATAGTCGGTTACAATGGTAGGAGATCTACATATCCGTATCGCCAAGCTTGCCTTCCACGCCAAGGAAAGTCCCTTCCAGACACGGGACGAAGTCTTCGATCTTGTATCTTCATATTCCAGGAGTCTGGCCGAAGGTATAGTCTGGCTATCCGGACACCCCCTAATCCAGGACTCCCTCAACAGCCTCAATGAAACAACCCACCATGTACTCCTACATGGCCTCTCATCGATACATTTACCAAATCATATTCAACACTTCACTCTCATTACCGACACAACCATTCACTCTAGTTCATCACCCCGATGAGCCAGACCTGACACGACTCTAAGCATAGCAAGCATAGCATGGTAGGAAACACAAACATGGCTCAATCAACTCCTACACATGCTAGTGGGTTTCATCTAGTTACTGTGGCAATGACATGTCATGCATAGGAAGTGGGTTCAACTACCGCAACACACAGCAGTTTGAAACACGTTGTCTTAATGCAGTAGACGAGAGCAGAAGCTAGAAGATGGGTTTGTATCGAAATGCGCAATGGGGTTGCTTGCCTGACAAAGTGGTAGTGGAATACTGCCCTTCAGTTGGATACTCGTGAATATCCTCGGAGGCAGAACCTACCACGAAGAACACATCGAAACACAATCACCACATGGCAATATGCAACAATATGATGCATGCAATGACATGGCAAAATGAGTGTGTTTTGGCTAATGCATTGTTAAACATGTTGGTTTGAGTCTATTTGAATCAAAGATTCAAATGAAAGCTCATGTTATTAAGTCATATAAGTGCATTAGCTTGTTTCACTTAAACAGCAAGGTTAAAGTGTTCTGTCATGCATGAAACCATTACAGATGGAAAGACTGAATTTTTCTAATCAAATTTCATATATAAATCTTTGCATTTGGAGTTACAGATTAATTTCTATGAATTTCTGAAGTTTGTAGTATTTTCTGGAATTTCCTATATAAAAGTAAATCCAGAAAATACTTATTGCGTCAGCAGTGCGTCATGGTGACGCCAGTGGTCAACGGAGCCGGTCCAGGTCAAACTGGCCAGTGGGTCCCGTCTGTCAGTAGTTAGTTAAACTAACTAAGTTTAGTTAGTGCTAAACCTAGGTTAATTAGTAGGGCGGGCCCCACCTGTCATAGACCCAGGGGGTCAAACTGGACCCACCCGAGGTCAAACTGGGTCAGCGGGGTCAAACTCGCCGGTGTTTAGCCGCCGGCGAGGCCAGACGCGGCGGGGCGATGCGGGTTTCGTGCTCCGGCGACAAAAACGACGGCGGAGCACGTCTATGTGATGCGGGGAGTGAGCCGCGTCGAGTGGTGGTGGTGGTTGGGCTCGGGGTCGCCGGAAACGACGCCGGCGACAAGCGTGGCGGTGGCCGGAGCTCGGGTGCGCTCGGGCTCTTCGCTAGGGGGCACGGCAAGGGGCGTGCGGTGGTGCTACAGGTTCCTGACGATGCGGTGGTTGTAGTGGACAAGGTGGTATGGTTGTTGGGTGGCCGGAGCATCATCGGCGACGAGATCGGCGGCGGTGCATTGCGGTGAAGCTTCGTGCGGTCGCTATGGCGCTCGAGAGAGAGAGAACGGGAAGGATGGGGAGGTGGCGGAGCTCACGGCGATCACGATGAAGCAGGCGACAAGGTCGGGGACGAGCTGGTGCGGCGGGGACGGCGAAGGGGATCTCCGGCGGTGGCGGAGTCGGGCGAGTTCGTTGCAGTGGCTTCGGGGCAAGCGAGCGCTCGGGGCTCGGCCTGCTCGAAGGAGAGGAGGGTGGAGGAGCTTCTAGACACGGTGGCGCGGCGCAGGGACGACGGTGGACGCGAGAACTACGGTGGCGCGGGCGCGGCAGCGTCGGCCATGGCGAGGAGAGGGCGAGAGAGAGAGGCAGGGGGAGAATGGTTGTGTCCAGGCGGTCGGGGCGACGACGTGGGAGTCGCCCAGGTGTCAACGGGCGCGGGCGGCAAGCAGGTGGCACGGTGGCGAGCTCTCGCGCGCCAGCGTCACCTCCCGCCTGCCTGCCTGGCAGGAGGATGCAGCTGGCTGGCACGGGCCAGCACAGTGCTGGGCCGCGAGGTGGGACGGTTAGTGGGTTGCGGCCAGGTATGTAGTTTTCCTTTATTTTCTGTTTTCTTTATTTCTGCAAGTTTGTGGCATTTCTAAAAATACCTAGGCATCTCCAAAAATCACCAAACTACACATGCTCACTGTATGGAACATATCCAACATGGAACATTTCAGTTTGGGATTATTTGGACATTTAAAATATTTACTAGCATTTAAATGCCCAAATGCAAGTTACATATGATTTAATTCAATGATCTTGTGATGACCTAGAAAAATGTGAACCCATTTTGTCAGAGGTTCTAACCCAAGACAAAAAGGGTGGACTTTTTAGAAGGGCATTTCAGGTTCATTGAAAATGATTTTAGTAAACCCTAGTTGTTTTCAGGGGCGTGCTGGGGGTTCTGTCATCCCCATTTCAAGTTTCTGGAAAAGTAAACATGATGCAACACTCTAATGCATGAACTAGCTAGGATGTGACACCCTGTCAATATATTGGTATTGGCAGAGTAGATGAGTTATGAAAAAAGCAGATACTTTTTCAAAAAATTGAGTTTAAACTTTAGTTTTAGGTTTTCACAGAATGCATTTCGGAGCTACCAAGTTGGTCATTTCGGTAACACCGAAGCACTCACAGGACCAAAACACTCCATTTTGGTTGGACTGAGATGTGGTTCGATGGCTCTGAGTTGCTAGGGTTTCACTGAAACTTTACTTTCAGTCTCACCGATTAGTACGTTTCGGTGGAACCGAGTTGTACTTGTGCAATGGCCAAAGCCAAATCGGTGGGACCGAAAATATCTATTCGGTCGGTCCGAGATGCGTTCAGCTGAAACCTAAACCTAATTTTTTTTGCTCAAATCTATTCTAACGAACTAATCTAGTGGATAGAGGCATTGCAATCATGGCAAGATATATGGCATTATCCTTGTGCATTGAATCGGAGAAAAGAGGGATGAGGAAATTGAATCTCACCCTAACTCGGTGGAGATCCTCTACGGCAACAATGGCAGACCAGATTCCATTGACGGCGGTGGAGTCCTGCGGCACAGGAGCACTGGAGATGGTGGTGATGATCCAAAGACCAAGGGGGCGGCAGCAATGGGGCGCGGGTTGGTGATGTTTGAAGTAATTTTCAACCGTATGGTCCGCTGGATATATATACCCGTGTGTTGTCGGTGGCACCGAGTGGAACAAATAGACGGCACCGAGATGTGCAACTGCGTGCAGTTACAACAAATCAGTGGCATCGAGTTGGTCTAATCAGTAGCACCGAGATGAAAACCTAGATCAGTCTTTATGATTTTGGTCTGATCGAGTTTGAGTGCGTTGGTCTGACCGAAATGCATGGAGAAGGTTTTGGAGGTCAGTCCTTGAGCATTGGTGCCTTGATACGTCCCCAACGTATCTATAATTTTTGATTGCTCCATGCTATATTATCTACTGTTTTGGACGTTATTGGGCTTTATTATCCATTTTTATATTATTTTTGGGACTAACCTATTAACCGGAGGCCCAACCCAGAATTGATGTTTTTGCCTATTTTAGGGTTTCGAAGAAAAGGAATATCAAACGAAGCCCAAACGGAATGAAACCTTCGGGAACGTGATTTTCTGACCGAACATGATCCAGGAGACTTGGACCCTACGTCAAGAAACAAAGGAGGAGGCCACGAGGTAGGCGCGCCTACCCCCCCCCCCCCCCGCCCCCCCCCCCCCCCCCCCCCAGGCGCGCCCTCCACCCTCGTGGCCCCCCTGTTGCTCCATCGACGTACTCCTTCCTCCTATATATACCTACGTACCCCAAAACGATCAGATACGGAGCCAAAACCCTAATTCCACCGCCGCACGTTTCTGTATCCACGAGATCCCATCTTGGGGCCTGTTCCGGAGCTCCACCGGAGGGGGTATCCATCACGGAGGGCTTCTACATCATCACCATAGCCCCTCCGATGAATTGTGAGTAGTTTACCTCAGACCTACGGGTCCATAGTTATTAGCTAGATGGCTTCTTCTCTCTTTTTGGATCTCAATACAATGTTCTCCCCCTCTCTTGTGGAGAACTATTCGATGTAATCTTCTTTTTGCGGTGTGTTTGTTGAGACCGATGAATTGTGGGTTTATGATCAAGTCTATCTATGAACAATATTTGAATCTTCTCTGAATTCTTTTATGTATGATTGGTTATCTTTGCAAGTCTCTTCGAATTATCAGTTTGGTTTGGCCTACTAGATTGATCTTTCTGTCAATTGCTCAACAGTAATTCGTTCACCCACCGTAAAATACCTATGCTCTTGAGAGAAGCCACTAGTGAAACCTATGGCCCCGGGGTCTATCTTCATCATATTAATCTTCCAATACTTAGTTATTTCCTTTGCTTTGATTTTACTTTGCATCTTTATCATAAAAATACCAAAAATATTATCTAATCATATCTATCAGATCTCACTCTCGTAAGTGACCGTGAAGGGATTGACAACCCCTTATCGCGTTGGTTGCGAGGAGCTATTTGCTTTGTGCAGGTATGAGGGACTCGCGTGTAGCCTCCTACTGGATTGATACCTTGGTTCTCAAAAACTGAGGGAAATACTTACGCTACTTTGCTGCATCATCCTTTCCTCTTCGGGGAAATCCAACGCAGTGCTCAAGAGGTAGCAAGAAGAATTTCTGGCGCCGTTGCTGGGGAGTCTACGCAAAAGTCAAACATACCAAGTACCCATCACAATCCTTATGTCCCACATTACATTATTTGCCATTTGCCTCTCGTTTTCCTCTCCCCCACTTCACCCTTGCCGTTTTATTCGCCCTATCTCTCTATCCTCCCTCTCTTTCCCGTTTGCCTCTTTTTGCCGGCTTGCTTTTTGTTTGCTTGTGTGTTGGATTGCTTGCTTGTCACGATGGCTCAAGATAATACTAAATTGTGTGACTTTACCAATACCAACAACAATGATTTTATTAGCACTCCGATTGCTCCTCTTACCGATGCTGAATCTTGTGAAATTAATGCTGCCTTGTTGAATCTTCTAATGAAAGATCCGTTTTCCGGCCTTCCTAGTGAAGATACCGCTACCCATCTAAATAGCTTCATTGATTTGTGCGATATGCAAAAGAAGAAAGATGTGGATAATGATATTGTTAAATTGAAGCTATTTCCTTTTTCGCTTAGAGATGGTGCTAAAGCTTGGTTTTCGTATTTGCCTAAAAATAGTGTTGATTCTTGGAACAAATACAAAGATGCTTTTATCTCTAAGTATTTTCCTCCTGCTAAGATCATCTCCCTTAGAAACGATATTATGAATTTTAAGCAACTTGATCATGAACATGTTGCACAAGCTTGGGAGAGGATGAAATTAATGATATGTAATTGCCCTACTCATGGTTTGAATTTGTGGATGATTATACAAATTTTTTATGCCGGATTGAATTTTGCTTCTAGAAATCTTTTAGATTCGGCCGCAGGAGGCACTTTTATGGAAATCACTTTAGGAGAAGCTACTAAAATCCTATATAATATTATGGTTAATTATTCTCAATGGCATACTGAAAGATCTACTAATAAAAAGGTGCATGCGGTAGAAGAAATTAATGTTTTGAGTGGAAAGATGGATGAACTTATTAAATTATTTGCTAGTAAAAGTGTTTCTTCTGACCCTAATGATATGCCCTCGTCTACTTTGATTGAGAATAATAATGAATCTATGGATGTGAATTTTGTTGGTAGGAACAATTTTGGTAACAACGCGTATAGAGGAAATTTTAATCCTAGGCCTTATCCTAGTAATCCCTCTAATAATTATGGTAATTCCTACAACAATTCTTATGGAAATTATAATAAGGTGCCCTCTGATTTTGAATCTAATATTAAAGAATTTATTACTTTTCAAAAGAATTTCAATGCTTTGATTGAAGACAAATTGCTTAAGATTGATGAGTTGGCTAGGAACGTTGATAGAATTTCTCTTGATGTTGATTCTTTGAAACTTAGATCTATTCCACCTAAGCATGATATCAATGAGTCTCTCAAAGCCATGAGAATTTCCATTGATGAGTGCAAAGAAAGAACCGCTAGGATGTGTGCTAAGAAAGATGCCTTTATAAGAGCGGGTTCTTCTAGTTCCTATGAAAATAAAGATGAAGATCTAAAAGTTATTGATGTGTCCCCTATTAAAACTTTGTTTTGCAATATTGATCTTAACAATGATGGGACTGAATATGATCCACCTTTACCTAGAAGGCGTTCCAAGAATTTGGAGTTTTTAGATCTTGATGCTAAAATTGATGAAAGTGGGATTGAAGAAATTAAAACCCTAGATGTTGCTAAACCCACTATTTTGGATTTCAAGGAATTTAATTATGAAAATTGCTCTTTGATTGATTGTATTTCCTTGTTGCAATCCGTGCCAAATTCTCCTCATGCTTATAGTCAAAATAAAGCGTTCACCAAACATATTGTTGATGCCTTGATGCAATCTTATGAAGGAAAAATTGAGTTGGAAGTTTCTATCCCTAGAAAACTTTATGATGAGTGGGAACCAACTATTAAAATTAAGATTAAAGATCATGAGTTCTATGCTTTATGTGATTTGGGTGCTAGTGTTTCCACGATTCCAAAGACTTGTGTGATTTGTTAGGTTTCCGTGATTTCGATGATTGCTCTCTAAACTTAAACCTTGCGGATTCCACTATTAAGAAACATATGGGAAAAATTAATGATGTTCTTATTGTTGCAAATAGGAATTATGTTCCCGTAGATTTTATTGTTCTTGACATAGATTGCAATCCTTCATGTAATATTATTCTTGGTAGACCTTTCCTTAGAACGATTGGTTTCATTATTGATATGAAGGAAGGAAATATTATATTCCAATTTCCGTTAAGGAAAGGCATGGAACGCTTTCCTATAAATAATATTAAATTACCTTATTAATCTATTATGAGAGCCACTTATGGATTGCCTACCAAAGATGGCAATACCTAGATATATCCTTGCTTTCCTAGAAATAATATTAAATTACCTTATTAATCTATTATGAGAGCCACTTATGGATTGCCTACCAAAGATGGCAATACCTAGATATATCCTTGCTTTTTATGCCTAGCTAGGGGCGTTAAACGATAGCGCTTGTTGGGAGGCAACCCAATTTTATTTTTATTCCTTGCTTTTTGCTCCTATTTAGTAGTAAATAATTTATCTAGCCTCTGTTTAGGTTGTGTTTTTTCTGTTTAATTAGTGTTTGTGCCAAGTAGAACTGTTGGGAAGACTTGGGGAAAGTCTTGATATCTTGCTGTAAAAAATAGAAACTTTAGCGCTCACGAGAACTTCTGCCATTTTTATTTGGAAAGTGATATTTAGTTAATTATTTTTGCAGATCATTAATATATAAATTCCTCACGTCCAGAAATTTATTTTAGAATTTTTGGGGTTCCAGATCTTGCGCTAGCTACAGATTACTACAGACAGTTATGTTTTTGACAGATTCTGTTTTCCGTGTGTTGTTTGCTTATTTTGATGAATCTATGGCTAGTAAAATAGTTTATAAACCATAGAAGTTGGAAAACAGTAGGTTTAACACCAATATAAATAAAGAATGAGTTCATTACAGTACCTTGAAGTGGTGTTTTGTTTTCTTTCGCTAACAAAGCTCACGAGATTTTCTACTTTAAGTTTTGTGTTGTGAAGTTTTCAAGTTTTGAGTAAAGATTTGATGGATTATGGAACAAGGAGTGGCAAGAGCCTAATCTTGGGGATGCCCATGGCACCCCCAAGAAAATCTAAGGACACCTAAAAGCCAAAGCTTGGGGATGCCCCAGAAGGCATCCACTCTTTTCGTCTACTTCTATCGGTAACTTTACTTGGAGCTATATTTTTATTCACCACATGATATGTGTTTTGCTTGGAGCGTCTTGTATGATTTGAGTCTTTGCTTTTTAGTTTACCACAATCATCCTTGTTGTACACACCTTTTGAGAGAGCCATACATGATTTGGATTTTGTTAGAATACTCTACGTGCTTCACTTATATCTTTTTGAGTAATATAGTTTTGCTCTAGTACTTCACTTATATATTTTATAGCACGGTGGTGGATTTGTTTTATAGAAACTATTGATCTCTCATGCTTCCCTCAGATTATTTTGAGTCTTAAATAGCATGGTAATTTGCTTAAATAATCCTAATATGCTAGGTATTCAAGATTAGTAAAAAAAATCTTATGAGTGTTTTGAATACTAAGAGAAGTTTGATGCTTGATGATTGTTTTGAGATAAGGAGGTAGTAATATCAAAGTCGTGCTAGTTGAGTAGTTTTGAATTTGAAGAAATGCTTGTGTTGAAGTTTGCAAGTCCCGTAGCATGCACATATGGTAAACGTTATGTAACAAATTTGAAACATGAGGTGTTATTTGATTGTCCTCCTTATGAGTGGCGGTCGGGGACGAGCGATGGTCTTTTCCTACCAATATATCCCCCTAGGAGCATGCGCGTAGTGCTTGGTTTTTGATGACTTGTAGATTTTTGCAATAAGTATGTGAGTTCTTTATGACTAATGTTGAGTCCATGGATTATTCGCACTCTCACCCTTCCATCATTGCTAGCCTCTTCGGTATCGTGCATTACCCTTTCTCACATTGAGAGTTGGTGCAAACTTCGCCGGTACATCCAAACCCCGTGATATGATACGCTCTTTCACACATAAACCTCCTTATATCCTCCTCAAAACAGCCACCATACCTACCTATTATGGCATTTCCATAGCCATTTCGAGATATATTGCCATGCAACTTTCCACCATTCCGTTTATCATGACACATTCATCATTGCCATATTGCTTAGCATGATCATGTAGATGACATAGTATTTGTGGCAAAGCCACCGTTCATAATTTTTTCATACATGTCACTCTTGGTTCATTGCATAACCCGGTACACCGCCGGAGGCATTCATATAGAGTCATATCTTGTTCTAAGTATCGAGTTGTAATTCTTGAGTTGTAAATAAATAGAAGTGTGATGACAATCATTCATAGAGCATTGTCCTAAAGAAAAGAGAAAGGCCAAAAAAAGGCCAAATAAAAAAATAGAAAAGGGACAATGCTACTATCCTTTGCCACACTTGTGCTTCAAAGTAGCACCATAATCTTCATGATAGAGAGTCTTTTGTTTTGTCACTTTCATATACTAGTGGGAATTTTTCATTATAGAACTTGGCTTGTATATTCCAACAATGGGCCTCCTCAAGTGCCCTAGGTCTTCGTGAGCAAGAAAGTTGGATGCACACCCACTTAGTTTCTTTTGTTGAGCTTTCATACATTTATAGCTCTAGTGCATCCGTTGCATGGCAATCCCTACTCCTTGCATTAACATCAATCGATGGGCATCTCCATAGCCCATTGATTAGCCTCGTTGATGTGAGACTTTCTCCTTTTTGTCTTCTCCATATAACCCCCATCATCATATTCTATTCCACTCATAGTGCTATATCCATGGCTCGGGCTCATATATTGCGTGAAAGTTTATAGGTTTGAGATTACTAAAGTATGAAACAATTGCCTGGCTTGTCATCGGGGTTGTGCATGATGAGAGCATTCTTGTGTGATGAAAATGGAGCATGACTAAACTATATGATTTTGTAGGGATGAACTTTCTTTGCCCATGTTATTTTGAGAAGACATAATTGCTTAGTTAGTATGCTTGAAGTATTATTATTTTTATTTCAATATGAACTTTTATCTTGAATCTTTCGGATCTGAATATTCATACCACAATTAAGAAGAATTACATTAAAATTATGCCAAGTAGCACTCCACATCAAAAATTCTGTTTTTATCATTTACCTACTTGAGGACGAGCAGGAATTAAGCTTGGGGATGCTTGATACGTCTCCAACGTATCTATAATTTTTGATTGCTCCATGCTATATTATCTAATGTTTTGGACATTATTGGGATTTATTATCCACTTTTATATTATTTCTGGGACTAACCTATTAACCGGAGGCCCAGCCTAGAATTGTTGTTTTTGCCTATTTTAGGGGTTCGAAGAAAAGGAATATCAAATGAAGTCCAAACGGAATGAAACCTTCGGGAACGTGATTTTCTCACCGAACATGATCCAGGAGACTTGGACCCTACGTCAAGAAACAAAGGAGGAGTGAGGCAGTCCTGGATTAGGGGGTCTCCGGACAGCCGGACTATATCCTTTAGCCGGACTGTTGGACTATGAAGATACAAGATTGAAGACTTCGTCTCGTGTCCGGATGGGACTCTACTTGGCGTGGAAGGCAAGCTAGGCAGTACGGATATGGATATCTCCTCCTTTGTAACTGACCTTGTGTAACCCTAACCCTCTCTGGTGTCTATATAAATCGGAGGGTTTAGTCCGTAGGACAACATACAATCATACCATAGGCTAGCTTCTAGGGTTTAGCCTCTCCGATCTCGTGGTAGATCAACTCTTGTAATACCCATATCATCAAGAATAATCAAGCAGGACATAGGGTTTTACCTCCATCAAGAGGGCCCGAACCTAGGTAAAACATCGTGTCCCCTGCCTCCTGTTACCATCCGCCTAGACGCACAGTTCGGGACCCCCTACCCGAGATCCGCCGGTTTTGACACCGACATTGGTGCTTTGATTGAGAGTTCCTCTGTGTCGTCGCCGTTAGGCTTGATGGCTCCTTCGATCATCATTGGCGATGCAGTCCAGGGTGAGACTTTTCTCCCCGGACAGATTTTTGTATTCGGCGGCTTTGCACTGCGGGCCAACTCGCTTGGCCATCTGGAACAGATTGAAAGCTACGCCCCTGGCCATTAGGTCAGGTTTGGAAGCCTAAACTACACGGCCGATATCCGCGGAGACTTGATCTTCGACGGATTCGAGCCCCTACCGAGTGCGCCACACTGTCACGATGGGCATGATCTAGCTCTGCCACCGAACAGTGTCCTGGAGACCGCACCTGCAGCCGCTCCAACCTTTAATTTGGAGCCAACTGTGCCATCCGAGGGCGGGTGGTTAGACCCCGCCGCGGAGGCAGCAGCCTCAACAGAGATCGAACTGAACACCAACCTCATCCTTCGCGAGGCCCGTGACTCCCCATCGTCGGACTCTCCTCCGGACTCTGGACCATCCGCGCCCCTGCCAATCGAATCCGATTGGGCGCCGGTCATGGAGTTCACTGCCGCGGATATCTTTCAGCGCTCGCCCTTCGGCGACATACTGAATTCACTAAGGTCTCTCTCTTTGTCAGGAGAGTCCTGGCCGGATTATGACCGGCAGGATTGGGATGCAGACGACGAAGAAATTCGACGCACACCCACCACCCACTTCATAGCCACTGTCGATGACTTGACCAACATGCTCCACTTCGACTCCGAAGACATTGATGGTATGGACGGCGATGCAAGAGACGAACAGGAACCAACGCCTATAGGGCACTGGAAAGCCACCTCGTCATACGACATATATATTGTGTCACACCCAAAGAAGGCAATGGCGATGGAACAGCGGAGGATGACCCCTTCAAGAAGCAACCTAAGCGTCGGCATCAGCGGGGCCGCTCTAAATCCCGCCAAAGCAAAAACGGTGATTCCGGCACAGGAGATAATAACACCCTGGACAGTGCCGAAGACATCCCCCTCCAGCAAGATTCAGCACAGGAGGATGGAGAAGCCAGCCCTCATGAGAGGGCGGCAGATAGAGAAGAAGAGGACGATAATTACATACCTCCCTTCGAAGACGAGGCAAGCCTCGGCGATGACGAATTTGTCATGCCTGAGGATCCTATTGAGCAAGAGCGCTTCAAGCGCCGGCTTATAGCCACGGCAAATAGCCTCAAGAAAAAGCAGCAGTAGCTTCAAGCTGATCAAGATCTGCTAGTTGACAGATGGACTGAAGTCCTGGCGGCCGAGGAATATAAACTCGAACGCCTCTCCAAGAGTTACCCAAAATGCAGGTTGCTAACCCGACTGGAGGAAGAAGCGTATGACGCGGCTGACCGGCCACCTCATGGCCGCGACAGAGAGGCATTCCAGCCAAAAGCTCAGCCTGCACCCCGACGCCATTCAAATAAAAAGGCATGGGGAAATACGCCAGACCTGCGAGACGTACTGGAGGACAAAGCAAAACATGCAAGATCGATCTACGGATCACGAGGGTGCACCACTACGTGAGACGATAAACATCATGCCAGATACAGTAAAAGCAAATCCGGCCGGGCGGAACACAGCGGGCAAGACTCATTGGAGCTGCGTCGCGATATAGCCCAGTACAGAGGTGCCACACACCCCTTATGCTTCACAGATGAATTAATGGATCATCAAATTCCAGGGGGTTTCAAACCCGTAAATATAGAATCATACGATGGCACAACAGATCCTGCGGTATGGATCGAGGATTTCCTCCTTTATATCCACATGGCACGCGGTGATGATCTACACGCCATTAAATACCTCCCACTCAAAATAAAAGGACCAGCTCGGCATTGGCTCAATAGCCTGCCAGCAGAGTCCATTGGTTGTTGGGAAGATCTGGAAGCCGCATTCCTCGACAACTTTCGGGGCACGTATGTGCGACCACCAGATGCCGATGACTTGAGCCACATAATTGAGCAGCCAGAGGAATCGGCCAGGCAATTCTGGACAAGGTTCCTAACAAAGAAAAATCAAATCATCGACTATCCGGATGCAGAGGCCCTAGCAGCTTTCAAGCACAACATCCGCGACGAGTGGCTAGCCCGGCACCTTGGTCAGGAAAAGCCGAAATCTATGGCAGCCCTCACGACACTCATGACCCGCTTTTGTGCGGGAGAAGACAGCTGGCTGGGTCGCAGTAATAACATATCAAAGAACCATGGTACTTCGGATACCAAGGACGGCAGTAGTAGGTCACATCGCAACAAACATAAGTGCCGCATTAACAGCGACAATACCGAGGATATGACAGTCAATGCCGGATTCAAAGGCTCTAAACCCGGTCAGCGGAAAAAGCCATTCAAACGAAGCACTCCGGGCCCGTCCAGTTTGGACCCTATACTCGATCGCTCGTGTCAAATTCACGGTACCCCCAAGAAGCCAGCCAACCACACCAACAGGGATTGTTGGGTGTTCAAGCAGGCCGGCAAGTTAATTGCCGAAAGGAAAGATAAGGGGCCACATGGCGATGACGAGGAGGAGCACCGGCAGCCAAATACCGGAGGACAGAAGAGGTTTCCCCCACAAGTGCGGACGATGATCATGATATACGCAACCCACATCCCCAAGAGGGAGCGGAAGCGTGCGCTCAGGGACGTATATGCGTTGGAGCCAGTCGCCCCAAAGTTCAACTCATGGTCCTCCTGTCCGATCACCTTCGATCGCAGGGACCACCCCACTAGTATCCGTCATGGCGGATTCGCCGCACTGGTCTTAGACCCAATTATTGACGAATTTCACCTCACTCGAGTCCTTATGGATGGCGGCAGCAGCCTGAACCTGCTTTATCAGGACACAGTGCGCAAAATGGGTATAGGCCCCTCAAGGATCAAACCCACAAAAACGACCTTTAAAGGCGTCATACCAGGTGTAGAGGCCCATTGCATAGGCTCAGTCACACCGGAAGTGGTCTTCGGATCCCCGGATAACTTCGGAAGCGAAGAGTTAATCTTCGATATAGTCCCGTTCCGCAGTGGTTATCATGCACTGCTCGGACGAACCGCATTTGCAAGATTCAATGCGGTACCGCATTATGCATACCTCAAGCTCAAGATGCCAAGACCTCGGGGGGTCATTACAGTTAATGGAAACACAGAGCGCTCTCTCCGAATGGAGGAGCACACTGCGGCCCTCGCAGCGGAAGTGCAAAGCAGCCTCTTAAGGCAATCCACTAGTTCGGCGTTTAAGGACCCGAACACCTTCAAGCGTGCCCGGAGTAATCGGCAACAGGACCGCCTGCCACGTTCCGAGCTCGCATAGAAGTGCGCCCCCCACCCCGGCCCAACAAAACGGCGAAATCTGTGCCACGCGTACATACTTACGCATTAAAAATACCATGGGCACATGTAGGGAAGGGGCACGACTACGGCACTCTCCAAGACGCAGCTTAAACCGCACTAGGGGCTTCCCGCCTTGTTATTTTTCTCTTTCACGACTTTAATCTCTGGAAACCCTGTCCGGCAGCATGATTCCGAACACATGATGCAGCACTCTAGGAGGCAGAGAGCTACATCACACCACGGAACTCCCAGGTGGATTACGATAACGAGTGAAATACTTGCTTTAGTACTATTCCTCGGCTTGCCCTTTGAGGGGACATGTCAAATAGTCCTACTTTTTGCTTATCGCACTACCTGTATCATTCTGCTTTAACGCACGTTTTTTCATAAACAATGCATTGCACTAAGACTATTATTGCATTCTTCTTTTATATATATATATATGTTCATTCATGACATCCAGCACCCGTACACTCTGCTACGGCCAATATGCCAGGGGCCTAAGCATACCCCATAATACGGCGTGGGAAGTCCGAACACTTCCACAAGTGCGGCACCCCGAACTTATAGCATTATATGCATCAGCTCCGAATCATGTCATTGGTCAATAGTTGGGTTTGCCCTGCGCCCATGTTTTGGTACCTTATGTTCCGATATATCGGCTAAGGTAGCACTGGGAGAACTACTGCGATTGTGCCCCGGTTCAGCTGGGCTAAGCACCTCAGTAGAGAAAGCTAAAACTGACTGTCATGATAAGGCGAGAGACTGGTCGCTGTTCGGGAGGTTTTCGAGTCCCTAAAGACTTATGCCGCTTAGAGCGAGGAGTCGGCCCTGTCCGGCTTAAGGCGTGTGTTGCGCCCCGAATTCAGCCTTCCGAATACTAAGGGCTTCGCCGAAATTTAAAATTATAGAATTCTATGGCTAAGTGAGAGTGATAACGCATTATAGTCTGATTGCCTTGTTCGTTGTGCTGAGCACCTCCCTCGAAGGTCCCAACAATGGGAACAAGAGTGCTCAGGTTTATCCCGAACACCCCAGCACTCATGGCATGGGGGCAGAAGCCGATGACTAGCCATCTCTCAGATTTGATAAACAGCCAAACGGAAGGTAATATTTTAAATTCAAATAAGCACTGCATAGCGCATATGAACAAGTTTTCATAACTACAGGATTACACGAGCGAGTTTACTCAAATATTACATCTTTCGTACACTCGTCCACTACGAGACAGGCACCCTTCAGGACACCCTCATAGTACATCTCGGGGTGGCGATGCTCCTTGCCCGCCGGCGGCCCTTCCTTAATCAACTTCACGGCATCCAGCTTGGCCCATTGCACCTTCACACGGGCGAAAGCCCGGCGTGCTCCTTCGATGCAGACGGACCACTTGATGACTTCCAGCCGTGGGCAGGCATCCACAAGCCGCCTCACCAGGCCGAAGTAGCTGTTGGGAAGGGCGTCGCAAGGCCACATCCGGACTATACAGCCCTTCATGGCCTGTTCGGCCGCCTTGTGTAGCTCGACCAACTGCTTTAGCTGGTCGCTCATGGGCACCGGATGTTCGGCCCCAGTATACTAAGACCAGAACAACTTCTCCATTGAGCTTCCCTCCTCGGCCTGGTAAAACAGTGCGGCATCCGACACGCTGCGGGGAAAATCTGCGAACGCTCCTGGAGAGCTCCGGATTCGGGTAAGTAACAAGTAATTTACTTTCACATGCTTGCTCTGCATAAGGAATGCCTTGCCCGCCGCTATTTTCTTCATCGCCTCAATCTCCTGGAGGGCTCTTTGGGCTTCAGCCTTGGCATTTTTTGTGCTTTCGAGGGCCGCGGCAAGCTCGGACTCTCGCGTCTTTGAGTCACGCTCCAATGCCTCATGCTTCGACACGAGAGCTTGGAGCTCTTGCTGCACCTCGTCCACCCGTGCCTCCTGTCTTTCCCGCTCGGTGCGCTCCTTGGCTGCTTTGTCTTCGGCCTCGGATAGCGCTCGCTTCAGGGTCGCCACCTCGGTCGTGGCCCCTGGCAAATTTACGATAATCCTGTCATTTTGCAATCACGTCTTTTTTATATATACATATCTATAGACAGGGTATTACTTACCCTTGTTCTCCTCAAGCTGCCTCTTGGCAAGGCCGAGCTCTTTCTTGTACCCCTCGAGGTCCTGCTTCAACGCGGCAACCTCCGCAGTCTGTGCGGCAGAGACCAGCAGCGAAGCCTGCATACGCATATAGACATACTTATGTTAGACTCCTGCGATATTGTTTGATCCTCTATTCGCCTTTTCTTTTTGAACACCGAACAGAGCATTAGGGGCTACTGTCTATGCAGTAATATTTTTCCTATATTTCAAACACTTACCTCAAAGCCTATTAGAAGGCTGGCACAGGATTCAGTCAATCCGCTCTTGGCGGACTGAACCTTCTGGACCACCGCACTCATAATAGTGTGGTGCTCTTCATCGATGGAAGCGCTGAGAAGCGCTCCCAGCAAATTGTCTGGTGCCTCTGGTTGGACAAAGGTCACCGGCACAGGCGTCTTGCCCCTTTTGGAGGGAGGCCGCCTGCCCGAGTCCAGAACCACTAGAGGTTCCGGCGCTGTGTTCGGCTGAGGGCCGAACTCGAAGCCCTCGGGAGCCTTGCTCCCTCTGCTCCCGGAGTCCGGAAGGTCGCCTTGAAGCGCCTCCGGGACTGTCTCCCCTCGACCCGGTGCCTCTTGTGACAATACCTTAGCGTTGTCCGTAGGGCAAGGGGAGGTGGCGGACGGAAGTGGATCGCTATCCATGTCCGACGAGCCCAGGGAGCCGTCCGACGATACGTCGATACGGGCTCGTGGCGGTCTGCATAATCGTAATTCGGCGTTAGGAGAAGCGGTGCGACAAAGTAATGTTATGAGTTACTCTGGTATTCGAATACTTATGACTTCACCAGGGGCTTGGCCCTGAGCAGCCACTCGTCTTCGCCTTCGGCGGCGGTGGTGGAGTAGCCCGGAAGGAGAGTCCTTCCCTTCTTGGACCCTTTGGCCCCCCAGTAGGGGCGGCCTTCCTTTTTTGTCTCCCCCCGACTGGAGGGGGAGCATCTTCTTCTTCCTCCTCGTCTTCGGGGGAGGAGTGCGTCGCAGAGTTATCGGACGATGAGTCCGATAACACCTGGCGTCGGGAACTCTTTCGGGTTCCCTTGGCCTTCTTGGTCTTCTCCGGCACCTTGTAAGGAGCCGGAGTCAGCATCTCCGTCAGGAGAGCGTCCGCAGTGTCTTCGGGCAGAGGGGTCGGACAGTTAATCTGCCCCGACGTCTCCACCCAGTCCTGTCAAAGGCATGGAGATCAAACCCCACACATGGTTAAGCTAGGGGAAATAGATATCCTACTAGATGTAGGGAACTCACCGAATGCGCTCGGCGCTTCGCGCTTAACCCGCGGTCCTCGGTGAGAGAGGGAGGGACCTCTGCGCCCTTGAACAGCACCTTCCAGACGTCCTTGTGCGTCGTGTCGAAGAGCTTGCTCAGAGTCTAGTGTTGGGCCGGGTCGAACTCCCACAAGTTGAAGTCTCGTTGTTGGCACGGGAGGATCCGGCGGACGAGCATGACCTGGACTATGTTGACAAGCTTGAGCTTCTTGCTTGCCATGTTCTGGATACATTTCTGGAGTCCGTCCAGCTCCACCGATGAACCCCATGACAAGCCCTTCTCTTTCCCGGAAGTGAGCTGTGTGGGGAATCCGGATCGAAACTTGGGGGCAGACACCCATTTGGTGTCGCGTGGCTCGATGATGTAGAACCACGCTGATTGCCACCCCTTTATGGTCTCCACGAAGGAGCCTTCAAGCCATACGACGTTGGGCATCTTGCCCACCATGGCTCCGCCGCATTCTGCTTGTTGGCCGCCCACCACCTTCAGCTTGATATTGAAGGTCTTTAACCACGGGCCGAAGTGGGGCCGGATGCGGAGGAAAGCCTCACACACGACGATGAACGCCGAAATGTTGAGGACGAAGTTCGGGGCCAGATCATGAAAGTCCAGCCCGTAGTAAAACATGAGACCACGGACAAATGGATGGAGAGGAAACCCCAGTCCTCGGAGGAAGTGGTGGAGGAAAACTACCCTTTCATGAGGTTCAGGGGTAGGAACGATCTGCCCCGCAGCGGACAGCCGATGCGCGATATTCGCGGCTAAGTATCCGGCGCCGTGCAGCTTTTTGATATGCCCCTCCGTAACGGAGGAAGCCATCCATTTGCCCCCCGCTCCGGACATGTTTGGAGAAGGTTGAGGGGAAGGATGTGGACTTGGGCGTTGGAGCTCGAGTGCACAAGAACGGATGGGCAAGGAGGAAGAAGGCGTGGGTAGAAAAAGGTTAAACCTTATCCCTTTATAAGGGCGGCCGAAACTATGCTATCGGCGTTCTGGGAACGGGGGTCCCCAGACTTGCCTGCCTGCGGCCTGCGGCGTGGCTCAAAGGGGGGCCCAGCACGGCCCATCTTCATCAACACAGACCCAAGACCCTCGCGAGGGGCCAAGCCTCGAGGGGCGGACGACACGGAGCTTCCTCAGGCACGGCCTCATTAGGCTGGCTCATGAGGAGGCGGAGAGATCAAGGCGGGGTACCTCACGAGGTGCCCGTGACGCAAGCCATGACGACCAAGGGCGCCAGGCGGGTGCCAGCCCGCACAGTGTCCTCCTTTCCTCTTTGGTGCAAAGGGGGCAAGGGCAGCTGCGGAGTATCGAGGCATCAGGCAAAGGTTGCCATTTCGGTGCAACGAGACCAGGACCAGGAAGACTGCAAGATGGAGGTCATCGTGGAGCCCAGGACGGCGTCACCACCAGAGCTTTGTGCAGGCGAAGACTACTTTTGTCAGGGTAGCTAGTACTAGTTGTCCCCCTTCAAATTAGCCCGCCATTGTTGACTCCCTTCCCGCTTGATATTTGGGAAGAGGACCAGGGCCTCTATAAATAGGACCAGCCACCCACAGAGCAAAGGGGGTGTTTTTCTGGAGAGGAGGTTCTTTAGAGAGGGGGTTCGATCAGAGAGAGAGAGAGAGAAGGGTGGCTGAACTCCTCCCAGCAGTTCATCACCCCAGCCAAGAACGGACCCTCGCGAGGCCGTTCTTCCTTGTACCATTCATCATCATCAGCCCAAGAGGCAATCCACCACGCCACACACTGGAGTAGGGTATTACACCACAACGGTGGCCCGAACCAGTATAAACCCTGTGTCCCTTGTGTTGTTCTTTCCATAGCTAGATCTTAGCGAGGCGGAGGGGTGCAGGTAGGTAGGAAGCGAAATCTCCGCGTGCACCCCAGTGTTCGAACCTCAAGGGTCTGCCGGAACCCAAAACCTGACATTTGGCGTGCCAGGTAGGGGTGCGCTGGAATCCACCTTCTACCGCTTCGTGCCCTGTCGCGTCGTCATCATCATGTCCGGTGACCAAGCGGGCAACCCAGATCCATGGGCGGCGTGGCCCGCCCATGCAGAACCGCTCGCCTCGGGCGACCCCGTGCCCCAGGCAGCTCGTGGTCCGCAGGGCGCTGCGGGCCACGAGCGACGCGGACAGGCCTCGACAGCTCCCACACCGTGGCAGGCGCGGTCGGCAGCAAGGGCCTCCAATCACGCCGCGACCACGACACCGTACACCCGCCGGGAGCAGGCGAACTCGAGGGCCGCGCTCACAGTGGCCCGAGAGCTGCTACAGTGCAGGCTGCTAGAGGGCGGCCGCGACGTGCTGTTGGAGCGGGTGGCGGAGCTCCTGGGCTTCGCCGCCTCGGGGGCTCACCCCTTCTGCACCCAGCTCTCATCTCAAGCCCAGGGCGGCCCGCGCGGGGGCTCCACGCGCGCCCGCGGGCTCCAAGGCTACTCCAACGCCAGCGAAGCTGTCAGCACCGGACCGGTGGTGGCGCTGCCCCCGCTCCCGGTCCGCGAAGAAGAACTCGACACGACCCGCAGCCCCGGTGGAGAGCCGCGCTGCCACCCCACGGTGGGCGCGGCTGGCAGGACCGCGTGGCACGCGGGGCATTACAACGTGGCCTTCGGGACGGCGGCGCCAGAGGAGTACGTGCCCCTCATGATGGACCAAGGACACCATCACGAGAGCGAACAAGGCTCGCTCCTCAGCCCAAGCTGGGGGGACGAGGCGCCAGAAGCTGAGCCTTTCCGGGAGCCCCGGGACGGTCCCGCTGGCCACGCAAGAGGCAACGATTATCGGGTACCGCTAATTCTTCAGGAGCAGGCATACGCTAACCATGAATCGCAGGAGGTGCAGGTCGCCACAGCGAGCAGCTGCCCCGCTCCCATAGCCTCCTACCCCTCGGGAGGAGGGCGCAGGGGGCTGCATGAGAGGGGCCGGGATCCGACATCACCACCGCGGTGTTCGGAGCAAGGTGTTCTCAGGAGGTAGGCCCTCCGCTGGGGAGGTGCCTCAGGGCATGCCCCCGGTGGAGGACCCGTGGTCGTTGGGGGAACCTCTGGCGACCGCTCTACCCCATCGGCGGCGTCCTAGTTTCCGGTCGTCGTTGATGGCACTAGAGTGTGGCGCAAGGCGGGGCCCTCATCTGGCGATATGAAGCAAGGCCAGTACCTGTGAAGAAGGCCCAGTGCCTGTGAAGCTCGCCGCCCCGTGACACTCTCACGTAATAATGAGTGGGGCTGTACATGCCCCGGAGTCTCAGGGGTGCCGGCCTCAGGCCCTGGGGCTCCCTCCCACGCTCAGTGGCAGCACTTAGCTCCACGCTGGTGAGAAGACGTCCAAGACTAGACTAGGTGCCGGACGCTGCCTTTTGTCTGCTTTCGTTGCTTTTCCCATTGGTTGTCGCTTTCCCCCGCTGGATTCAAGTTGGATTCGAATTTGAGATTTGCATGTGTTCGGGGAAGGGGTGCTTAGTCTCGTTCGAGCAATTTCTCGCGTTTTGGTTACCACTTCGCCTCAGCTGCCTCCCCTCGTGAGCCCCTCGCGAGCCGGGTCAGGCCTAGCTTGCGCGCAGCCCAGACTGCCGCCAACGTGTCCTCTCAGGAGGGTGTTTTACTGCAGATCATGCGGATCCAATCAGGGAACACTCGAGACACCACAGCCTCCTACAGGCTACCTCAAGGCCAGCACGGGACAAAGGTAAACTAGCCGACCAGCGCGTCACTTAGGCCAACCGCTTGGCACGGGCGCATGGGCAATGTAGCGTCTACTAATACGATTAACATAAGTTTTACATAAGGGGCTCCCCCTCCAAAATGCTCTCACTGCCATCAGGCCAAAACCTGAGTTCTGTTCATGCAGGGTAAGGAAGTAGGAACGATGCATAATCAGTCGGACAAATCCCCCAATGCGTCCTCAGGAGCACCACCCGAGCCGTTGCTGGCGTCGCTGAACTCGCCATCGCTGTCCACGTCGCGGCCAGCGGTGTCAGGGCCGTTCACCACGACGTCTTCGTCGACCGCCACGATCATGCCGTCGTTGTCAGAAGCGAAGGCCCTGATAAGAGTATCCACATTGTCTTCCACCCAGTGCGCCAGATCGCCTCGGACGGCCTGGGGGACTGGGGCGATGGCGGTGTCGAAATCAAAGTGGGGATCCATGTTCCGGAGATGGCTGAAGACGCGGGAAAAAGCGCGCCCGAGCAGGGCGCGGCTCCTCTCCTCCACCAACCTGTCAGCCCTGACCGACCGCGCCTCCAGCTGCGGCACTACATCAGTGAAGAACTGAAGATTGCCAGCATAGTTGACTGCGTACGGCTCGCCAACAGCCGCCTCACAGATGTTGCCCAAGGCTGTGTTGGCTCTTTCCTGGAGCGTGGTGAGCATGGGGCCATGCTCATGCTCCAGGATCCGCCGCTAACGTATCTCGTCCGCATTCTGGCGCGCGACGACCTCATCCTCCTCCACCCACTGGCGGAGAAGGAGCACCTCGGCCTGGGAGGTGGTTAACTCACCTTGCGCCACCTCAAGGGCGACCCGGAAAGCATCGGCCTGCCGCGCCGCCTCCTCCAGCTTGGCCCTCAAGGCAGCAGTCCTGCCTTCAGCTTCGGCCTGGATCAACCCCAGCTTCTCTTCGAACTCGTGCTCGAGGTTCAAATGCGCCATCGCCACTCAACGTCCAACCTCCTCCAGGACGCGGGCTTCCTGTGCAGCGACATCATCCTCCGCCTGCGTCACCAAGCGCTCCCTCGTCTCCAGACGCTCGTACTCGCGGGTATGTTCGGCGGCTTCCAGCGTCAGCGCCTCCTCACGCTTCTGGAGCTCTGCTGAGTCGCCGGAGGCCACCTTCATCGACGCGAGGGCTGCCTCGCACAGCTCCACCTGCTCCTCCAGTGAGTGGCACCAGGCCAGGAGCTCCCGAGCCCGCTCCTCCGCCGCCGTTCGCCGCCAGTCAGCTTCCCGAGCCTCCTCAGCGGCCCAAGATCGGGCCTCCTGAGAGGCCACCAGCGACGCCTTGGCCTCTGCGTCGTCAAGATCACGCTGACGGCGCGCAAGGGCGATGGCGCCCTCCAGCTCGCGCCTCTCTGCAGCCAGGCGCAGGCCCTCGGCCTCAAGGCGCGCGTCTTCATTGGCAAGCTCCTCACCAAGCAAGCTTACCGCGTCAGCCGCCCTTCGAAGGAATCCTTGGCGGAGAGCGCGACGCTCCCGAGCGCGCTCGAGCACGTCTTCCACACCATCATCTGCCCCAAGCAAGCACCGGGGGCCACGAGTCAGCACTCCCCCTCTGGGCTGGGGGCTGGGGGCTGGCACCCTCGCGACGGTCAGGCACGCCGCGTCAGAAGCCCGGCCTGGGGCCAGCCCGTCCCCAGGTGAAGAGCGCAGGGAGCGCCTCAGCCAATCGCAGTCCACGACCAGGCGAGAAGCCCACGGCAGGCTGGCTATGCCCCGAGAAGGCCCGCGAAGGAGGATCGCGAGGTGCGCAGGGCCAGGATACGCCTCGGGACGGTTCGCCTCTTCGATCGCCCTCACCACAAGGGCTCCGCTGCTTGGAGCGCTTGAGGGTGGTGGAGGGGGAGAAACCGAGGGGGACGGCTCCTCAGCCATCTCCGCAAGCTCGGCTGGAAGGGGCCTGCGGAGCAAGGGTCAGTAAGAACAACAGAAGGATCGGGAGCTGGGAAAGGAGAAGGCTTACTCATCAATGGCGAAGTACTTCCTACGCTTCAGCAGGCGACAAGGGTAATCGTCGCCCAGGGCCTCCCTTCTCTTCCGGAGGGCCTCAAAGTCCACGCGGAAGCGGCCTAAGAGTTGGGCACAGGGATCAACCTGCGACGAAGATGGAGCGTCAAGGCGATCTACGTCAGGGGCGCCTGCCTGATGTGCGCTGCCAATCGCCTCGCCAAGAGAAGCCGCCGGAGCCTCAGGGGCCTCAGTCGCAGGCGCAGAGGGCAGTTGCTTGTCACCCTCAGCCTCAGCGGCACGGGCCCCAATAACTGCTTCCTCATGAGCATCGCCCGGTGCTGTCACCCTGCCGGGAGCCCCCTCGGCCTGTGGCGCCTCATGCCTCCCTGCTCCGCCACTTGAGGAAGAGTCGCTTTGGCCGACTGGAAGGGCGGTCACCACCACTGGGTTCTCGCGAGGCCCCTGGAGGCCGGCGGGGCGCGGCCCCCACTCATCGAAGATAGGCATCTACCTCACAAAATCGCCCCTACTCTGGCAGAGGTACAGCAAGGCCCCTCCCTGCTGGATGCTGCCAGGGTTGGGGTCGCCAGTCAGGGTCAAGAGCGCCGTCCTCAGCACTTCAGGCATCAGGTCCTCTTCCTAGAGCCTCATACGATCATCGCGCCCACTTAAGGCCCACATCCGGCGGGAGTGGCATTGGAGAGGAGCAACGCAGCATAGCAGGAACTCCTTCACCACCTTGGGCGCTGTCACGCCAAGCGACCTCAAGAACGCGAAGCGGTGCCAGACGAAGACGAGCCAGGGGCTCTCAAGTGTCTCCTGGCCCCAGCCCGAATTGGGGACAGCAGGCGAAGTTGGCTCCGACAGCAGGGGGCTGGGCACCCCGGCATCCACATACAGCCACCGCTCATGGAACCCAACCGCGGGCGGAGGGAGCTTGAAGTCAATCCCAGAGGCCGCTGTCTCAGATGCGGCAACGAAGCTCACGCACGCCCAGCATTGGGTAGGGTCAACAAGGCGCAGCGAGAAGAAGTGGCGCAGCAAGGCAACCGAAGGAAGGATGCCCATCATAGCCTCACAAACAAAGGCGAAGACCGAAAGGAGAGTGATGGATTGAGGACTCAGGTGCATCATGTGGATCTGATAGTGGGAAAGCACGGCATTGAAGAAATCAGAAAAGGGAGGAACCAAACCCGCCCACAGGGCATCGGCAAAATACGGGACCTCGGTGACTATCCTGTCGATGGAGAAGTGGGACGCGGGCCAGGCCGTCGTCCTCCCGCATTCGTTGAAGATAGTGGCCAGAGCCGAGCTGACCTTGCCCAAGCCCTCGGCGGGGGCCGCCAACGGCGGCGGGCAAGGCGGAGACACGAGTTTCTTCCCTCTTCCCTTCTTCGTCGGAGCCATGGCGATGGGAAGGGGGGAAGGTTCAAGATTGGGCTGGAAACAGAAACCGGAGTTCGAGCGGAGGAAGGACAGAGGGCGCTCGAGCAACAGAAAGGGGAACGGCTGTGTACGACTACGAGTCCGCCTAGCATGGCGCAAAATAAGGAGGGCGTGGGGGAACAGTGCCGCCCACGTCTAATCAACCGCCACGCGGTGCTCAAGGCCGCAGGCTGTTAGGGCCCGTGGCGCTTCGCTCTTGCCCTTCCGCCTCCCTGCACGGCCAAGTCCGGGCGCGCCTTGGGCCCAGGGGCTACTGTCGGCGTTCTGGGAACGGGGGTCCCCAGACTTGCCTGCCTGCGGCCTGCGGCGTGGCTCGAAGGGGGGCCCAGCACGGCCCATCTTCATCAACACAGACCCAAGACCCTCGCGAGGGGCCAAGCCTCGCGGGGCGGACGACACGGAGCTTCCTCAGGCACGGCCTCATTAGGCTGGCTCGCAAGGAGGCGGAGAGATCAAGGCGGGGTACCTCATGAGGTGCCCGTGATGCAAGCCATGACGACCAAGGGCGCCAGGCGGGTGCCAGCCCGCACAGTGTCCTCCTTTCCTCTTTGGTGCAAAGGGGTCAAGGGCAGCCGCGGAGTACCGAGGCATCAGGCAAAGGTTGCCATTTCGGTGCAACGAGACCAGGACCAGGAAGACTGCAAGACGGAGGTCATCGTGGAGCCCAGGACGGCGTCACCACCAGAGCTTTGTGCAGGCGAAGACTACTTTTGTCAGGGTAGCTAGTACTAGCTGTCCCCCTTCAAATTAGCCCGCCATTGTTGACTCCCTTCCCGCTCGATATTTGGGAAGAGGACCAGGGCCTCTATAAATAGGACCAGCCACCCACAGAGCAAAGGGGGTGTTTTTCTGGAGAGGAGGTTCTTTAGAGAGGGGGTTCGATCAGAGAGAGAGAGAGAGAAGGGTGGCTGAACTCCTCCCAGCAGTTCATCACCCCAGCCAAGAACGGACCCTCGCGAGGCCGTTCTTCCTTGTACCATTCATCATCATCAGCCCAAGAGGCAATCCACCACGCCACACACTGGAGTAGGGTAATACACCACAACGGTGGCCCGAACCAGTATAAACCCTGTGTCCCTTGTGTTGTTCTTTCCATAGCTAGATCTTAGCGAGGCGGAGGGGTGCAGGTAGGTAGGAAGCGAAATCTCCGCGCGCACCCCAGTGTTCGAACCTCAAGGGTCTGCCGGAACTCGACCGACATATGCGCCCCCACTAGCCTGGTAAAACTCGCTTATCCCCCAAGCGCCGTAATCGATGGTGTGGTTGGGTTACCCACGCCCGTATTGATGAGAATTCCGTAATAAGGGGAACACGATCTCTGCTTTGACAAGACGTGTCAAGAAACTGCCTCGCGTTGTGTGCGGGGCTAGTTAAAGGAAACGGTTCGAATAATTACCGGGCCATGGCATAATGTCATGTTTCCAAAACGTGTCAGCAGATTAGATTTGTGGAAATATTATTCTCTCTACGGCGGTATGTGGAACTTATTTTGCAGGGTCGTACACTATCCTTGTATTCAAATTCTTCCGTGATGTATTCGGAGGAGGAACCCGCCTTGCAATGCCGAAGACCATACTGCGCACCGGACTCATCATCATTGAAGCCTGGTTCAGGGGCTACTGAGGGAGTCCTGGATTAGGGGGTCTCCGGACAGCCGGACTATATCCTTTGGCCGGACTATTGGACTATGAAGATACAAGATTGAAGACTTCGTCTCGTGTCCGGATGGGACTCTACTTGGCGTGGAAGGCAAGCTAGGCAGTACAGATATGGATATCTCCTCCTATGTAACCGACCTTGTGTAACCCTAACCCTCTCCGGTGTCTATATAAACCGGAGGGTTTAGTCCGTAGGACAACATACAATCATACCATAGGCTAGCTTCTAGGGTTTAGCCTCTCCGATCTCGTGGTAGATCAACTCTTGTAATACCCATATCATCAAGAATAAATCAAGCAGGACGTAGGTTTTTACCTCCATCAAGAGGGCCCGAACCTGGGTAAAACATCGTGTCCCCTGCCTCCTATTACCATCCGCCTAGACGCACAGTTTGGGACCCCCTACCCGAGATCCGCCAGTTTTGACACCGACAAGGAGGCCACGAGGTAGGGGGCGCGCCTACCCCCCCCCCCCTAGGTGCACCCTCCACCCTCGTGGGCCCCCTGTTGCTCCACCGACGTACTCCTTCCTCCTATATATACCTACGTACCCCCAAACCATCAGATACAGAGCCAAAACCCTAATTCCACCGCCGCAACTTTCTGTATCCACGAGATCTCATCTTGGGGCCTATTCCGGAGCTCCGCTGGAGGGGGTATCCATCACGGAGGGCTTCTACATCATCTCCATAGCCCCTCCGATGAAGTGTGAGTAGTTTACCTCAGACCTACGGGTCCATAGTTATTAGCTAGATGGCTTCTTCTCTCTTTTTGGATCTCAATACAATGTTCTCCCCCTCTCTTGTGGAGAACTATTCGATGTAATCTTCTTTTTGCGGTGTGTTTGTTGAGACCGATGAATTGTGGGTTTATGATCAAGTCTATCTATGAACAATATTTGAATCTTCTCTGAATTCTTTTATGTATGATTGGTTATCTTTGCAAGTCTCTTCGAATTATCAGTTTGGTTTGGCCTACTAGATTGATCTTTCTTGCAATGGGAGAAGTGCTTAGCTTTGGGTTCAATCTTGTGGTGTCCTTTCCCAGTGACAGTAGGGGCAGCAAGGCATGTATTGTATTGTTGCCATCGAGGATTACAAGATGGGGTTTTCATCATATTGCATGAGTTTATCCCTCTACATCATGTCATCTTGCTTAAGGCGTTACTCTGTTTTCATGAACTTAATACTCTAGATGCATGCTAGATAGTGGTCAATGAGTGGAGTAATAGTAGTAGATGCAGGCAGGAGTCGATCTACTTGTCTTGGACGTGATGCCTATATACATGATCATACCTAGATATTCTCATAACTATGCTCAATTCTGTCAATTGCTCAACAGTAATTCGTTCACCCACCATAAATACCTATGCTCTTGAGAGAAGTCACTAGTGAAACCTATGGCCCCCGTGTCTACCTTCATCATATTAATCTTCCAATACTTAGTTATTTCCTTTGCTTTTATTTTACTTTGCATCTTTATCATAAAAATACCAAAAATATTATCTTATCATATCTATCAGATCCCCCGGGTCTACCTTCATCATATTAATCTTCCAATACTTAGTTATTTCCTTTGCTTTTATTTTACTTTGCATCTTTATCATAAAAATACCAAAAATATTATCTTATCATATCTATCAGATCCCCCGGGTCTACCTTCATCATATTAATCTTCCAATACTTAGTTATTTCCTTTGCTTTTATTTTACTTTGCATCTTTATCATAAAAATACCAAAAATATTATCTTATCATATCTATCAGATCCCCCGGGTCTACCTTCATCATATTAATCTTCCAATACTTAGTTATTTCCTTTGCTTTTATTTTACTTTGCATCTTTATCATAAAAATACCAAAAATATTATCTTATCATATCTATCAGATCTCACTCTCGCAAGTGACCGTGAAGGGATTGACAACCCATTATCGCGTTGGTTGTGAGGAGCTATTTGCTTTGTGCCGGTACGAGGGACTCGCACGTAGCCACCTACTATATTGATACCTTGGTTCTCAAAAACTGAGGGAAATACTTACGCTACTTTGCTGCATCATCCTTTCTCTTCGGGGAAATCCAACATAGTGCTCAAGAGGTAGCATGCCTCTGAGTGCTCCTCACCTGGAGGGTCCAAAAAAGACTTGTTCAATTTTTGTGATATGGCATGAATATAATTTGAGATAAGAAGAGCATAGATATCTAGAGAAGGTTCTTGGGCATTCTTGTACATCCACTTGGCCAACGAAAACCAAGACAATCAAAACAACAAATGGATGTCCTCGAATGGATAAAATATGCAACCAACATGCCCACACAATAAAATAGCAAATGAAATATGTGTCAAACATGCACAACCAATTCTAGCATCTATCAAGCAATTGGTGATGACTAGGTCATCTATACATGAGTATATTAACTTAGGAGTCAAATGAGAACATTTGATCATAGGTCGTACTCATCGTTTAAGCACAAGTGGGGTTAACACTTTTACATAAAGCGTTAATGTGTTCACACCATTAGAGTTGTTTTAGCTCAATTTTTTAGAGCAAAGCTCTCCCTAGATGTGATATCCCCCCAAAGAGGGATGAACTAACCTTGGGTTTTGTCGATGATGACTTCATGTAGATAGTGAAGATGTGGATGCTCATTGTTGATGTAGATCATTCGGAGCAATCCTTTGGAGTTTCGCACTTTCAATAGCTACATGGGTTAGTCCCACGAGGAACATACAAGGATATCCATAGACATAGAGTGAATTTCACATATGATGATGTCCATGAAAGCATTAAGTTACCTTGTCCCTTGTCTTACCGACAAGAGGGTTTGTGACTCCATGAACTAGTGTAAGATATGAAAGTTGATTGCATAAGTCCTTGCCAAAATGAATATGAGTGAAGTATGTTGGCAGAGTCACCCTCAAGAGCACTCTAGTTCTTCTTCTTTGGGACCCACATCAACTTGATGGGAATCCTTGGAGTTGTAGTCGAACTTGATGAAGTAGAGCTTGACGTAGTTTTGGGAACCCACTTGACCATGGCCTTCAGAGCTTCTTCAAATGAGCAATCTCTTCTTGAAGCTTGTCCTTGACTTTTAGCTTGTGGTCTTGTGGTGGAAGATAATCTTGAGCTTGTGTTCCCTCAAAAGAAGTGGGGTCATACTTCTCTTGTTGAGGAACAAACTTCGTCCTGGGGTATTGATCTTCTTCACATTCAACTCCATTGGCATTGAACTTTTGTTCAAAAGTAACACCTTGATTGTTCCGGTGTCTTCCTTGCTTACGTACAATTTCCTCAAATTGCTTACTCCTGGCAAGACTCTTGTAAACACATTTCTCTATAATTCCCTTAAATAAGCTATTTTATTACTCAAGTGTAACTTGGCTAAGAGAATCATTAGTGGAATCAAGAGAATTACCAGAAGCAACAATATTGGATTTAGCATGGTTATTGTTACTACTATAAGAAGAATCTTTCCTGTTCTTGTTACTATATTTTACTTGTGGCATATAAGTATACAAGAGGAGATGTTTGGCAATGTAAGAAGAACTCTTCTTTCGAAGATCATCACTGATAGCCTTTAGGAACTCATGCTCTTGCTCTAAATTTAGCTTCTCAAAGCATAGCTTCTCATGAGTCCTTAGGAGATCTCTATGATCCTCTTGAGTTGTTTCATGAGCTAACTTAAGAGGGTTTAGTTCTTTAGTTAGACGCTCAATTTCCTTCTTATCATTGTCATTCGTTTCATCTTGATTAGCATGATTACTAGCAAGTTCATTATAGTTCACATCACCAGTTTTATCAACAAGTAAATCATCATCACCTAGCAAATCATCTTCATCACTACCAAAATCAAGATACTCGAGATGTGATACCATGGGGACTCTAGCCATGAAGAAACTTCCAATTCCTTCATTTGGTGCATCAAATATGTCGTGGGAGTTGGATGACACTAGTGCAAGACGGGCAACACCTTCATCTTGAGTATATTAGGAGTCGGAGTGATAACTTCTCTCGAAGTAGTTGTTGTAGTCGAAACCGGAAACCCATTCACCAACATGAGCTTGATGTCTTCGTCTTGTGTAACTCTTTAATGACTTGTCCTTCCTTTCCAAATCATTGCTTCTTCGAGAGGGTCTTCGTTCATAACGATCATCTCTACTCCTTCTCTCTCTTGGAGGTGATTCATCTGTTTTACTCCTCCTTTTTGGTGAGTCTTCTCTTTTCTTATAGGGAGCCATACACTCATTGGAATAGTGTCTGGGTATTCCACAGTTGTAGCAATTACGATCACGACTAGAAGATCTTTTGTCATTGTAGGACCTTGACTTGGAGCTTCTCTCTTTGCTTCTACTCTTGTAGAACTTGTTGAAGTTCTTCACCATTAAGCTCAATTCTTCATTGGAGACTAGCTTGTCACTTGATGTTGTAGGAGCATCACTTGAAGCTTGTAAGCACCACTTGACTTGTTGTGAGGCTCTTCCTTATCCTTGAGTGACATCTCATGAGCAAAAATTCTATCAATGACTTCTGCGGGCTTGATATCTTTGTAATTGGGCATCATTTGGATAAATGTGTACAAGGTATCATATTTTTCATCCAAAGCTCTAAGGATCTTCTTGATAATGAATTTGTCGGTCATCTCTTCACTTCCTAAGCCGGCAATATCATTTGTGATGAGAGCAAGCCTAGAGTACATTTCGGCGACTCCTTCACCATCCTTCATCTTGAACTTGTCAAGTTGACTTTGAAGCACATCCAACTTGGATTCCTTGACGGACTCGGTACCTTCGTGCATATCAACCACTGTATCCCAAATTTTCTTTGCATTCTCAGGGCAGCTGATTTTGTTGAATTCTTAGGGGCACAATCCATTGAAGAGAATATGACAAGCTTGAGCATTGTATTACAACATCTTTAATTCTTCCGCGGTTGCTTCACGATCTGGTTCTCTACCATATTCAAAGAATTCACCTTGTAAGACAACATGAACAACAGCCCAAACGGCGGGGTTATGACCAAGAATATGCATTTTCATCTTATGCTTCCAACTAGCAAAGTTTGTACCATGAAAATAAGTACCTCTACTGTGATAGTTACCCTCGCTAGACGCCATACTCTCCTAGGTTGTGAAACCAAGGCAATGATCACCAAAGCAATGTAAATAACGCTAATGGAGACCAAAGCTCTGATACCACTTGTTAGATTGTAAGTATGTCTAGAGGGGGGTGATTAGACTACTTGACCAAATAAAAATGTTTCCTTTTCCCGATTTTAGTTGTAGGCAGATTTTAGCAATTATGACAAGTCAAGCAATAAACCTACACATGCAATTCTAAGAGTATAGCAGCGCAAAGTAAAACATTGCATATGAAGGTAAAGAGAAGGGTTTGGAGAAGGCGCAATGGAGACACGGAGATTTTTGGTCTGGTTCCGATAGGTGGTGCTATCGTACGTCCACGTTGATGGAGACTTCAAGCCACGAAGGGTAATAGCTGCTCGAGTCCATGGAGGGCTCCACCCACGAAGGGTCCACGAAGAAGCAACCTTGTCTATCCCACCATGGCCATCGTTGTAGGATCGAAAGTATGTCTAGAGGGGGGTGATTAGACTACTTGACCAAATAAAAATTTAGCCTTTTCCCAATTTTAGTTCTTGGCAGATTTTAGCAACTTTGAAAAAGTCAAGCAATCTTAACACAATTCAAGCAAGCATGCAAAGAGTATATGAGCAGCGGAAAGTAAAGCATGTAACTTATAAGAATGTAAAGGGAAGGGTTTGGAGGATTCAAACGCAATTGGAGACATGGATGTTTTTGTCGTGGTTCGATAGGTGGTGCTATCGTACATCCACGTTGATGGAGACTTCAACCCACGAAGGGTAACGGTTGCGCGAGTCCATGGAGGGCTCCACCCACGAAGGGTCCACGAAGAAGCAACCTTGTCTATCCCACCATGGCCATCGACCACGAAGGACTTGCCTCACTAGCAGTAGATCTTCATGAAGTAGGCGGTCTCCTTGCCCTTACAAACTCCTTGGTTCAACTCCACAATCTTGTAGGAGGCTCCCAAGTGATACATAGCCAATCTAGGAGACACCACTCTCCAAGAAGTAACAAATGGTGTGTTGATGATGAACACCTTGCTCTTGTGCTTCAAATGATAGTCTCCCCAACACTCAACTCTCTCTCTCTCAGGATTTGGATTTGGTGGGAAGAAGATTTGGGTGGAAAGCAACTTGGGAAGGCTAGAGATCAAGATTCATATGGTAGGAATGGAATATCTTGGTCTCAACACAAGTGTAGGTGGTTCTCTCTCAGAAAAAATAGGTTGGAAGTGTAGGTTTGTTCTGATGGCTCTCTCAACGAATGAAGAGGTGGTGGAGGGGTATTTATAGCCTCCACACAAAATCTAACCATTACACATAACTTTCCAAACTCGGTGGGACCGAATGACTAAACTCGGTCGGACCGATTCAGCAAAGCTAGTGACCGTTAAGGTTTTCGGTGGGACCGACATGCAACTCGGTAGGACCGATATGATTAGGGTTAGGGCATAATGTAATCTCGGTGAGACCAATTACACAAACTCGGTGCGACCGATTTTGGTAATAAACTAACCAGAGAGTTGGTCAGGTAAACTCGGTGGAACCGATCTCTCATTTCGGTGAGACCGAAACGTTATGAAGGCAAAATGGAGAGTTTACATTGCAATTTCTGTGGGACCGATCGCTCATCTCGGTGAGACCGAAACGTTATGAAGGAAAACACAGAGATTACAACCCCATCTCGGTGAGACCGAGATCCCTATCGGTGAGACCGATTTGCCTAGGGTTTGTGGCAGTGGCTAAGACACTTGAAACTCGGTGGTGCCGGATAGAAAGAATCGGTGGGGTCGAGTTTGACTTTTGGTTTAGGTCATATGTGGATGTGAGAAAGTAGTTGAGGGTTTTGGAGCATATCACTAAGCATTTTGAGCAAGAACCTCAATAAGCAACACCTCATCCCTCCTTGATAGTATTGGCTTTTCCTATAGACTCAGTGTGATCTTGGATCACTAAAATAGAAAATGTAGAGTCTTGAGCTTTGAGCTTGAGCCAATCCTTTGTCCTTAGCATTTTGAGGGGTCCACTTTTCTCATCCATGCCATGCCAATCATTGAGCTTTCCTGAGATATTAATCTTGAAATAGCATTAGCTCAATGAGCTATATGTTGTTAGGAATTACCAAAACCACCTAGGGATTGTTGCACCTTCAATGTCCCCCTTTTTGGTAATTGATGACAACATATAGATCAAAACTTCGACAAATGATAATAAGAGTGAAAAACATTGTCGCTTTGAGAAGTATGTGAAAAGCAAGAGCTCCCCCTAAGTTTGTGCATAGTTTAAGATTTGCTTTGGACTGCAAATGCACAAAGAGTTAGGATCATGAGTTACTCTTCCATGTCACATACATCTTGGTGGAGCGCTCAAAATGATAATAATTAAAATACATGCACTCATCACCAAGCAAAGTGAATGATCATATGGAATATAAAAAGGATAATGTCATCCAACAAGCATTAAGGTAGCATATGATCAAACACATGATAATCTAAGCAATCACAAAGTATAAAGTATCTCAACCAAGAAAATAAACGAAGTTTAACCACCAAACAAAAAAAGAGAATAAAAAGCAACGCTCTCTCCCGAAGCCTATGATCTATACATTTTCTCCCCCTTTGGCAACAAGTTACCAAAAATTTCATAAAAAATGCATAGTTCTAAAGCGACTCTCAGGCTTGGTCATCAGGTGGTGGTGTAGATAGAACTCCAAGGGCGAAGGCATCAATCGATGTAGATGGAGCTGGTGGAGTAGCTGCTGGAGCCAGTGGCACTGAAGTTGTAGCTGGTGCAGATGAAGTAGCTCTGGTGTCTGGAATAGGCACTGCAGCAGACCTCTGACCTCTGGGCACTCTAGCAAAAGCATCAGTGGTTGTCTTGCCCTTCTTCTCCTGCACTTCATCCTGAAGTTTCTCAACAACTGACTGGATCTCAGTGACCTTCACATCTAGGTCATAGAACTTCTGCTCCACGATCCTCTCCAAGATCTCCTGGTTTTGAGTCAGGGTGACCAGTCCCTTCTCAATCCTTAGAGTGGAGGCAATCAAGTAGCCAAGCTGATCTTGCTTGCTCTTCAGAAGATACTCAGATGCTTCTTCAGTAGTTGGCATCCTTGCAGCCTTTTCAGCCTTTGCCTTCTCCTTCTTGGCTTGTGCGTGCACAAAAGATGGTTCATTTTCATCCATCACCAAAGTGTTGTCCTCAAAGTCTGGGTAGATGGGCAGGTGCTCCTTGTCCAGCAGATATGTGCCAGTGCCCATCTTGGAGTTAACCAGCTCCTGGATCTATGGGGCATATCCACAACTCCTCTTCTGATCTGCAGCTGTCCTCTTTATGGTTTCCACTATTAGGCTCATGACTTTGAACTTCTATGGGACATCAAAGATGTGAAGCAAGTTAATTGCATGGCCTCTGATCATCTTGTGATCACCTGACTTTGGCAAGAGAGTGTGCCTGAGGATCCAGTTGATTATTGGCAAGCCTGACAGAAGGTAATGTACTGATCCAAACTTGTGTGTCTCAAGAGAAGCATCTGGGATCTCCTTGTACATGTGTCCCATCGTGTTGTGATCCTTCTTCTTCTTGGCATAGACATCCAAGTCATCTTCATGTTCTTCTAGGGCATTGATCAACTTAGCCCATTCTGCAACTGTTGACTGGTACCTAGTGCCTTCAGACATCCAGACAATCCTTCCATCTGGGTAGAAGTGAGCTGTGGAGTAGAACTGCATGATGAGCTCATCATTCCATTTTGTGAGCTTCTGAGCCACAAACTCATCAACTCCACAAGCCTTGAAGCTGTCATATACACCAGGGAAGTGATCCTCGTTTTCCTCAATGAATGTTCAATCGACCCATCTCATGTCACACACTATGGGCTTCTTGTCAAGCAAGATAGTCTCATAGAAGTCCTGTTGTTCCTTTGTATGGAACCTATAGTCCACAACGGTCCTTCTCCTGGTGGCATATGGATCAGACTCTCTCCATAGCCTTATACCAAAGTCCTTCCTGACTTTCATGTTCTCTGCAACTGGATGAGCATCATTGTGGTCTGGAATTTTTGGCTTCAATTTCTTCAAGACAACAGAATCATCTTCTTCTTCCACTGCAGCTTTAGGCATTGGGGCCTTGTTCTTCTCTGCTGCTGGGATGTTCCTGGTGCTCCTCCTGGGTGCAGTTTTGGGTTTTAGAGCAGCTGGCTTAGAATTCCTTTGGGCTTAGATGGAGCAGCCCCTGATCTTATGGCATCTCCCATAAGCTTTTGAGCTTTGGGTGCTGGTGATGCATCCTCTTCCTCTTCCTCTTCTTCAGAGTCTTTCATTATTGAAGATCTCCCAAGCACTCTGGCAGTGGCCTTCTTGACCCTTTCCTTTCTTTTATTTTCTGCCACAGCCTGCTCTTTGGGTGCAGATCCCAAAGTCTCTTGAGTAGATGTTCTGGCTTTAGACATTGGAGCTCTCTTTGCAGGAACCTTTTGCTTCATCCCTGGCTTGGTGGCAGCAGCTGTGCCATATTCCTTTTTCAGGACTTTCCTCTTTGAGGTGGCTTCTTCCTCCTCAACCACATAATCCTTATCCTCTGACTCTGAGGTTCTTTTCTTGCTGGCCCTGGTGGCAGCTTTTGGCAGATTGTTGGGTGTGCTCCTGCTTCCATCATCTGAGCTGCTAGAGGGACTAGTGCCCTCACTCAAGTGAACCTGTTCCTCTGACTTGTTCTGACTGTCACTCTGATCTGACATGATGCAAACACTGATAGCAGACCCTGTGAATAGATTATAGATGAGGTAGAGTGGATGAGCATAACAAAGTACAGAGGTTTTTGCAAAAAAATGAGTTAAAAACTTAGTTTTATTTTTCCACTGAAAGCATTTCGGATCTACCGATTTGCAAACTCGGTGATGCCGAAGTAGCTTTTGGAACCTGAACTAGTGAACTCAGTCAGACCGAGTCACAGTTCGGTGGCACAGAGACTACTAGGGTTTCACAAAGTGCTGAACTCGGTCACACCGATTTGCAATTCTCGGTCAGACCGAGAATCACATGTGCAATGGCCTGATCCAAATCGGTGGAACCGATTTCATCAAATCGGTCGGTCCGAGATGGTTTCGGTGGAAACCTAACCCTAAATTTTCAATTCACGACTAAACTACAGAGTGTTTTCGATGGATAGAATGATCTCAATCATGGAAAGATACATGGCAAAGCAATGTGCTGGGGAATCAGAGTAAGAACAGCACAAAGTTCAAGTCCATACCCTAGTTCAGCGATGAACTTGCTACGGCGGCAACGGCGGAGACGATCCCGTTGACGGCGGCGGAGACCAGCGACAGGAGGCGGCTAGCGATGAGGAGGATGATCCGGAGACCCAGGGAGGCAGAGCAGGCTAAGCGCAGGCGAGGAGGTTCGGAAAGTTTTCCAAAATTTGACCCGTGAATATATATAGCCTGACCAAAATTTGACCAATCAAAACAACAAGTGGATGTCCTCGAATGAGTAAATTATGCAACCAACATGCTCACACAATAAAATGACAAATGAAATATGTGGCAAAGCATGCACAAACAATTCTAGCATCTATCAAGCAATTGGCGATGACTAGGTCATCTATATATATGAGTACATTGACTTAGGAGTCAAATGAGAACATTTGATCGTAGGTCATACTCATCGTTTAAGCACAAGTGGGGTTACCACTTTTACATAAAGCGTTGTTGTGTTCACACCATTAGAGTTGCTTTAGCTCAATTCTTAGAGTAAAGCTCCCCCTAGATGTGAGATCCCCCCTAAGAGGGATGAACTAACCTTGGGTTTTGTCGATGATGACTTCATGTAGGTATTGAAGATGTGGATGCTCTAAGTTGATGTAGATCATTTGGAGCTATCCTTTGGAGTGAATTGCACTTTCAATACCTACACGGGTTAGTCCCACAAGGAACAAACAAGGATATCCATAGACATAGAGTGATGCACACACAAGATGATGTCTATGAGAGCATTAGGTTACCTTGTCCCTTGTTTACCAACAAGAGGGTTTGTGACTCCTTGAACTAGTGCAAGATGTGGAAGTTGATTGCACTTGTTCTTGCCAAAATGTTAAGAGTGAAGTATGTTGGCGGAGTCACCCTCAAGAACTCTCTAGTTCTTCTTCTTCAGGATCCACACCATCTTGATGGGAATCCTCGGAGTAGTAGTTGTACTTGATGAAGTGGAACTTGATGTAGTTTTGGGAACCCACTTGACCAAGGCCTTAGGAGCTTCTTCAAATTCATCAATTTCCTCTTGAAACTTGTCCTTGCACTACAAAAAAATACACTTCCGTGATGATACATGTTTGTCACAGTAGGTCGCGTTTTTTGTCATGCATGTACATCCATGACAAATTTATGACATAATCAAGATAGTCATACCTGTGCTGTCGTAGAAGTGTTCCATGACATTACCAAAATTACCATCACGGAAGTGTCCACTTCCATGACGATAAATCGCGCGTCACAGAAGTGCTTTCGTCAAGGGTGACCGACACGTGGTATCCACCGTAACGGAACGCCGTTAAGCTATCGGGTCGGGTTTTGGATCCAATAACCCGTTAACAGCCCCGATCAATGGGGATTTCCACGTGTAAAATCATCATTGGCTGGAGGAGACACGTGTCAGGTCCGCGTTGGCACAGGTGTCACTCATCCAATGGGCGAGACGCGCCTATGATATGTTGACACATGGACCGGCCCATCAAGTTTAAATGGGCCGGCCCAACTGAAGGCCCACAAGATTTTGCGGACTATAATGGGCTGGCCCAGCTAAAGGCCCACGAGATTTTGTGCACCATAATGTGCTGGCCCAGCTAAAGGCCCACAAGATTTTGCGGACCATAATGGGCCGGCCCAGGTAAAGGGCCACAAGATTTTTGTGTGCCATAATGGGCCGGCCCAGGTAAAGGCCCACAAGATTCTTGCGGATCATAATGGGCCGGCCCAGGTAAAGGCCCACGAGATTTCGCCGACATTAATGGGCCGGCCCAGCTGTAGGCCCACAAGATTTTGAGGACCCTAGTACGCCATCCCATTAACTGGCTGCCATGTTTTGGGCCAAATGCCGGCCCATATTTGATCCAGTCCATTAATGTCCTGCCATGCTCTGGGCCTAATAGTGGCCCATATGAGATCCGACCCGTTAAAATCCTACCACGTTCTCGGCCAAATTACGGCCCAGATCAAGTCCGGCCCTTTAAGATGCTTTGGGCTCAATTATGGCCCATATCAGATTCGGCCTGTCAACTGGACACTATGCTTTTGGGCCCACTTGCTAAAGGCCCACTTAGTAATTCGGCCTGATATTAGTTTTGGCCTGTTAAGGGCCCATTTAACATTTTGGCCCTATATTAATTTCGGGCTGTTAAAAGCCCGTCATATAGTTGGGCCTAACAACGGCCCGGTTTGCATCCGGCCTGCTCGCAGCCGATATCTGATTGGGCCAAACAAGGACCGAGACAATTTTGGCCTGTTAAAAGCCCGTGATTTGATTCGCACAATCATGGGCCGGGGTTCATTTCGGGCTGCTGCCGGCCCATGAGCTGTTCGGCACGTTTCAGGCCCAACCTACATCGTGATTGCATGACGGCCCGATTATGTACCGTAATTTTATGGTTTGGCCAGTTTACTGCGAAGACAGGATATATATACAGTAAAATAACTGCAGCATCATGAATAAGAAAAAACCTAGACTATACAATAAAGAAATTACGGCATATTACATCCACTAGGCATCAAAGTTTGCCACTATGATAATAAAGCACAAGCAGACAGAAGATTACGTACACGGGGCATCAAAGATCGCCACCAGTGCAAATAAACACGCCGACAAAATAATATACAAAACCGATAGCACTTCAATAGAGTTCAAGAAAGGTTAGCCCTGTTGGGGAGCTGCAGCGCAAGCAGCTGAGCAAGATGATGAGACTGCGCTTGTTCAACACTTATATCTTCCTCACTCTGAAAGATAAACAAGCAGACAGATGACAGGTTTTGCACATAAAAGTATTAGTGCTAACTATTCATCACATTTCTTACTGACGAATAAAGTGACACAGTTTAAAATTGCATTAACACAATATGGTATTGTTCAGGTCAAGACATGGCAGGAAATGACATTGTGAAGGAGTTGGCTGCTTCACGACACCACTGGATTACAGATCAAGAACTCATAAGTATCAATGGTTAGTGTGCTGTCAATTTATACCATTTCATATTGGCAAATAAAGAGATGGTTTAAATAATAGTAGAATGATATGACATTGTTCATAGTTAAGACATTGCAGAATATGACATTGTACTATAGTGGGTAGGTTCACCATACCACTGGATTACGGATGAAGAACAGAAGCATACATGCAGTGCAAAAGAAGATCACTTGCTCTGTATATTTTAATTTACATGGTATGAAGAAGGAACTTGGTTGTACAACTGAAAACTTAAATTGAGAAAGGACAAACTTTTGTTTATGAACTACATAATAAACTTTAAACAAGCAATTTGATGCAAGCACCAAAAATAAACAGCTATTGCAGTCATGCCTAACCAAATATATGCAACAAAGTTTGAAGGGTTGAGATGGACAAACTTACATTATTGGTGAAGACAGGCTCTATAAAGGCCTTGTCCATGCTGATGGGGGGGAAATTCAAGAATTTTACCACAGAATCTTCTTCAAAAGCATTGCCTTTATTCTACATTTTGTTAAGAGTAAATATAGATGTGATAATATACGAAAAAATGGAGAATATTTAAGATAAGATGAAGAGTGATGCTACATAACCAAGTAGCTATAAATGTAAGTGCAGCAATATAGGCACAAGGTACAGCCAAGAGCAATGCACAGCTAAACTTCTTCAGTACCAACCTTATGGTAAGAGTAAATATAGATCTGATGTGTAGAAAATGGAGGGCAAAGGAAAATAAGTTGCAGAGTGATGGTACATGAACAACTACTTGTCATTATAAGTACACTGATAAAGGACAGCATGTACTTACAAGAACAATGCAGAGCTAAAAAAAGATTGGCATTGGATATATTCTACACTAATGTAACCATTCATACAGATCAGATAATTTGGAGCGAACAATTGATAAGCAAGCTATCATGCATACTGTTGTCACATAATGAACCAGGTATGTATGCAAGTACAGTGATACAGGACAATGGGTACTAACAAGAGCAAAGCAGCAGGCAGCATATTTGCGATATCCTGTCGTTCTTGTCAAACCGGAATTCTTCTTCGAGCAGATTTCCTGCAAAAAGATCCGTAAGGCACATGCGGAAAAGTAGAAGTTCAAATTGTCATGTGATTTCATAGACAGTACCTCATCCTGGGAACGAGACCAGTGCATAACAAGATTTTTCCATTCAATGTCTTCTAAATTTAGCATAGGAGACTTCACCGGAAATTCGTTTATAGACTTGCCATCAAAGTGTGATTTCCTCATGTAACACCGATACTGCTCCAATGCTTCCTTGAAAAGCACAAGCAAGCTTTGCTCATCATGCTATCCAGATTGACCCTCGCCTAGTTACAACAATGTAATGTAAATCATTGATGTGTTCAATCAGCAGAAACCAGGAAAATAATAACCATGGATAATAACACTTACACGTAAGTTGGACAGGAAGATGTGAAAATGGTGTTTGTCTTCACAATAATCTTCCCATGGTGGGAATATATGCACGTAGTCCCTACCAACATTGAAAGAATTGTCTTTTAAACTGGGAATAGATGGAATGGGGTTCCAATCTGCAGGAATTGGCCGTCTCTGCAGTTGGGATAGGTCTTCGGCCGGTGGACTTGCTGTACTTTTTGCTGGAGTGGGATTTTTCTATGGTACAGCTGGTGCTATGGCAAATGAAATCGGTATACCTTTTGCTGGAGTGCAGGTCCTGTATGGTGGGGCTAGTGGTGTGGCCAGTGAAGTATGGGTACAGTCTGCTGGAGTCGGTCCTAGGTTTTGTGTCACTGGTTGTACATCCAATATAAGTGGGGTGCTATCTGATTTCTCTGGCACCACCACGTTTTTCAAGGACTTTGCTGGTGCTACTTCAGGTTCGGCAATCACCCTCTTCCTTTTTGATGTCTGATGCACAAGAACAGCATTTGAGTGGAAAAACATGGTATGATGACAGATGGAATATGTATTGATAATGGATGGGCATGGCATCTCGGCATATATGATGAGTAAACTAAGCAGATGGCGGTGCAACAAAGTAGAAGAAATGCAAGACAACATATGCAAGATACCCACAATCAATAAAACATGGCCAAATTAGAACAGGCACCTTGATGGGTGAACAGGACACACCATCTTCCTTTGACTCCTCGAGGTTAGAATAGTCATTAGGATCATATTCTGAACAAGAATCAACAGGTGGGGAGCGTATGAGTTTCATTGCATCCAGAATGGCACTCAATGCCTTGGTGCCAATTTTGTAAGTCATTGCAGTGTTTAGCTTCAAGAGTGGACTGCTGCTAGTGCGACACAAAGCAACTACATAGATCATAGTGGGAAAACCTTAAGCATCAGAGTAAAATTAGCAAAGTGGAACTTGTTGGAATATATGTGCTAGTATTGCCGGTACGGCTAGAAAGGCTTCAGATACTAGCTCTCTTCAAGTGAAGGTGCGGTACTGTTAATATTAGTGTAACTCTCAAAGGCGACACAGCTCCCCACATTTCCTTGCTATTCTTATAGGATTCAAGTGGGCAGGCCACTACAAATCCTATTCCTATGTTTACAAGATCCTACGAATCAAAGAGGCTCAAAGTGTCCATCACAACCGACCGTATAGACCTCTACACTTCAAATGTCCCTGCTCATCTTCAGTACAAGGAACATACTATACTACTATCATACTCCCACCATTCCAAAATATAAGTCTTGGTAGAGATTTCCACTATGGATCACATACAGATGTATCCAGATACATTTTAGAGTGTAGATTCACTCATTTTGCTCCATATGTAGTCCATGGTGGAATCTATACAAAGACTTGTATTTAGGAACGGAGAGAGTACATATTAAAGAAGAACGGAAGAGGAACATGGTAAAGAAGAGCAAGAAGATTTTGGATAATAAAATGTTGGTTGCGCAGTGCCCACACATGATGAACCAGAGCGCATTAAGAATGCAACTCCCAGCTGTCTCTCGACCATTTCAGGCGGTTGGATGAAGATCCTACGTCTCCTAACCCTTCTTCTTTCTCGTCTCTGATTCTTCCCATAAATAACACCGCACGGGCCGCCGGCCGGACCACCGGCCCCCACCGCCTGTGTTCCTCCGCCACCCCCACCCCCGCCCCAACCCCCACCCGCGTCGAGTTTTCTTCGTTCGGCGAGGCCCCACAACCACCCGAGCCCCTTCGATCGCACCGGCGAACTCCAGCGAGCTCTGAAAAATCGACTGACCCAATTTTGAAATTTAGTCTACTGTGATTTAACTAGTGTGGAATATAAAAGGGGAAAACCATAAGCATTGGGAGTATAGTGTTGAGCGTGCCATGGCGGATCTGAAGGTGCAAACCAGACAAAGGCAACTTTGCAACCAAGACAATAAATCAGAGTAAAGCAGTGGCGATCTATTTTCTTGCTGCGATAAATAAGTTGAGCAGATACGAAAGAGTACCGCCTCTGGTGCGGCGCTGTGTACGCATCTACTGAGAATTTGACGGTGCTGCGGTAGCGGTGGCTGTCGGCGGCGTCGAAGCAGATCTAGGAGGGTAGACGGTGGTGGTGGGGCGCGGTGGACGAGACAGTCGTAGGAGCGGCGCCGGCAAGGTGGATGACGGCGGGGATGAAGCGAGAGGACGGGATGCAAGGATCCCGATATGAAGCCGTGGATGAGAGAGGTCGATCTCTTGTAATGGACGGCGGCGTCGGGGTATCAGCTCCGGCATGGTGGAGGAGGACGGCGGTGGATGGGGTGGCGGACGGCGACGGATGGAGGAGGGTGGGGTGGAGAGGGTGTTTTGGCGCCCATGGAGTACGAAGGGGGAAAGGGAGGTAGAGAGGAAGGGGGAACCATGTATTCAGGGCGTGCTTGTCTCAAATGCGAGGAAATTTACAAACTTTGCCCCTGTTTCAAATTTCTACTACATCACAGCAACATTAGTCGGTTGGGGATAGGACGGTAATCTCGCATACACCGAATATTTGCTGACGAGAGTTTGTTTTTGGCGCCCACCGTGTATGAATATGAATCGGGGAGGGAGTCGATTTCGGCCAAGGACACACTGTGTTTTGGCGCCCACCGTGTATGAATCCGGGTGAGCGGCGGTTACGTCACGTTTGGGTGAAATTACAAACCTACCCCTACCGAAACCTATAGAAATCCAGCAGATATGCTTTGCGTGGCAGGGATAGGCAGTAGTGATTTCCATCTCGCAGATTTTGGTTTCGGGCGGTTACTGCGACTTTCCCCGCTTCGTTCAAATTTTGCAGAGTGCACGTTTACCGTGCTAACTCAATTCGAATCCCGTTTGTATTCTATTTTTTTCGGGCGGGATCCATTTTCAATTGGAATTACATTCTATATACATCATTTTTATATATACTTTCAAAATCACAACAAAGAATTCTGCTCCTTTATATGTATAATATGATTTACAAATACAACAATCTCGAAATCTTAAGGTTGAATTCGAAAAAATTTAACCAAATTATGTTCTACTAAAATGTATGGATCAGTAATATCTACATATTAAATAACATAGATGTGCGTGAATTCATATGAGTATGCATGTTTGATAGATCAATTTTGGTTCGAGTATGGATTACATGTCATCATCTCGAATTCAAATATTTGAATCCCTTTTTTGTTCACTCCTTTCACGCCCATCTCTCTCGCATGCATGCTCCTTCAGGTAGCTATCACTCTCTTTTGTCCAGCTCACCCGCACGATCACTTCATGTTTCTCCTATCCTTGCAAACATGGTCTCTCGACGTCTCCCTTGAGAAGTGTCACACTCTCCCTATCATTATACATTACACGGTTTTCATTATCTCTCACGTCTCTACTGTTCTCTGGTATCACTCGGTACCTAAGCTTTACTTTTCACCGCCACACACACAGTCTCCACTCGTCTTTTGCTTTGTCTTTCTCTCTATGGGATTCTCTCACACACCCTATATGTCTCTACATATGACTCATACCACTAAAATTACTCTCTCTCTCTCTCTCCTGTAGACACAACATTTGTTGTGGTCTCCTTTTCGTCTCCATCCCAGACTGACATTATTCATTTGTTTACCGATCAGACAACCCCGACTACCGTCTCCTCTCTCTCACACACACAGACACACACACACAACTCCTGCTTCCACTCCCCTTCCCGACTACCGTCTCTCTCTCACACACACAAAACTCTCGCTTTCGCACCCCGACTCGTATTTCTCTCACAAACATTTATCGACTAGCTAGCCTCTAGATAGGTTTATACACTCGCACACTCATGCTTCCACCATCGCATACATGTATCTCTCCCGCTTCTTGTATCTATGTAGATTTTTCTTCTGTAGGCGTTATGGGAATGGGGGTCCCCAGACTTGCCTGCCTGTGGCCTGCGTCGTGGCTCAAGTGGGGGCCCAGCGCGGCCCATCTTCATCAGCTCAAGCTCAAGACCCTCGCGAGGGGCCAAGCCTCGCGGGGCGGATGACCGGAAGCTTCCTCAGTGGCAGCCTCATCAGGCAGGCTCGCAAGGTGGCGGAGAGATCAAGGAAGGGGTACCTCGTGAGGAACCCGTGACGCAAGCCATGACGATCGAGACCAGGCGAGCGCCGGCCTGCGCAGTGTCCTTGTTTTCCCTTTGGTGCAAAGGGGGAAAGCACAGGCCAAGGCATCGGGCAAAGGTTGCCATTCCAGTGCAACGAGACCAAGACCAGCGGAGCAGCAGGACGGAGGTCACCGTGGAGCCCAAGACGGCGTCATCACCAGTACTTTTGGCAGCCGAAGACCACCTTTGGTCAGGATAACTTGTACTGGATGTTCCCCTTCAAAATGGCCAATTGTTGGCGCCCTTCCCGCTCATTATTTGGGGAGAGGCCCAGGGCCTCTATAAATAGAGCTAGCCACCACAGAGTAGAGATATGGAGAAAAACCCTGAGACATCCAAAAATCTGGTAGAGCCCTAGCAGAGAAAGAGAGAGAGGCGACTGAACTCACCCTAGCAGTTCATCGCACCAGCTCAAGAACACCTCTCACGAGGCTGTTCTTCCCTTGTACTGTTCATCATCAGCCCCCTGAGGCAATCCACCACACTATACACTGGAGTAGGGTATTACACCACAACGGTGGCTCGAACCAGTTTAAACCTCGTGTCCCTTGTGTTGTTCGTTGTTTCCAGCTTAGATCACGCGAGGAGATTGGACGTAGATCGGTAGGGGAGAGATCTCCGCGCGCACCCCAGTGTTCGAACCTCAAGGGTCTGCCGGAACCCGAAATCCGATATTTGGTGCGCCAGGTAGGGGTGCGCCGGAATCTTTCTTTCGCTGTTTGCGTGTGATCTTCTATCGTGTACATGGCTGACGCTCGTCGGGCTCGCGCTGAGCGCCGGGCTGCTCTCGCCACCCGCATCGCCCAGACGGCGCCCGTCGACGGCCGCCCTCGTCGTTCCCCGTCGCCTGCCGCCAACGCCGCCATCGACCCGGTGGGGAACGAGCAGCAGGCCTCATCCCAGCATCCTTCGGTACGGCAGGAAGGCCGCACCGCCACGCCGTCGCTGACTCCAGCCGCTTCGTCGTCCCACGCCCATCGTGCCTCCACGGACGCGCACGCCACGCTGCTCCTAGCAAGAGAGCTCTTGCACTACCGCCCCGTCGACGACCTCTACGAAGACTGGCTCGCCCGCATCACCGAGCTCGTCAGCGCCGCAGGGGACTCCCCCTTGCCATCCCTCTTGCTGCCTCGCCCTCCATTCTGCGCAGGAAGCGAGGATCAGGAAGTGCCTCCACCACCTCCTCCCCAAGGAGGCGCCCTGGCTCCAAGGCGCGCAGCCTCAGGGTGAGACCCTCCGTGTCCGGCGCCTGCGCAGCAAGAAAGGAGTTTCCAAGAGATCCCTCGTCCCCAAGAAGGCGCACGCGCGCTCCCGGCGCCGGCGCGCCAAGATCGCGTCCCTGCACCTCCACGCCAAGACCCCGCGCTGCTCCAAGCGGCGGCGCGCGGTAATCCCCAGGAGCAAGCCCAGTACCAGCAAAAGGCACCGGTGGCCACAGCATGCTGTCATGCCCTCACCCCCGAGCTACGCGACGTCACATGGCCAGGCAAGTTCAAGCCTGACCTGCCCCCTCTCTACGATGGCACGGCGGACCCTGCGGAGTTCCCACAACTCTACAAGCTATGCATCGAAGCCACCAACGGAGATGAAAGGGTCATGGCGAACTGGTTTCCCATGGCGCTCAAGGACGGGGCCCGCACCTGGCTCCTGAACTTGGCTCCTGGCACAATCTCCTCCTGGGACAAGATGCGCACTCGCTTCATCGCCAACTTCCATGGCACTCGCGACCGGCCCCCGGCCGTGAGCGATCTGCGCCGCATCAAGCAGCAGCAAGGGGAAACCCTGCAGAAATACATCCAGTGCTTCAACAATGCTCGCCTCAAGATCCCTAAAGTGACTGAAGAAGCCATCATCTCAGCCTTCTCCGATGGTGTACGCGACGTCAAGATGAAGGAGGAGCTAGCAATCCATGAAGACCTGTGCACATTCCTGGAGCTGTTCAACTTGGTGACCAAGTGCGCTAGGGCTGAGGAAGGGCGCCTTTCCCTCCTCGAACTCCCGGCTGTCGACCTAGAAGAGAAGAAGGCCAAGGCCAAGGACGTGAAGCGCAAGGGGGTTGCCGTGCTTGTAGCGGAGCCAGACACCAAGCGAGGCAGGGATCAGCCCGAGCCATCCAAGGGCAGCCGGTACTGTGTGTACCACGACCTCCACACCCACAACACCAACGAATGTCAAGAGCTCAGGGCCGTGAGAGATGGACGTGTCAGCCGACGCCCCGAGCGCAACGACAGGGGCTATGGCCGAGGAGGAGGAAGAGGTGGCGGACAATGGGAAGACCGTGGCCCTCGCCAAGGGTGGCGTGACCGACTTCGCGAGGATCACTGGCAGGACCAGCCTCGCGAGGGAGGCTAGAGAGATCAGCCTCGTGAGCATCACCCGCGCGGCAACGCAGGCCTTCCTCCTCTGCCGCCACCGCCAAGGAGGAACGAAGACCAACATCAAGACGAGGGGGCTGGGGGCTTCCAGGAGCCGCGCGCAATCGCTTGCATCTTGGGTGCCGCACAGGCCCCCAGCCTCACAGCGCATCTTCAAGCAGTTTGCTCGCGAGGTGAATGCAGCCCTCCCCAAGCTTGAGGCCCCACGCCCTCTCAGGTGGTCTGCGTGCGCTATCACGTTCAGCTCAGTGGATCAGCTCAAGTGCGCGGCAACGGCCGAAGTCCTCCTGATGCTTTGCTCCCCAGTCATTAGCAACGTGCAGGTCACCAGGACCCTCATTGACGGCGGGGCAGGACCCAACGTCCTGTCCATCGGGACGTTCGACAATCTCCAAGTGTCGTACGATCAACTTCAGCCAACCAAGCCATTCTCAGGAGTCACTGATGGTTCCACTGTTTCGATAGGGCAGGTTCGCCTTCCAGTCACCTTCGGGCAGCGCAATAACTACCGCACCGAGCTCATCGACTTCGACGTCGCCCACATCCGTCTGCCATACAACGCCATCCTCGGGTACCCAGCCCTGGCCAAGTTCATGGCAGTGACTCACCATGGATACAATGTCCTCAAGATGCCAGGGAGCGGTGGAGTCATCACCGTACCCTGTGAAGAAAGGGACGCGGCATGTTCACTTGAGCGCACGTTCCAAGTCGCAGCAATCGAAGACTCGGACCGCAGAAACGGAAGACTTCCCGAGGCGACCCCCAAGAAGAAGAAGGCTTCGCCTGGCCCAAGCCATCAGGAGGCAGGCGCCTCCGGAGGTGTTGGGTCAGGACCTGCGCCCAATCAGGGAGCGCCACCCTCTCTCGCATAGGAAGGCGCGCCTGACGCCCTCCTCAGGCAGGGCTCGGGGGCTCTTTCTTGGAGAGCCACCGACTTTGCCAAGGTCGCGAGGGTGGTGCTCGGGCACAACTTGGAGGGGTGCTTCCAGGAACGTTTCCCTCAGGAAGATACAAGGCAAGGAAGACCAAACCCTCAGGAGTTCATCGCAAGAAACACTCAGGAGCTACAGGAGTCGAGAGTCATGCGCGGCAGCCACCGCTTGCCCGCCATGGCCCCACATCCAGGTGAGGATGGTGGGCTGCGCATCTGCGTCGACGTGCCAGGGCTCAACCAAGCCGCGTCTCAGGAGTGCCTCTGGCCTTCGCGCGTGGGGCATTGCGAGGGTCCACCTCACAGCTACGTTCGCATGCCTTTCGGCCTGCCGAACGTGGTCCTGGCGTGCGGTCCTGACAGAGATGGAGATGGCTCTCGGAGACCCACCTGTGCCCCCGGAGCCTCCCGAGGTTCCTGGGCCTGGGGGCTCGTGAGGGTCGACGTCTTCATCGCGCATTGCCCGCTTCTTCAGCATCACTCCATCTTCAACGGCACCAGGTGACATCTTTCTAAGTTCCGTTTTTAGCTGGGAGCACCCACAGGGCCACATTATTCCCAGGTCGCGTGGGTTCGTCCCTGCAGCATGTATCCGTTTTGCTTATACTCTTTACTTACCTTGTCGGGGGCGTCCCTCGGGCTGCATCATCCCCGAGCTGCTCGGGCTCGGCCCAGCAGCATTTGCTTTTCCCGCGTCTACTTAAAATGAATTTGCTCTTTCGTGCTCAATTATCACCTGCTGCTTATCGCGGACTTCTCCGCTTTCATGCAAAGCGCTTGCACGTTAAAAGGGGGGTACCTAAGCATCATGACTCATGGACTCCTACTGGCTCTCCAGTCCTCACCCCCTGGCCTTGACCCACGGCATCGCGGCCTGTCATACCAGCAGCGGCTGAGCTCGCTCGAGGGCCGGGACCTGAGGACGTAGAGCATTTGCATTCTAACCACCCTGCAGGAACACACCATTGATAAAGGCCCAGAGCCAGGTGCAACCTGCCTCGAGGTAAACTCGATGGGACCGATCGCTCATTTCGGTGAGAGCGAAACGTTACAAAGGCAAAACAGAGAGTTTACATTTCAATCTCGGTGGGACCGATCGCTCATCTCGGTGAGACCAAAACGTTACGAAGGGAAACAGAGAGATTACAACCCCATCTCGGTGAGACCGAGATCCCTATCGGTGAGACCGATTTGCCTAGGGTTTGTGGCAGTGGCTAAGACACTTGAAACTCAGTGGTGCCGGATAGAAAGAATCAATGGGGATGAGTTTGACTTTTGGTTTAGGTCATATGTGGATGTGAGAAAGTAGTTGATGGTTTTGGAGGATATCACTAAGCATTTTGAGCAAGAACCTCATTAAGCAACACCTCATCCCTCCTTGATAGTATTGGATTTTCCTATAGACTCAATGTGATCTTGGATCACTAAAATAGAAAATGTAGAGTCTTGAGCTTTGAGCTTGAGCCAATCCTTTGTCCTTAGCATTTTGAGGGGTTCACTTTTCTCATTCATGCCATGCCAATCATTGAGCTTTCTTGAGATATTAATCTTGAAATAGCATTAGCTCAATGAGCTATATGTTGTTAGGAATTACCAAAACCACCTAGGGATAGTTGCACTTTCAATCGTCCACGGAGGACTTGCCTCACTCGGGTAGATCTTCAAGAAGTAGGCGATCTCGTTGCCCTTACAAACTTCTTGGTTCAACTCCACAGCATGTCGGAGGCTCCCAAGTGACGCCTAACCAATCTAGGAGACACCACTCTCCAAAAGGTAATAGACGGTGTGTTGGTGATGAACTCCTTGCTCTCGTGCTTCAAATGATAGTCTCCCCAACACTCAACTCTCTCTCACATATTTGGCTATGGTGGAAGAAGGATTTGAGTGGAAAGCAACTCGGGGAAGACTACAAATCAAGGTTCAAATGGTAGGAATGGAATCTCTTGATTTCAGCACATGAGTAGGTGGTTCTCTCTCAGATAATGAATGGTGGAAGTGTAGGCACATTCTGATGACACTCTCTTATGAGAAGAAGGGTGGGGAGGGGTATATATAGCCTCCACACAAAATCTAATCGTTACACACTTTTGACCCATATCGGTGGTTCTGATTAGGAAACTCGGCGGCCCCGATCTGTGCAAAAATATGAACGTTAGGAATCTCGGTGGGACCGGCGGGAACAACTCGGTGGGACCGATGTGCTAGGGCTTAGGGCAAACATCATCTGGGTGGCACCAATTGCATCATCTCGGTGAGGACGGAGTGAAGCAACAAGGCAACAGAGAATCAGTCAAGCCAACTCGGTGGGACCAATTACAACATCTCGGTGAGACCGAAGTGAATGCAATAAGTCACAGAGCGCTAGCAAGGCCATCCGGTAGGACCGAGATCCATATCGGTGACCAAACTGTTAGGGTTTTTGGCACTGGATGTAATATGAACTCGGTGGCTCCGGATGGGAAATATTGGTGGGGCCGAGTTGGGAATTAGGGTTTGGACATATTTGGATAGAGAAAGTGGCTAAGGTTTTTGGAGCAATAGCACTAAGCACTTTGAGCAAGTAGACCATTAAGCAACACCTCATCCCCTTTTAATAGCATTGGCTTTCCTATGGACTGAATGTGATCTTGGATCACTTAAACGAAGATGTAGAGTCTTGAGCTTTTACCAATCCTTGTCCTTAGCATTTTGAGGGATCCACATCTCTATGCCATGTCATGCCAATCATTGAACATCCTAAAATATTTATCTTGAATGGATATTAGTTCAATGAGATATATGTTGTTATGAATTACCAAAACTACCCGGGGATTACTTGCACTTTCAGCAACCCTACTTTTAATTGTCGTTAACGCATCCATGGATATGAGGGCATGTCCAACGGCAACCCACAAATTTCCTCCCGCGTCCATCCGTGGACAGGGGCGACTAGTCCGCGGACACAGATACAGGAGGACGACATCCAACGCTAGCCGCATACATTTCAACCAACATTTTAACTAGCCGGATAAAATTTACGCAAACCAGTCGATATTCATCAAATTTCGGATAGAAAATAGCACAAATGATCCATACATAGCATGCAAATTAACTAATTAAGTATAGTACAACAATGTCTCTAATTCAACTAGATCCCAGATATCCAACAAGTTTTTCGTGAACGGATCATGTCGTTCCACACATACTCCCCCTTAGCTTCATCCAACAGTGTGTGCACGTAAATGGTCATCTCTCTATCATGTGGTACACCACGGTGGCACGTGTGTGCTACATATAATGTGTAGACCAACGTTGAGTGAATGAATCAATCAACAAGTTGAGCAAGACGAAGTAAAACTTTCGATCTCGTCCTCTGTCGCGTGCAATGGCCACCTTGCGTCGAGCTAACGAACGACATTGCGAAACTTGGTGACGTCGATCTGGATAGTATGCCAGCAATATGAAAACGACCTCATGTTGCATGATTGAATGATGTACATGTCGTAGGGCGTAATGTGCTTTCGTGCGTGAAACTTTTCACGCACTTGCTCCCAGAAGGGCTCCTCGTGCTCCTGCTTATGAAATCCGTGGATATGGCTAGCCACGCATCAGTCAACAGCTTATCCTCCGTGGTCGAGTAGCTCGCCATCCTTCATACTCAGAAAAATGAGACATCACTTGAAAATAAGTTCAATGGCATTTGACCAAACACCTGCAGGGTGTGGTGTCCTCCATGGAGGTCATCGGCAGGGGGCATAGTGTACCTGGGTATAAACAGCTCAAGAGTGGACAACTCTGTCGAGCGGGCGTGTTGGTGCTGGTTGCGGACATCTAGCAATGCCTCTATGGCGGCCGAAGATGAACAACGGTGACAGCAGAGGTGGGGGGTGTGGATGCAAAGCAAGGGGGAGAAGGGGCAGAGTGGAAGGAAATGGAACCGGGAGGGGTTATTTGGTGGGCCGAGGTGTTAGAGTCCTACGTTTTGCGTGTCCAGACTCCCACAAACCTCCCCCACTTTTTCTCCAATTTGCGGGAGAAACGCATCTCGACCGCCCCGCAACCCGATACAGGACCGTGTTGGATGGCTTCCATGGTCCAAACAGTTGCGGTAGGTTTGCGGGTCCACCTAGGAGATGCCCTGACAAATAGCAAGGGAGAGATGTGATCTCCCTGGCGCAAAACCTCTAGTATGGGCAGATCTCTATCATGGGTTGCCATTGACAATGACCTTTGTGGTCGCGGTATGCAACACGCCAGCCTTACACTCATGTAATAATCAGAACCATATTCATACATCATGGGAGACTTATCCTTCATTGCGCATGTACAACTCATGCATTCGCGGAATGCCATCACTGCGGTTCCAAGAAACACAGTTGAGGATGATATTTTCCAATGGCCATGTGAGGTGTGACGTGGATACACGACCAAGTCGACATAAAACAGGCTTTTCCAAGGTTCGGTTCGCTCAGAGACGGCCACATGCATTTGGAGAAGATAGGCACCTCTCAAATGCAAAAAGACATTGCTTGGCTAGCTACACAATACCATTTGTGGATCTCCAATAGAAGGGCATGACATGGACTTCAGGACACATCCTCGGCGTGCTACACATGTTTGCAGGAGGAAGAAAATGTGGATCACATTTTTCCCAATCCGTCTATGCTTGAGATGTGTAGCATGGTTGCATTGTTACTCTGTGGGTGGATGTGATCATTATGAAGGTGGCCGATTCATTCATTAACTGGTGAGTTGCTACTTGTGAGCTGCATTGGGATTTTGCCTGAAGAGGAAGGGAGAAGCAATACAATAGAGATAAGTATTCCCCTCAGTGAGAACCAAGGTTTATCGAACCAAAAGGAGCACCAAACAAACCCTATTGAACAACATCTGCACACATAAAAGCAAATATTTGCACCCAATGTGGGCAAGAGGGTTGTCAATCCCCTTAAACTCATTACTTGCAAGGGTCAAATCTTTTAAGTTTTTTTGTTTTTTATAATATGATTAAAGTAGACCCGGGGGCCATAGTTTTCACTAGAGACTTCTCTCTCGAATAAATAGCATACGGTGGGTAAACAGATTATTCTTGGGAAATTGATAGAAAAGCGCACAGTTATGACGTATTCATGGCAATGATCATGTATATAGGCATCACGTCCGTCACAAGTAGACTAATTCCTGCCTCTACTACTATTACTCCACCAATCGACCCCTATCTAGCATGCATCTATGCTATTAAGTTCATGACAAACAGAGTAACGCCTTAAGCAAGATGACATGATGTAGACAAAGTAAACTCAAGCAATATGATTAAAACCTTTCATTTGACCATTAATAGCAACAATACAATACATGCCTTGCTACCCCTTCTATCACTTGGTGAGGACACCGCAAGATTGAACATTACAAAGCACCTCTCCCACTGCAGATAAATTAATCTAGTTGGCCAAACCAAACGGATAGATTGTAGAGAAATACAAAGTTATAATAATCATGCATAAAAGTGTTCAAAAAAGACTCAATTACTTTCAATGAATAACCTGATCACAAACCCACAATTCATTCGATCCCAACAAACACATCGCAAAAGAAGATTACATCGGATAGAACTCCAAGAAGATCGATGAGAACATTGTATTGACGATCAAAGAGAGAGAAGAACCCATCTAGCTACTAGCTAAGGACCCGTAGGTGTGTGGTGAACTACTCACGCATCATCGGATGGCGGCAAGGATGATGTAGAAATCCTCCATGATCGATTCCCCTTCGGCAGAGTACCGGAAAAGGCCTCCGGACGGGATCGCGCAAGATGAGAAGCTTGTAGCGGCGGAAAAAGTGTTTTGGGTGTCTCCCTGTTGGTTTTGGAATATCTGTGAATTTGTAGAGGTGGAATTAGGTCAAATGGAGCTATGTTAGGCCCACGAGCTTAGGGGGTGCGCCTACCCCCTAGAACGTGTCCTATGAGCTCGTGGCTCTCCCATAGGTCTTCTGTCCTCCTCTCGAACCTTCTAGGGTCCCTTTTGGGCCAGAAAAAATCATCGTAAACTTTCATAGTGTTTGGAATTTGTTTGGTATTGATTTTCTGAAAAGCCAAAAACAATCAAAAATAGGAACTGACACTGGCTTAATAGGTTAGTCCCAAAAAATGATATAAAATAGCATAAAATGGATATAAAGCATCCAAGATTGATAATATAATAGCATGAAACAATAAAAAAATTATAGATACATTGGAGACGTATCTGCATCTGCAATCTTAATTCTTGCCCGTGCTCGAGTAGGTAAATAATGAAAAATAGAAATTTGTATGTGAATTGCTACCTAACATGTGTATCATGTAATCTCTTTACGGTATAATTATTGAGAAATTATGAAGTAACAATATGAACACAAATATCCATGAATGTAAGAAGCATAATCATTTCTTTTTCAAAATATACGATCCTTAATGAATGTTGTCCCTACTTATTTTATCGTGTTAGCATGGCATGGATCCGCCTTCACCGCACAAATATAAATCATGAGCACCCCGATGTCAAACCAGGCAATTGGATCGTACTTCTAACGCACTTCAGCATTTTCAACCCCACGCAATACATGAGCGTGAGCCGTGGATATAGCACTATAGGTGGAATAGAATACGCTGATGGAGATCAATAAGGGAAGTCAAAAGATGAAGAAAGTCTCGCATCAACGTGACTAGTCAACATGCAATGGAGAGGCCCATAAATCGCTATCAATACGAATAGTAGGGATTGCCATGCAATGGATGCACTAAGAGCTATAAGTGTATGAAAGCTAAAAAAACTAAGTGGGTGTCCATCCAACTCGCTTTCTCATGAAGACCTCGGGCATTTGAGGAAGCCCATCATAAAAATATATAAGCCAAGTTCTATAATGAAAAATTCCACTAGTATATGAAAGTGATAACTCGGGAGACTATCTATATGAAGAACATGGTGCTACTCTGAAGCACAAGTGTGGAAAAAGGATAGTAACATTGCCCGTTCTCTCTTTTCTCTCATTTTCTTTCTTTTTTCTCTTTTTTTCTTTCTCTTTTTTCCTTATTTTTCGCCTAAAGTCTCATGCCGACTTGTCGGGGAATCATAGTCTCCATCATCCTTTCCTCACTTGGACAATGCTCTAATAATGATGATCATCACACTTTATTTACTCACAAATCGATGTTACAACTCGATAACAGAAACGATATGACTCTATATGAATGCCTACAGAAGTGTACTAGGATGTGTAATGATCTAGCATAACATGTATAATAATGATGAACGGTGGTTGTGCCACAAATGTCATGACAACTCTATATTATCATGCAAAGTAATATGATGATGAACACACAAGTCATGTGATGGAACGGTGGAAGTTGCATGGCAATATATCTCGGAAAGGCTATGGAAATGCCATAATAGGTAGGTATGGTGGCTGTTTTGAGGAAGATATAAGGAGCCATATGTGTGATAGAGCGTATCATACCACAGGGTTTGGATGCACCGACAAAGTTTGCACCAACTCTTGAGGTGAGAAATGGCAATGCACGGTACCAAAGAGGCTAGAAAATTGCGGAAAGGTAGGAGTGCGTATAATCCATGGACTCACATTAGTCATAAATAATGCACATACTTATTGTGAAAGCCTATTAGCCCCCGAAGCAAAGTACTACTCGCATGCCCCTAGGGAATTGGTTGGTAGGAGTTAACCATCACGCGCATCCGATTAGAACAACACTCAAGGATTTCAATCAGAAATACAAATGCTCAAACCTCCCCACCATGCCATGACCAACTCTTAGATGATAAGTGAACCAATATCCATTGATATTACGACATCAATATCATTAAACCATGTGTCTCATATTTTGTGATCTACATGGAAGTTTTTATTATATCCCCCTTGAATATCTATCCTTCTTGGACTAGCCCTATAACACATGCACTTTAACACTTACTATTCATAGACTCTCAAAAAGATTTTAAGTGAAGCATGCGAGTGCAATCATTTCTATAAAATATAACCACTGTCATGCTCTAAAAGATATAAGTGAAGCACTAGAGCAACTGCCTAACTTAAAAGATATAAGTGAAGCACATAGAGTATTCTAACAAATCACAATAAAATAAATGTGTGTCCCTCTCAAAAGGTGTGTCCAGCAAACAATGATTGTGCCAAACTAAAAGCAAACAAAGCAAAAACTATGGCACAAGACGCTGCAAGCAAAACTCATACCATGTGATGACTAAAAATGTAGCTCCAAGTAACATATTGATAGATTGTAGACGAAAAAGGGGATGCTATCTGGGGCATCCCAAAGCTTAGATTCTTGGGTCTTCCTTAAATATTACCTTGGGGTGCCTTGGGAATATCCAAGCTTAGGGTCTTCTTGTTCCTTATTCCTTCATTCATCGTGATCTCACCCAAAACTTGAAAACTTCAGCACACAAAACTCAACAGAAACCTCGTGAGATCTGTTAGTATAGTAGACAAACCATAAGATTTAGGTATTGTTGTAAACTCATTCATAATTTATTCTTGCATAATACCTACTATATTCTAACTTCTCCGTTAGCATCATTAAAAAAGTAAACTATGCAATAAAAACAGAATCTGTCTAAAACAGATCAGTCTATAATGATCTGAAAAGAACATTATACTTCCGTAACTCCAAAACATCTAAAAATTTAGGACAACATGGTAAATTTGTATATCAATCATGTATAAAAATTTCATAATTTTATCATGTTCCGGTGAATTATAATTATTCTAGCAGTGGGTGTAAAAGTTTCTGATTTTTCACATAATCAAGTCAACTATAAACTAAATCATCCCAAAGGCTTTACTTAGCACAGACACTAATTAAAACATAAAACACAATCATAACAGTAACAATAATTGTGCCGACACACAAGAACAGAAAGAAAAGGCAAAAAATTAAGATAGATATTGGGTTGCCTCCCAACAAGCTCGTTCTGTATAGCCATTAAGATAGGCTTGAGATTTCATTGATGCTCATATGAAAGATAATAATTAAAACACAAAGAGAGCATCATGTGGCATGTGATAAACACATTTAAGTCTAACATACTTTCTATGCATAGGCATTTTATAAGAAAACAAATTATCAAGACAAGAAATATCTAGCATATGCAAATACGAAGAATGAAGCATTATAGTTTCAACACAAAGAGAGGCAATTTAGTGACATGAAGATTTTTATAACCATATTTGTTCCTCTCAAAATAATTAGAGAAAATTCCTTATATAACACTACTTTAAATTTTGCTTCCCTATTTGACACTGGAATACTTTTTCTTCCCTATCTAACACCATGTCTAAATTTTATGCCTTTATGACACTTCCGTACATTTTAAGCTTTAACGGTGTTAGATGACACCTGAAAAGACCTATGCCCCTCATGGGTATGTGACCAAAATTTTACGTGGTAGTTTAGATTCAATACATGACTTGTTTTGGATGGTGTTCGACACAATTTCTTACCAAAGAGAAGTTAATTACTGAATATTTTGTCAAATGCAGAATATACAGGGAAGGAAACATGCACGAGTACATACATGCACTAGTTGTCTTTCTCTTCTTTTGAACCTTGCGCTAGCTATCTTTCATTAGCTTTGCACGTGCATGTATGCATGTTAGCACTGGCGGAACTTTCCACTCATGCATGCACTGGAGACTTGCTGCTCGAGGCATGAGTGCCCAGCTGCAAGGCCGCATGGAAGAGACGGGCAGTTAGCGTTGTGGTCCAGCAGCGAAGTAGCCTATCGCAGTGCTGAGGCAGCCGGTAGCTAGCACAACAAGCCGGCGACGGGCGACTCAGGAAATGAGCACAAGCAGCGACATAGGTCGCTTTGCACACATCCTAGGATGGACCGAGCAAGAAGGAGACACGCCCGTAGCGGCACGTACGGAAGAGCTACCTAGCAAAATGAGTCGGTCGGATACACACGTACACATAAATTTTTGGTCACATACCACATTAAGGGTAAATAGGACTTTTCAGGTGCCATTGAACCATTACGTCTTAAAATGGACGGAAGTGACATAACAGGCATAAAATTTAGACTTGATGCTAAATAAGGAAAGAATTTTTTTGATGTCAAATAAGGCAACAAATTTTAAGACAGTGTTAAATAAGGAACTCTCTCAAATAATTGCATGTAGGATCATATTCAAATTCAACAATAGAGCTATCATACAAAATATTCTGTTTATGATCCACATGTATAAAATATTTATAATCTTCCAAAATAGTGAGATTAACATCAACTAAAGCCATGACCTTTCCAAACCCACTTTTATCAAAAAAAATCATAAGATTGAACACTTTGAGAATATGTGGAATTTTTGTTACTAAAGTTGACACTCTTCTAAACCCACTTTCAATATTATTGCAAACATTATATCACTAACATATTCATCATGAGGCTCAAATAAATTTTCAGGATCATCGTAAGCATTATCACCCCAATCATGATCAGTGCAATAAGTAGCGGACATAACAATATCATCCCCAAGCTTGTAGCTTTGCATATCATTAGCACAATTCACATTAATGGAATTTATAATAACATCATTGCAATCATGCTTTTCATTCCAGGAGTTATCATGAATCACTTTATAAATTTCTTCTTTCAACTCTTCATCACAATTTTCAGATTCACGATTTTCGAGCAAAACTTCATAAACATAATAAAGTGCACTCAACTCACTAGCAATTGGTTCATCATAATTGATTTTTTTTAAGAGATTAGCAAGTGGATGAGGATCCATTAATAATTTTTAGCAAGCGAAGATGCAGGCAAATAGAAGGCACATGGCACCACAAGCAAAGATAGCACACGAAATAAAAATTATAGAAGTGGAGGGAGATGAAAAAGAGAAGGCAAATAAAAATTATAGCAAGTATATGATAGTTTGAGTGAATGTACTTGTAGTGATTGTATGATGTCTCTCCGGCAACGGCGTCATAAATTATTTCTGTTACTTGTGAGCTGCATTTAGATTTTCCGAGAAGAGAAAGGGAGAAGAAGTATAGTAGAGATAAGTACTCCCCTTAGTGAGAACCAAGGTTTATCGAACCAAAAGGAGCACCAATCAAACCCTAGTGAACATCACCTGCACACACAAAAGTAAATACTTGCACCCAACACGGGTAAGAGGGTTGTCAATCCCCTTGAACTCGTTACTTGCAAGGGTCAAATCTTGTATAGGTAGATAGATAAATTGCAAAACAAAATAAAAGTAAATAAATTACAGTAAGGTAGCATTTGGTTTTTATAATATGATGAAAGTAGATTCGGGGGACATAGTTTTTACTAGAGGTTTCTCTCTCGAACACATAACATACGGTGGGTAAATAAAATACTGTTGGGCAATTGATAGAAAAGCGCATAGTTATGACGTATTCATGGCAATGATCATGTATATAGGCATCACGTCCATGAGAAGTAGACCGACTCCTGTCTGCATCTACTACTATTACTTCGCCAATCGACTGATATCCAGCATGCATCTATGGTATTACGTTCATGACACAAAGAGTAACGCCTTAAGAAGATGGCATGATATAGACAAAGTAAACTCAAGCAATATGATTAAACCCCATCATTTTACCCTTAATAGCAACAATACAATACATGTCTCGATACCCCTTCTGTTACTGGGTGAGGACACCGCACAATTGAATCCATTACAAAGCACCTCTCACACTGAAGGTAAATCAATATAGTTGGCCAAACCAAACGGATAGAAGGAGAGAAATACAAAGCTATAACAATGATGCATAATAAAGTTCAAAAAAGACTCAATTACTTTCAATGAATAATCTGATCATAAACTCACAATTCATCGGATCCCAACAAACACACCGCAAAGGAAGATTACATCGGATAGAACTTCAAGAAGGTCGATGAAAACATTGTGTTGAACATCAAAGAAAGAGAAGAAGTCATCTAGCTACTAGCTATGAACCCGTAAGTCTGTGGTGAACTACTCACGCATCATCGGAAGGCAGCAAAGATGATGTAGAAGCCCGCCGATATCGATTCCCCCTCCGGCAGAGTACCGGAAAAGGCCTCAAGATAGGATCATGGAAGTACAGAAGCTTGCAGTGGCTGAAAAAGTGTTTTGGGTTGCTCTCTGTTGGTTTGGGAATGTTTGTGAATTTGTGGAGGTGGAATTAGATCAAATGGAGCTATATGGGGCCCGTGAGCTCAGGGGGCGCGCCCTGTGAGCTCGTGGCTCTCCTGTAGGTCTTCTGACCTCCTCCCGAACCCTTTAGGGTCCCTTCTGGTCCAAACAAAATCATCGTAAAGTTTCATGTGTTTGAACTCACGAGGGTTTTCAATCGTTTGGAACATGTCATAACACCCACAAGACTAGTGCCACTAAAGCACGGCTACATGGACGATATTTTATGGCCGGTTTCCGCATGACAGAAGATTGCAGTCCTATATCCCATTAGCTCAGTGGGCTACAACCGTTGATCACCAGTATTGTGCGAGTTTTGTCCGCCAACCATCGTTTGCATAGTGATCCCGGCGCAACAAATCCTAGAGGAGATCAAAGCTTGGAAACAAGCCGGTGTGCGAGTGGTAGGGCTGCGTAGATTTGCGTAAGAGTAGACTACGTAATTATGTTGGTGCGGGTGTACCTACGGTGATGTTCGCATCATTCTTAGGTCTCTTGTAAACAAAGTTGTTTCTCTTTTTCTATACAAATATGATATAGCCTTTGATGTACTCTAAAAAAATCCTATAAATCAAAGATGCCCTTCATGCGCCAGCATGAGAAAAAACACAAGACGATTTTGACGGCATTTTTAGTTGTATGTGGATGGCAATTTTTTTCAGAGCGACATGATATTTTCTGAGAAGAGTCACCCACATAACGACTAAAAATTTCATGAAAAGAGAGGCCCTTCATGCGTACTGACACAGAACGATAGCAGTCAACGTTCTACCCACCAACTCCTCCCGATCCGTTCCTGGGTTGCCGCCAAATGTCACCCAAATCACAGATTCGGCCAAACGCCGGAAGGAAACGTCCACACGCACCGACGCACATGAATACACCGGCCTTGTTTCCATGCATCCGATCTCGGAAAAGTTTGGCAGATCAACGCGCCGTACCGGCGAGTATCATCATATTCTAATACGAGGCAGGAATCGAAGCTGGCCTGCCATCCACTGCCGATCTCGCAATTTCATATTCCCCGGAACTCGCGCGCCGCTGACTTCCTCCGCACTCCGATCGATGAAGACGGAAGCGTCGGCGCCCACTAGCCGGCACGTCGTCGTCGATCCCAACCAAAACCCTCCTCCTCTCCTCGTCTCCACAGAGGAGCTCGTAGACACTATACATCTCGGAGCAAGGCGCTCCCGGCCCAAGCCAGCCATTGCGCCAGGATCGAGAGAGAGGAGAAGCTACGCTAGCTAGTTAAGTAGTTCTCGGTCGTACGCGCGTCTGCTGCCATGGCGGCCGGCGGGCTGGGGCGGCCGGGGAGGCCGGGGCGCGGAGGGAACAAGCAGATGCAGAAGACCATCAACAACGTCAAGATCACGCTCATATGCGGCTTCATCACCATCCTCGTCCTCCGCGGCACCGTCGGCATCAACCTCATCGCCTTCTCCGGCGACGGCGGTGGCGACGCGGCAGCCGACGCCAAGGTCGCCGAGGACATCGAGCGCATTCTCCGCGAGATACGCTCCGACTCTGACCCCGACGACGAGGACCAGCTCGTCGTCGATGCGTCCTTGTCAGGCAACTCGACGGCCATGCCCGTCGTCGAGGAGAAGAACTACACCCTCGGCCCCAGCATCACGCGGTGGAACGCCAAGCGCCGGCAGTGGCTGTCCCAGAATCCGGGGTTCCCTTCCCGCGACGCGCGGGGCAACCCGAGGATCCTGCTGGTGACCGGGTCGTCGCCGGGGCCGTGCGACAACCCGGCCGGCGACCACTACCTGCTCAAGTCAACCAAGAACAAGATCGACTACTGCCGCCTCCACGGCATCGAGATCGTGCACAACATGGTGCACCTCGACCGCGAGCTCTCCGGCTACTGGTCCAAGCTGCCACTGCTGCGCCGCCTGATGCTGTCGCACCCGGAGGTGGAGTGGGTGTGGTGGATGGACAGCGACGCGCTCTTCACCGACATGGGCTTCGAGATCCCGCTCTCCCGCTACGAGGGGAGCAACCTCGTCATCCACGGCTACCCTGAGCTCCTCAACAAGCAGCGCTCCTGGGTGGCCCTCAACACCGGCAGCTTCCTGCTCCGGAACTGCCAGTGGTCCATGGAGCTGCTGGACGCGTGGGCGCCCATGGGGCCCAAGGGCCGCGTCCGCGAGGCGGCCGGGAAGGTGCTGACGGCGAGCCTGACGGGCCGGCCGGCGTTCGAGGCGGACGACCAGTCGGCGCTCATCCACCTGCTGCTCACGGAGAAGGAGCGGTGGATGGAGAAGGTGTACGTGGAGAACCAGTACTACCTCCACGGCTTCTGGGCGGGGCTGGTGGACAAGTACGAGGAGATGATGGAGAAGCACCACCCGGGGCTCGGCGACGAGCGCTGGCCCTTCATCACGCACTTCGTCGGGTGCAAGCCCTGCGGCAGCTACGGCGACTACCCGGTGGAGCAGTGCCTCACCGGCATGGAGCGCGCCTTCAACTTCGCCGACAACCAGGTGCTCAGGCTCTACGGCTTCCGGCACCGCTCGCTGACCAACCCCAAGGTGAAGCCCGTGGCGAACCGGACGGCGAGCCCGCTCCTGAACAAGGAGGCGTCTCTCAAGATGGACGCCAAGATCGAAACTTAAGTGGCTGATAATCCCTCGTCCCTGAGAAAGATTTTTCAGAGGTTTTGCTGTTGGAGTTCCAGGTTAGGCACAGCAAGATGCCACGTTTTTTTTGCTGTTTTAATTGAATACAGGACAGGAGTAATAGGATTGCTGCAGGTTGTCAATCTCTTTGTTGTTTTGGCTCCAGGACGAAATCAAAAACAGAGAGTTCTGAAGCTTATTTTTGTTCTAAGATGAGTTTTAAAACTTTAAATTACCTCCAGTTGAATGGTTTCATTTTAGACGAGTATTTGTGGTGCACTAGCCGTGTCGCATGCCTCGGGATCATCAATTCTAAACTGATGAACATTACGCTTATGTGCAAGTGGATCTGGAAGCTGTTCCAGAGAGGGACCGGCCTTTGGGTTGATCTCCTTCGTGCCAAATATTTCCCTCATGGGAATTTCTTTGAGGCTGCACCTCACGGGTCTCCGTTCTGAAACTCCATCCAATCCCTCAAATCATACTTTGCCAGGGGCGCGAGGTTCTCGGTTAATAACGGTCGCTCCACACATTTTTGGCACGACGTTTGAATAAGCCAGCATCCTCTTTGGTCGGAGTTTGCCCAACTTTATTCCATCGCTGTTGAACACAATCAACTGGTTGCTTCGGCTCTTAGTGCCACACCGCCCCCTATCTACTTTAGAAGGGAGCTTTCGAGGCCGGAGCTGGAAGATTGGGATCGCCTACGGGCTTTGATAGCGAATGTGCGTCTGTCGGACTCCGCAGACTCGGTTTCTTGGAGACTTTCGGGCTCTGGCAAGTTCATTGTCAAGTCCCTTTACAGAGAGTTGTGCCGCGGCCATGCCCCTACGGCAGCCACGGGGCTTTGGAAGGCACGAATCCCGCTCAAGATTAAGGTTTTCCTCTGGCAACTTTGCCAAGATCGCCTTCCTACCTCTATAAATATAGCTAAGCGCAATGGCCCTGCTTCCGGTCCTTGTGCTTTGTGTGGTGACCCGGAAGATGCCGACCACGTGTTCTTCCGGTGTCCTTTGGCGCGCTTTGCTTGGAGCGCGGTCCGTGAGGCCGCCAGGGTGGATTGGGATCCACGCTCACGCTCGGAGCTTGTGTCATCCCTAGGTTCGGTCCAGTGCTCTCTACGCCGGATCATGTGGACGTGTGCTTCGGCCATGCTTTGGGCCTTATGGCATATTCGTAACAAGTTTACTATTGAGGGAGTGTTTCCCTCTCACCCCGCTGATGTAATCTTCAAATGCATCTTATTTTTGCAGCAGTGGGCACCGCTGGGAAGACAACAGGACTCTGATCTTCATCGCCAAGCTCTAGCACGTCTTCGCTCCGTCTACTCGACGTCTCGAGCCCCGTCACCTCCGTCTGCTGCCTCATAGGGATGGCAGCCCTTTTGGTCATGGTTTACCCCCGAGCCTGTGTGCTCGTTAGCTTGGCTGGATATGCCATGTAATGCACTTTATATCGTCGCCGTTGCCTTTTGTGGCATGCATTAGACCATGGTTGACTAGCTTTGGTTCCGTCTGTTTGGTTTGTATGTTTGTGCACGCTGCCTGTGTGAGGGCTTTATTAATTTAAAGCTGGACGTCCCTGATGTCTTTGATCTAAAAAAACAATAGGGCCGATTTGCGGCGGCCGTGTGGTCCTACCTGAATGATCTGTGCAGGTGGTTCCCGGAGATAGTGGGCAGTGACCCGGGTGCGTACGGGGGAGACTAGTATAGGATCTCGCATTAGGTAAGATCAATCACAAAAATTCATATATAAACATTCCTAAAAATTCTGAAATTACATGACAACTTTTCTGCAGAGTGTGTCTACAACTCCGAAAAAAATCAGCACAAAACTCGATGTACAGTTGGAGATTCAAAAAGGAATGTGAACAGTGAAAGCTTTGGTTGAATAATATTTTGACACTATTTACTTTTAATTTTGTCTTTTTTGTCTCTAGTAATGTAGGTCAAATTAGGAGCACGTGCAGGCATCTGTCCACCGCTGGTCGGGGTGCCACAACCACTTTGCATGTCCACTATTTTGTATGCAACTGCAAGTGTTGTAACTTGACTGCAATTGCATGAGCACAAAACCGACTGCGACAGGGTCAGAAGGGGGTTTGTCGGGAGGACAAGGGCATGCGTTCCGCCCGTCCGCGCGCGTCCGTTTCGACGCAAACGCGGCCCAAAATTGGGCCGGGAATGAGTCGAAAGCGAATCGAAAACGGACATTAGTCCATTTGCTCCTGTGTGTTAGGTCGCATGTTCTGTTTGTTTACCCCCAAACGAACACGGGCGGACCATTTGGGGTCGTGCGTTGGAGTTGCCCTAACCTACTCTATAGATATATGAATGTGCCAAAAATCATACCTAAATCAGTATAGTTTTCAAGCTAAAATACTATGATACCGCAAAACATCCCCCGCACACAAAAATATTGAAGAAAATCCAATGACAAAAAATCAAGTAAGTATCAATGAACAAAGACATATACCCAACAAAAAACAGAAACTCAAACCTTTGCAACCAAAATACAGAATTCCACCAATTTCCAGGGCTTAGTCTAAAACATGACAGAAACTGACCAAGGAAGAATATAATACTGAAATTTTCTGAAAAAATAAATTTTCTAAGAAAGAATAAATTATCATCATTGGTATTACCCTTGATGAAAAATAAGATAAAATAAAAAGTAGAACTAAATTGAAATAACAATGTTTTATAAAGAAGAATGAATTAGTGGCATTGGTGTTGCCCTTTAAGAAGAAAGAAATTTTAAAAAAATAAAAAAACAATGACAAAATGTGTACACTATTCACACACATTTTTAATAATATGCAAGAATAAACATATCATAGTTGAAGTCTGGCAACAAAACAGTTTTCTAAGGAGTGAATTAGTGCCATTACTATTACCCTTAAAGAAGAAAGGAAAATGTAATAACACTAAATCAAAATCAAAAAATAGAATAGAAACACAAAGAAAAAACTGATGTTTACTAAGGACGAATGAATTAGTGGCATTGGTATTATCCTTTCAAAAGAAAGAAAATAAAACAACTAAAAATCATAATAATAAAGTTTTCTAAGCAAGAATGATACCTTTTCAGAAGAAAGAAAAAATAAAAAAATAGTGAACTTTTCTAAGGAAGAATGAAACCATTTAAGAAGAAAGAAGATGACAAAACTTCAAAACTTGAACACAACTTTGCACTTCCTGGAATATTCAAAGAATGGGCATATAATAGTATTTTTCTTGCATTCTACTACACACATATAGTTTAGTACCTGTGTGTATGCTTACACACACAAAAGCGAAAAATAACATTTTTGAAGAATGAATGAATTAGGGTACTGATATTAACCTTTAAAAAGAAATAAAACGATAAAATTGCACACAATTTACACAGAAATTGCGCATTTATATAGTATGCAAAAATGAGCATATAATACTGCAATTTTGCAAAAAAAAATGTTTGCTAAGAAGAAATGAATTAATGGGATTGGTATTACCTTTTTAGAAGAAATAGGTGAAGTTTTATAAGAAAAAATAAATTAGTGGATTTGTTATTAACCTTTCAGAAGAAATAAAATGAAATAAAATTTAAATCATAATCATAATCAAAGCAATTAGGTTTTCTAATGAAAATTGAATAAGTGCAGTGGTATTAACCAAGAATACATAGGAAAAAACCAAATACAAATGATGAAAATTACACGCAAAAAAATAATGAAAAAAATTGCACACTATATATAAAAAATCACACTTTTTAAAAATATGGTATAACAGGAATATTATAGTGTAGATAGTGGCATTTGTATTATCCTTAAAAATAAATAAAAACAAAAACAAAATAATGAAGTTTGTTAAGCAAGAATGAATTAGTGGCATTGTTATTACTCTTTAAAAAATGAAGAAAAATCGACGACAAATAATGACAAAATTTGCACTCAATATACACATAAATTGTGCTTTCTAAAATATGCAAGAATAAATATATTATAGTAGAATTTTGACTAAAACTAAGTTTCCTATGAAGGAACGAATTAGTGGCATTGTTATTACGCTTAAAAATAAATAAAAGTAAAACACAATTTAATAATAAAGTTTAAAAATACCCCTTCATCCCATAATGTAAGACGTTTTTTTACACTACGCTAGTATCAAAAAACATCTTATATTATGGGATGAAGGGAACGAGACAGAATTAGTAGCATTTGTATTACCTTTACGAAGAAAAAATAAAAAGTAAAACTTCCACACGACTTTGCACTAAAATTACAATTTCTTAATTTGCGAATATTAATCTTATTATGATGCATTTTTGGCACATATTATATGGATTTGTGTGTATATATTTACATTCAGGCCACATTTCAAAAATAAACATAAATGAAAAACTTCAAAACAGACTAATAAATAAATAAAAGCAAAATAAAAAAATAAAAAAAATAAAAGTATAAAGGGGCAGGCTGGGCCGCACATAGTAATGGCCTTCAGCCTGTTAACGAATCGACTGGCCCAAATATAGGGTCAGTCGATTTACCATAGACCAAACCACAAGCGTTATATCTTGCATCCAGCGAGACCGAAGATTCTCTCGGTGAAGCGTCTCGACTAATCGGGTCTGCCCACTAGCGCTTCAGCGAGTTGGAAGCTCGACTTGCTGAACATGATACATAGGCGCGCCCCAGACTAAACACCTCAGCGAACAAACCAGAAAAAAAAGCCTGAATCGCAAAGCAAGATAAACGGTACACAAAATTAACTGACCCAAATAAAAAATTTAGGCGACTTACTTGCAGCTAAATTGAATATGTTCAGCTTGACACTAAATCATATACCAAACCTAACACATACATAGTTGAAGGTCTATATGCAAAAAAAGAAAAAGATGCGCACGGTAGTACGCACACAACAGCTCAATATGAGCCCATGTTGCTAGGCCACACAACCTAACACGCACCAAAGAAAAATCAGAAACATGAGACAACAAGCTCAAAACCGTACCAGCGTGTATGTGCTGCTGACTGCGACCAAGTAAATCTCAGTCAGCTGATGTCCAGGCGTTCCAGTTATTAATGTTACACCTTGCACACACTAACAGTTCCGACCGCGAACCAATCTGTGGTTGGGATGATTAGGTGAACGGTGGTATTCCCAATCCATCAAGGTTCAAATTCTGGTGCTCGCATTGTTTCTGGATTTATTTCAGGATTTCCGGCGATGCGCTTTCAGTGGGAGGAGACGTTCCCGTCGACGACGAGGCGCCTACGGTGACTTTGTAAAATCTCAAGATGATATGCCGGCTCAGTCTTTCGGAGGTACTCGTAGGGATAGGGTGTGCGTGTGTGCGCTCATAGTGGTGAGTGTATGCGCGTGTATATGAGCGCTTATGTCTGTACTGATGCTCAAAAAAAACAGTTGCGACACACTGCTACGTGTACGTAACGTAACCTTTCGCTTCTGCCCACGTGCGAACTCCCATCTAAGGTTTTCTTGCCTCTCGCTGATGCCGTCGCTCTGTCTTATCTTCTATGGTCGTCGGATAATGGAGGTATGGTGGATCCCGACCCTTGCCGGTGGGAGGGCTCCATTTTTAGATGATTTTCTGAATTTTGTTAAGGTTTGTGCCATGCTTAAGAAGATGAGGCGGCGGCGGCTTCTTGAAGATGGAATAAGGTCCTCCCCGTCTAGCCCCGTCTCAGTGATGTTTCAAGCATCGTTGGAAGGCGTGTGAAGGTTTGTCTTCGACGGATCTCGTGGGATCCGGTCGGCGTTTGTCTTCGGTGGATCCGACTAGATCCGGTCTTTGTTCGTCTACATCTGTGTGTTTGCAGGTTGGATCTTTCTGGTCTATGCTTTTCTTCATCGGCGGCGATTGCTGTTCTGGTGCGCTGGTTTTATGGAGCCTTAGCGCGACGACTTTCAACTGTCTAGTACAACAATGTTTGTCCGGCTCCGACAAGGGAAGAGCGATGACGACGACGCGTGTTCCGCTCACTTCAGTGTTGTAGTTGTCGTTAGATGGTCTACAGACCTAGATGTAAATTTTATTTCTAGTGTTCTTTGTGTTACATTGACAGTTGATGAATAGATCTAAATTTTTCTCGCAAAAAAAAGTTGTGACCCACTGCTGGTATCTCACGCATTCGCCGCCAGTGTAGCGTATTCATGGAGCTGCTTGTCATCCTAACTTGCGAGGGCCGCCACCCTGTTCACTTGGGTCAGGTGAAGCATTCTTTTCTTCATTGGTGTTACATGGATCGTCTTCAGTTTGAGTTAAATATACTGGAGTTGTCTCAACTTGTCCTGCGTGATTAGTTTGGTGTCTAAAATTATAAAATACAAAAAAATGATCCTTGAATTTGCCCGGTTATGTATATACGGTGTCTCTTCCGTATCCGAACATGCGTCCAGCCTGCGTGGCGTGCTAGCGTGTCAGTGACCCACTTGTAAGTGGTTGAGAACAGAAAAGGGCTGGGGTACTCCGTGCGCGAGGATTTTCTTTACAGAAACCTCTTATATTTATTTAATCACATAGAAAAGACCGCAAATACGAAAAATAAGATGGAAAGAAATCCTCATGGAGGGGTTTAAAGCCTGGCACCTCCTGGTCAACTACGGCTTGATCTGTCCACTCGGTCAAGATATACATTGCGTTCACCTATTAGCTAGAAAGCTATGTAAACACTTTTCACGTATCGCTATGTATATTTCTGGTAACAAAATTGAACATAAGAGATGAATTAGGGATTGAGATGAGATGGTGATGTTGAATATGTTGATAAAGGTTACCCTTCCTAAGATGGGAGAGTTGTTGGTGATGATGACGAAGATGATTTCGCCCTCCGGGAGGGAAGTCCCCCGACGGAATCGCTTCGCCGGAGGGCAAAAGTGCTCCTACCCAAGTTCCAGCTTGAGACGGCGGCGCTCCGTCCCGAAAGTTCTCTCCTCATTTTTTCTAGGTCAAAATGACTTATATACCAGAAGATGGACACCGGAGGTGGGCCAAGGTGAACACAACCCACCAGGGCACGCCTGAGCTCCCCGGCGCGCCTAGATGGGTTGTGCCCACCTGGTGGGCCCCCCTCTGGTACTTATTTGCTTCAATATTCTTCATATATTTCATAAACATTCTTCATGAAGTTTCACCTTGTTTGGAGTTGTGCAGAATAGGTAGCCTGACGTAGCTTTTCCAGGTTCAGATTTTAGCTACCGGAATTTCCCCTTTTTGTGTATACCTTGCATATTATGAGAGAAATGCATTAGAATTACTTCAGAAAGCATTATTATGGATAAAAACATCATAAAGAATAGTAGGAAAACATGATGCAAAATGACGTATCATATACCTACTGTTTTTGTGTGTTCACATGATTATGCTACTGTAGTAACCATGTTTTATAGCTTTTGTTTCAAGAAAGTGTCAAGTAAGACCTTTGGGATGGGCTACGGTGATAGTTGATTTGATCTTGCTGAAAAATAGAAACTTCTACGCTCAGGAAAATAATTCTTATTTTTAACAGAAGTGTGATAAAATATTGATTCTTTTTGAGAATATTAATAAACAAATTTCTCAGGCTTTCCTAATTTTTCAGAATTTTTGGAGTGACAAAAGTATACGAAGTTTCCAGATTACTACAGACTATTATGTTTTTAACAGATTCTGTTTTCATTGTGTTGTTTGCTTATTTTGATGAATCTATGAGTAGTATCTGAGGGTATGAACCATGGAAAAGTTTGGATACAGTAGATATAACACCAATATAAAATTATAATGAGTTCATAAAAGTACCCAAGTGGTGATTTGCTTTATTATACCAACGGAGCTTACGAGTTTTCTGTTGAGTTTTGTGTTGTGAAGTTTTCAAGTTTTGGGTAAAGTTTTGATGGACTACGGAATAAGGAGTGGCAAGATCCTAAGCCTGGGGATGCCCAAGGCACCCCAAGGTAATAATCAGGACAACCAAGGGCCTCGGATGGCATCCCCTCTTTCGCCTTCGTTCACCGGTAATCTTATTTGGAGCTATATTTTTATTCACCACATGATATGAGTTTTGCTTAGAGTGTCATTTTCTTTTATTAGGATTTTCTTGCTGTTATTTAGAGTAATGTTTTGCATCTTTTATTTCAATAAAAAGGTCAAGTATAGCCTTTACCATGCTTATTTTTCAAGTCTATATGTTGCTGTTTGAAAACAGAAAGTTTGCTGCTATGTTTTGAATATTGATGAATAGTCAAAACATGATAAAATCTTGTCATTTTTACACATTGAGTAACAAAAAATTATCTACAGTGTGGTAATTCTTCAGAATTTTTGGAGTTAAAGAAGTATGATTCCTCTTGCATTCTTTACAGACTATCATATTTAGAAAAATTGTTGTTCTGATTGCATTGTTTGCATATGTTTGCTTGTTTAATGATTCTATTTGAGGATAGGAGTGTTAAATATGCAGAGGCATTTAGTAGGCAATATCAAATTATAATTTTAGTGATTTTCTACAGTAGAGAATGATAAGGTTTTGCATGGATTTATACTAACTTATCTCACGAGTTCTTGTTGAGTTTTGTGTGGATGAAGTTTCTAAGAATAAGGGAAACCGTGACATGAGAGGAATTAAGGAGACAAAAGAGCTCAAGCTTGGGGATGACCAAGGCATCCCAAAATAATATTTCAAGAAGTCTCAAGTATCTAAACTTGGGGATGCCTCGGTAGGCATGCCACCTTTCTTCTTCAACAACTACCGGCCAATTTTGGTTGAGCCTAAGTTTTTTACTTCTTCACATGATATGTGCTATCCTTACAATGTCATTTTATTTTGTTTTGCTTGATGTTTGAATAAAGTACTTAAGATCTGAAATTCTTAAATGTTAGAGAGCCTTCACATAGTTACATAATTATTCGACTACTCATTGATCTTCACTTATATCTTTTGGAGTAGTTTGTCATTTGCTCTAGTGCTTCACTTATATGTTTTTATAGCGCGGGAGTGGTTTTATTTTGAAGAAATTATTGAACTCTCATGCTTCACTTATATTATTTTGAGAGTCTCTAAACAGCATGGTAATTTTCTTAGGTTATGAATTTAGTCCTAATATGATGGGCATCCAAGAGGGATATAATAAAAAAAATCATATAAAGTGCATTGAATACTATGAGAAGTATGATTCCTGATAATTGTTTTGAGATATGAGGATGGTGATATTAGAGTCATGCTAGTGAGTAATTGTGGATTGTAGAAATACATGTGTTAAGGTTTGTGATTCCCGTAGAATGCACGTATGGTGAAACGTTATGTAATGAAGTCGGAGCATGATTTATTTACTGGTTGTCTTCCTTATGAGTGGAGGTCGGGGAAAAGCGATGGTATTTTTCTACCAATCTATCCCCCTAGGAGCATGCGCGTAGTACTTTGTTTTGATGACTAATGGATTTTTGCAATAAGTATGTGAGTTCTTTATGAGTAATGTTGAGTCCATGGATATACGCACTATCATCCTCCCACCGCTAGCTTCTCTAGTACCGCGCAACTTTCACCGGTACCGTACACCCACCTTATACCTTCCTCAAAATAGCCACCATACCTACCTATTATGTCATTTTCATAGCCATTCCGAGATATATCGCCATGCAACTTTCCACCGTTCCATTTATTATGACACGCTTCATCATTGTGATATTGCTTTGCGTGATCATGTAGTTGACATCATATTTGTGGCAAAGCCACCGTTCATAATTCTTTCATACATGTCACTCTTGAGTCTTTGCACATCCCGGTACACCACCGGAGGCATTAATATAGAGTCATATTTTGTTCTAAGTATCGAGTTGTAATTCTTGAGTTGTAAGTAAATAAAAGTGTGATGATCATCACTATTAGAGCATTGTCCCAGTGAGGAAAGGATGATGGAGACTATGATTCTCACACATGTCGGGATGAGACTCCGGACAAAAAAAAAGTGGCCAAAAAAGAGAGAACCCAAAAAAAGAGAAAAAGAGAGAAGGGGCAATGCTACTATCCTTTTACCATACTTGTGCTTCATAGTAGCACCTTGATCTTCATGATAGAGAGTCTCCTATGTTGTCACTTTCATATAATAGTGGGAATTTTTCATTATAGAACTTGGCTTGTATATTCCAATGATGGGCTTCCTCAAATTGCCCTAGGTCTTCATGAGCAAGCGAGTTGGATGCACACCCACTTAGTTTCTTTTTGAGATTTCATACACTTATAGCAACAGTGGATCCGTTGCATGGCAATCCGTACTCACTCACATTGATATCTATTGGTGGGCATCTCCATGGCCCGTTAATACGCCTAGTTGATGTGAGACTATCTCCCTCTTTTTGTCTTCTCCACAACCACCATATTCTATTCCACCTATAGTCACTACTGCAGGATGCTACTAATGCGACACTACAATCAGAGACCCTTCGAGAAACTGTGTGTGATGCCTTAATTGCAAACGGTGGTGTATGAAAACCATCAGAAATGTATAAAACGTTTGCGATGTAGGACGCATCAAACACGGTTCAGATCTTAGTTGCGTGTGCGATGAAGGGCATACGGTTTAGTTCAATTAACTGTTTGCGGTGAGGAGGAACAAAAGAAATGGGCAGCCAAATGAAGGCGTGTGCGATACACAGCATACGGTTCACTCGGATGAACTGTTTGTGATTAGGCAACACAAAAGAAACGGGCAGCCAGATGAAGGTGTGTGCGATATACAACATACGGTTCACTCGGATGAACTGTTTGTGATTAGGCTACACAAAAGAAACGGTCAGCCAGATCAAGGTGTGTGCGATATATGGCATGCGGTTCATTTGAATGAACTGTTTGCGTTGACACAAGAAATCAGAAACGGTTCAACTTAACAAGACGTGTGTGTTGCGCGATGGGATTGCACGCGGTTCACTCGGCCCTTGTCGTCAGTGTGTGACCTCTGTGGCAACTGTTCGCTCCCCAGGCGCCTCTTCGTGTACCGTGCAACCGTCCACCGACTCTTCGCCTTTCCCTCTTGATTTGGAACTGTTGTCGCATGCTAGCTCTTCCTCCCTCCTCCATTTTCCTTCATCCTTCCTTCTGCCATTGTTTGATCATCTTCTCCATGGAGGGAACAAGCCGGAAACGACCCCGTTATTCTTGCCCCGATCTGAATGATGATGCGGTGGAGGAACTCATTGATCGGTGCCACGTCATCACCTCAGCTAGCATGGCAGGTTTTTTCAAGACCATTCTCGACTCAACTAATAACATCATCACAAGGAACCCAAGAGTCCAGGAGCGGTTTGATCTCCCCTATCTTCTTCGTCGTGACCCTGCTGACTGGCGCGGGGACGAGGGAAGCCTCGCCTTGTGTAAGTTGATGCCGCTTGATAATGATACGTATGATGTTAAGATGCCATCGCTTGAGGGCAAGGCTTGGGCACGCGCAAATGGAGATTGGGTTGTTTATATTGGGTACAACTGCGAGTAGGAACTTGTGAATGTGTACACTCGTCACCGGGTTCCACTCCGAAAAATCTCAGACAACTGCTCAGATGTTGAGTACACCGGAATTATACATGAGTTCAAATACGATCATGCTGACTGTTGTCTACGAAAGATAGCAATTTGTCGAGTTTCCAACCGCTCTTGGGGTTATAGAAATGCTTATGTTCTCACTATCTTCGACAAGCTTGTTGCCGTCCTTCATGGTACGACTCAATGGATATTGCTCAAAAATCAGTTTCTATACACGGATGAGTACTGTGATGCAATTCAATACGAGGGTCTTGTGTTTGCTGCCACCACTCATGGCACTGTTTTTGCATGGAATCCTCATGATTTCGGTATGTCTGTCTTCCACCGTAATTATAATTGTTTCATCCACATGCATGCATGTTAGCTAGTTTCCCTTTAGTAATTAACCTTCTTGTGTTTCCAAGGTCCTGTGAACATTCCACCACCTATAATTGAAAATTTTATTCACGAGCATGAGGACGAGCAAGACCCATATACTTAGTGGCGCCTGGCAACTTATTCTGATGGATTACCTCTTCTTGTCTGTATACGGGGCACTGCTGATGTTACTAAGGAAGCAGGTGTTGTCTCGTATGGTCGCATTCTCCCGACCTATTCCAACATCCATTGCAGGGTATTCGGGATGGATACTGGTGTACTAGCGCCAACACCTTCTCCCTGGTTCAGTATTGAAAGTCTTGGAGGAAACTCGCTCTTCCTTGGACAAAACTATCCAATGATGGTGGAAGGCGATCCAGCTGTTGTTGACACAACGTTACTACCATTTATGAGAAGCAGCTATATCTATACCTCGGACATTACTATGCTTCCCTACCGTCCTAATATGGGTATTGAAATAGGCCGCTTCAACCTAGATGATCAGTCCTGCGTTGGTCTCGATATTGACAGTAGTTGGCCCTTCCCAGAGAATCAGTTTTGGTTCAAAGCAAGCGTTTCCAACACCGACGAGTGGTTGAGCTGAAGTTCATTTCATCGATTTGTTATTTTTTGTGTGAGAAAAACTTTACTAGAATGTTTTGTTGGAAATGAACTATAATCCAGCGTGTATCCTCGTTGTTGTTGTGGGTTGATGACTTGTTGTATGTAATCAATGGTACATTTGCATATGCGTCCATGAACTAACGCCTACTAGTGGTGTCCATATGAACAGTGCTGGTGATTTTAGTTGCAAAAATTAGATAGTGCTAGTGATTTGTAGCTGCATATTTTGACAAATTGTGGTGTTACAAGGTTGACAAATGGCAATGTTACTAGATAAACAAATGTCAATCTTTTCCAGTTTGAGAAATGGCAACATACCAAAATGACAGATATGCAAATTTTACCCAATTGTTTATACGTGGTTGCACACGGGTCATGCAAAACAACCGTTTGCGTTGAAGGGATGTAGAAAACCTGCTCGGCACATTTTCCCTTGGCTTCCTGGGGAAGCTGTCGATTTGCATACGGGTGTTCTAACTAAAATGTTTGCGATGAGTGTTTTATATTTAAAATCCGTTGACGTTTTTTTAAACAAAATCATTTGATAAGTCTGTACATTAAGAGAGAAAAACGCAAGTTAGTTCAAACCATATCTTTTATTCAGTCACACTGCGAATTTATATTCATATGATCGAGAATTCGAGATACAGTATTAAACCCCAAAAAAACTATTTCCGGCGGCAACGGAGGCGGCGTGCCGCACCGTCATTGTCGTTGTCGTCCTCCGGGACGCTGTTGTTGAAGTCTTCAAGGCAGCACAAAATGTTCTTCACTTGTAAATCAAACATCATGTCGTCGCGCGATCGACGGGCGGGGCGCGGGAGGATGGCAACTGGCGCCGCTGAGAGGCAACGGTCGACGGCAGCGTCCCATGCTGCTGAGGCGGGGGGGGGGGGGGGGGGGGGGGGCGCACGCGCACGGGCACGGGCGTGGCGGGTGCAGCCAAACGCACGGGGACCGGCACCACGGTGGGTGGAGGGACGCGCACGGGCGCGACGGGTGCAACCAAACGCACGGGGGCCGGCTCCATGGTGGGTGGAGGGGCGTGCATGGGCACGGGCACGGGCGCTGGCGCTGGCATGTACACGAGCTCGTGCGGGTCCGCGGAGACCTCGCTGACGCCCGCGGCTTCCAGCTCTAAGATAGTGCTCGGCGACCAGCCCGTCAATGCTACGGGGATGGTCGCTGGCACGGGTGCGGGGACGGGAGCTGGGATGGGAGCGGGGGTAGCAACCGCCATGTTCAGCTCATTCTGGGCCATGTCCATGAGGCCCCATTCCTCCTTATTTTCTATCTCCTCCGACTCAGAGTCGACTTCAGCAAACTTGGAGACTAGTGGCAGATTATCATTATGCGCCATGGCGGTGGAGGTCTGCGGGGGGGGGGGGGGGGGGGGGGGGGGGGGGGGGGGGGGGGAGGATGGGAGGCGAACAGCAAGGCCGCCCGTATTAAACAGCGGATCGGGCATCATTAATGGAGAGGAAGGCGGGCGGCCATTGGAAGTCAAAGGGCTCGCTACCCAGTGAGCCTGCGTAGTGTACAGCTCGCACGCTTCCCGGTGAGCCTGCGCATAGGAGGACAGCTTGCATGCCTCTCGGTCAGCCTACGCACCGGACTGCGCTTGCACGCCTCCCGTTCAGTCAAGGTCAAGTAGCTGTCCGCACGGCACCTCCTACAGCCATTAAAACCAAGACACATGGCGTCACATGATTGGTTAATAGAACGCACATGGTTTAAATTATACAAACGTTTGAGATATTAAAGTGGTAGCTATTTTTTCAAAATGCCTTTGTTGGCTGTCATTATTTGAGTGCTCCTTCTCTCAAAATGGACACGAAAAATACCACATCATGTCGGGTGTCATTCCATGATAGCATGCCAAGTTTCATGAATTTCAGACGAGTTTTGGATTTACTAGAATTTTAAAACCAGGCATCTCAATGTTTTGTCGGCAATCAACGGTGCCCTGGTGTTTGAAATTCATTCCCATTTCTTGCATGGAACCTAAGAATGCACCCAAGGACACATATTTGATTTTTCAACCAATTTATATGCACTGGAGCATGTGCATGTAGTTCAAATTTGAATTATGCACATAAATGCGTTGAAAACTCGGTTAATGCATAAAAATGTCCAAAAGAACCCCCAAAATTACAAAAATTGACACAACACTCATGTTGTTCTATGTAGACACGAGAAATTTTTTGGAAGCAATAAGAGGCAGTGGATATCGTTTCGTCCCCAAAGCTGAGACGTTCCCTACTAAAACCATGATGCTTGTTGTTTGAAGCTCTGATTTGTGAGAAGCATATACCCAAACCTGCCCCAAACCGGACAAAAAAATTACCATGACATGTTGATGCCGCTCCATGAAAGCATGCCAGGTTTCATGAATTTCAAACGAGTTTTAGATTTACTAGAATTTAAAAACGAGGCATCTCAATGTTTTGCCGGCAATCAATGGTGCCGTGGTGTTTGAATTTCATCCCCACTTCTTGCATGGGACCTAAGCATGCACCCAAGGACACATTGATTTTTTCAACCAATTTGTATGCACTGGAGCACGTACATGTAGTTCAAATTTGAATTATGCACATAAATGCATTGAAAACTCAGTTAATGCATAAAAATGTCCAAAAGAACCCCAAAATTACAAAAATTGACACAACACTCCTGTTCTATGTTGACACGAGAAATTTTTTGGAAGAAATAAGAGGCAGTGGATATCGTTTCATCCCCAAAGGTGGGACGTTCCCTACCGAAACCATGATGCTTGTTGTGAGAAGCTCTGGTTTGTGAGAAGCATATACCCAAACCTGCCCCAAACCGGACAAATATTTTACCACAGGATGTTGATGCCACTCCATGAAAGCATGCCAAGTTTCATGAATTTCAGACAAGTTTTGGATTTACTATAATTTAAAAATGAGGCATCTCAATGTTTTGCCGACAATCAACAGTGCCCTGGTGTTTGAATTTCATTCCCATCTCTTACATGGGACCTAGAAATTCACCCAAGGATACACATGTGATTTTTCAACCAACCTTAGTGCATTGGAGCATGTGCTTGTAGTTCAAATTTGAATTATGCACATAAAATGCCTAGAAAACCCAGTTAATGCATTAAAAAAGGACAAACGAAGCCCGAAAAATTCCAAGATTGAACACAACACTCCTGTTGTTCTATGTTGACACTAGAAAAGTTTTGGAAGCAATAAGAGGCAATGGATATCGTTTCGTCCCCAAAGGTGGTACGTTCCCTACCGAAACCATCATGCCTATTGTGAGAAGCTCTGGTTTGTGAGAAGTTTATACCCGAACCTGCCCCAAATGGGACAAAATTTTCACCATGGCATGTTGATGCTGCTCCATGATAGCATGCCAAGTTTCATGAATTTCATACGAGTTTTGGATTTACTAGAATTTAAAAACCAGGCATCTCAACATTTTGCCGGCAATCAACAGTGACCTGGTGTTTGAATTTCATTCCCATCTCTTGCATGGGACCTAGAAATTCACCCAACGACACACATGTGATTTTTCAACCAACCTTAGTGCATTGGAGCATGTGCTTGTAGTTAAAATTTGAATTATGCACATAAAATGCCTAGAAAACCTAGTTAATGCATAAAAAAGGCCAAACGAACCCCGAAAAATTCCAAGATTGAGCACAACACTCCTATTGTTCTGTGTTGACACTAGAAATTTTTTGAAAGCAATAAGAGGCAACGGATATCGTCCCGTCCCCAAAGGTGGTACGTTCCCTATCGAAACCATCATGCTTGTTGTGAGAAGCTCTGGTTTGTGAGAAGCTTATACCCGAACCTGCCCCAAATGGGACAAAATTTTCACCACGGCATGTTGATGCCGCTCCATGATAGCATGCCAAGTTTCATGAATTTCATACGAGTTTTGGATTTACTAGAATTTAAAAACCAGGCATCTCAACATTTTGCCAGCAATCAACAGTGCCCTGGTGTTTGAATTTCATTCCCATCTTTTGCATGGGACCTAGAAATTCACCCAAGGACACACATGTGATTTTTCAACCAACTTTGGTGCATTGGAGCATGTGCTTGTAGTTCAAATTTGAATTATGCACATAAAATGCCTAGAAAACCCAGTTAATGTATAAAAAAGGCCAAACGAACCCTAGAAAATTCTAAGATTGAACACAACACTCCTGTTGTTCTATGTTGATGCTAGAAATTTTTTGAAAGCAATAAGAGACAACGGATATCGTCACGTCACCAAAGCTGGTGTGTTCCCTATCGAAACCATCATGCTTGTTGTGAGAAGCTCTGGTTTGTGAGAAGCTTATACCCGAACCTGCCCCAAATGGGACAAAATTTTCACCACGACATGTTGATGCCACTCCATGATAGCATGCCAAGTTTCATGAATTTCAGACGAGTTTTGGATTTACTAGAATTTAAAAACCACGCATCTCAACATTTTGCCGACAATCAACAGTGCCATGGTGTTTGAATTTCATTCCCATCTCTTGCATGAGACCTGGAAATTCACCCAATGACACACATGTGATTTTTCAACCAACTTTGGTGCATTGGAGCATGTGCTTGTAGTTCAAATTTGAATTATGCATATAAAATGCCTAGAAAACCCAGTTAATGTATAAAAAGGCCAAACGAACCCCAAAAAAATTCATTCCCATTTCTAACATGGGACCTAAGCATGCACTGAAGGACACAGATTTCAGTTTTCAACCAATTTGTGTGCACCGGAGCATGTGCATGTAGTTTAATTTTGAATTGTGCACCTGAAATGGCTAGAAAACCAGTTTAACGTATGAAATGTCCAAACAAACCCTGAATAATTCCAATTCTTTTATGACACACATACAGTTACATGTTCACTGCAGATAAAAGGTCTAGCAATTCAAACACCGTCCATTGCCGCTTTGACCCCATTTTGTAATTCAAATCAAGTAGATCCCACACAGTTTATTCTCACCAACCATGTGAGATGTAGTACAAAATATCTTGGAGCACCGTTGGTGTATAGTATGCCTATGGCTTACGCGAGAAGGTGCGTCGACTACAGTCCACAGCCGGCGTGTCAAGCACACTAGCTCGCTCCCCCAAAACTCCCGCCTCTGCATCCCACTCTGCTTCAGTCCCTTGATTCAAATTTTTAGTAGCCCCAACATTTTACTCCCGCCTCTGCATCCCTCGCAATCTCAAAAATATCTGCTCTCCCTTCATCCAAATTTTCAGTAGCCCCGCCTTGTTACTCCCGCCTAGTAAAATTTTCAGTTGCCGCAGTATTTCCTCAAACACAACCTTCGCTCACACAGACACACACAACCCTCGAAACCATTGGTAGGTCGCTGTCATCGCCGGTGCCTCCATCCTCAACCTCTGCCTGTGTGCCGGGGAGCTCGATTAGTGTAGGATCGAAAGTATGTCTAGAGGGGGGATGATTAGACTACTTGACTAAATAAAAATCTAGCCTTTTCCCAATTTTAGTTCTTGGCAGATTTTAGCAACTTTGGACAAGTCAAGAAATCTTAACACGATTCAAGCAAGCATGAAAAGAGTATATGAGCAGAGGAAAGTAAAGCATGCAACTTGCAAGAATGTAAAGGGAAAGGTTTGGAGGATTCAAATGCAATTAGAGACACGTATGTTTTTGTCGTGGTTCCGATAGGTGGTGCTATCGTACATCCACGTTGATGGAGACTTCAACCCACGAAGGGTAACGGTTGCGCGAGTCCACGGAGGGCTCCACCCACGAAGGGTCCACGAAGAAGCAACCTTGTCTATCCCACCATGGCCATCGCCCACGAAGGACTTTCCTCACTAGCGGTAGATCTTCACGAAGTAGGCGATCTCCTTGCCCTTACAAACTCCTTGGTTCAACTCCACAATCTTGTCGGAGGCTCCCAAGTTACACCTAGCCAATCTAGGAGACACCACTCTCCAAGAAGTAACAAATGGTGTGTTGATGATGAACTCCTTGCTCTTGTGCTTCAAATGATAGTCTCCCCAACAGTCAACTCACTCTCACAGGATATGGATTTGGTGGAAAGAAGATTTGAGTGGAAAGCAACTTGGGGAAGGCTAGAGATCAAGATTCATGTGGTAGGAATGGAATATCTTGGTCTCAACACAAGTGTAGGTGGTTCTCTCTCAGAAAATATAGGTTGGAAGTGTAGGTTCGTTCTGATGGCTCTCTCCCCGAATGAAGAGGTGGTGGAGGGGTATTTGTAGCCTCCACACAAAATCTAACCGTTACACATAACTTCCCAAACTCGGTGGAACCGAATGGTTAAACTCGCTAGGACCGATTCAGCAAAGCTAGTGACTATTAGGGTTTTCGGTGGGACCGACATGCAACTCGGTAGGACCGATATGATTAGGGTTAGGGCATAACTTAATCTCGGTGAGACCAATTTTGGTAATAAGATGACCAGAGAGTTGGTCAGGTAAACTCGGTGGGACCGATCGCTCATTTCGGTGAGACCGAAACGTTACGAAGGGAAAACAGAGAGTTTACATTGCAATCTCGGTGGGACCGATCGCTCGTCTCGGTGAGAACGAAATGTTACAAAGGGAAATAGAGAGATTACAGCCCCATCTCGGTGAGACCGAGATCCCTATCGGTGAGACCGATTTGCCTAGGGTTTGTGGCAGTGGCTATGACATTTGAAACTCGGTGGCGCCGGATAGGAAGAATCGGTAGGGCCGAGTTTGACTTTTGGTTTAGGTCATATGTGGATGTGAGAAAGTAGTTGAGGGTTTTGGAGCATATCAGTAAGCATTTTGAGCAAGATCCTCATTAAGCAACACCTCATCCCTCCTTGATAGTATTGGCTTTTCCTATAGACTCAATGTGATCTTGGATCACTAAAATGGAAAATGTAGAGTCTTGAGCTTTTAGCTTGAGCCAATCCTTTGTCCTTAGCATTTTGAGCGGTCCACTTTTCTCATCCATGCCATGCCAATCATTGAGCTTTCCTGAGATATTAATCTTGAAATAGCATTAGCTCAATGAGCTATATGTTGTTAGGAATTACCAAAACCACCTAGGGATAGTTGCACTTTCAATCTCTCGCTTTTTGGTAATTGATGACAACATATAGATCAAAGTTTCGACAAATGGTAATAAGAGTGGAAAACATTGTCGCTTTGAGAAGTATGTGAAAAGCAAGAGCTCCCCCTAAATTTGTGCATAGTTTAAGATTTGCTTTCGACTGCAAATGCACAAAGAGTTAGGATCATGGGTTACTCTTCCATGTCACATACATCTTGGTGGAGCGCTCAAAATGATAATAATTAAAATACATGCACTCATCACCAAGCAAAGTGAATGATCATATAAAAGGATAATGTCATCCAACAAGCATTTAAGGTAGCATATGATCAAACACATGATCATCCAAGCAAGCACAAAGTATAAAGTATCTCAACCAAGCAAATAAACAAAGTTTAACCACCAAACAAAAAGGAGAGAATAAAAAGCAACGATCTCTCTCGAAGCCTATGATCTATACATTTTCTCCCCCTTTGGCAATAAGTTACCAAAAAGTTCATAAAAATTCATAGTGCTACATCGACACTTAGGCTTGGTCTTCAGGTGGTGGTGTAGATGGAGCTGGTGGAGTAGGTGCTAGAGCTGGTGGCACTGAAGCTGTAGCTGGTGCAGATGAAGTAGCTCTAGCATCTGGAACAGGCACTGCAGCAGACCTCTGACCTCTGGGCACTCTAGCAAAAGCAGCAGTGGTTATCTTGCCCTTCTTCTCCTGCACTTCATCCTGAAGTTGCTCAACGACTGACTAAATCTCAGTGACCTTCACATCTAAGTCATAGAACTTCTGCTCCACGATCCTCTCCAGTCTCTCCTGGTTTTGAGTCAGGGTAGCCAATCCCTTCTCAATCCTCAGGGTGGAGGCAATCAAGTAGCCAAGCTGTTCATGCGTGCTCTTCAGAAGATACTGAGATTCCTCTTCAGTGGTTGGCATCTTTGCAGCCTTTTCAGCCCTTGCCTTCTCCTTCTTGGCTTGTGCGTGCACAGAAGATGGTTCATTTTCATCCATCACCACAGTGTTGTCCTCAAAGTCTGGGTAGATGGGCAGGTGCTCCTTGTCCAGCAGATATGAGCCAGTGCCCATCTTGGAGTTAATCAGCTCCTGGATCTGTGGGGCATATCCACAACTCCTCTTCTGGTCTGCAGCTGTCCTCTTTATGGTTTCCACTATTAGGCTCATGACTTTGAACTTCTGTGGGACATCAAAGATGTGAAGCAAGTTAATTGTATGGCCTCTGATGATCTTGTGATCACCTGACTTTGGCAAGAGAGTGTGCCTGAGGATCCAGTTGATGGTTGGCAAGCCTGACAGAAGGTAATGTATAGATCCAAACTTGTGTGTCTCAAGAGCAGCATCTGGGATCTCCTTGTACATGTGTGCCATGGTGTTGTGATCCTTCTTCTTCTTGGCATAGACATCCAAGTCATCTTCACTCTCTTCTGGGGCATTGATCAACTTAGCCCATTCTGCAACTGTTGACTGGTACCTAGTACCTTCACACATCCAGACAATCCTTCCATCTGGGTAGAAGTGAGCTGTGGAGTAGAACTACATGATGAGCTCATCATTCCACTTTGTGAGCTTCTGAGCCACAAACTCAGCAACTCCACAAGCCTTGAAGCTGGCATATACACCAGGGAAGTGATCCTCATTTTCCTCAATGAATGTCCAATCGACCCAGCTCATGTCACACACTATGGGCTTCTTGTCAAGTAAGATAGTCTCATAGAAGTCCTGTTGTTCCTTTGTATGGAACCTGTAGTCCACAGCAGTCCTTCTCCTGGTGGCATATGGATCAGACTCTCTCCATAGCCTTAAACCAAAGTCCTCCCTGACTTTCATGTTCTCTGCAACTGGATGAGCATCATTGTGATCTGGAATTTTTGGCTTCAACTTCCTCAAGACAACAGAATCATCTTCTTCTTCCATTGCAGCTTCAGGCATTGGGGCCTTGTTCTTCTCTGCTGCAGGGATGTTCCTGGTGCTCCCCTTGGGTGCAGTTTTGGGTTTTGGAGTAGCTGGCTTAGGAGTTCCTTTGGGCTTAGATGGAGCAGCCCCTGATCTTATGGCATCTCCCATAAGCTTCTGAGCTTTGGGTGCTGGTGCAGCATCCTCTTCCTCTTCCTCTTCTTCAGAGTCTCTCATTATTGAAGATCTCCCAAGCACTCAGGCAGTGGTCTTCTTGACCCTTTCCTTTCTTTTCTTTTCTGCCACAACCTGCTCTTTGGGTACAGATCCCAAAGTCTCTTGAGTAGATGTTCTGGCTTTTGACATTGGAGCTCTCTTGGCAGGAACGTTTTGCTTCATCCGTGGCTTAGTGGCAGCAGTTGTGCCATATTCCTTTTTGAGCACTTTCCTCTTTGAGGTGGCTTCTTCTTCCTCAACCACATAGTCCTCATCCTCTGACTCTGAGGTTCTTTTCTTGCTGTCCCTGGTGGCAGCCTTTGGCAGATTGTTGGGTGTGCTCCTGCTTCCATCATCTGAGCTGCTAGAGGGACTAGTGCCCTCACTCAAGTGAACCTGCTCCTCTGACTTGTTCTGACTGTCACTCTGATCTGACATGATGCAAACACTAACAGCAGACCCTATGAATAGATTATAAATGAGGTAGAGTGGATGAGCATCACAAAGTATAGAGGTTTTTGCAAAAGAATGAGTTAAAAACTTAGTTTTAGTTTTCCACAGAAAGCATTTAGGATCTACCGATTTGCAAACTCGGTGAGACCGAAGCAACTTTTGGAACCTAAACTAGTGAACTTGGTCAGACCGAGTCACAGTTTGGTGGCACTGAGACTTCTAGGGTTTCACAAAGTGCTGAACTAGGTCACACGGATTTGCAATTTTCGGTCAGACCGAGAATCACATGTGCAATGGCCTGAGCCAAATCGGTGGAACCGATTTCATCAACTCGGTCGGTCCGAGATGGTTTCGGCGGAAACCTAACCCTAAATTTTCAATTCACGACTAAACTACGGAGTGTTTACGATGGATAGAATGATCTCAATCGTGGCAAGATACATGGTAAAGCAATGTGCTGGGGAATCGGAGTTTAGAACAGCACAAAGATCAAGTCCATACCCTAGTTCGGCGATGAACTTGCTACGGCGACAACGGCGGAGAAGATCCCGTTGACGGCGGTGGAGACCAGCGACAGGAGGCGGCTAGCGATGAGGAGGATGATCCGGAGACCCAGGGAGGCAGAGCAAGCTAAGCGCGGGCGAGGAGGTTCGGAAAGTTTTCCAAAATTTGACCCATGGATATATATAGCCTGACCCTGTCGGTGTGACCGAGTGGAACAACTCGGTGGCACCGAGATTCATAACTGCAAGCAGTTACTGAAACTCGGTGTGACCGAAAAGTTCAAATCAGTTGCACCGAGATTGAAAACCTAGATCGACTTAGTGATCTCGGTATGACCGAAATGGATGAATTAGTCAGACCGAAACTCACAAAGAAGTTTTGGCAGTTTAAGTCTATGACGAATCGGGGACTCCGAGTGCTCCTCACACAGAGTGGTTCGAATCTGACTTGATCAAACTTTGTGATGCAGCATGAATAGAGTTTGAGACGAGAAAAGCATAGATAGCTAGAGAAGGTTCTTAGGCATTCTTGTCCATCCACTTGGCAAGAGAAAAAGAACCCAATCAATCAAAACAACAAGTGGATGTCCTCGAATGAGTAAATTATGCAACCAACATGCTCACATAATAAAATGACAAATGAAATATGTGGCAAAGCATGAACAAACAATTCTAGCATCTATCAAGCAATTGGCGATGACTAAGTCACCTATATATGTGTATATTGACTTAGGAGTCAAATGAGAACATTTGATCATAGGTCATACTCATCGTTTAAGCACAAGTGGGGTTACCACTTTTACATAAAGCGTTGTTGTGTTCACACCATTATAGTTGCTTTAGCTCAATTCTTAGAGTAAAGCTCCCCCTAGATGTGAGATCCCCCCTAAGAGGGATGAACTAACCTTGGGTTTTGTCGATGATGACTTCATGTAGGTGTTGAAGATGTGGATGCTCTAAGTTGATGTAGATCATTCGGAGCTATCCTTTGGAGTGAGTTGCACTTTCAATACCTACACGGGTTAGTCCCACAAGGAACAAACAAGTATATCCATATACATAGAGTGATGCACACACAAGATGATGTCCATGGAAGCATTAGTTTACCTTGTGCCTTGTCTTACCAACAAGAGGGTTTGTGACTCCTTGAACTAGTGCAAGATGTGGAAGTTTATTGCACTTGTTCTTGCCAAAATGATAAGAGTGAAGTATGTTGGCGGAGTCACCCTGAAGAACTCTCTAGTTCTTCTTCTTTGGGATCCACACCATCTTGATGGGAATCCTCAGAGTTGTAGAGGTACTTGATGAAGTGGAACTTGATGTAGTCTTGGGAACCCACTTGACCAAGGCCTTAGGAGCTTCTTCAAATGCATCAATTTCCTCTTGAAGCTTGTCCTTTCCTTTTTCCTTGTGGTCTTGTGGTGGAAGATCATCTTGAGCTTGTGTCCCTTTGAAGGAAGTAGGATCATACTTCTCTTGTTGAGGAACAAACTTCGTCTTGGGGTATTGATCTTCTTCCCACTCAACTCCATTGGCATTGAACTTTCGTTCAAAACCAATACCTTAATTCTTCCGGTGCCTTCCTTTCTTGCGTACAATTTCCTCGAATTGCTTACTCCCGGCAAGGCTCTTGTAAACACCTTTCTCTATGATTCCCTTCAATAAGCTATTTTCTTGCTCAAGTGTAACTTGGCTAATAGGATCATTAGTGGAATCAAGAGAACTACTAGAAGCAACAATATTGGATTTATCATGATTATTGTTACTACTAGAGGAAGAATCCTTCTTGTTCTTGTTACTAGACTTGACTTGAGGCATGTAAGTGGATAAGAGTAAACGCTTGTCAATGTAAGAAGAACTTTTCTTGCGAAGATCATCATTGATTGCCTTTAAGAACTCATGATCTTGCTCAAGATTGAGCTTCTCAAAACGTAATTTCTCATGAGTCCTTAAAAGTTCTCGATGATCTCCTAAGATAGTTTCATGAGCTATCTTAAGAGTGTTTAGTTCTTTAGTTAGAGACTCAATCTTCTCCTTATCATTGTCATTCGTTTTATCTTGATTAGCATGATTAATTGACGTTTCATCATAGTATTCATCACTAGAGTTGTCAACAAGTAAATCATCATCACCTAACAAGTCATCTTCATCACTATTGAAATCAACATACTCGGGGTGTGATACCTTTGGACCTTTGGCCATGAAGCATCTTCCAATTCCTTCATTTGGTGAATCAAATATGTCGTAGGAGTTGGTTGACACAAGTGCTAGACTGGCAACACCTTCATCTTGAGTATATTCGGAGTTGGAGTGATAGCTTCTCTCGGAGTGACTGTCGGAGTCGGAGCCGGATACCCATTCACCAACATGAGCTTGATGTCTTCGTTTTGTGTAGCTCCTTGATGACTTGTCCTTCCTTTACGAATCCTTGCTTCTCCGGGAGGGTCTTCGTTCATAACGATCATCCCTACTCCCTCTCTCCCTCGATGGTGATTCTTCTCTTCTACTTCTTCTTTTGGGAGAATCTTCTCTTCTCTTGTGGGGAGCCGTACACTCATTGGAGTAGTGTCCGGGTCTTCCACAATTGTAGCAGTTTCGCTCTTGACTAGAAGATCTTTTGTCATTGTAGGACCTTGACTTGGAACTTCTCTCTTTGCTTCTACTCTTGTAGAACTTGTTTAAGTTCATCACCATTAGGCTCAATTCTTCATTGAAGGTTTGTTTCTCACTTGATGATGTGGGAGCTTCACATGAGGCTTTGTAAGCACCACTTGACTTGTTATGGAGTTCCTCCTTATCCTTGAGGGACATCTCATGAGCAACAATTCTTCCAATGACTTTCGTTGGCTTGAGATCTTTGTAATTTGGCATCATTTGAATCAATGTGCATACGGTATCATATTTTCCATCCAAGGCTCTTAGGATCTTCTTTATGATGAATTTGTCGGTCATCTCTTCACTCCCTAAGCCGGCAATCTCATTTGTGATAAGAGCAAGCCTAGAGTATATTTCAGCGACACCTTCACCATCCTTGATTTTGAACTTGTCAAGTTGACTTTGAAGCACATCCAACTTGGATTCCTTGACGGAGTCGGTACCTTCGTGCATATCAATCAAAGTATCCCAAATTTCCTTTGCATTCTCAAGACGACAGATTTTGTTGAATTCTTCGGGGCACAATCCGTTGAAGAGGATATCACAAGCTTGAGCATTGTATTGCAGCATCTTCAACTCTTCCACGGTAGCTTCACGATTCGGTTCTCTCCCATCAAAGGATTCACCTTGCAAGCCAACACACACAATAGCCCAAACGGCGGGGTTATGTCCAAGAATATGCATTTTCATCTTATGCTTCCAACTAGCAAAATTAGTACCATCAAAGTAAGGACCTCTACGGTGGTAATTTCCCTCGCTAGACACCATACTCTCCTAGGTTGCGAAACCAACGCCATGACTTCCAAAAGCTATGAAAATCAAAGCAAATGGAGAACAAAGCTCTGATACCACTTGTAGGATCGAAAGTTTGTCTAGAGGGGGGGTGATTAGACTACTTGACTAAATAAAAATCTAGCCTTTTCCCAATTTTAGTTCTTGGCAGATTTTAGCAACTTTGGACAAGTCAAGAAATCTTAACACAATTCAAGCAAGCATGCAAAGAGTATATGAGCAGCGGAAAGTAAAGCATGCAACTTGCAAGAATGTAAAGGGAAGGGTTTGGAGGATTCAAACGCAATTAGAGACACGGATGTTTTTGTCGTGGTTCCGATAGGTGGTGCTATCGTACATCCACGTTGATGGAGACTTCAACCCACGAAGGGTAACGGTTGCGCGAGTCCACGGAGGCCTCCACCCACGAAGGGTCCACGAAGAAGCAACCTTGTCTATCCCACCATGGCCATCGCCCATGAAGGACTTGCCTCACTAGCGGTAGATCTTCATGAAGTAGGCGATCTCCTTGCCCTTACAAACTCCTTGGTTCAACTCCACAATCTTGTCGGAGGCTCCCAAGTGACACCTAGCCAATCTAGGAGACACCACTCTCCGAGAAGTAACAAATGGTGTGTTGATGATGAACTCCTTGCTCTTGTGCTTCAAATGATAGTCTCCCCAACACTCAACTCTCTCTCACAGGATATGGATTTGGTGGAAATAAGATTTGAGTGGAAAGCAACTTGGGGAAGGCTAGAGATCAAGATTCATATGGTAGGAATGGAATATCTTGGTCTCAACACAAGTGTAGGTGGTTCTCTCTCGAAAAATATAGGTTGGAAGTGTAGGTTCGTTCTGATGGCTCTCTCCCCGAATGAAGAGGAGGTGGAGGGGTATTTGTAGCCTCCACACAAAATCTAACCATTACACATAACTTCCCAAACTCGGTGGGACCGAATGGTTAAACTCGGTAGGACCGATTCAGCAAAGCTAATGACCGTTAGGGTTTTCGGTGGGACCGACATGCAACTCGGTAGGACCAATATGATTAGGGTTAGGGCATAACGTAATCTCGGTGAGACCGATTACACAAACTCGGTGAGACTGATTTTGGTAATAAGCTAACCGGAGAGTTGGTCGGGTAAACTCGGTGGGACTGATCGCTCATTTCGGTGAGACTGAAACGTTATGAAGGGAAAACAGAGAGTTTACATTGCAATCTCGGTGGGACCGATCGCCCATCTCGGTGAGACCGAAATGTTACAAAGGGAAACAGAGAGATTACAACCCCATCTCGGTGAGACGGAGATCCCTATCAGTGAGACCGATTTGCCTAGGGTTTGTGGCAGTGGCTATGACATTTGAATCTCGGTGGCGCCGGATAGGAAGAATCGGTAGGGCCGAGTTTGACTTTTGGTTTAGTTCATATGTGGATGTGATAAAGTAGTTGAGGGTTTTGGAGCATATCACTAAGCATTTTGAGCAAGATCCTCATTAAGCAACACCTCAACCCTCCTTGATAGTATTGGGTTTTACTATAGACTCAATGTGATCTTGGATCACTAAAATGGAAAATGTAGAGTCTTGAGCTCTGAGCTTGAGCCAATCCATTGTCCTTAGCATTTTGAGGGGTCCACTTTTCTCATCCATGCCATGCCAATCATTGAGCTTTCTTGAGATATTAATCTTGAAATAGCATTAGCTCAATGAGCTATATGTTGTTAGGAATTACCAAAACCACCTAGGGATAGTTGCACTTTCAAGTAGCCAATGGCCAAAAAGAGGTTTATCGCAGCCTTTTCGCCCGACGCCGGCGAGGTGTCCCCGTCGTCCTCCGCGGGCCTGATCCGCCGCTGCTGGTCCCCCGATCCGCCCACCGCCGCGCCCCTACGCCGGTTCGAGGACTTCCCCGACCTCCCGCGGACCCGGCAGCCGACAAAGTCCTACCTCAGGGTCCGGCAGTGGCAGTGGGGGACGTGGGTCACTGATATTACAGATCGAGAGACCCACACCCGCCGGTGGCTCGGTAGCTCCCACACGGCCGAGCTCGCGGCCATGGAGTACGACCGCTGGCTGGTTCGCTACCATGGCACGACGGCTAGGCTTGATTTCCCCTTCGGCACACGTCCGGTCCACCTCGTTCCCCCGGAGCCAGGGGTGGTGAGCTCAGCTATGGCGCGGGAGGACCACGAGGCGTGGGAGCGTCTCGAGGCCGAGGCCTGATACGTCCATTTCGCATCATGCTTTTATATTGATGTTTATTGCATTATGGTCCATACGTCTCTCTTATTTTACAAGGTTTACATGAAGAGGGGGATGCCAGTAGCTGGAATTCTAGGCTGGAAAAGGAGCAAATATTAGAGACCTATTATGCACATCTCCAAAAGTCCTGAAACTCCACGGGAGCACTTTTCAGAATATATATAAAATATTGGGCGCAAGAAGTACTAGAGGGGGCCACACCCTGGCCACGAGGGTGGGGGCCCGCCCCCTGCCTCGTGGGCTCCCTGGTGGCCCTCCGATGCCCATCTTCTGCTATATGAGGTATTTCGTCCGAGAAAAAATAATAAGCAAGCTTTTAGGATGAGACTCCGCCGCCATGAGGCGGAACCAATCTAGGGCTCCGACGGAGCTGTTCTGCCGGGGAAACTTCCCTACGGGAGGGGGAAATCATCACCATCGTCATCGCCAACGATCCTCTCATCGGGAGGGGGTCAATCTCCATCAACATCTTCACCAGCACCATCTCATCTCAAACCCTAGTTCATCTCTTGTATCCAATCTTTGTATCCAAACCTTAGATTGGTACTTGTGGGTTGCTAGTAGTGTTGATTACTCCTTGTAGTTGATGCTAGTTGGTTTACTTGGTGGAAGATCATATGTTCAGATCCATTATGCATATTAATACCCCTATGATTATGAACATGAATATTCTTTGTGAGTAGTTACGTTTGTTCCTAAGGACATGGGAGAAGTCTTTCTATTAGTAGTCATGTGAATTTGGTATTCGTTCGATATTTTGATGAGATGTATGTTGTCATCCCTCTAGTGGTGTCATGTGAACGTCAACTACATGACACTTCACCATTGTTTGGGACTAGAGGGAGGCATTGGGAAGTAATAAGTAGATGATGGGTTGCTAGAGTGACAGAACCTTAAACCCTAGCTTATGTGTTCCTTCGTAAGGGGCTGATTTGGATCCATATGTTTCATGCTATGGTTAGGTTTACCTTAATACTTCTGTTGTAGTTGCGGATGCATGCAATGGGGGTTAATCATAAGTGGGATGCTTGTCCAAGTAAGGACAGCACCCAAGCACCGGTCCACCCACATATCAAATTATCAAAGTACCGAACGCGAATCATATGATCGTGATGAAAACTAGCTTGACGATAATTCCCATGTGTCCTCGGGAGCGCTTTCCTTCATATAAGAGTTTGTCCAGGCTTGTCCTTTGCTACAAAAAGGATTGGGCCATCTTGCTGCACCTTATTTACTTTTATAACTTGCTACTCGTTACAAATTACCTTATCACAAAACTATCTGTCATTGATAATTTCAGTTCTTGTAGAGAATACCTTGCTGAAAACCGCGTATCATTTCCTTCTGCCCCTCGTTGGGTTCGACACTCTTACTTATCGAAAAAGCTACAATAGATCCCCTACACTTGTGGGTCATCAAGATTCTTTTCTGGCACCGTTGTTGGGAAGTGAAGCGCCTTTGGTAGGTGGAATTTGGTAAGGAAAAATTTATATAGTGTGCTGAAATTTACTGTCACTTGTTACTATGGAAAGTAATCCTTTGAGGGGCTTGTTCGGGGTATCTTCACCCCGACCGGTAGAGCAAATAGTTGCTCCTCAACCTACTGAACCTACTGAAAATGTTTACTTTGAAATTCCTTCGGGTATGATAGAGAAGCTGCTAGCTAATCCTTTTGCAGGAGATGGAACATTACATCCCGACTTACACTTAATCTATGTGGATGAAGTTTGTGGATTATTTAATCTTGCAGCTATGCCTGAGGATGTTATCAAGAAGAAGGTCTTCCCTTTATCTTTGAAGGGAGATGCATTGACATGGTATAGGCTATGTGATGATATGGGATCATGAGACTACAAACGGTTGAAATTGGAATTCCATCAGAAGTTTTATCCTATGCATCTTGTTCATCGTGATCGTAATTATATATATAATTTTTTGCCTCGTGAAGGAGGAAGCATCGCTCAAGCTTGGGGGAGGCTTAAGTCAATGTTATATTCATGCCCCAATCATGAGCTCTCAAGAGAAATGATTATTCAAAACTTTTATGCTCGACTTTCTGACAACAATCGCTCCATGCTCGATACTTCTTGTACTGGTTCCTTTATGATGAAGACTATTGAATTCAAATGGAATTTATTGGAGATAATTAAACGCAACTTTGAAGATTGGGATCTCGGAGAAGGTAAGGATTCAGGTATAACACCTAAGTTTGATTGTGTTAAATCTTTTATGGATACCGATGTTTTCCGTAAATTTAGCACTAAATATGGACTTGACTCTGAGATAGTAGCTTCTTTCTGTGAATCCTTTGCTACTCATGTTGATCTCCCTAAGGAGAAGTGGTTTAAATATCATCCTCCCATAGAAGTAAAAGTAGTTGAACCTATTAAAGTTAAAGAAAAGACTATCACTTATAATGATCCTATTGTTCCTACTGCTTATGTTGAGAAACCACCTTTCCCTGCTAGAATAAAGGATCATGCTGAAGCTTCAATTGTGGTTCGTAAAAGTAATATTCGAACTTATGCACCCCTGAGCAAGTTAAAGTTGAACCTAATATTGCTATTGTTAAAGATCTCTTGGCTGATAATATTGATGGGCATGTTATTTACTTTTGTAATGAGACTGCTAGAATTGCTAAACCTGGTGCTAAAGATAAACATAGACCTGTGGTAGGCATGCCTGTTATTTCTGTTAAAATAGGAGATCATTGTTATCATGTCTTGTGTGATATGGGTGCTAGTGCTAGTGCAATACCTATTTCCTTATACAAAGAAATTATGCATGATATTGCACTAGCTGAGATAGAAGATATCGATGTTACCATTAAGCTTGCTAATAGAGATACTACTTCACCAATTGGGATTGTTAGAGATGTTGAAGTCTTGTGTGGGAAGGTTAAATATCCTGCTAATTTTCTTGTTCTTGGTTCCCCAAAAGATAGCTTTTGTCCCATTATATTTGGTAGACCCTTCTTGAATACTGTCAATGCTAAGATAGACTACAATAAGGATATTGTTTCTGTTGGTTTAGGGGATATGTCTCATGAGTTTAATTTTGCTAAATTTAGTAGACAACCCCGTGATGAGAATTTGCCTAGTAAAGATGAAATTATTGGTCTTTATTCTATTGCTGTGCCTCCTACTGATCCTTTAGAACAATATTTACTAGACCATGAAAATGATCTGTTCATGAATGAAAGAAGGGAAATAGATGAAGTATTCTTTAAACAGGGACCTATTCTGAAACACAACTTGCTTGTTGAAATCCTAGGGGATCCTCCTCCACCGAAGGGTGATCCCGTGTTTGAGCTTAAACCATTACCTCATACTCTTAAATATGCTTATCTTGATGAAAAGAAGATATATCCTGTTATTATTACCGCTACCCTTTCAGAGAAGGAGGAAGAGAAATTATTGAAAACTCTAAAGAAGCATCGTGCTGCTATTGGATATACTCTTGATGATCTTAAGGGCATTAGTCCTACTATATGTTAACACAAAATAAATTTGGAGAAAGACGCCAAACCAGTTATTGATCACCAACGACGGCTGAATCCAAAGATGAAAGAAGTGGTAAGAAAAGAAATACTAAAGCTCCTTGAGGCAGGTATAATTTATCCCGTTGCTGATAGTCAGTGGGTAAGTCTTGTGCATTGTGTCCCTAAGAAGGGAGGTATCACCGTTGTTCCTAGTGATAAAGATGAATTGATCCCGCAAAGAATTATTACAGGTTATAGGATGATAATTGATTTCCGCAAATTAAATAAAGCTACTAAAAAGATCATTACCCTTTGCCTTTTATTGATCAAATGCTAGAAAGATTATCCAAACATACACATTTTTGCTTTTTATATGGTTACTCTGGTTTCTCTCAAATACCTGTGTTAGCTGATGATTAAGCAAAGACCACTTTTACTTGCCCTTTCGGTACTTTTGCTTATAGACGTATGCCTTTTGGTTTATGTATTGCACCTGCTACCTTTCAAAGATGCATGATGGATATATTCTCTGACTTTTTTGAAAAGATTTGTGAGGTATCCATGGATGATTTCTCCGTTTATGCATCCTCTTTTGATGATTGCTTGAGCAACCTTGATCGAGTTTTGCAGAGATGTGAAGAAACTAATCTTGTTCTGAATTGGGAGAAATGCCACTTTATGGTTAATGAAGGTATTGTCTTGGGGCATAAAATTTCTGAAACAGGCATTGAAGTTGATAAAGCTAAAGTTGATGCTATTGAAAAGATGCCATGTCCCAAGGACATTAAAGGTATAAGAAGCTTTCTCGGTCACGCTGGTTTTTATAGGAGGTTCATTAAGGACTTCTCAAAAATTTCTCAGCCTCTGACTAATCTATTACAAAAATATATTCCTTTTGTCTTTGATGATGATTGTGTAGAAGCATTTGAAATACTTAAGAAAACATTGATTTCTGCACCTATTGTTCAGCCACCTGATTGGAATTTACCCTTTGAAATTATGTGTGATGCTAGTGATTATGTTGTAGGTGCTGTTCTAGGGCAAAGAGTTGATAAGAAATTAAATGTTATTCAATATGATAGTAAAACTCTAGACAATGCCCAGAGAAATTATGCTACCACTGAAAAAGAATTTTTAGCAGTTGTTTTTGCTTGTGATAAGTTCAGACCTTATATTGTTGATTCTAAAGTAACTATTCACACTGATCATGCTGCTATTAAATACCTTATGGAGAAGAAAGATGCTAAACCTAGACTTATTAGATGGGTTCTCTTGCTACAAGAATTTGATTTGCATATTATTGATAGAAAGGGAGCTGAGAACCCCTTTGCAGACAACTTGTCTAGGTCAGAAAATGTTCTTGATGACCCACTACTTATTGATGATACCTTTCCTGATGAACAATTAGCTGTCATAAATGCTTCTCGCACTGCTCCATGGTATTTTGATTATGCTAATTACATTGTTGCTAAATTTATACCACCTAGTTTCATATACCAACAAAAGAAAAAGTTTTTCTACGATTTAAGACATTACTTCTGGGATGACCCACACCTTTATAAAGGAGTAGATGGTGTTATTAGACGTTCTATAACTGAGCATGAACAGGAACAAATCCTATGCAAGTGTCACTCTGAAGCCTATGGAGGACACCATGCTGGAGATAGAACTGCACACAAGGTATTGCAATCCGGTTTTTATTGGCCTACTCTCTTCAAGGATGCCCATAAGTTTGTCTTGTCTTGTGATGAATGTCAAAGAATTGGTAATATTAATAGATGTCAAGAAATGCCTATGAATTATTCACTTGTTATTGAACCATTTGATGTTTGGGGCTTTGATTATATGGGACCTTTTCCTTCCTCTAACGGGTATACACATATTTTAGTCGTTGTTGATTACATTACTAAGTGGGTAGAAGCTATTCCAACTAGTAGTGCTGATCATAACACCTCTATTAAGATGCTTAAAGAAGTTATTTTCCCGAGGTTTGGAGTCCCTAGATATTGAATGACTGATGGTGGTTCACACTTTATTCATGGTGCCTTTCGTAAAATGCTTGCTAAGTATGATGTTAATCATAGAATTGCATCTCCTTATCACCCACAGTCTAGTGGTCAAGTAGAATTAAGTAACAGATAGCTCAAATTAATTTTGCAAAAGACTGTTAATAGATCTAGAAAGAATTGGTCCAAGAAACTTGATGATGCATTATGGGCTTATAGAACTGCATATAAAAATCATATGGGTATGTCTCCGTATAAAATGGTTTATGGCAAGGCATGTCACTTACCTCTTGAGCTAGAACATAAGGCATATTGGGCCATTAAAGAGCTCAATTATGATTTCAAACTTGCCAGTGAGAAGAGGTTATTTGACATTTTCTCACTTGATGAATGGAGAACCCAGGCCTATGAGAATGCCAAACTATTTAAAGAAAAAGTTAAAAGATGGCATGACAAAAGGATACAAAAGCGTGAGTTTAATGTAGGTGATTATGTATTGCTATACAACTCTCATTTAAGATTTTTTGCAGGCAAACTTCTCTCTAAATGGGAAGGTCCTTACGTTATCGAGGAGGTCTACCATTCCGGTGCCATAAAAATCAACAACTGCGAAGGCACAAATCCGAAGATGGTGAACGGTCCAAGAATCAAACATTATATCTCAGGTAATCCCATAAATGTTGAAACTAATATTATTGAAACCGTAACCCCGGGGGAATATAGAAGGGACACTTTCTGGAATGTTTCAGACTCCAAAAAGGAATAGGTACGTGGTACGGTATGTAAACCGACTCCAAAACAGTTCTAATGGCAATATTTCTTAGTTTTGGAACATTTAAGAAAATAGGAAAACAAGAAGCAGTCCGGGAAGGACATGAGGCTTCCACGAGGGTGGAGGGCGCGACCTACCCCCCTGGGCGCGCCCCCTGCCTCGTGGGCACCTTGTGTGCTCTTCGGACTCCGTTTTCTTGCAAGATACTTCTTTTGGTCGGTAAAAATTCATTATATAATCTCCCGAAGGTTTTGACCACCGTACCTTGCAAATATCCCATGTTCTTGTTTCGAGCTTTTTTTTGTCAGGGTTGTCAAGGTCAGGCATCATGTCGTCCCCCTCCTCCAACAATGGTGACAACGATGCTTGGCTAATGAAGATAGAACTGAAGATGGAACAACCTATGGAGATCAAGAAGGATGAAGGGATCAAGAAGACCACAGAGGACCAAGTTCCGGCAGTAGAAGACATCCTTCACCTTGATCACAATCTTCTTACCCCAACTGAGATTGAAGCTTTCAAGATGATTGAGTTAGCTCGTATACAAAACAAGTATCTCACGCGTGAAAATATTTTGTTGAAGGAGCATATAATCACACTCAAGGGCATTATCCGCAAGTTGGAGGACCTCCTACGCTCGATGTGCGACTATCCATCATCAACAACTCCACCTTCTTCACCAACAAAGAAGAACTGAGTATCTCGTATGGGCACTCCCCTTGGCAACTGCCAAGCTTGGGGGAGTGCCCCGGTATCGTATCACCATCACTTTTATCTCTACCATTTTTCTTAGTTCGATCCTTTTATTAATATCTTGATCCAGTAGAATAAATTTTAGTATGATCTAGTTGTGAGTTTTGTTTTATGATCCTTCTATGTAATCGAGTCCGTGAGCTATATATAATAAAGATTAGTGTTGAGTCAAGGGCTTGATTATTTTGCTATGATCTTGAGGGAATTAAATAAAATAAAAGAGAAGAAATAAAAAGAAATAAAGAGAACATATGGATTTTATGGAGAGTAATGAGCTCACATATAAAGAGTATGATGAATAAAAGTTGTTGAGAGTTGACAAACATAGTTTTGGTCATCGTTGCAATCAATAGGAAGTAATAAAGAAAGAGAGGTTCACATATAAATATACTATCTTGGACATCTTTTATGATTGTGAGCACTCATTAAAGTATGACATGCTAAGAGTTGACGTTGGACAAGGAAGACAACGTAATGGGTTATGTTTTCTTACATCTGAGATAAATTGTATTGTCATGGATCATCCAACATTTTGAGCTTGCCTTTCCCTCTCATGCTAGCCAAGTTCTCTGCACCAAGTAGAAATACTACTTGTGCTTCCAAATATCCCTAAACCCAGTTCTACCATGAGAGTCCACCATATCTACCTATGGATTGAGTAAGATCCTTCAAGTAAGTTGTCATCGGTGCAAGCAATAAAAATTGCTCTCTAAATATGTATGACTTATTAATGTGGAGAAAATAAGCTTTATACGATCTTGTGATGTGGAAGAAATAAAAGCGACGGACTGCATAATAAAGGTCCATATCACAAGTGGTAATATAAAGTGACGTTCTTTTGCATTAAGATTTTGTGCATCCAACCATAAAAGCGCATGACAACCTCTACTTCCCTCTGCGAAGGGCCTATCTTTTACTTTTATCTTCTACCTTACATAAGAGTCATGGTGATCTTCACCTTTCCTTTTTACATTTTATCCTTTGGCAAGCACAATGTGTTGGAAAGATCCTAATATGTATAGCTAACTATATGTGAGTCTTCATGAACTATTATTGTTTACATTACCCTTGAGGTAAAGCATTGGAAGGCAAAACTATAAGCCCCTATATTTCTCTGTGTCCAATTAAAATTTCATACCCATAAATATTGCCTGAGTGTTAGCAATTATGAAATACTAAAAGATGGTTGAGTATGTGGACCTGCTGAAAAGCTCTTATATTGACTCTTTCCTATGTTATGATAAATTGCAATTGCCTCAATGACTGAGATTAGAGTTTGTTGGTTCTCAATGAAGTTTAAGATTCATACTTGAAATTGTGATTGAATTGTTACTTTAGCATAAGAGATCATATGACAATATATACATATGTTGCTGTTCTAAGAATGATCATGATGCCCTCATGTCCATATTTTATTTTTATCGACACCTCTATCTCTAAACATATGGACATATTTTTCAATTTCGGCTTTCGCTTGAGGACAAGCGAGGTCTAAGCTCGGGGGAGTTGATACGTCCATTTTGCATCATGCTTTTATATCGATATTTATTGCATTATGGGCTGTTATTACACATTATGTCACAATACTTATGCCTAATCTCTCTTATTTTACAAGGTTTACATGAAGAGGGGGATGCCGACAGCTGGAATTCTGGGTTGGAAAAGGAGCAAATATTAGAGACCTATTCCGCACATCTCCAAAAGTCCTGAAACTCCACGGGAGCACTTTTCAGATTATATAAAAAATATTGGGCGCAAGAAGTACCAGAGGGGGCCACACCCTGGCCACGAGGGTGGGGGCGCGCCCTACCCCCTGGGCGCGCCCCCTGCCTCGTGGGCTCCCTGGTGGTCCTCTGATGCCCATCTTCTGCTATATGGGGTCTTTCATCCGAGAAAAAATAATAAGCAAGCTTTCGGGACAAGACTCCGCCACCACGAGGCGGAACCTTGGCGGAACCAATCTAGGGCTCCGGCGGAGCTGTTCTGCCGGGGAAACTTCCCTCCGGGAGGGGAAATCATCACCATCATCATCACCAACGATCCTCTCATCGGGAGGGGGTCAATCTCCATCAACATCTTCACCAACACCATCTCATCTCAAACCCTAGTTCATCTCTTGTATCGAAACCTCAGATTGGTACCTGTGGGTTGCTAGTAGTGTTGATTACTCCTTGTAGTTGATGCTAGTTGGTTTACTTGGTGGAAGATCATATGTTCAGATCCATTATGCATATTAATACCCCTATGATTATGAACATGAATATGATTTGTGAGTAGTTACGTTTGTTCCTAAGGACATGGGAGAAGTCTTGCTATTAGTAGTCATGTGAATTTGGTATTCGTTCGATATTTTGATGAGATGTATGTTGTCATCCCTCTATTGGTGTCATGTGAACGTCGACTACATGACACTTCGCCATTGTTTAGACCTAGAGGGAGGGATTGGGAAGTAATAAGTAGATGATGGGTTGCTAGAGTGACAGAACCTTAAACCCTAGTTTATGCGTTGCTTCGTAAGGGGCTGATTTGGATCCATATGTTTCATGCTATGGTTAGGTTTACCTTAATACTTCTGTTGTAGTTGAGGATGCTTCCAATGGGGGTTAATCATAAGTGGGATGCTTGTCCAATTAAGAACAACACCCAAGCAGCGGTCCACCCACATATCAAATTATCAAAGTACCGAACGTGAATCATATGATCATGATGAAAACTAGCTTGATGATAATTCCCATGTGTCCTCGGGAGCGCTTTCCTTCATATAAGAGTTTGTCTAGGCTTGTCCTTTGCTACAAAAAGGATTGGTCCATCTTGCTGCACCTTATTTACTTTTATTACTTGCTACTCGTTACAAATTGCCTTATCACAAAACTATCTGTTACCGATAATTTTAGTGCTTGCAAAGAATACCTTGCTGAAAACCACTTATCATTTCCTTCTGCTCCTCGTTGCGTTCGACACTCTTACTTATCGAAAAGGCTACGATAGATCCCCTACACTTGTGGGTTATCAAGGCCGCCGACGAGGCCTACATGTAAGAGCTCCACCAGCAGCACCCCAAGCTCGTGGAGGCAGAGCGGGCGATCTTTGCTGGCGTGGAGGGCGGCGAGGTTATCGCGCTCTCCTCATATGACGAGGTCGAAGGCGGCGAGGACGGTGGCGCGGAGGGCGGCGAGGTTATTGTGCTCTCCTCTAATGATGAGGTCGAAGGCGGCGACGATGGCGGCGTGGAGGGCGTCGAGGTGGGCCCCGACGACGAGGAGATCAACATCGAAGAGTGGAGGAGTGCCTTCCCCAATGACCCCGATGATGGTACTGGCCCGGACCCGGCTCGTGGCACACCGTACATGACGAGGAAGGATTGGTTCGACCTCTACTTCAACCGAAAGTAGTTTAGCTTAGTTTAAATTTATGTTTTATGTTCGGTTATGCAAAACTATCTATGTTTATGTTTGAATGCATGCTACTTTCGGTTGAACCTGCTTTGAACTTGATCAAATTGAAGTTTACAACCTAAAGTTTAGGGGATCGACTAGAAAAGGCCAAAATTGCTGGAGTATATATATATCCACTAAGGGTTTTAGTCCTTTAACTTTTTAAGGATCACCTAGAGATGTCCTTATGACTTGTTTATTTCAGTTCTTCACAATGTGATGCTCTATATGTGCAACTATTTGCTGTGCAGTTCAATTTCATCAATAACAGTTTCAATAATACCACTATGAATTACGATATTTGATTGCTATTAAGGATATTGCAGTTAACATGCCTTTTCATTTTGCAAATGTTGTTTAGCAACATGCATTGTACTGAATGACTAAATATGCAATCCCAGGCTACATAGCAACAAGGAAGAGTGTTACCTTAATGTTCTTATGATGTCTAGATATACATGTAATAAAATCTTATATAATGGGATGGATGGAGTGTTGTACTACATCATTTTTCAATTGTTGTTTAGCTTCTAATATTAACTTGGTGCTTTTAGGTACATATATCATTGCCAAAGATCCACATTTCGGCCCTTTCTACGTATGGGGCAATGAGATATTCATGAACCAGCATCAAGTGAGGAAACTGATAAAGATTGTTACTAGAATGGGTCAAAAGATGTCAATCAAACTATTTTTTTTACACTTTATGCAAGACAATAGTGAACTGCAGGATGGTAAGTAAGAACCCTGTAGCCTTATTTTTACTGCCCGTAATGAGTTGTGTTAGATGACAATATCTGAACCTTTTTTATTTTGAAGTGGATCCTGAAGCAGTTTACTCAAGATTATCGCTCAAACTACATGATTGGCAGCCGGCCATCACAAGGGGTTGGACTAGAGTCCTGCATGCCTTCTGCATCCAGGAGAGCACAATAGGGCCATTCCGCTTCACCTTGTTCAGCAACTGGAATGTCTGTCACCTCTTTCTTTACCATCTGTAATAGTACAAGTATAGAACCCTAGTACATCATTCTTTTTTTGGTGCTTCTGTAATTCTTAAACATATGTACCTGTGAATCGAATAATGCATTGGTTGTTTGAACCTGATGGATATGAATAAAGCTATAGCCTACTTTCAAGTTTAAATTAGGTAAAATTTTAAATAGCAGCAATTAAATTAGGGAGAAATTACGTTGTGCAGGTCATTATAGCACACACGGTTGGTAAAACACAAATGTTTGCGATATACACCATAATCCGAGATGGTTCACAGAGAGGAAACGTGTGCAAGCATGCACACAGTTGCCGTTCGCAAAGAGTGTGTGATGTCAGACACTATCACATATGGTGTCGGGAAACTAAATGTGTGTGATTGTCTACCTATCATACATGGTTTATAATCATGAATTGTTTGTGATGTGCCAGGCATCCTAAATCTCCCGTGCCTGGAATCTGCATAGAATTTGCCTGGAAAGCTCCCGTGCCTAGAATCTGCCTGGTTTTAGGTAGGACCACAAAACTCTGACTGTGATAGCAATGCGAGCTCAAACGAGTAGCAAGGATGAAGCATTTGGCATATTCGAGATATCGGAAACGGTTATACAAGGACAACTGTATGCATCAAGGATCGCTATCCTCGACAGTTTCTGGGTCGTGTGGGAAGGACCCCCCTATCGCCCACACTCACTTGGAGACGGTTCCATATGCCGTCGCGGAAAGGGGTTGAAACCGTTTGTTTAGGACCGACGCGCACTAGTGAGTGCTATGTCCATGGCTCACGCTTATTGCATGAAAGTTTAAAAGGTTTGAGAACATCAAAAGTATGAAACAATTGATTGGCATGTCATCGGGGTTGTGCATGATTTGAATATTTTGTGTGATGAAGATGGAGCATAGCCAGACTATATAATTTTGTAGGGATAGCTTTCTTTGGCCATGTTACTTTGAGAAGACATGGTTGCTTTATTAGTTTGCTTAAAGTATTATTGTTTTTATGTCAATATTAAAATTTTGTTTCGAATCTTATGGATCTGAATATTCTTGCCACAATAAAGAAGATTACATTGATAAATATGTTAGGTAGCATTCCACATCAAAAATTCTGTTTTTATCATTTACCTACTCGAGGACGAGCAGGATTTAAGCTTGGGGATGCTTGATACGTCTCCAACGTATATATAATTTTTTTATTGTTCCATGCTATTATATTATCCATCTTGGATGTTTTATATGCATTTATATGCTATTTTATATGATTTTTGGGACTAACCTATTAACCTAGAGCCCAGTGCCAGTTTCTCTTTTTTCCTTGTTTTTGAGTTTCGCGGAAAAGGAATATCAAACGAAGTCTAATTGACCTGAAAATTTATGGAGAATATTTTTGGAAAATATAAAAAATACCGGAATGACAAGATATTGGAGAAGAGTCATGAGGCCACCACAAGGATGGAGGGCCCCCCCCTAGGGCATGACCTCCATCCTTGTCATCGCCTCGTGGACCCCCTGACTTGTTCCCGATGCCAAAAATTCCTATAAATATAGAAACCCCCAGAAATAAACCTAGATCGGGAGTTCCGCTGCCATAAGCCTCTGTAGCACGAAAAACCAATCGGGAGCTCGTTCCGGCACCCTGCCGGAGGGGAAAACCATCATTGGTGGCCATCTTCATCATCCCAGCGCTCCCCATGACGAGGAGGGAATAGTTCACCCTCGGGGCTGAGGGTATGTACCAGTAGCCATGTGTTTGATCTCTCTCTCTCTCTCTCTCGTTCTTGATTTGGAACCATCTTGATGCACCGCGAGCTTTGCTATTTGTAGGATCAAAAGTATGTCTGGAGGGGGGTGATTAGACTACTTGACCAAATAAAAACCTAGCCTTTTCCCAATTTTAAGTCTTGACAATCAGGCTTGTCACTTTGAATTTTTGTGGCACATCAAACAAATGCAGCAAGTTAATGGAATGGCCTCTGATCATTCTGTGATCTCCTGACTTGGGCAATAATGTATGCCTCAAGATAGTGTTGATAGTGGTTAGGCCAGACAGTAGATAGTACACAGAGCGCATATCGTGAGTCTCCAAGGCTTTGTCAGGAATCTCCTTATACATATTAGACATGGAGTTGTGATCCTTCTTGTTCTTGGCATATACATCTATGTCATCCTCATGCTCTTCAGGGGCATTGATCAGTTTGGCCCACTTAGCAATTGTTGATTGGTACGTAGTACCTTCAGACATCCAGACGATTCTGCCATCAGGATAGAAATGTATTGTGGAGTAGAATTGCATAATAAGTTCATCATTCCACTTAGTGAGTTTCTGACCCAAAAACTTGTCCACTCCACATAGCCTGAAGCTGTCATGCACTCCTGGAGAATGGTCTTCATTTTTGTCAATATATTTCCAATCTACGCACTTCATATCACAGACAATTGGTTTCTTATCAAGCAAGATAGTTTCATAGAAATCTTGATGCTCCTTGGTGTGGAACCTATAATCCACAGCAGTCCTTCTCATAGAATATGGATCAGATTGTCTCCATAGTCTGAAACTTGCATCCTTTCCAATCTTCATGTTTTCTGCCACTCGATGGTTACCATCATGGTCAGGGATCTTTGGCTTGAGCTTCCTAAGCACTTGGGCTTCAGCATCATCTTCTTCTTCAACTTCCGTTTTAGGCACTGGGGCCTTGTTCTTCTCAGCAGCTGGTATATTCCTTGTGCTCCTCTTGGGTGCAGACTTGGGAGCTAGAGCACAAGCTTTGGGGGCTGTCTTGGGCTTAGAAGGGGCAGCCCCAGACTTGATGGCATCCCCCATCAGCTTTTGAGACTTGGGTGCTGGTGCAACATCCTCTTCCTCTTCTTCCTCATCCTCAACTGGATCTACCATCATAGAGGATCTCCCAATGACTTTGTCCATAGTCTTCTTGACCCTTTATTTCCTCTTCTTGCCCTCACCAGCCTCTTTTGGTTCAAGAGTGAACTCAATGGTTTCCTGAGTTGAGGCACTGGCTTTTGACATGGGCACCCTCTTTGCAGGATTCTTCCTGTGCATACCAGACTTGGTGGATGCAGCTGAGCCAAACTCCTTTTTGACAACCTTTTTCTTGGAGCCCACTTCCTCCTCAGCAGCCACATAGTCTTCATCTTCAGACTCAGAATTTTTCTTTCTCCTCTACCTAGTAGCAGCCGTAGGCAAGTTGCTAGGAGTGCTTCTGCTGCCTTCATCATAACTGTCAAAGGGACTAGTGCCCTCACTCACATTCAGATGCTCTTCTGACTTATTCTGGCTATCACTCCGATCAGACATTCTGGGTAAGCAAATTGACAGTTAACCCTGTGAATAGTTATAGATGAGATAGAGTGGATGAGCACCACAAAGTGCAGAGATTTTGCAAAACAAATGAGTTAAAAACATAGTTTTAGTTTTCCATGGAAAGTATTTCGGAGCTACCGATTTTTTAAACTCGGTGACACCGAAGCAACTTTTGGAGTCTAAACTAGTGAAATCGGTCAGACCGAGACACAGTTCGGTGACTCCAAGATTGCTAGAGTTGAACTCGGTCACACCGATTTGCCAGTTTCGGTCAGACCGAAACATGCAAGTGCAATGGCCTGAGCCAAATCGGTGAGACCGATTTCCACAACTTGGTCGGTCCGAGATGAGTTCGGCAGAAACCTAACCCTAAATTTTCGAATCAAATCTAAACTAAAGGAAGTTTTGACTAGACAGGAAGATCTCATACATGGTAAGAAACATGGCATTGACCTTGTGCTCAGAATCGAAGGTAAAAAGAATGCACAAGGGGTCAAACTCATACCCTAACTCGGCGATGAGTTCGCTACGGCAGCAACGACGGTGTTGAAATCCGTTGACGGCGACGGAGATCAGTGACGGGAGGTCGCCGGCGACGAGCGGACGATCCAAAGACCTGAGACGGCAGAGCAGGACACGCGTGGGCTGAGAGGTTTTGGAGGAATTTCCAAAATTTGACCCGTCGGTATTTATATCCTGACCCTATCGGTGTGACCGAGTGGAACAACTCGGTGGCACCGAGATGCAGAATCGCAAGCGGTTACTGCAACTTGGTGTGACCGAAATGTTCTAATCGGTTGCATCGATATTGAAGACCTAGATCAACTCAGTGAACTCAGTCAGACCGAAAAGGATGAATCGGTCGAACCGAAATGCACAGAGAGGTTTGTAAGTGCATCTAGTGCCACCCCTAGTTGGTTTTGGAGTATTGACGACAAACTTGGTTGAGGGACTAATGTGTTTGTGAGAATTACAGGATAACATAGGTAGTAGTCCCTCATTGATTCGGTTTACCTACCAGAGATGACCCCTAAAATGTATGAAGACATTGAAGACAATGGTGGTCTGTGAAGAGATTCACATTGAAGACTATGACATGAGAAGACATCGCACGAAGACTATGGATTGCGAAGACATAGTTGTTTTGTAGTTTCCTTTTCTTCTTTGTTGAGTCATAGAAACCACCATACTGTTAAGTGGGGTCCAAGTGAACAAAGTCAGTGTGACTGAAGTGATGCTCAACCAAATCCTAAGTCTTCGAGTGAAGACAATGAGAGCAAATCTTATCCAGAGCTGGATGAGTCAGGTTTACTTGTAGCCCAAGTCAAGCTGCCCCGTGTGTTTGAAATCTAACCGTTGGACACGTGTCAGTTCCTTAGTGACCCAGGGTCATTTCGGACAAATCGGGTCGGGTTGCCTCTTGACTATAAATAGCCCACCCTCTACACCATAAATTGGTGGCTGCTCAGAGTTAGTGCACAGCTTTTATCGTTTGAGAGCAACCCACCTCTGAAGCTTTTGAGAGAGAAATCCTTGCGAGGACAAAGCCCTAAACACCCAGAGCCAAAGAGTGTTAGGCATCACTAAAGTCTTTCTGTCTGTGTGATCTGAAGACTTGTTACACTTGAGGACTGTGAATCCTCCAGCCGGTTAGGCTTCGCGTTCTGGGCATCCAAGAGTCATTGTGGATTGCCGGTGAACAAAGTCTGGGAAGGTTTGGGAGGTCTCCCTTGAAGACTTATCAGAGTGATGGGACGAGGACTGTGTGTCCTTAGCTCAAGGGGAATAAGGTGAAGACGCGGTCTTCTGAGTTGAATCTCAGCCTCCCTAACAGACGTACTGTTGTCACAGCAACTAGAACTGGACCAACAAATCCTTGTCCTCACCAAGCAATTGGTTCTATCCTTTACCTCGCTTTACTTACTATTGTCTTCATGAAGTCATTGCATGCTTGCATGATCTGATTGACTTTACTGTGTGAAGACTATTGTTGTTTGGCTTCATACTATCTTCCATCTTGATCCATACTACCTAGCTGCTGATAGTCTTCGTGCTTTCACTTCATTTCTTGCTTGACTATGGCTTGTCTAGTGTAGTCTACCTTCCGCTCCATATCAATAGGTTCATCTTTACTATTTGTCTTCAAAGCCCCCGTGTTTTGAAGACTTTCATAAAAATCGCCTACTCACCCCCCTCTAGTCGATAACTAGCACTTTCAATTGGTATCAGAGCAAGGTGCTCCCTTGTTCTGTGTGATTCGGTTTAACCACTTGGAGTTTTAGCTATGTCGACTGCGGGGATAATCAAAGTCTCTGCTGCGTGCCTTGTCTTTGATGGCACTGATTACCCCTACTGGAAGAATAAGATGCGCATGCATCTTGAAGCCATTGATGTCGACCTCTGGTATGTCGTCAAGAACGGCGTTCCCAAGGCCGGTGAAGGTGTCACCCCTGCTGATGTCAAGAAGTTCATTCAATTTGATTCTACTGCCAAGAACATCATCTATGGTCATCTGACCAAAGGAGAGTATGGTCGTGTGATTGCTCTGGAAACCGCGAAGCTAGTCTGGGACTGGCTCTCCAAGGTCAACGAAGGTGTCTCAACCCATAGAGACTCAAGGATCAGTGTTCTTCGCAACCTCTTCAACCGCTCCAAGAGAAATGACAATGAGAATGTTCAGCTGACGTTTGATCGCCTCACTGACATAAAAAATGAACTTCATGCACTCGGCGCCACTGAGGTCACCAAGCATGAAATCGTCAAGACACTCTTGAGATCACTCGACGGCTCATTTGACACCCTGGCCCTGATGATTCAAGAACGCCCTGACTTCAATACTCTCGATCCGTCTGACATACTTGAGAGGCTCAACACACATGAGTTCCAGTTATCTGAGAAAAGTGATATATATGGTCCCAACTATGGCCGAACTTGTGCTTTGAAGGCAAAGGTCGTTTCCTCATTTCAAGAAGAATCTGACTGCAGTTCTGAGGATCCTGAAGACATTGTAAAGGAACTTGCCATGCTAGTGAAGAAATTCCAGAGGTTCACCAAGAAGAAAGGCTCCAGACAATCTTCAAAATCCATCTCAAGAAATGATGAAGCTTCCTCCCGTGACTACAAGAAGAGAACATGCCACAAGTGCAAGAAACCTAGTCACTACATCTCTGAATGTCCTCAATGGGACAATGAGAAGAAGAAGAAGAAGAAGAAGAAGAAGAAGAGCAAGGAATATGATTCTGATGACAAGAAGAAGAAGAAATCCTCAAAGTATTCTTCCAAGTCTTCGTCAAAGTCTTCATCACACAAGAAGAGCTCATCCAGCAAGGCTCGTGCGTTTGTTGGCAAGGAGATGGATTCAGAGGAGGAGTCTGCATCTGAGGAGGTGGAGATGGAGTCTGAAGAGGAATCTGATTCAGGCGTGGCAACCCTGGCTCTAGCTTCATCATACGTCGCCAAGTCCATCTTCAACACTGAAGACAATGGCCTCGTCACCAACGCTGATGCTAATGATGAGGATGACTCTACACGCACCTACTGCTTCATGGCACATGGTGCCAAGGTAAACTCACGCGATGCTTACTATTGATAACCCACAAGTATAGGGGATCGCAACAGTTTTCGAGGGTAAAGTATTCAACCCAAATTTATTGATTCGACACAAGGGGAGCCAAAGAATATTCTTAAGTATTAGCAGCTGAGTTGTCAATTCAACCACACCTGGAAACTTAATATCTGTAGCAGAGTATTTAGTAGCAAAGTAATATGATAGTAGTGGTAACGGTAGCAAAATTAATGTTTTTGGTATTTTGTAGTGATGATGGCAATAGCAACGGAAAAGTAAATAAGTGAAGAACAATATGTGGAAAGCTCGTAGGCAATGGATCGGTGATGGAGAATTATGCCAGATGCGGTTCATCATGTAACAATCATAACATAGGGTGACACAGAACTAGCTCCAATTCGTCAATGTAATGTAGGCATGTATTCCGAATATAGTCATACGTGCTAATGGAGAAGAACTTGCATGACATCTTTTGTCCTACCCTCCCGTGGCAGCGGGGTCCTAATGGAAACTAAGTGATATTAAGGCCTCCTTTTAATAGAGTACCGGAACAAAGCATTAGCACCTAGTGAATACATGAACTCCTCAAACTACGGTCATCACCGGGAGTGGTCCCGATTATTGTCACTTCAGGGTTGCCGGATCATAACACATAGTAGGTGACTATAGACTTGCAAGATAGGATCAAGAACACTCATATATTGATGAAAACATAATAGGTTCAGATCTGAAATCATGGCACTCGGGCCCTAGTGACAAGAATTAAGCATAGCAAAGTCATAGCAACATCAATCTCAGAACATAGTGGATACTAGGGATCAAACCCTAGCAAAACTAACTCGATTACATGATAGATCTCATCCAACACATCACCGTCCAGCAAGCCTACAATGGAATTGCTCACACACGGCGGTGAGCATCATGGAATTTGTTATGGAGGATGGTTGATGATGACGATGGCGACAGATTCCCCTCTCTGGAGCCCCGAACGGACTCCAGATCAGCCCTCCCAGGAGGTTTTAGGGCTTGGCGACGGCTTCGTATCGTAAAACGCGATGAATCTTTCTCTCTGATTTTTCTCTCTCCGAAACCAAATATATAGAGTTGGAGTTGAGGTCGGATGAGCTCCAGGGGGCCCACGAGGTAGGGGGCGCGCCCTAGGGGGGTACCCTCCACCCTCGTGGACAGGTGGTGGGCCCCCTGGTCTTCATCTTTTGCAAGGATTTTTTATTATTTCTGAAAAGATGTTCCATGAAGTTCTAGGTCATTCCGAGAACTTTTGTTTCTGCACATAAATAACACCATGGCAATTCTGCTGAAAACAGCGTTAGTCCGGGTTAGTTCCATTCAAATCATACAAGTTAGAGTCCAAAACAAGGGCAAAAGTGTTTGGAAAAGTAGATACGATAGAGACGTATCAACTCCCCCAAGCTTCAACCATTGCTTGTCCTCAAGCAATTCAGTTGATAAACTGAAAGTGATAAAAAAAACTTTTACAAACTCTGTTTGCTCTTGTTGTTGTAAATATGTAAAGCCAACATTCAAGTTTTCAGCAAAGATTATGACTAACCACATTCAAAATAACGCCTAGGTCTCATGTTTACTCATATCAATGGCATAATCAACTAGCGAGCAATAATAATAAATCTCGGATGACAACACTTTCTCAAAACAATCATAATATGATATAAGATGATGGTATCTCGCTAGCCCTTTCTGAGACCGCAGAACATAAATGCAGAGCACCTTTAAAGATCAAGGACTGACTAGACATTGTAATTCATGGTAAAAGAGATCCAGTCAAGTCATACTCAATGTAAACTAACAGTAATGAATGCAAATGACAGTGGTGCTCTCCAACTGGTGCTTTTTAATAAGAGGATGATGACTCAACATGAAAGTAAATAGATAGGCCCTTCGCAGAGGGAAGCAGGGATTTGTAGAGGTGCCAGTGCTTGGTTTTGAAATAGAGATGAATAATATTTTGAGCGGTATACTTTCACTGTCAACATAACAACCAAGAGATGGCAATATCTTCCATGCTACACACATTATAGGCGGTTCCCAAACAGAATGGTAAATTTTATACTCCCCCTCCACCAACAAGCATCAATCCATGGCTTGCTCGAAACAACGAGTGCCTCCAACTAGCAACAGTCCCAGGGGGAGTTTTGTTTGCAATTATTTTGATTTAGTTTGGATAAAGCATGGGACTGGGCATCCCGGTGACCAGCCACTTTCTCGTGAGTGAGGAGCGGAGTCCACTCTTGAGAATAACCCGCCTAACATGGAAGATACGGACAGCCCTAGTTGATACATGAGCTATTCGAGCATACAAAACAGGATGATTATTTGAAGGTTTAGAGTTTGGCACATACAAATTTACTTGGAACGGCAGGTAGATACCGCATATAGGAAAGTATAGTGGACTCATCTGGAATAACTTTGGGGTTTATGGGATTGGATGCACAAGCAGTATTCCCGCTTAGTACAGGTGAAGGCTAGCAAAAGACTGGGAAGCAACCAGCTAGAGAGCGACAACAGTCATGAATATGCATTAAAATTAATCAACACTGAATGCAAGCATGAGTAGGATGTAATCCACCATGAACATAAATATCGTGGAGGCTATGTTGATTTTGTTTCAACTACATGTATGAACATGTGCCAAGTCAAGTCACTTAAATCATTCAAAGGAGGATACCACCCTATCATACCACATCACAACCATTTTTAATAGCATGTTGGCATGCAAGGCAAACCATTTTAAGCTCCTAGCTAATCAAGCATGGCACAAGAAACTATGATCTGTAGTTGTCATTGCAAACATGTTTATTCATAATAGGCTGAATTAGGAACGATGAACTAATCATATTTACAAAAAACGAAAGAGGTCGAGTTCATACCATCTTTTCTCATCTCAGTCATTCCATCATATATCGTCATAATTGCCTTTCACTTGCACAACTGAACGATGTGAATAATAATAATAGTGCACGTGCATTGGACTAAGCTGGAATCTGCAAGCATACAATAAGCAGGAGAAGACAAGGCAATATGGGCTCTTCTGTCAGATCAACAATAATGCATATAAGAGCCACTTCAACAAAATAATTACGGTCTTCTCCTATCAACTCCCAAAGAAAAGAAAAAGAAATAAAACTATTTACACGGGAAAGCTCCCAACAAGCAAAAGAAGAACATGGAATCTTTTTGGGTTTTCTTTTTAATTACTACTACAAGCATGGAAAGTAAACTAATTAAAAGCTGCAACTAATTTTTTTGGTATTTCTTAAGGTTTATTAAACACACAAGAAGAAAGCGTGAAAAGGAAAATGAACTAGCATGGATGATACAATGAAAAAGTATGAGCACCGACATCTAGCAATGAGTGTGTGAACATGAATGTAATGTCGGTGGGAAATACATACTCCCCCCAAGCTTAGGCTTTTGGCTTAAGTTGGTCTATGGCCACGGTTGGCCTGGTTGATATCCATAGTAATAGTTGGGGTCGTACTGAGATGAAGAAGGCTCTGAGTGCCACTGGTTGGCAATCATCTCCGGATCCCACAGGTAATTAGACTGTCGTGGAGGATCAAGTTGTGGTTCCGACTCTGGCTCTATGGCTGATGTGGGATTCTGGTAAGCGTGAATGTCCTCTGGCGAGACAAGGTACTTGCCTGAAGATAAATCAAACAAGGAAGGAGCAGGCAAGGTGATAGTCTCAGGGTGATGTTTATAAAAGAACAATTTGTATTTCAGCTCGCCTTCCCTATTCTTTATAATAAAATCATGCGCTACCATACTCTTATAATCTAAATAAATAGTAGGCAATAGTTTTTCTTCTCTTTCATAGTGCCTAATAGGTATATTATAATGTGCAGCAAGGCGTGAAGCATAAATACCACCAAAGATGGGGCCCTTAGTACGGTTCAGACTTAACCATTTAGCAATAATACCGCCCATACTAACAATGTTATCAGAATATAAACCATGGAGCAGAAGGGTAATATCAGGGACACTAAGGTTTCCACAGTTTCCGCGACCAATTAAGCAACGACTAGCAAATATTGCAAAATAGTGTAAAACAGGAAAATGTATGCTAGTGATTCTTGCATCGGAAGCCTTCCTAGTTTCCCCTACAGTAATAGTGTCAATAAACCCATCTAGATCCTTGCAATGTGGTTCCTCTAAACTACCCTCGAAAGGTACTTCGCAAACCCTGCAGAATTCATATAGTGACACCTTCTTAACCACATCATATAAATGAAACTCTACTGAAGGAGGTGATTCCTTAGGACAATAGTAGAAGTTTTGCACAAAAGTATTGGTGAGTAAGAGATACTGTTCGCGTTGGTCGCGGAGGAAGTCGGTGAGGCCAACATTCTCAACCAATGAATAGAAATCATTATAAATCCCAGCTTCTCTCAAGAAATCATCGGAAGGCCATTCACATGGCCGGACCTCCGCGGTGCGAGTCAAATTATATTTGAGCTTCCGTGCTTCTTCATTTTGCTTTTCCCTTGAGCTTCGGCTCGATGAGCCCCTCAAAAATCTCTTCATCATTTTCTGAAAAATTCTGAAATTTTTAGTAACATCAAAATAAAAGTGAAGCAAACTCAATAATATTGATAGCAACTACTCCTACAAGTGCCTAGGGCCTATATCATGCATCAAAACTACTTTTGACCATATAAATTTGACATACAAGCTCAAGAACAGGGTCACCTAAGCAGCAGAAATATGCAATGAATAAAGCACTAGAACAAAAACTAATTGGACCAATGGAGGAGTCACATACCAAGGAACAATCTCCCCAAGCAGTTTTGTGAGAGGTGCTTTGAGCAAGGAGATCGAAAATGGCAGCAAAATGAGCTAGAACTCGTGCTTGAGCTGGATATTCGTGTTTGTGGGAGGAAGAAGAAGTGTATGGGTGCATGAATAAGTGGAGGAGGTCCACCGTGGGCCCACGAGGCAAGGGGCGCGCCCAGAGGGTAGGGCACACCCTCCACCCTCGTGGCCAGGTGGTTGATTCCCCTGCTGTGTTCTCAGTTCCAGATATTCTCAAATATTCTAGAAAAAACATATTTAAATTTCAGGGCATTTGGAGAACTTTTATTTTCGGGGTATTTTTATATTGCACAGATAATCAGATAACAAACGGACTACTTATTTTTATTTTATTTAATATAAATATCAGAAAGTAAAAAGAAAGTACAGAGAGTTGTGCTTTCTAGTTTCATCCATGTCATGCTCATCAAAAGGAATCCACCAACAAGGTTGATCAAGTCTTGTTAACAAACTCATTCCGAATAACATGGAACCAGAGAAATTTCAAATAACACTATGTTACCTCAACGGGGATATGCACATCCGCAATAATTAGAATATCATATTTCTTTTGACAGTAGGAAGAGGAAATTCAAAACCTCCAAATATAATCGATGGAATTTTTCCAATAGAGTTGATACTATGAACTTGAGGTTGTTTCCTCGGAAAGTGTACCGTATGCTCATTACCATTAACATGAAAAGTGACATTGCCTTTAGTGCAATCAATAACAGCCCCTGCAGTGTTTAAAAAAGGCCTTCCAAGAATAATAGACATACTATCGTCCTCGGGAATATCAAGAATAACAAAGTCCGTTAAAATAGTAACATTTGCAACTACAACAGGTACATCCTCACAAATACCGACAGGTATAGCAGTTGATTTATCAGCCATTTGCAAAGATATTTCAGTAGGTGTCAACTTATTCAAATCAAGTCTACGATATAAAGAGAGAGGCATAACACTAACACCGGCTCCAAGATCACATAAACCAGTTTTAACATAGTTTCTTTTAATGGAGCATGGTATGGTGGGTACTCCTGGATCTCCAAGTTTTTTTGGTATTCCACCCTTAAAAGTATAATTAGCAAGCATGGTGGAAATTTTAGCTTCTGGTATCTTCCTTTTATTAGTAACAATATCTTTCATATAATTAGCATAAGGATTCATTTTGAGCATATCAGTTAATCGCATACGCAAAAATATAGGTCTAATCATTTCAGCAAAACGCTCAAAATCCTCATCATCCTTTTTCTTGGATGGTTTGGGAGGAAAAGGCATGCTTTTCTGAACCCAAGACTCTCTTTCCTTACCATGTTTCCTAGCAACAAAGTCTTTCTTATCATAACGTTGATTCTTTGATTGTGGGTTATCAAGATCAACAACAGGTTCAATTTCTATATCATTACCAGGTTGAGCATCATCATGTACATTATCATTAACATTTTCACTAGTTTCATGTTCATTACCAGATTGTGTTTCAGCATCAGAAATAGAAATATCATTTGGATTCTCAGGTAGTTCAGCAATAGGTTCACAAGAAGCATGCAAAGTCCTATCATTTTTCTTTTTCTTCCTTTTAGAAGGACTAGGTGCATCTATATTATTTCTCTGAGAATCTTGCTCAATTCTCTAAGGGTGGCCTTCAGGATACAAAGGTTCCTGAGTCATTCTACCAGTTCTAGTAGCCACTCTAACATCATAGTCATTTTTCGTACTATTTAATTCGTTGAGCAAATCATTTTGAGCTTTAAGTACTTGTTCTACTTGAGTGGTAACCATAGAACCATGTTTACTAATAAGTTTAAGTTCACCTTTGACATTGGCCACATAATCACCCAAGTGTTCAAGCATATTTGAATTGTATTTCAATTGTCTACCAAAATAATCATTGAAGTCTTCTTGCTTAACCATAAATTTATCAAACTCATCTAAGCATGGGCTAGCAAACTTAGTAAATGGGATTTCAGCTTTATCATATCTATAGAGAGAATTTACCTTTACTACCTGTGTCGGGTTATCAAGACCATATGTTTCTTCAACAGGAGGTAAATTAAGACCGTGTATTTCTTCAATAGGAGGTAAATTCTTAACATCTTCAGCTTTAATACCCTTTTCTTTCATGGATTTCTTTGCCTCTTGCATATCTTCAGGACTGAGAAATATAACACCTCTTTTCTTCGGAGTTGGTTTAGGAATAGGCTCAGGAGTTGGCTCAGGAAGTGTCCAATTATTTTCATTTGTCAACATATTATTCAATGGAATTTTAGCTTCATCCGATGTTCTTTCCCTGAAAACAGAACCAACACAACTATCCAGGTAATCTTTGGAAGCATCGGTTAGTCCATTATAAAAGATATCAAGTATTTCATTTTTCTTAAGAGGATGATCAGGCAAAGCATTAACTAATTGGAGAAGCCTCCCCCAAGATTGTGGGAGACTCTCTTCTTCAATTTGCACAAAATTATATATATCCCTTAAAGCAGCTTGTTTCTTATGAGCAGGGAAATATTTAGCAGAGAAGTAATAAATCATATCCTGGGGACTACGCAGACAACCAGGATCCATAGAATTAAACCATATTTTAGCATCACCTTTTAATGAGAACGGAAATATTTTGAGGATATAAAAGTAGCGAGTTCTCTCATCATTAGTGAACAGGGTGGCTATATCATTTAATTTAGTAAGATGTGCCACAACAGTTTCAGATTCATAGCCATGAAAAGGATCAGATTCAACCAAAGTAATTATATCAGGATCAACAGAGAATTCATAATCCTTATCAGTAAAAAAGATAGGTGAAGTAGCAAAAGCAGGGTCAGGTTTCATCCTAGCATTTAGAGATTGCTTATTCCATTTAGCTAATAACCTCTTAAGTTCGTATCTATCTTTGCAAGCTAAAATAGCTAAAGAAGCTTCTTTATCAAAAACATAACCTTCAGGAATAACAAGTGGTTAATTATTAGGGGAAGAGTCTTCATCATCACTTGTATCAATATTTTCGGATTCAATATTTTCATTCTCTCTAACCCTAGCAATTTGTTCATCGAGGAATTCACCAAGTGGAACAGTAGTGTCAAGCATAGAAGTAGTTTCATCATAAGTATCATGCATAGCAGAAGTGGCATCGTCAATAACATGCGACATATCGGAACCAATAGCAGAAGCAGGTTTAGGTGGCGCAAGCTTACTCAAAACAGAAGGTGAATCAGGTGCAGAGCTAGATGGCAGTTCCTTACCTCCCCTCGTAGTTGAGGGATAAATCTTGGTTTTTGGATCTCTCAAGTTCTACATAATGATAAGAAGGTATAAATCCCAAGTGACTCAAAGAATAGAGTTATGCTCCCCGGCAACGGTGCCAGAAAATAGTCTTGATAACCCACAAGTATAGGGGATCGCAAAAGTTTTCGAGGGTAAAGTATTCAACCCAAATTTATTGATTCGACAAAAGGGGAGCCAAAGAATATTCTCAAGTATTAGCAGCTGAGTTGTCAATTCAACCACACCTCGAAACTTAATATCTGCAGCAGAGTATTTAGTAGCAAAGTAATATGATAGTAGTGGTAACGGTAGCAAAAGTAATGTTTTTGGTATTTTGTAGTGATGATGGCAATAGCAACGGAAAAGTAAATAAGCGAAGAACAATATGTGGAAATCTCGTAGGCAATGGATCGGTGATGGAGAATTATGTCGGATGCGGTTCATCATGTAACAATCATAACATAGGGTGACACAGAACTAGCTCCAATTCATCAATGTAATGTAGGCATGTATTCCGAATATAGTCATAGGTGCTTATGGAAAATAACTTGCATGACATCTTTTGTCCTACCCTCCCATGGCAGCGTGGTCCTAATGGAAACTAGGGGATATTAAGGCCTCCTTTTAATAGAGTACCAGAACAAAGCATTAGCACATAGTGAATACATGAACTCCTCAAACTACGGTCATCACCGGGAGTGGTCCCAATTATTGTCACTTCGGGGTTGCCGGATCATAACACATAGTAGGTGACTATAGACTTGCAAGATAGGATCGAGAATACTCATATATTGATGAAAACATAATAGGTTCGGATCTGAAATCATGGCACTCGGGCCCTGGTGACAAGCATTAAGCATAGCAAAGTCATAGCAACATCAATCTCAGAACATAGTGGATACTAGGGATCAAACCCTAGCAAAACTAACTCCATTACATGATAGATCTCATCCAACCCATCACCGTCCAGCAAGCCTACGATGGAATTACTCACGCGCGGCGGTGAACATCATGAAATTGGTGATGGAGGATGGTTGATGATGACGATGGCGACGGGTTCCCTTCTCCGGAGCCTCGAACGGACTCCAGATCAGCCCTCCCGAGAGGTTTTAGGGCTTGGCGGCGGCTCCGTATCGTAAAACGCGATGGATCTTTCTCTCTGATTTTTTTCTCTCCGAAACCAAATATATAGAGTTGGAGTTGAGGTCGGAGGAGCTCCAGGGGGCCCACGAGGTAGGGGGCGCGCCCTAGGGGGGCGCCCTCCACCCTCGTGGACAGGTGGTGGGCCCCCTGGTCTTCATCTTTTGCAAGGATTTTTTATTATTTCCGAAAAGATGTTCCGTGAAGTTTTAGGTCATTCCGAGAACTTTTGTTTCTGCACATAAATAACACCATGGCAATTCTGCTGAAAACAGCGTTAGTTCCATTCAAATCATACAAGTTAGATTCCAAAACAAGGGCAAACGTGTTTGGAAAAGTAGATACGATAGAGAGACGTATCAACTATCAAACATCAAGTGAAGATGACTCTGAATGTGAATCCAAACCTAGCTATAAAACACTTTCTAAAATTGCAACACAACAACAGAATGCTATGGAACATATTCAAAAATTGCTAGACAAAAGAGATGACCTGTTGGACGCGGAAATGACCCGATCTCAGCCCTTAATTGAAGACATTAAAAATCTTCATGTTAAGTACGAAGAACTTGAAAGTCGTCATCAAACTCTCTCAACTACTCATGAAAAGGTCCCCTATGATTATCTTCAAAGGAAGCAAGAGCTTGAGAACATGAGATCGGCTCATGAACATCTTCAAAAGGAGAACGAGTCACTCCGTGCTCAACAGATCAGTTCCGCTAAGGAAGGATTTGAATCACCATGTCTAAAATGTCTTGAGCGTGATAATGCTGCTTTTGTTGTTGGATGTTCTACTGCTACTATTGTTGCAATATCTTCAATTGCTGATGTGGTAACTAACCCCTCTGCTGAGGATACCACTACTATTGCTGATGAGAATGCCAAGTTGAAGACATTGCTTGAGACAGGAATGTACAAAATTCTCAAAGGGCATCAAACCCTATGTGATGTCCTCAATAAACAGATTCTGAACCGAAACCCTAGCAAAGAGGGTGTTGGGTTTAAGAGGAAAATGAATGTTGATGGTTCTTACTGGAAGCCTGAGCAGTACCCCAAAATCACATGGGTTGCTGCAAAGGGACCTTTAGTGGATCCATCTACCTTATGTGGCTTCACTTGTGCTAACCCGATTATCATTGATGAATCCTTTGATGCAAACTATAAACTGTTTAAGAATCAGAATGGTGAAGTGTTTGCCAAGATATTGGTACTAACTGCAGGAATGGACCACCTTTGAAGAAGATCTGGGTGCCCAAGAGTTGTCTTGAAAATCTTCAGGTGAATGTCATCATGACACCACCTGGGAAGAAGACAAACCCAGACCAAAGGCTTCATACAGACAGAGGACTCACCAGAGTCACCCTAACAAAAATGTTTTGCAGGGAAACCATACTCAGGCCTATGAATATGAGCGTGTTTCATCAAACCGCCATGTTCATAAGACCAAGAACTACTCTGCTTATTCTTATGAGTATTATTCACCTCCTGCAAGACTATTTGCTAGGGCTCCAATGCCAAAGTTCTCAGATGTTGTACTTCGACTCATTACTTTGAAGCCACCCCTGAAAATGTGGGTGGTTAAGAAAAATTAACTCTCTTTTGCAGGGAAGGGTCTCCAGCCGGAAATCAAAGGCGAGAAATGCTATTGCTGGGAACCTAAAACATCTTGTGGGGCGCAAGATAAAATGCCCAAATGGTCTTACTACGTGTTTTGTTCCTGAATCGCTTGTGAATCATCCTATCAGTCCTAACCTGGATCTGAGCTTTCATAATCCACTCGTTCATCAAATGTTTATGCTTCACAATACCCTTGGTGAAGCCTATCCCCCTAACTGCACTTTATGGTATGACACCACATGCTTCAGAATGGATTATGGACAGTGGATGCACTAATCACATGACTGGTGATCCTGATATTTGTAAAATATCATTGCCTTGTTCTAATGGAATCTGAGAAGTCTCTAGTCTTTGAAGGGTATCAAAAAGACGATTTGTACATGGTAGATTTCTCAGCAGGACCACAGTTGGCCGCGTGTCTTCTAGCAAAAACTTCAGAGTGCTGGCTCTGGCATCGGAGGCTAGGGCATGCTGGCATGAGGAACTTATACACTCTCGCGAAGAAGAAACACGCCGTAGGCATCGAGGGTGTCAAGTTCAAGAAGGATCATCTATGTGGTGCCTGCGAAGCTGGGAAGATGACTAGGGCCAAGCATCCCTCGAAGACAATCATGACGACATCACGTCCAGTCGAGCTGCTTCACATGGACCTATTCGGCCCTACTCATTACTCCACTCTTACTACCACTTCTTGTGTCTATGGTTTCATTGTTGTTGATGATTAATCTAGATATACCTAGGTGCATATAATTCTCTACAAGACTGAAGTGCATGATGTCTTCAGACGATTTGCCAATCGTGCCATGATGAACTATGGCATCAAGATCAAGCACATCAGAAGTGACAACGACACAGAGTTCAAGAACACCGGCCTCGACACCAATCTTGATACGTTGGGCATCACTCATGAGTTCTCAGATCCATACACACCTTAGCAGAATGGCATCGTGGAGCGCAAGAACAGAACCCTCATTGAGATGGCTCGGACGATGCTTGATGAGTACAAGACTCCAAGGAAGTTCTGGCCTGAAGCCATTGATACTGCATGCCATGTCATCAACCGTGTCTATCTTCACAAGCTTCTAAAGAAGACATCATATAAGCTACTAACTGGTAAGAAGCCAAGCGTAAGCTACTTTAGAGTATTTGGTGCTAGGTGCTGGATCAAGGATCCGCATAACACTTCAAAATTTGCACCGAAAGAACATGAAGGTTTTATGCTCAGTTACGGAAAGGATTCGCACTCCTACAGAGTCTTAAACCTCTTTCACTATAAAGTGGTTGAAACTGTGGATGTGCGGTTCGATGAGACTAACGGCTCGCAAAGAGAGCACCTGCCAAATGTGCTAGATGAAGTCCCTCATAGTGAATCGATTAAGCTTATGGGTACTGGAGAAATCATACCTTCAGAGGCACAGGCTGAAGAGGAACTTATCATTTCTGCGCCAAATCAACCTGAAGACTCTGCTCAGCCTAAAACCAATAATGAAGACAAAGACAATGATCAGCAAGGGCAAAATCTTCGTCCAGTTCATCCTCGTGTTGCAAATGAAGTACAGATTAAGAAGATAATTGATAGCATCAATGCACCTGGTCCCCTCACTCGTTCAAGAGCAACACAACTAGCAAATTTCTGTGGGCACTTTGCATTTGTCTCTATATTTGAACCCAAGAAAGTTGCTGAAGCCTTCATGGAACCTGAATGGATTCAAGCTATGCAAGAAGAGCTTCAACAGTTCGAGCTGAACAATGTATGGGAACTGGTCAAGCGTCCTGATCCTCGCAAGCACAATATCATAGGCACAAAATGGATCTATCACAACAAACAAGATGAGCATGGTAAAGTTGTCAGAAACAAGGCTCGTCTCGTTGCTCAAGGATACACTCAAGTTGAAGGGATTGACTTCGATGAAACATTTGCTCCGGTGGCTAGGCTTGAAGCCATTCGCATACTGCTAGCCTATGCCAATCATCACAACATCCTTCTGTATCAAATGGATGTAAAGAGTGCCTTTCTCAATGGCAAGATTGAAGAAGAAGTGTATGTTGCACAACCACCTGGCTTTGAAGATCCAAAACATCCTGATATGGTATACAAACTCAACAAGGCACTATATGACCTCAAACAAGCCCCTCGTGCTTGGTATGACACACTCAAAGACTTCCTGAAGAGCAAAGTCTTCAAACCTGGTTCCCTGAATCCCACTCTCTTCACGAAGACATACGATTGTGAACTGTTTGTGTGCCAGATCTATGTGGATGACATTATCTTTGGCTGCACTGACAACAGATACAGTGATGAGTTTGGGCACATGATTCAAGAGCAATATTAGATGTCCATGGTGGGTGAGCTGAAGTTCTTCCTTGGTCTTCAAATCCGTCAGCAGAGCAACGGCATCTTCATATCTCAAGAGAAATACCTCAAAGATTGCCTGAAGAAGTTTGGAATGCAAGACTGCAAAGGATACACGACGCCAATGCCAACCAAAAGTCATCTGGGTCCCGACGACAATGGTAAAGAGTTTGATCAAAAGGTATACCGCTCCATGATTGGTTCTTTACTCTATTTATGTGCATCTAGACTAGATATCATGCTTAGCGTTTGTATGTGTGCCCGATTCCAAGCGGCACCAAAGGAATCGCATCACTTAGCTATGAAGCGAATTCTTCGATATTTGGCTTACACCCCAACACTAGGATTATGGTATCCAAAGGGCTCAGAGTTTGATCTAGTTGGATTCTCATATGCTGATATGCTGGTGACAAGGTTGATCGCAAGTCTACATCAGGCACATGTCACTTTCTTGGACGATCTCTTGTTTGTTGGTCTTCAAAGAAGCAGAATTGTGTGTCTCTCTCCACTACTGAATCTGAATACATTGCTGCTGGATCTTGTTGTGCTCAGCTTCTATGGATGAAGCAAACTCTCAAGGACTATGGCATCCATCTGAAGCAAGTGCCACTCTACTACGACAATGAAAGCGCCATCAAGATTGCCAACAACCTAGTTCAGCACTCGAAGGCAAAGCGCATTGAAATTGGTCATCACTTTCTCAGAGACCATGTCATGAAGGAAGATATTGGTATCATTCACGCCAACACTGAAGAGCAATTGGCAGATATCTTCACACAACCCCTTGGATGAGAAAAGGTTTTTCAAGTTGCGGTGTGAGCTAAATATCTTGGAATCCTCAAATGTCATGTGATTGGACACACATCCTAATGCTTATGCAGATTGATGACTTAGATGTGCAACACACAAAGTAAAGTGTATCTTCAATAAATGAAGACATACACTCTAAGTCTGAAAACATTAACGCGGAATTTGACTTCGGAGCGCCACGATAATTATGCGCCGTGTCTGGGTCTAATACTTCCTATACGGTGGGTAACGCCACCACCAAAGTCTTGCTTGAAGTGTTTTCAATTGGCGTCACATTTCATAATGTTCGCATTTGGTTTTGTCTTCAACATTGATTCGACTTCATGTTTATCTTCACAATGTTGATTTGGTATCATATTGATATATACATATATTGGTGTTCTGTCCTCTACATCATTCACTTATAGCTATGACTTCATGTTTGAATCTTTTGATCTAAGTGAATGTGATCGAACCCTAAGCCCCTCTATGCTTCTACCTCTATCTATCCAAATCATATGCATTCTATTAAAACTGTCGATTGTTTTCTCTGAGTCCTTGTTAGAAGAAGACACAGAGACAAAAATTGAATCTGTTTTAAATGATATATCCTTATTGCCCGAAACCCGAAGAAGTCGGAATGACCACCCAACAATCTAGGCGTGCGTGGGAACATGGAACAACTTCCAATGTGTTGCATGCATGCCACCTGTCCTTCAGATGTGAACCGCCAGGGGCACCTGCGTAATTACGATGTGTTGTCCCTTTCCTTATAAATACTCATCTCACTGCGGTCATTGTCTCTTCTTCCACCTCGCCACCTCGCACAAACCCTAGCACCTCCACTAGCTCGCAACGACGCCGGAGACGAAGCGCTTAGCTACCGTGACTTCTTCGACGCCGTCCTCACGCCGGCCGCGGACCTCGTCCTCTCCGCCGCCGCCGTAGGTATCTTCTGCCGCCAAGTTAGGGCGCGGGAGATTGAAGTGCTCGGCCTCCCTCTCAACTTCGTCTAGCAGTTCTTCGTGTGGTAATTAAATCTTACTTTTACTACCCTTTTGATCTGTCAGATCCATCCACTTCAACCAGAAGTGGTTTCTAAACTTACAAATCTAGATCTATCTTGTTCTGCATCTCATATCATGCCAAGTATCTTCACTTATGCTTCACAACTAGTTAGATTCCTCACTTTTACTTATTCTTGGATTCGTACAAATCTGGAACCGACTCTCATCAAATAAGTGAATGTCTTCGTACTATGAGGTCAATGTCTTCAAACTGATTTATCTTCAAAATCTTCTAAGAATGCATATGACCTCTTCCCCTTCCCTCGCACCTCTAATGCTGTCACAGGTACATGTCTGTGGGAGAATCCCTTGGTTCTCATAGTCTGCATTCATTTGCAGAATTCTTACAACGACACATAAATTCTACTAAAGCCAGTTCTTGTTTGACCAGCAGACGGAAGCCATTCACAGTCTTGAAGCCTTTCAGCTTGAATACAATGGCCACTGAGAAATCGGCTAGGAAGGGCGGCAGACAACACCGTGGGAATATAGCCAAGGACCTTCCACCAGATCTCTTTGAAATGTACAAGACAGATCCCGAGGAAACCTACGGAGAACGCAAGAACCGAATCCAATGGATTCGAAGATATTGGGAAGAGGAATGGTACAAATACAAATTTGTAACTGCCGAATATGCTGAAAAGAACGCCATCAAGGGCCCTTGGGGAGATATTGTATACAAAGGTCTTCAGCCTAAGTCCAAGTCTGAAGCCATAGCTCAAGGCTTCTATCCTTGCATGGTCCGTGGACCGCAGCCAGACAATGCCGATCCATCATCGCTGTTATGGTGTCGTGAAGACAATCTCTTCAAGCGCAATTTCTAGTTTGCAAAGGAGTCTACTGCAAAGTACAAGAAGGACCTGGGACTCAATTTCAACCCTGGTCCGTCTGCTCCAAGGGCTGATGGCACACATGATGCCAATCCCAATGAAATCGGCCCCTTCTACAACCTCGAAGGCCTCATCACTTACATAACTGTACAGGGGGCTACGGTGGACCACTCAGCTGACGACGCAGATTCTGAAGATGCGCCAGCACCACCAAAGCAAAAGCCAAAGAAGTCAAAGGCTTCGAAGCCCTCTGCCACACCAAAAGCTTCACGTGCGACGCCATTGGCCACTGCACCTCCTGAACCCAGTGTGCAATCTGAAGATCTTTCTGAAGACGGAGAAGCCCAAGAAGAAAAAGCCCATGAGGATTTCTGGGCATGAACTTACACCTGCTGCCGTTCTGCGGAACAAAGATGAAACCATTGATCTGTCCAGCGATGACGAGCTTAGCGATGAAGCCCTTGAGCAGCTGATCAAGAGAAAGCAATAGGCGGAGATCTTCAACAATCTGCCCCTCTTTGACGTTGACATTTTGAACAATTTCATTGATGAATGGTTCAATGATCAAAGCCTCAACATTGATGATCTTCAGCTGCCAATCAACATAAGCGTCACATTTCATGGAGCCATTGCAAACGAACTGGCCGTGGCTCAGAAAATCGTCGAGCTGAAGAACAAAATTGATTATGAAAAGGCGCAGTTCAAGAAGAACATGGCAAAGCTCAGTGTGGCAGAAGTTCAGAGCTTCAAGGTGATGATGAATGAGCTCAAGGAGCAGTTTCACAAGAAATGAGAGGAAGCTAAAGGTTCAAAAGAGCAGATGAAATACTTCACTGAGAAATGTGTTCAAGCACATAATGAGGCTGAGAAGCACAAGGCTCTGGGGCGTCCTGGTATCGACCCCAGAATGGCTGCCAAACAGAACAAGAAATCTGCTGCTGCCCACACTGAAGCACCAAGGCAGGAAGCACCTAGCATTGTCTTCCCTGCCAGCATGACAGGCTCGAAGCCTAAGGTCCGCTCAGCGGCTTCAGAACTGAAGAAGACTAGGGCAGCTTAAGCCGATGCCAAGAAGCGCAAGCACAAGAATGCCTCTGTTGGTGCTCCATCAACAAAGAAGCCGAAGACAAAGTCTCCGCGGAAAGAGCATGCTGCTACCACAGAGCCACTTATTGTTGAGCCCATCTCAGTTGCACGTCCTGCCTCCTCCAACCAAAAGTGTCAACTTGTAGTTCATGAGACTACTACCACAGAGGATCCTAAAGACGAAGAAGTACTAGATGTTGACCCCATCACAGTTGAAGACATTGATCGTGAAGACAATGTAGAAGATGATGAAGTCCTTCCTCAGATCGAGCACCAACCGGTATCATCGCCCGTTCTCACGAACAACGAACTCATCAGTATTGGTCGTCCCTTGACGCCAATTGCTCAGGATGCATCGTGGGCTGATCGCCCTCAACAAGAGACCCCAAGTAATGAAGACACACCCAGTACTCCACCACCTCAATTCACCACTCCGGTGCTTAACGACGACTACATGGTCCAGACCACTCCATCACCACAGGCGTCGCCCGCACTCCGCAGGCTTCGCAAAGGCCCTAGGCCACAGGTTGCCATGTCGAGCATTCGAGAGGGAGAAGTGCAACAAAGCTCAGTAGCACGCGAAGTGTTTCCTGAAGCCACTCCTACTGTGACTGTCTCTGAGTCTGAAGCCAAAGCTGCTGAAGACATTCCGGTTGCATCATCCGAAGAAGAAAGAGTTGCCACACCCCCATTCACTCAAGAAGTTGTTCTCGAGGAGAACGTGTCAGTGCCCGACCCTCCTGTTACTGAAGAGGAGGTTGAAAACATTGAGGTGGCCACAAACAACACTGCTGAAGCCAATGACGTTGGCATGGCTGAAAATACTGTGGCGCCTGAAGCTAATGTTGCACCTGAAGCTAGTGTGCGACTTGAAGCCACAGTCAATGCCGAAGCTGCAGTTCCACCCCCAAGGCCTCACACTATTAAGCAGGCATTTGATCGCGGCCAACTTGTCACTGTCAAATGGCCTGTTCTGGTTCCTCCCACTACTCTCGGACCACAATATGACTATCATGTGGAGCATAGGCCTCAGGTCCAGAAGCCAAAGCCCAGACTGCCAAGGTTTCCCGGTGCTGCAACATCGCCAAGATCGTTTAGTGTGAACAACTTCAGGGCACACAACACATTCTTTGACAGTGCCAAGAACCCGTACTTGAAGCCAAAGATCTCATCTGATTGCTTCTAGAGCTTTCAGCAGCGCAGTTATTACTCATGTATCTTATACAATCAAGGGCGGATCTTTCCTCACATGCGTTTGGATTGTGAAGCCATTGCTGGACTGCCCTGCTTGGAAGAAGCTCTAGACTATTTCAGAGATGTTGGCCTTCTGCAGTTTGTCACTGACAAAGAGCATTGGAATGAAGAGCTTCTGCTGCAGTTGTATGCTACTCTTCACATTCGTGGCTACAACAGGGATGCAAAGACTTGGGTCCTTGAGTGGATGACAGGTGATGTGCACCATGAAGCCAAAGCTCAAGATATCATCGAGCTTACTTCCCTGCCCACTCCAGGTGAGTTCTATGAACTTGGTTTTCAGCTACACAGGAATGCATTGGAGAGCATATTTTAGAAGCCTGAGCCCAACATGAGTCAGATGCTCAGCATGATGAAGCCACTACCACAAGATGCTGAATATCCTAAGGAATTCTTTGTCGAAGACCTCGAGTATCTTCCCCGAACCATTTATCACATTGTACGACGAACTCTATGGCCTGTCAAAGGACATTCTCCTGCAGCCAATCTTGACGGCACGATGAAGACATTGGTGTTCTATATTCTCAATGGCATCAGCTTCAATGCTCAAGATTTCTTCATCAGGCAACTTGCTGCATCTGGAATTGATCTATTTGGCCTGAAGTTTTATGCTCCATGGGTGATGTGCTTAATCAAGCTTCACTCTTCTTTCAACTATCAGCCCACTACCTGCAACCATCTTATCTTCTTGCCTGAGGTTGATATGTCTGTCGAAGCCATCTACCCTGATCCTGCCAATGAGCCAATTTATCTTCATAATGTTGATCGCCAAAGCTTCTCGCAACCAATTGAGGGAGTTCTTGCTGCAACTCGTGTCTATCCTCTGGCTGGAATTACACGTGCACCTCATCGTGCAACTACTGAAGCCACTGAAAGCGCCATTGCTCAAATGCCTCGGAAGTGATCTCGTGTGCTCAATGACCGAGAGCTTCTTGTGGCCTTGCATCAGAAACAAGATAGGCACCATGACTGGCTAAAGCGTCAGATGCAGAGCATCTTGGTGGACGTCAATCACATCAGAAACTTGGCCACCAAGAACTCATTTGTTGCCCATGAAGCCTGTAGGAGGTCCTGGAAGAGTCTCACACTTATATGCCCTACAGAAGATCTTCGCGAAGATGGCTTCACTGTGGGTTTCAAATTTGACTCCACTCCTCCTCGCAATGCAAGCTGGCGTCGAACTCCACCCATTGAAGATTTTGAGTATTCATCTTCAGCTACAACTGTTGTTGCGAGAGTCGTCGAAGAAGAAGACGATGCCACTTGACCAGCCATGGTTTCACTGCGTCTCGACACTACACCAGGCCCCTCTGCACCATCGAACTCCAACGTCGACCCTGCACCTTCATCTACTCCTGATGGGAACGAGTAGATGCTCTATGTCTTCAAACCTTTTTGGTCCTTACTGACAAAAGGGGGAGAAGCATATGAGTTTATAGTCTTCATGCGGGTCCATATGCGTGGTTGCTATATTTTTTTGCTAAGTGGTTACGACTCTCGTTTTTGATATGTTTGGTTCTTTGGGTTGTAACACTTAAACTTGATGGTCGTCTGCTACTTTATCTGCCACTATGTGATGTGATGATAAATTCTGCATGAAGTCATTCCACAGACGTCCATTTTTCATTATGCATGTCATTATCTTCGTTATATCTTTATATGCACAATGAATTGTCTTCATAGGTTGAAGAGGATCTCCACAAGTAAAACATGCCATGTGCATTTGCATTCAAGAGCAAACTACTTATATGCACATCTTCAGGGGGGCCTTTTGCTACTTATGAAGACAATGCCTTAAATCTCTAAACTTTCTCATATTTTTATCCCCGTTGAAAACTTCAACCAGTTTTTCATCAATCACCAAAAAGGGGGGAGATTGTAAGTGTATCTAGTGCCACCCCTAGTTAGTTTTGGAGTATTGACGACAAACTTGGTTGAGGGACTAATGTGTTTGTGAGAATTGCAGGATAACACAGGTAGTAGTCCCTCATTGATTCGGTTTACCTACCAGATATGACCCCTAAAAATGTGTGAAGACATTGAAGACAATGGTGGTCTGTGAAGAGATTTACATTGAAGACTATGACATGAGAAAACATCACATGAAGACTACGGATTGCGAAGACATAGTTGTTCCATAGTTTCCTTTTCTTCTTTGTTGAGTCATAGAAACCGCCGTACTGTTAAGTGGGGTCCAAGTGAACAAAGTCAATGTGACTGAAGTGATGCTCGACAAAATCCTAAGTCTTCGAGTGAAGACAATGAGAGCTGGATGGGTCAGCTTTACTTGTAGCCCAAGTCAAGCTGTCGCGTGTGTTTGAAATCTGACCGTTGGACACGTGTCAGTTCCTTAGTTACCCAGGGTCATTTCAGACAAATCAGGTCGGGTTGCCTCCTGGCTAGAAATAGCCCACCCCCTACACCATAAATTGGTGGCTGCTCAGAGTTAGTGCACGACTTTTGTCGTTTGAGAGCAACCCACCTCCGAAGCTTCTTGGGATAGAAATCCTTGCGAGGACAAAGCCGTAGACACCCAGAACCAAAGAGTGTTAGGCATCACAGAAGTCTTTTTGTCTGCGTGATCTGAAGACTTGTTACACTTGAGGACTGTGAATCCTCCAGCCGGTTAGGCGTCGCGTTCTGAGCATCCAAGAGTCATTGCGGATTGCCGGTGAACGAAGTTTGTGAAGGTTCGGAAGTCTCCCTTGAAGACTGACCAGAGTGATTGGGCGAGGACTGTGTGTGCTTAGCTCAAGGGGAATAAGGTGAAGATGCGGTCTTCTGAGTTGAATCTCAGCCTCCCTAACCAGACGTACAGTTGTCACAGCAACTGGAACTGGTCCAACAAATCCTTGTCCTCACCAAGCAACTGGTTCTATCCTTTACCTCCCTTTACTTACTATTGTCTTCGTGAAGTCATTGCTTGCTTGCATGATCTGATTGACTTCACTGTGTGAAGACTGTTGTTGTCTGGCTTCATACTATCTTCCATCCTGATCCATATTACCTAGCTGCTGATAGTCTTCGTGCTTTAACTTCATTGCTTGCTTAACTATGGCTTGTCTAGTGTAGTCTACCTTCCGCTGCATATCAATAGGTTCGTTTCTACTTTTTATCTTCAAAGCCCCCGTGTTTTGAATACTTTCATAAAAATCGCCTATTCACCCCCCCTCACACAAAGGGTTCAAATATGACTTGATCAAACTTTGTGATGTACCATGAATAGAATTTGAGACGAGAAAAGCATAGATAGATAGAGGAAGTTCCTAGGCATTTTTGTCCATCCATTTGGCAAAAGAAGAAAAAAACAATCAAAGCAACAAATGGATGTCCTCGAATGAGTAAAATATGCAACCAACATGCTCAGGCAATAAAAATGACAAATGAAATATGTGGCAAAGCATGCAAAAATACTCTAGCATCTATTAAGCAATTGGCGATGACTAGGTCATCTATATATGAGTATATTGACTTAGGAGTCAAATGAGAACATTTGATCATTGGTCATACTCATCGTTTAAGCACAAGTGGGGTTACCACTTTTACATAAAGCATTGTTGTGTTTACACCATTAGAGTTGCTTTAGCTCAATTCTTAGAGTAAAGCTCCCCCTAGATGTTATATCCCCCCTAAGAGCGGTGAACTAACCTTGGGTTTTGTCGATGATGACTTCATGTAGATGTTCAAGATGTGGATGCTCAATGTTGATGTAGATCATTCGGATCAATCCATTGGAGTTAGTTGCACTTTCAATACCTAGATGGGTTATTCCCACAAGGATCAAACAAGGATATCCATAGACATAGAGTGTATTTCACACAAGATGATGTCCATGAAAGCATTAGGTTACCTTGTCCCTTGTCTTGCCAACAAGAGGGTTTGTGACTCCTTGAAGTACTGCAATATGTTGAAGTTGTTTGTACTTGTTCTCGTCAAAATGATATGAGTGAAGTATGTTGGCGGAGTCACCCTCAAGAACTCTCTATTTCTTCTTCTTCGGGATCCACATCAACTTGATGGGAATCCTTGGAGTTGTAGTCGTACTTGATGAAGTAGAACCTTATGTAGTCTTGGGAACCCACTTGACCAAGGCCTTGGGAGCTTCTTCAAATGCATCAATCTCCTCTTGAAGCTTGTCCTTGCCATTTTGCTTGTGGTCTTGTGGTGGAAGATCATCTTGAGCCTGTGTCCCCTTAAAGGAAGTAGGATCATACTTCTCTTGTTGAGGAACAAACTTCGTCTTGAGGTATTGATCTTCTTCCCACTCAACTCCATTGGCATTGAACTTTCGTTCAAAACCAACACCTTGATTCTTCCGGTGCCTTCCTTGCTTGCGTACAATTTCCTCAAATTGCTTGCTTCTGGCAAGGCTCTTGTAAACACCTTTCTCTATAATTCCCTTCAATAAGCTATTTTCTTGCTCAAGTGTAACTTGGCTAAGAGAGTCATTAGTGGAATCAAGAGAACTACTAGAAGCAACAATATTGGATTTAACATGATTATTGTTACTACTAGAAGAAGAATCTTTCTTACTCTTATTGCTAGATTTTACTTGTGGCATGTAAGTAGACAAGAGTAAACGCTTGGCAATGTAAGAAGAACTTTTCTTGCGAAGATCATCATTGATTGCTATTAAGAACCATGCTCTTGCTCAAGGTTGAGTTTTTCAAAGTGTAGCTTCTCATGAGTCATTAAAAGCTCTCGATGATCTTCCAAGGTAGTTTCATGAGCTAACTTAAGAGTGTTTAGTTCTTTAGTTAGACGCTCAATCTCCTTCTTGAAGGAAATATGCCCTACAGGCAATAATAAAGTTGTTATTTATATTTCCTTATATCATGATAAATGTTTATTATTCATGCTAGAATTGTATTAACCGGAAACTTAGTACATGTGTGAATACATAGACAAACAGAGTGTCCCTAGTATGCCTCTACTTGACTAGCTCGTTAATCAAAGATGGTTAAGTTTCCTAGCCATAGACATGTGTTGTCATTTGATGAATAGGATCACATCATTAGAGAATGATGTGATGGACAAGATCCATCCGTTAGCTTAGCACTATGATCTTTAGTTTATTGCTATTGCTTTCTTCATGACTTATACATGTTCCTTAGACTATGAGATTATGCAACTCCCAAATACCGAAGGAACATCTTGTGTGCTATCAAATGTCACAACGTAACTGGGTGATTATAAAGATGCTCTACAGGTGTCTCCGATGGTGTTTTTTGAGTTGGCATAGATTGAGATTAGGATTTGTCACTCCGTGTATCGGAGAGGTATCTCTGGGCCCTCTCGGTAATGCACATCACTATGAGCCTTGCAAGCAATGTGACTAATGAGTTAGTCACGAGATGATGCATTACGGAACGAGTAAAGAGACTTGCGGGTAACGAGATTGAACTAGGTATGATGATACCGACAATCGAATCTCAGGCAAGTAATATACCGATGACAAAGGGAACAATGTGTGTTGTTATGCGGTTTGACCGATAAAGATCTTCGTAGAATACATAGGAGCCAATATGAGCATCTAGGTTCCGCTATTGGTTATTGACCAGAGATGTGTCTCAGTCATGTCTACATAGTTCTCGAACCCGTAGGGTCCGCACGCTTAACGTTCGATGACGATTTGTATTATGAGTTATGTGATTTGATGAACCGAAGTTTGTTCGGAGTCCCGGATGAGATCACGGACATGACGAGGAGTCTCGAAATGGTCGAGAGGTAAATATTGATATATTGGAAGGTTGCATTTGGACATCGGAATGGTTCCGAGAGGTTCGCGCATTTTTCCGGAGTACCGGGAGGTTACTGTAACCCCCGGGGAGAAGTTATGGCCTTATGGGCCATAAGAGGGAAGCACGCCAGCCCACAAGGGGCTGGTGCACCCCCCTAGGGAAGGAGGCCGACTAGGACTAGGAGAAGGGGGTCGGGCCCCCTTTCCTTCTCCGTCTCCCTTCCCCCTTTCCTACTCCGTGTGGGAGGTGGATACCTACTAGGACTAGGGAGTCCTAGTAGGACTCCACATCCTTGGCGCGCCCCCCTATGGCTGGCTGCCTCTCCCTCTCCCTCCTTTATATATGTGGCCAGGGGGCACCCCATAGACACACAAGTTGATCTTTAGCCGTGTGCGGTGCCCCCCTCCATAGTTTTACACCTCGGACATATTGTCGTAGTGCTTAGGCGAAGCCCTGGGTCGGTAACTTCATCATCACCGTCAACACGTTGTCGTGCTGACAGAACTCACCCTCGGCCTCAGCTGGATCAAGAGTATGAGGGACATCACCGAGCTGAACGTGTGCAGATCGCGGAGGTGTCGTGCGTTCGGTACTTGATCGGTTGGATCGCGAAGACGTTCGACTACATCAACTGCGTTACTAAACGCTTCCGCTTTCGGTCTACGAGGGTACATAGACACACTCTCCCCTCTCATTGCTATGCATCTCCTAGATAGATCTTGCGTGATCATAGGAATTTCTTTGAAATACCGCGTTCCCCAACACTTCTTATCATAGTCATTCGTTTTATCTTGATTAGCATGATTAATATCAATTTCATCATAGTTTTCATCACTAGAGTTTTCAACAAGTAAATCATCATCACCTAGCAAATCATCTTCATCACTATTGAAATCAAGATACTCGGGGTGTGATACCTTTGGGCCTTTAGCCATGAAGCATCTTCCAATTCCTTCATTTGGTGAGTCAAATATGTCGTAGGAGTTGGTTGACACAAGTGCTAGACCGGCAACACCTTCATCTTGAGTATATTCGGTGTCAGAGTGATAAATTCTCTCGGGGTGATGGTTGGAGTCAGAGCGGATATTCACCAATGTGAGTTTGATGTCTTCGTTTTGTGTAGCTCCTTGATGACTTGTCCTTCCTTTTAGAATCCTTGCTTCTGCGAGAGGTTCTTCATTCGTAACGATCATCTCTACTCCTTCTCTCTCTTGGAGGTGATTCTTCTCTTCTACTTCTCTTTTTGGGTGAATCTTCTCTTCTTTTGTAGGGAGCCGTACACTCATTTGAGTAGTGTCCGGGTCTTCCACAAGTGTAGCAATTGCGCTGACGACTGGAAGATCTTTTGTCATTGTAGGACCTTGACTTGGAATTTCTTTCTTTGCTTCTAATATTATAGAACTTGTTGAAGTTCTTCACCATTAGGCTCAATTCTCATTGAAGGCTTGTTTCTCACTTGATGATGTAGGAGCATCACATGAGTCTTTGTAAGCACCACTTGACTTGTTATGAAGTTCTTCTTTATCCTAGAGTGACATCTCATGAGCAACAATTCTACCAATGACTTCGGTTGGCTTGAGATCTTTGTGATTGGGCATCATTTGGATCAATGTGCACACGGTATCATATTTTCCATCCAAGGCTCTTAGGATCTTCTTGATGATGAATTTGTCGGTCATCTCTTCACTTCCTGAGCCGGCAATCTCATTTGTGATGAGAGCAAGCCTAGAGTACATTTCAGCGACACCTTCACCATCCTTCATTTTGAACTTGTCAAGATGACTTTGAAGCACCTCCAATTTGAATTCCTTGACGGAGTTGGTACCTTCGTGCATATCAATCAAAGTATCCCAAATTTCCTTTGCATTCTCAAGACGACTGATTTTGTTGAATTCTTCGGGACACAATCCGTTGAAGAGGATATCACAAGATTGAGCATTGTATTGTAGCATCTTCAACTCTTCCGCGGTAGCTTCACGGTTCGGTTCTCTCCCATCAAAGAATTCACCTTGCAAGACAATACACACAATAGCCCAAACGGCAGGGTTATGTCCAAGAATATGCATTTTCATCTTATGCTTCCAACTAGCAAAATTGGTACCATCAAAGTAAGGACCTCTACGGTGGTAATTTCCTTCGCTAGACGCCATACTCTCTTGGGTTTTGAAACCAAGGCTATGATCACTAAAGCTATTGAAATCATGGCAAATGGAGACCAAAGCTCTGATACCACTTGTAGGATCGAAAGCATGTCTAGAGGGGGGGTGATTAGACTACTTGACCAAACAAAAACCTAGCTTTTCCCAATTTTAAGTCTTGGTAGATTTTTAGCAACTTAGCAAAAGTCAAGCAATCAACCTACACATGCAAGTATAAGAGTATAGCAGCGGAATGTAAATCATAGCACATGAAGGTAAAGGGAGGAGTTTAGAGGGAGCAAACACAATGTAGACACGGAGATTTTTGGCGTGGTTCTGATAGGTGGTGCTATCGTACATCCACGTTGATGGAGACTTCAACCCACGAAGATTAACGGTTGCACGAGTCCACGGAGGGCTCCACCCATGAAGGGTCCACGAAGAAGCAACCGTGTCTATCCCACCATGGACATCGCCCACGAAGGACTTGCCTCATTTGGGTAGATCTTCACGTAGTAGGCGATCTCCTTGCCCTTACAAACTCCTTGGTTCAACTCCACAATCTTGTCGAAGGCTCCCAAGTGACACCTAACCAATCTAGGAGACACCACTCTCCAAAAGGTAATAGATGGTGTGCTGATGATGAACTCCTTGCTCTTGTGCTTCAAATGATAGTCTCCCCAACACTCAACTCTCTCTCACTGATTTGGATTTGGTGGAAAGATGATTTGAGTGGAAAGCAACTTGGGGAAGGCTAGAGATCAAGATTCTTGTGGTTGGATTGGAATATCTTGGTCTCAACACATGAGTAGGTGGTTCTCTCTCAGAAAATGAATGGTGGAAGTGTATGCACGTTCTGATGGCTCTCTCCACGAATGGAGGCTGGGTGGAGGGGTATATATAGCCTCCACACAAAAACTAATCGTTACACACAATTTACCAAACTCGGTGGGACCGAATCATGAAACTCGGTCAGACCGGTTTAGTTCAAAATGTGAACGTTAGGATTTTCGGTGGGACCAACATGTCAACTCGGTGGGACCGATTTCATTAGGGTTAGGGCATAACGTAATATCGGTGAGACCGATCACATAAACTCGGTGGGACCGATTTCTGTAATAGGCAAACAAAGTGTTGGTCAGGAAAACTCGGTGGGACCGATCAGTCATTTCGGTGAGACTGAAACATTACGAGAAGGAAACAGAGAGTTTGCATTGCGAACTCGGTGGGACCAATCGCTCATCTCAGTTAGACCTCACCATTATGAAGGGAAACAAAGGGTTTGCAATCCCATCTCGGTGAGACCAAGATCCCTATTAGTGAGACCGAACTGATCAGCCTTTCTGGCAATGGCTATGTCAAATGAACTTGGTGGCGCCGGATAGATCAAATCGGTGGGGCCGAGTTTGACTTTTGGTTTGGGACATATGTGGAAATGAGAAAGTGGTTGAGGGTTTTTGGAGCATATCACTAAGCATTTTGAGCAAGCAAGCCAGTAAGCAACACCTCATCCCCTTTTAATAGTATTGGCTTTCCTATGGACTCAATGTGATCTTGGATCACTAAAATGGAAATGTAGAGTCTTGAGCTTGAGCCAATATGTGTCCTTAGCATTTTGAGGGGTCCACATTCCTAGTCCATGCCATGTCAATCATTAAACTTTCTGAAACGATCATCTCGGAAGAGTATTAGTTTAATGAGCTATATGTTGTTAGGAATTACCAAAACCACCCTGGGACAGTTGCACTTTCACTATTATAGTTGGATCTTATGATATTTTCCCCCCTCTACCTTCTTGTAATGGATTGAGTTTTCCCTTTGAAGTTATCTTATCGGATTGAGTCTTTAAGGATTTGAGAACACTTGATGTATGTCTTGCATGTGTTTATCTATGGTGACAATGGGATATTCACGTGATCAACTTGCGGGTTCTATGACCTTGTGAACTTATGCATAGGGGTTGGCACACGTTTTCGTCTTGACTCTCCGGTAGAAACTTTGGGGCACTCTTTGAAGTTCTTTGTGTTGGTTTGAATAGATGAATCTGAGATTGTGTGATGCATATCGTATAATCAAACCCACGAATACTTGTGGTGATATTGGAGTATCTAGGTGACATTAGGGTTTTGGTTGATGTGTGTCTTAAGGTGTTATTTTAGTACGAACTCTAGGGCTGTTTGTGACACTTATAGGAATAGCCTAATAGACCGATCAGAAAGAATAACTTTGAGGTGGTTTCATACCCTACAATAATCTCTTCGTTTATTCTCCGCTATTAGTGAATTTGGAGTGATTCTTTGTTGCACGTTGAGGTATTGTGATATGATCTACTTATGTTATCATTGTTGAGAGAACTTGCACTGGTGAAAGTATGAGCCATAGGCCTTGTTTCCAAGCATTGCAATACCATTTTCGCTCACTTTTGCCATATACTACCTTGCTGTTTTTATATTTTCAGATTACAAAAACTTATATCTACCATCCATATTACACTTTTATCACTATCTCTTCGCCAAACTAGTGCACCTATACAATTTACCATTGTATTGGGTGTGTTGGGGACACAAGAGACTCTTTGTTATTTGGTTTCAGGGTTGTTTGAGAGAGACCATTTTCATCCTACGCCTCCCATGGATTGATAAACCTTAGGTCATCCACTCGAAGGAAATTTGCTACTGTCCTACAAAACTCCACGCTTAGAGGCCCAACACGAGTCTATAAGAAGAAGATTGCGTAGTAGACATCAACCAGTGACCCTAGTGCCTTGGAGGGCAAGCCACCAACCCCTCCAGGCCTATATAAAGGTGGGGAGGCGTTGGGGGCAGCCCTCTTCGATCTTGCCCGTTACCTCTCCCAATGCATCCCACGTTTCACCGGTACACGCTTGGTGAAGCCCTGCCGGACTTTCCCTGCCACCACCACCATCACCACGTTGTCGTGTTGGTTCAAATATCATCTACCTCCTCTCCCTCGCTTGCTGGATCAAGGAGAGGACGTCGACGAGCCGTACATGTGCTAAACGCGGAGGTGCCGCATGTGCGGTACTAGATCGGATTGGATCATGAAGAGTATGACCATATCAATCACGTTACCAAGCTAACGCTTTCGGTCTACAATAGTATGTAGACGCACTTCCCTCACCTTGCTTTACATCTCCATAGATATATCTCGGGTGCTTCGTAGGAATTTTTTTGATTTTCATGCATCGTTCCCCATTAATGAAAGGTTGGACGAAGGGGTGGTGGCAAGAAAGGTGAAATGAGAACCTTCGTTCTTTATCTAGTAGAGATGGAGATTGCTAATTTGTGAGGTTTTCCTGCGTGATTAAATTAAATATAAGTGGGTTTTTTTCAAAAAATTCCTCACCCTCGGGCCACCCAGTGCCTTCCCTGCTCTTAGCCACAGATAGGTGGGCGGCTGGCGCACCAAGCGGGCTGGACGTACGTCCAGATACGAATGGAGGCACTATATTTTCACGCCTGAACAACTTCAAGCATCAGTTTCGTGTATTGCAACTTTGGGTACTAAAGTGACCGTATAGGACAAGTTGAGTCACCTCTAGTGCATTTAACTCCTTCAGTTTCATCAGTTAACTCCTTCAATGTTCACACTTTTTTTTGAGAATCTTCAATGTTCACAAACGAGCCGAGGTTCTACTATTTTGCACCAACTGTGTTAGGCAAATATTTGTGTTTTGACCTTTTTCTGAAATTTAATCGAGATCTGACCCTAGTTTGTAAAAAATTCGGGATCTAACCCTTTTGCTACCGTCAGGGTCCATGGCAATATGGTGTAACAGCCTACCGCCAGGCACCTTGGCGGGAAGAAACACGCCTACTGCCAAATAGGCTGACGGTAGGCTATACAACTGTACCGTCAAGGTGTCCGGCGGTAGGTACAAGCATGCACTATGTTTCATACTTAGCAATTTTTCCCAATAGGATGTGCAACCCTACCGGGAAGGTCTCTGGCGGTAGGCTGTTACACTCTACCGCCATGGACCATTTTTTTAAACTAACGAACAGTCTTTATTTAATTATTCCCCGTAGGGATCTTGTCCGAAACCACATGCAATATGAAGTTTGGGGCACAACTCGCCACTCAGAATCTATCTTATTTGTCACAGCAGCTCTAGCTAACAAGTGAGCAGCCTTGTTTGCCTCTCGTCTCACCCACGACACCTTCCATCTTTCACGTGTTGCAAGCAAGCGCTTGACTTCCTCCACGATGGGCCCCAGCCGCGACAAATCCTTCCCTTTACTCTGAAGCTTGCAAGCGATCTTGCGACAGTCCATCTCAATGTGTACGCTGGGTATAGCTATCTCATCCGCTAGCCCAGCTGCTTCTCTGCAAGCCCTTAGCTCCACTGTCGCTGGGTCGCTACACGTTGGAAGGAAAAGACATGTTGCGCCCATATACGCTCCCGCATGGTTTCTGATCACCACACCCGTGCCTCCATCCTCCCCTGCCTTGGACGTAGCTCCATCTACATTGAGCTTCACCCACCCCTCCTCAGGTGGACACCATTTCTCCTTCGTCACAGTTCTGGTTGGTTTGTGTTTCCGCCCCTGAATGGATTGCCATTCCCCTATTAAATTGACAACTCTTCTTTCTATCGCGTCCGCTTCATCTATCTTCTGGCCATCCTGAGCATTGTTCCTTGCTAACCAAAGCGCGTACGCACCCTGTACAAGGACAGCCCGTTCATCATCTGATGCTTTCACGAACCACGACAAGAGCCATCTGGACAAAGCACTCTGAGAGCAAGTTGACTCCGGTAGGATCGCCACCGGTACTCCCAATACCGAGTGCATTATCTTCCAAAACTTTGCTGAATGGTAGCAACTCCAGAATCTGTGAAGGATTGTTTCTTCTCGACCACACGCCGTACAGAAAACACCTTCTTTGATTTTCCTCCTTAGTAGTTCCGAACCCACTGCTAGCCCGTTACGGATCAACCTCCACATGTGCGTTTTGCCCTTGCCTGGTGCCACTGTATCCCATAGATTTAGCCATGACTTGTGATCTGCCACCGATGATGAGGACTCCGGCCGTCCTAACCGCAACCATTCCTGACTCATTTTTAACTCGTAGGCCGACCGGACTGTGAACACACCATTTGTCGGTGTCAAAACCGGCGGATCTCGGGTAGGGGGTCCCGAACTGTGCGTCTAGGCCGGATGGTAACAGGAGGCAAGGGACACGAAGTTTTACCCAGGTTTGGGCCCTCTTGATGAAGGTAAAACCCTACGTCCTGCTTGATTAATATTGAAGATATGGGTATTACAAGAGTAGATCTACCACGAGATCAGAGAGGCTAAACCCTAGAAGCTAGCCTACGGTATGATTGTATGTTGTGATTGTTGTCCTACGGACTAAAGCCCTCCGGTTTATATAGACACCGGAGAGGGTTAGGGCTACACAAGGTCGGTTACAAAGGAGGAGATATCCATATACGTATTGCCTAGCTTGCCTTCCACGCCAAGTAGAGTCCCATCCGGACACGAGACGAAGTCTTCAATCTTGTATCTTCATAGTCTAACAGTCCGGCCAATGGAGATAGTCCGGCTGTCCGAAGACCCCCTAATCCAGGACTCCCACAGTAGCCCCTGAACCAGGCTTCAATGATGATGAGTCCAGTGCGCAGTTGTCTTCGACATTGCAAGGCGGGTTCCTTCTCCGAATACATTACATAAGAAGTTGAATACAAGGATAGTGTCCGACCTTGCAAGATAAGTCCCACATTTCACCGTAGAGAGAATAATGTTTTTTCGCAGATCTAATTTGCTGGCTTGTTTTGATAGCATGATGTCATGTCATGGCCCAGTGACTATTCGAACCATTTCTTTTAACGATCCCCGCACATAACGTGAGGCAGTTTTTCGACACATCTTGTCAAAGCAGAGATCGTGTCCTCTTATTACGGGATTCTCATCAATACGGGCGTGGGTAACCCAACTGCGCCATCAATTGCGGTGCTTGGGGGATAAGCGAGTTTTACTAGGCAAGTGGGGACGTTTAATTTTGTCCGCCCATATAAAGGGATAAGGATTCACCTTTCTATCCACGCCTTCTTCCTCCTCTGCTCACCCGCTCCCGCATACTCGAGCTCTAGCGCCCAAGTCCTCACTTCCATCTCAACCTTCTCCAACCATGTCCGGAGCGGGAGGCAAGTGGATGGTCTCCTCCGTCACGGAGGGAGACATCAAGAAACTGAGGAGAGCCGGATACCTGCACGACGACATCGCGCACCGGCTCCCGGATGAGGGACAGCTCATCCCCACCCCCGATCCCCATGAGAGGGTGGTATTCCTCACCCATTTCCTTCGCAGACTAGGATTCCCTCTCCATCCCTTCGTCCGGGGGCTCATGTTTTATTACGGCCTGGATTTCCATGATCTAGCCCCAAACTTCATCCTCAACATCTCGGCGTTTATCGTCGTGTGCGAGGCCTTCCTCCGCATCAAGCCCCACTTCGGCTTATGGCTGAAGACCTTCAATGTCAAGCCGAAGGTAGTGAGTGGCTGCCAGGCGGAGTGCGGAGGCGCCATGGTGGGCAAGATGCCCAACATCACATGGCTCGAGGGCACCTTCGTGGGCACCATAAAAGGGGTGGCAATCGGGGTGGTTCTATATCACCGAGCCGCGCGACCCCGCATGGGTAGCGGCCCCCGAGTTCCGATCTAGCATCCCCATGCGGCTCACCTCCTGGAAAGAGAAGGGCCTGTCCTGGGGTAATTCAAAAGAGCTGACCGGACTCCAGTCATGTATTCAGAACATGGTGGATAAGATGCTCAAGCTTGTCAACATAGTCTAGGTTATGCTCGTTCGCCGGATACTCCCGTGCCAACAATGGGAGTTTACCTTGTGGGAGTTCAATCCGGCGCAGCACCGAACTCTGAACAGGCTCTTCGACACGACTCATGAAGATGCCTGGATGGTGCTGTTCAAGGGCGCCGCGGTCCCTCCCCCCATTACTGAGGATCGCGGATTCAGCGCGAAGCGCCACGCCAGTGCGGTAAGTTGTTTTACCTCTTACAGGATATTTGTTATATATATATATATATTGGCTCAATGCGGGATCTAAACTCCTGTAATTTTGACAGGACTGGCAGAAGATGGCCAGACAGATCGAATGTCCAGCTCCCTTGCCCGAAGGCCCCGTAGATGCTCTTCTAACGAAGATGTTGACTCCGACCCCTTATAAGGTGCCGGAGAAGACCAAGAAGGCCAAGGGAGCTCGAAAGAGTTCCCGACGCCAGGCGTCATCGGACTCACCGTCTGATGACTCTGCGGCGCACTCTTCCCCCGAAGACGAGGAAGAGGAAGAAGAGGCTCCCTCATGGACTGGGGGAGACAAGAAAAGGAAGGCCTCCCCAACTGGGGAGGCCGAAGGGTCCAAGAAGGGAAGGATGCTCCTTCCGGACAGCTCCACCGCCACCGACGAAAGTGAAGACGAGTGGTTGCCCAGGGGCAAGCCCGAGGGGAGATCGTAAGTGTTCGGATACCAAAGTAACCCATAGGATTCCTTTGTCGCATTTCTTTCCCTAACGCCGAACTCAATTGTATAGACCGCCCCGAGCCAATATCGAGGTATCCTCGGACGGCTCCCTGGGCTCGTCAGACATGGATAGCGATCCAGTCCCGACCGCCACCTCCCCTCATCCGGCCGAAGACGCTGAGGTGCTGTCTCAAGAGGCACCGGATCAAGGGGGACAGTCCCGGAGGCGCCTCAAGGCGACCTTCCGGAGTCCGGGAGCCGAGGGGACGGGGTCCCCGAGAGCTCTGAGTTCGGCCCTCAGCCGAACACCGCGCCGGACCCTCCAACGGATCCGAGCTCGGGCAGGCGGTCCCCTTCTAAGGAGGGTGAGATGCCTATGCCGGTGACCTCTGTCCACCCAGAGGCGCCGGACACTATGTTGGAAGCACTTCGCAGCGCTTCCATCAAGGAGGAGCACCACACTATCATGAGTGCGGTGATCCAGAAGGTTCAGTCCGCCAAGAGCGGATTGACTGAAGCCTGTACTAGCCTTCTAACAGGCTTCGAGGTAAGTGTTTTAAAATGTAGTAGAAGTGTTACCGCATAGACAGTAGCCCATGATGCTTTGTTCGGTGTTCACAAAGAAAAGCCGAACAGAGGATCAAATAATATCGCAGGAGTCTAATATAAGTATGTCAATATGCATGTGCATGCTTCGCTATTGGCGTCTGCCGCACTAACTGCGGAGGTCGCCGTACTGAAGGAGGCCCTCGAGGGGTCCCAAAAGGAGCTCGGCCTTGCTAAGAGGCAGCTCGAGGAGAACAAGGGTAAGTGATACCCCGTCTATAGATGAGAAAAAGGATGCGATTGCTAAATGACAGGATCATTGTATGTTTGCCAGGGGCCACGACCGAGGTGGCGACCCTAAAGCAAGCATTGTCCCAGGCCGAAGAAAAGGTGGCCCAGGCGCGCACCGAGCGAGAGAGGCACGAGGCTCGGGTGGGCGAGGTGCAGCAAGAGCTCCAAGCTCTCGTGACGAAGCACGAGGCGTTGGAGCTTGACATGAAGACGAGAGAGTCCGAGCTTGCCGCGGCCCGTGAGAGCGCGAAGAGTGCCAAGGCCGAGGCCCAGAAGGCCCTTCAGGAGATCGACGCGATGAAGAAGATAGCGGCGGGTAAGGCTTTCTATATGCAAAGCAAGCATGTAAAAGTAATTTACCGATTACTTACCCGAATCCGGAGCTCTTCAGGAGCATTCGCAGATTTGCCCCGCAGTGTGTCCGATGCCGCACTATTCTACCAGGCCGAGGACGGAAGCTCCACGGAGAAGTTGTTCTAGTCTCAGTATGCTGAGGCCGAACATCTGGTGCCAATGAGCGACCAGCTGAAGCAGATGGCCGAGCTACATAAGGCGGCCGATCAGGCCATGAAGGGCTTCATAGTCCGGTTGTGGCCTGGCGACGCCCTTCCGAGTAGCTTCTTCGGCCTGGTGAGGCGGCTTGTGGATGCCTGCCCACGGCTGGAGGTCGTCAAGCGATCCGTCTGCATTGAAGGTGCACGCCGGGCCTTCGCCCGTGTGAAAACGCAGTGGGTCAAGCTAGACGCCATGAAGCTTATCAAGGAGGGGCCGTCGGAGGGCAAGGACCACCGCCACCCCGAGATGTACTACGAGGGTGTTCTGTCGGGCGCCCGTCTTATCGCGGATGAGTGTTCACAAAATGTAATATTTGAATGAGACTTGCTCATTTTTTATCTTGTGTAATGAAAACTTGTTTCATATGCGCTATGCAAAACTTGTGTGAATTTAAAATATTACCTTCTGTTTGGTTGTTTATCCAATCTGAGAGATGGCTAGTCCTCGGCTTCTGCCCCCATGCCACGAGTGCCGGGGTGTTCAGGATAAACCTGAGCACTCTTGTTCCCATGTTTGGGTCCTTCGAGGGAGGTGCTCAGCACAACGAACAAGGCAACCGGACTAATAATGCTTTATCACTCTCACTTAGCCATAGAATTCTATAATTTTAAATTTCGGCGAAGCCCCTGGTATTCGGAAGGCCGAATTCGGGGCACGATACACGCCTGTAAGCCGGACGGAGCCGACCCCTCGCCCTAAGCGGCATAAGTCTTTAGGGACTCGAAAAACCTCGCCGAACAGCGACCAGTCTCTCGCCTTATCATGACAGTCAGTTTTAGCTTTCTCTACTGAGGTGCTAGGCCCGGCAGAACCGGGGCACAATCACAGTTTTGTTCTCCTAGCACTACCTTAGCCGATAGAGCGGAACGTAAGGTACCAAAACATAGGAGCCGGGCAAACCCAATATTTGACCAAAGACATGATTCGGAGCTGATGCATATAATGCTATAAGTTCGGGGTGCCGCACTTGTGAAAGTGTTCGGACTTTTCACACCATATTGTGGGTACGTAAGCCCCTGGTGCATTGGCCATACCAGAGTGTACGGTTGCTAGGCGTCACTAATGAACACATAGATATGTATACATATAACAAAAATGCGATAATAATCATAATGTCATGCATTGTATATTAAAAAATTGCATTAAAGAAGAGTGATACAGATAGTGTAATGAGCAAAAGAGTAGGACTATGTCCCTTCCAAGGGCGAGCTGAGGAATTCTATGAAATCTATAATCCACATGGGAATTCCGTAGTCGTCGGCCTCCTTGGTTGTTGTATCATGTGTTCGGCAATAGAGCTGCTAGACAGTGTTTCCAGAGATTGAAGTCCTGAATGAAAAAGAAAAATAACCAAACGGGAAGCCCCTGGTGCGGTTTAGGCCGCGTTTTAGGACGTGTCGTAGTTGTGCCTCCCCCTCCCCATCTGTGCCCATGGTATTTTTAATGCGTAATGATGTACGCGCGGCACGAACAATGTCGTTGGGCTGGGATTGGGGTGGCCGTCGTATTGCTACGCGAGCTCAGATCGCGCCAGGCGGTCTATTTGCCGATTGCCCCGAGCGCGCTTGAAGGTGTCCGGGCTTTGAAACGCCGAACTGGTAGATTGCCTTGAGAGGCTGCTTTGCGCTTCTGCTGCGAGGGCCGCGGTGTGCTCCTCTGTTTGAAGAGAGCGCTCTGTGTTTCCATTGACTGTAATAACTCCGCGAGGTCCTGGCATCTTGAGCTTGAGGTATGCATAATGTGGTACCGCATTGAATCTAGCGAATGCGGTTCGTCCGAGTAGCGCGTGATAACCACTGCGGAACGGGACTATATCGAAGATTAACTCTTTGCTTCGGAAGTTATCCGGGGATCCGAAGACCACTTCCAGTGTAATTGAGCCTTTGCAGTGGGCCTCTACGCCTGGAATGACGCCTTCAAAGGTCGTCTTTGTGGGTTTGATCCTTGAGGGGTCTATACCCATTTTGCGCACTGTGTCCTGATAAAGCAGGTTCAGGCTGCTGCCGCCGTCCATGAGGACTCGAGTGAGGTGAAATCCGTTGATGATTGGGTCTAGGACCAGTGCGGCGAATCCGCCATGATGGATACTAGTGGGGTGGTCCCTGCGATCGAAGGTGATCGAACAGGAGGACCAAGGGTTGAACTTCGGGGCGGCTAGCTCCAGCGCATATACGTCCCTGAGCGCACGCTTCCGCTCCCTCTTGGGGATGTGGGTTGCGTATATCATGTTCACCGTCCGCACTTGCGGGGGAAACCTCTTCTGTCCTCCGGTGTGCGGCTGCCGGGGTTCTTCCTCTTCATCGCTATGCGGCCCCTTGTCCTTGTTTTCAGCGATTAACTTGCCGGCCTGCTTGAACACCCAACAATCCCTGTTGGTGTGATTGGCTGGCTTGTCTGGGGTGCCGTGTATTTGACACGAGCGATCGAGTATACGGTCCAAGCTGGACAGACCCGGCGTACTTTGTTTGAATGGCTTTTTCCGCTGACCGGGTTTAGAGCCTTTGAATCCGGCATTGACTGTCGTATCCTCGGTACTTTCGCCATTAATGCGGCACTTATGCTTGTTGCGACGTGACCTGCTGTTGCCGTCCTTGGTATTTGAGGTACCATGGTTCTTTGATATGTTGTTACTGCGAGCCAACCAGTTGTCTTCTCCCGCACAAAAGCGGGTCATGAGCGTCGTGAGGGCTGCCATAGATTTCGGCTTTTCCTGACCAAGGTGCCGGGCTAGCCACTCGTCTCGGATGTTGTGCTTGAAAGCCGCTAAGGCCTCCGCATCCGGACAGTCGACGATTTGGTTTTTCTTTGTAAGGAACCGAGTCCAGAATTGCCTGGCCGACTCTTCTGGCTGCTGAATTATGTGGCTCAAGTCATCGGCGTCTGGTGGTCGCACATAAGTGCCCTGAAAGTTGTCGAGGAATGCGGCTTCCAGATCTTCCCAACAGCTAATGGAGTCCGCTGGCAAGCTGTTAAGCCAATGCCGTGCTGGTCCTTTGAGTTTTAGTGGGAGGTACTTGATGGCATGTAAGTCATCACCGCGGGCCATGTGGATGTGGAGGAGGAAGTCCTCAATCCATACCGCAGGATCTGGTGTGCCGTCGTATGATTCAATGTTTACAGGTTTGAAACCTTCTGGGAACTGATGTTCCATTACTTCGTCTATGAAGCATAAGGGGTGTGCGGTGCCTCTGTATTGGGCTATATCGCGACGCAGCTCGTATGGGTCCTGCCCGCTGTGTTCGGCCCGGCCGGATTTGCTTTTACTGTATCCAGCGTGACGTTTACCATCTCGTAGAGTGGTGCGCCCTCGTGATCCATAGATCGATCTTGAGTGCTTTGCTTTGTCCTCCAATATGTCTCGCAGGTCTGGCGTATCTCCCCATGCCTTTTTATTTGGATGGCGTTGGGGTGGAGGCTGAGCTTTCGGCAGGAATGCCTCTCTATCGCGGCCACGAGGTGGCCGGTCAGCCGTATCATACGCTTCTTCCTCCAGTCGGGGTAGTAACCTGCGCCTTGGGTAACTCTTGGAGGGATGCTCGAGTTTATATTCCTCGGCTGCCAGGACTTCAGTCCATTTGTCAGCTAGTAGATCTTGATCAGCTTGAAGCTGCTGCTGCTTTTTCTTCAGGCTATTTGCCGTGGCCATAAGCCTGCGCTTGAAGCGCTCTTGTTCGACGGGATCCTCTAGTACGGCGAATTCATCGTCGCCGAGGCTTCCCTCGTCTTCGGAGGGGGGCATGTAATTATCGTCCTCCGCCTCTCCGCCAGCCGCTCTCTCAGGAGAGCTGTCACCTTCATCCTCCTGATCTAACTCTTGCCGGAGGGGGTTTTCGTTGTCGTCGGCGCTATCCGGAGTGTTATTATCTCCTGCACCGGTATCACCACTTTTGCTTTGGCGGGACTTAGAGCGGCGCCGCTGACGTCGGCTCTTGGGTTGCTTCTTGGAGGGGTCATCCTCCGCTATCTCGTCGCCGTTGCCTTCATTGGGTGTATCCACCATGTATATGTCATACGACGAGGTGGCTTTCCAGTGCCCTATAGGTGCTGGTTCATGTTCGTCTCCTACATTGTCGTCCATACCGTCGATGTCTTCGGAGTCGAAGTCGAGCATGTTGGTTAAATCATTGATAGTGGCTACAAAGTGGGTGGTGGGTGGGCGTCGAATTTCTTCGTCGTCCGCATCCCAGCCTTGTTGGCCATGATCCGCCAGGGCTCTCCTGACAGAGAGAGAGACCTTAGTGAATTCAGAATGTCGCCGAAGGGCGAGTGCTGAAAGATATCCGCAGCGGTGAATTCCATGATCGGCGCCCAGTCGGATTCGATTGGCAGGGGCGCGGATGGTTCGGGGTACGGAGGAGAGTCCGGCACCTTGGAGTCATGGGCTGCGCAGAGGATGATGCTGGTGTTCGGCTCGATCGCCGTTGAGACTGCAGCCCCTGAGGTGGTGTCTAGCCACCCGTCCTCGATTAGTGCAGCTAGCTCCGAGCTAAGGGTCGGAGCCGATGCGGGTGCGGCCTCTGGGGTACCGTCTGATGGCAGAGCTAGGTCATACCCATCGCGACAGTGCGGCGCGCCCGGCTGTGGCTCGAATCCGTCGAAGATCAAGTCCCCACGGATGTTGGCCGTGTAATTCAAACTTCCAAATCTAACCTGATGGCCAGGGGCATAGCTTTCAATCTACTCCAGATGGCCAAGCGAATTAGCCCGTAGTGCAAAGCCGCCGAATACGAAGATCTGTCCGGGGAGAAAAGTCTCACCCTGGACCGCATCGCTATCGATGATAGTAGGAGCCATCAAGCCTAACAGCGACGACACAGAGGAACTCACAATGAAAGCACCAATGTCGGTGTCAAAACCGGCGGATCTCGGGTAGGGGGTCCCGAACTGTGCGTCTAGGCTGGATGGTAAAGGGGGCAAGGGACACGAAGTTTTACCCAGGTTCGGGCCCTCTTGATGGAGGTAAAACCCTACGTCCTGCTTGATTAATATTGAAGATATGGGTATTACAAGAGTAGATCTACCACGAGATCAGAGAGGCTAAACCCTAGAAGCTAGCCTACGGTATGATTGTATGTTGTGATTGTTGTCCTACGGACTAAAGCCCTCCGGTTTATATAGACATCGGAGAGGGTTAGGGCTACAAAAGGTCGGTTACAAAGGAGGAGATATCCATATATGTATTGCCTAGCTTGCCTTCCACGCCAAGTAGAGTCCCATCCGGACACGAGACGAAGTCTTCAATCTTGTATCTTCATAGTCTAACAGTCAGGCCAATGGAGATAGTCCGGCTGTCCGAAGACCCCCTAATCCAGGACTCCCACACCATTCTTCGTGTAATTCCATGCCTCGTAATCCTCCATCCCCAGTCCACCAACTGGGATCTGAGTGATCTCTTGATGTCTACTACACAACCTTCTTCTTGTAGACATTGTTGGGCCTCCAAGTGCAGAGGTTTGTAGGACAGTAGAAAATTTCCCTCAAGTGGATGACCTAAGGTTTATCAATCCGTAGGAGGCGTAGGATGAAGATGGTCTCTCTCAAGCAACCCTGCAACCAAATAACAAAGAGTCTCTTGTGTCCCCAACACACCCAATACAATGGTAAATTGTATAGGTGCACTAGTTCGGCGAAGAGATGGTGAAACAAGCAGTATATGGATAGTAGATAAAGGTATTTGTGATCTGAAATAATAAAAACAGCAAGCTAGCAAGTGATAAAACTGAGCATAAACGGTATTGCAATGCGTGGAAATAAGCCCTAGGGTTCATACTTCCGCTAGTGTAAGTTCCCTCAACAATAATATCATAATTGGATCACATAACTATCCATCAACATGCAACAAAGAGTCACTCCAAAGTCACTAATAGCGGAGAACGAACGAAGAGATTATGGTAGGGTACGAAACCACCTCAAAGTTATTCTTTCCAATCAATCCGGTGGGCTATTCCTATAAGTGTCACAAACAGCCCTAGAGTTCGTACTAGAATAACACCTTAAGACACAAATCAACCAAAACCCTAATGTCACCTAGATACTCCAATGTCACCTCAAGTATCCGTGGGTATGATTATACGATATGCGTCACACAATCTCAGATTCATCTATTTAACCAACACATAGAACCTCAAAGAGTGCCCCAAAGTTCTACAGAAGAAGCACGACGAAAACGTGTGCCAACCCCTATGCATAGGTTCATGGGCGGAACCCGCAAGTTGATCACCAAAACATACATCAAGTGAATCACATGGTATCCCATTATCACCACAGATACGCACGGCAAGACATACATCAAGTGTTCTCAAATCTTTAAAGACTCAATCCGATAAGATTACTTCAAAGGGGAAACTCAATTCATTACAAGAGAGAAGAGGGGGAGGAGAAACATAGGATCCAACTATAATAGCAAAGCTCGCGATACATCAAGATCGTGCCAAATCAAGAACACGAGAGAGAGAGAGATCAAACACATAGCTATTGGTACATACCCTCGGCCTCGAGGGTGAACTACTCCTTCCTCATCATGGAGAGCGTCGGGATGATGAAGATGGCCACCGGTGAGGGATCCCCCCTCCGGTAGGGTGCCGGAACAGGGTCCCGATTGACTTTTGGTGGCTACAGAGGCTTGCGGCGGCGGAACTCCCGATCTAATCTCCGTTCTGGAAGTTTTAGGTTACGTAGGTATATATGGGTGCAGGAGGTACGTTGGTGGACCGAAGGGGGGGCCACGCGGCAGGGGGCACGCCCCCTACCATCGTGAGCTCATCCTTCATCTTCTGAAGTAGGGTCCAAGTCTATCCGGTAGGTTTCCTTCCAAAAATAACTTCTCCAGTTGATTTCGTTCCGTTTCGACTCCGTTTGATATTCCTTTTCTTCGAAACACTGAAATAGGCAAAAAAACAGCAAATCTGGGCTGGGCCTCCGGTTAATAGGTTAGTCCCGAAAGTAATATAAAAGTGGATAATAAAGCCCAATATTTCCCAAAACAGTAGATAATATAGCATGGAGCAATCAAAAATTATAGATACGTTGGAGACGTATCAAGCATCCCCGAGCTTAATTCCTGCTCGTCCTCGAGTAGGTAAATGATAAAAAAGATAATTTTTGATGTGGAATGCTAGCTGGCATAATTTCAATGTAATTCTTCTTACTTGTGATATGAATATTCAGATCCGAAAGATTCAAGACAAAAGTTCATATTGACATAAAAATAATAATACTTCAAGCATACTAACTAAGCAATTATGTCTTCTCAAAATAACATGGCCAAAGAAAGTTCATCCCTACAAAATCATATAGTTTAGTCATGCTCCATTTTCATCACACAAGAATGCTCTCATCATGCACAACCCCGATGACAAGCCAAGCAATTGTTTCATACTTTAGTAATCTCAAACCTATAAACTTTCACGCAATATATGAGCGCGAGCCATGGATATAGCACTATGTGTGGAAAAAGGATAGTAGCATTGTCCCCCTTTTTTTATTTGGCCTTCCCATTTTTTTATTTGGCCTTTCTTTTTTTTGGCCTTTCTCTTTTTTATTTGGCCTTTCTTTTTTTGGGACAATACTCTATGAATGATGATCATCACACTTCTATTTATTTACAACTCAATGATTACAACTCGATACTAGAACAAAGTATGACTATATATGAATGCCTCCGGCGGTGTACAGGGATTGCGATGAATCAAGAGCGACATGTATGAAAAATTATGAACGGTGGCTTTGCCACAAATACGATGTCAACTACATGATCATGCAAAGCAATATGACAATGATGATGCGTGTCATAATAAACGGAACGGTGGAAAGTTGCATGGCAATATATCTCGGAATGGCTATGGAAATGCCATAATAGGTAGGTATGGTGGCTGTTTTGAGGAAGATATAAGGATGTTTATTTGTGACAGAGCGTATCATATCACGGGGTTTGGATGCACCGGTGAAGTTTGCACCAACTCTCAATGTGAGAAAGGGCAATGCACGGTACCGAAGAGGCTAGCAATGATGGAAGGGTGAAAGTGCGTATAATCCATGGACTCAAAATTAGTCATAAAGAACTCACATACTTATTGCAAAAATCTACAAGTCATCAAAAACCTCAGCACTACGCGCATGCTCCTAGGGGGATAGATTGGTAGGAAAAGACCATCGCTCGTCCCCGACCGCCACTCATAAGGAGGACAATCAAATAACACCTCATGTTTCAAATTTGTTACATAACGTTTACCATACGTGCATGCTACGGGACTTGCAAACTTCAACACAAGCACTTCTCAAATTCACAACTACTCAACTAGCACGACTTTGATATTATTACTTCCATATATCAAAACAATCATCAAGCATCAAACTTCTCTTAGTATTCAACACACTCATAAGAAAGTTTTATTATTAATCTTGTATACCTAGCATATTAGGATTTTAAGAAAATTACCGTGCTATTTAAGACTCTCAATATAATATAAGTGAAGCATGAGAGTTCATTTGTTTCTTCAAAATAAAACTACCACCATGCTCTAAAAGATATAAGTGAAGCACTAGAGCAAATGACAAACTACTCCGAAAGATATAAGTGAAGATCAATGAGTAGTCGAATAATTATGCAACTATGTGAAGACTCTCTTGAAGGAAATATGCCCTAGAGGCAATAATAATGTTATTATTTTATTTCCTTATATCATGATAAATGTTTATTATTCATGCTAGAATTGTATTATTGGAAACATAATACTTGTGTGAATACATAGACAAACTAAACGTCACTAGTATGCCTCTACTTGACTAGCTCGTTAATCAAAAGATGGTTATGTTTCCTAACCAAAGACATGTGTTGTTATTTGATTAATGGGATCACATTATTAGGAGAATGATGTGATTGACATGACCCATTCCATTAGCTTAGCACCCGATCGTTTAGTATGTTGCTATTGCTTTCTTCATGACTTATACATGTTCCTATGACTATGAGATTATGCAACTCCCGTTTGCCGGAGGAACACTTTGTGTGCTACCAAACGTCACAACGTAACAGGTGTCTCCAAAGGTAAATGTTGGGTTGGCGTATTTCGAGATTAGGATTTTTCACTCCGATTGTCGGAGAGGTATCTCTGGGCCCTCTTGGTAATGCACATCACATAAGCCTTGCAAGCATTGCAACTAATGAGTTAGTTGCGAGATGATGTATTACGAAACGAGTAAAGAGACTTGCCGGTAATGAGATTGAACTAGGTATTGAGATACCGACGATCGAATCTCGGGCAAGTAACATACCGATGGCAAAGGGAACAACGTATGTTGTTATGCGGTCTGACCGATAAAGATCTTCGTAGAATATGTGGGAGCCAATATGAGCATCCAGGTTCCGCTATTGGTTATTGACCGGAGACATGTCTCGGTCATGTCTACATTGTTCTCAAACCCGTAGGGTCCGCATGCTTAAGGTTTCGATGACAGTTATATTATAAGTTTATGAGTTTTGATGTACCGAAGTTAGTTCGGAGTCCCGGATGTGATCACGGACATAACGAGGAGTCTTGAAATGGTCGAGACATAAAGATTGATATATTGGACGGCTATATTCGGACACCGGAAGTGTTCCGGGTGATTTCGGAGAAAACCGGAGTACCGGAGGGTTACCGGAAACCCCCGAGAGAAGTAATGGGCCATATGGGCCTTAGTGGAGAGAGAGAAGGGCAGCCAAGGTGGGCCGTGTGCCTCCTCCCCCCTGGTCCGAATTGGACTAGGAGAGGGGGGCGGCGCCCCCTCTTTCCTTCTCCCTCCCCACTTCCTTCCCCCTCCTAGTAGGACTCCTACTCCTACTAGGAGGAGGACTCCTCCTTAGCGTGCCTATAGGGCCGGCCGGCCTCCTCCCCTTGCTCCTTTATATACGGGGGCAGGGGGCACCCCTAGACACACAAGCTGATCCACGTGATCGTTTTCTTAGCCGTGTGCGGTGCCCCCTTCCACCATAATCCTCGATAATATTGTAGCGGTGCTTAGGCGAAGCCCTACGACGGTAGAACATCAAGATCGTCACCACGCTGTCGTGCTGACGGAACTCTTCCCCGACACTTTGCTGGATCGGAGTCCGGGGATCATCATCGAGCTGAACGTGTGCTAAAACTCAGAGGTGCCGTAGTTTCGGTGCTTGATCGGTCGGGCCGTGAAGACGTACGACTACATCAACCGCGTTGTGCTAACGCTTTCGCTGTCGGTCTACAAGGGTACGTAGATCACACTCTCCCCTCTCGTTGCTATGCATCACCATGATCTTGCGTGTGCGTAGGAATTTTTTTTAAATTACTGCATTCCCCAACAGTGGTATCAGAGCCAGGTTTTATGTGTTGATGTTATATGCACGAGTAGAACACAAGTGAGTTGTGGGTGATATAAGTCATACTGCTTACCAGCATGTCATACTTTGGTTCGGCAGTATTGTTGGACGAAGCGGCCCGGACCGACATTACGCGTACGCTTACGCGAGACCGGTTCTCCCGACGTGGTTTGCACAAAGGTGGCTAGGGGGTGTCAGTTTCTCCAACTTTAGTTGAACCGAGTGTGGCTACGCCCGGTCCTTGCGAAGGTTAAAACAGCACCAACTTGACAAACTATCGTTGTGGTTTTGATGCTTAGGTAAGATTGGTTCTTGCTTAAGCCCGTAGAAGCCACGTAGAACTTGCAACAACAAAGTAGAGGACGTCTAACGTGTTTTTGCAGGGCATGTTGTGATGTGATATGGTCAAGACATGATGCTAAATTTTATTGTATGAGATGATCATGTTTTGTAACCAAGTTATCGGCAACTGGCAGGAGCCATATGGTTGTCGCTTTATTGTATGCAATGCAATTACGCTGTAATGCTTTACTTTATCACTAAGAGGTAGCGATAGTCGTGGAAGCATAAGATTGGCGAGACGACAACGATGCTACGATGGTGATCAAGGTGTCGCGCCGGTGACGATGGTGATCACGATGGTGCTTCGAAGATGGAGATCACAAGCACAAGATGATGATGGCCATATCATATCACTTATATTGATTGCATGTGATGTTTATCTTTTATGCATCTTATCTTGCTTTGATTGACGGTAGCATTTTAAGATGATCTCTCACTAATTATCAAGAAGTGTTCTCCCTGAGTATGCACCGTTGCGAAAGTTCTTCGTGCTGAGACACCACGTGATGATCGGGTGTGATAGGCTCTACGTTCAAATACAACGGGTGCAAAACAGTTGCACACGCGGAATACTCAGGTTATACTTGACGAGCCAAGCATATACAGATATGGCCTCGAAACACGGAGACCGAAAGGTCGAGCGTGAATCATATAGTAGATATGATCAACATAGTGATGTTCACCAATGAAACTACTCCATCTCACGTGATGATCGGACATGGTTTAGTTGATTTGGATCACGTAATCACTTAGAGGATTAGAGGGATGTCTATCTAAGTGGGAGTTCTTTAGTAATATGATTAATTGAACCTAAATTTATCATGAACTTAGTACCTGATAGTATATTGCTTGTTTATGTTTGATTGTAGATAGATGGCCCGTGCTGCTGTTCCGTTGAATTTTAATGCGTTCCTTGAGAAAGCAAAGTTGAAAGATGATGGTAGAAATTACACGGACTGGGTCCGTAACTTGAGGATTATCCTCATTGCTGCATAGAAGAATTACGTCCTGGAAGCACCGCTGGGTGCCAGGTCTGCTGCTGGAGCAACACCAGATGTTATGAACGTCTGGCAGAGAAAAGCTGATGACTACTCAATAGTTCAGTGTGCCATGCTTTACGGCTTAGAATCGGGACTTCAACGACGTTTTGAACGTCATGGAGCATATGAGATGTTCCAGGAATTGAAGTTAATATTTCAAGCAAATGCCTGGATTGAGAGATATGAAGTCTCCAATAAGTTCTATAGCTGCAAGATGGAGGAGAACAGTTCTGTCAGTGAGCATATACTCAAAATGTCTGGGTATAATAATCACTTGATTCAATTGGGAGTTAATCTTCCAGATGATTGCGTCATTGACAGAATTCTCCAATCACTGCCACCAAGCTACAAGAGCTTCGTGATGAACTATAATATGCAAGGGATGAATAAGACTATTCCCGAGCTCTTCGCAATGCTGAAAGCTGCGGAGGTAGAAATCAAGAAGGAGCATCAAGTGTTGATGGTCAACAAGACCACTAGTTTCAAGAAAAAGGGCAAAGGAAAGAAGAAGGGGAACTTCAAAAAGAACAGCAAGCAAGTTGCTACTCAAGAGAAGAAACCCAAACCTGGACCTAAGCCTGAAACTGAGTGCTTCTACTGCAAACAGACTGGTCACTGGAAGCGGAACTGCCCCAAGTATTTGGCGGATAAGAAGGATGGCAAGGTGAACAAAGGTATATGTGATATACATGTTATTGATGTGCACCTTACTAATGCTCGCAGTAGCACCTGGGTATTTGATACTGGTTCTGTTGCTAACATTTGCAACTCGAAACAGGGACTACGGATTAAGCGAAGATTGGCTAAGGACGAGGTGACGATGCGCGTGGGAAATGGTTCCAAAGTCGATGTGATCGCGGTTGGCACGCTACCTCTACATCTACCTTCGGGATTAGTATTAGACCTAAATAATTGTTATTTGGTGCCAGCGTTAAGCATGAACATTATATCTGGATCTTGTTTGATGCGAGACGGTTATTCATTTAAATCAGAGAATAATGGTTGTTCTATTTATATGAGTAATATCTTTTATGGTCATGCACCCTTAAAGAGTGGTCTATTCTTATTAAATCTCTATAGTAGTGACACACATATTCATAATGTTGAAGCCAAAAGATGCAGAGTTGATAATGATAGTGCAACTTATTTGTGGCACTGCCGTTTGGGTCATATCGGTGTAAAGCGCATGAAGAAACTCCATACTGATGGACTTTTGGAACCACTTGATTATGAATCACTTGGTACTTGCGAACCGTGCCTTATGGGTAAGATGACAAAAACACCGTTCTCCGGTACTATGGAGAGAGCAACAGATTTGTTGGAAATCATACATACAGATGTATGTGGTCCGATGAATGTTGAGGCTCATGGCGGATATCGTTATTTTCTCACCTTCACAGATGACTTAAGTAGATATGGGTATATCTACTTAATGAAACATAAGTCTGAAACGTTTGAAAAGTTCAAAGAATTTTAGAGTGAAGTTGAAAATCATCGTAACAAGAAAATAAAATTCCTACGATCTGATCGTGGAGGAGAATATTTGAGTTACGAGTTTGGTGTACATTTGAAACAATGCGGAATAGTTTCGCAACTCATGCCACCCGGAACACCACGGCGTAATGGTGTGTCTGAACGTCGTAATCGTACTTTACTAGATATGGTGCGATCTATGATGTCTCTTACTGATTTACCACTATCGTTTTGGGGATATGCTCTAGAGACGTCCGCATTCACGTTAAATAGGGCACCATCAAAATCCATTGAGACGACGCCTTATGAACTATGGTTTGGCAAGAAACCAAAGTTGTCGTTTCTGAAAGTTTGGGGCTGCGATGCTTATGTGAAAAAGCTTCAACCTGATAAGCTCGAACCCAAATCGGAGAAATGTGTCTTCATAGGATATCCAAAGGAAACTATTGGATACACCTTCTATCACAGATCCGAAGGCAAGACTTTTGTTGCTAAATTCAGAAACTTTCTAGAGAAAGAGTTTCTCTCGAAAGAACTGAGTGGGAGGAAAGTAGAACTTGACGAGGTAACTGTACCTGCTCCCTTATTGGAAAGTAATACATCACAGAAACTAGTTTCTGTGACACCTACACCAATTAGTGAGGAAGCTAATGATAATGATCATGAAACTTCAGAACAAGATACTACTGAACCTCGTAGATCAACCAGAGTAAGATCCGCACCAGAGTGGTACGGTAATCCTGTTCTGGAAGTCATGCTACTAGATCATGATGAACCTACGAACTATGAAGAAGCGATGGTGAGCCCAGATTCCGCAAAATGGCTTGAAGCCATGAAATCTGAGATGGGATCCATGTATGAGAACAAAGTATGGACTTTGGTTGACTTGCCCAATGATTGGCAAGCAATTGAGAATAAATGGATCTTCAAGAAGAAGACTGACGCTGACGGTAATATTGCTGTCTACAAAGCTCGACTTGTCGCAAAAGGTTTTCGACAAGTTCAAGGGATTGACTACGATGAGACCTTCTCACCCGTAGCGATGCTTAAGTCTGTCCGAATCATGTTAGCAATTGCCGCATTTTATAATTATGAAATTTGGCAGATGGATGTCAAAACTGCATTCCTGAATGGATTTCTGGAAGAAGAGTTGTATATGATGCAACCGGAAGGTTTTGTCGGTCTAAAGGGAGCTAACAAAGTATGCAAGCTCCAGCAATCCATTTATGGACTGGTGCAAGCTGCTCGGAGTTGGAATAAACGCTTTGATAGTGTGATCAAAGCATTTGGTTTTGTACAGACTTTTGGAGAAGCCTGTATTTACAAGAAAGTGAGTGGGAGCTCTGTAGCATTTCTGATATTATATGTAGATGACATATTACTAATCGGAAATGATATAGAATATCTGAATAGCATAAAGGGATACTTGAATAAGAGTTTTTCAATGAAAGACCTCGGTGAAGCTGCTTACATATTGGGCATTAAGATCTATAGAGATAGATCAAGACGCTTAATTGGACTTTCACAAAGCACATACCTTGAAATTTTTTTGAAGAAGTTCAAAATGGATCAAGCAAAGAAAGGATTCTTGCCTGTGTTACACGGTGTGAAATTGAGTAAGACTCAATGCCCGACCAATGCAGAAGATAGAGAGAAAATGAAAGATGTTCCCTATGCTTCAGCCATAGGCTCAATCATGTATGCAATGCTGTGTACCAGACCTGATGTGTGTCTTGCTATAAGTCTAGCAGGGAGGTACCAAAGTAATCCAGGAGTGGATCACTGGACAGCGTTCAAGAACATCCTGAAATACTTGAAAAGGACTAAGGATATGTTTCTCATATATGGAGGTGACAAAGAGCTCATCGTAAATGGTTACGTTGATGCAAGCTTTGACACTGATCCGGACGATTCTAAATCGCAAACCGGATACGTGTTTACATTAAACGGTGGAGCTATCAGTTGGTGCAGTTCTAAACAAAGCGTTGTGGCGGGATCTACATGTGAAGCGGAGTACATAGCTGCTTCGGAAGCAGCAAACGAAGGAGTCTGGATGAAGGAGTTCATATCCGATCTAGGTGTCATACCTAGTGCATCGGGTCCAATGAAAATCTTTTGTGACAATACTGGTGCAATTGCCTTGGCAAAGGAATCCAGATTTCACAAGAGAACCAAGCACATCAAGAGACGCTTCAATTCCATCCGGGATCTAGTCCAGGTGGGAGACATAGAGATTTGCAAGATACATACGGATCTGAATGTTCCAGACCCGTTGACTAAGCCTCTTCCACGAGCAAAACATGATCAGCACCAAAGCTCCATGGGTGTTAGAATCATTACTGTGTAATCTAGATTATTGACTCTAGTGCAAGTGGGAGACTGAAGGAAATATGCCCTAGATGCAATAATAATGTTATTATTTTATTTCCTTATATCATGATAAATGTTTATTATTCATGCTAGAATTGTATTATCCGGAAACATAATACTTGTGTGAATACATAGACAAACTAAACGTCACTAGTATGCCTCTACTTGACTAGCTCGTTAATCAAAAGATGGTTATGTTTCCTAACCATAGACATGTGTTGTCATTTTAACGTGATCACATTATTAGGAGAATGATGTGATTGACATGACCCATTACATTAGCTTAGCACCCGATCGTTTAGTATGTTGCTATTGCTTTCTTCATGACTTATACATGTTCCTATGACTATGAGATTATGCAACTCCCGTTTGCCGGAGGAACACTTTGTGTGCTACCAAACGTCACAACGTAACTGGGTGATTATAAAGGAGCTCTACAGGTGTCTCCAAAGGTAAATGTTGGGTTGGCGTATTTCGAGATTAGGATTTTTCACTCCGATTGTCGGAGAGGTATCTCTGGGCCCTCTCGGTAATGCACATCACATAAGCCTTGCAAGCATTGCAACTAATGAGTTAGTTGCGAGATGATGTATTACGAAACGAGTAAAGAGACTTGCCGGTAACGAGATTGAACTAGGTATTGAGATACCGACGATCGAATCTCGGGCAAGTAACATACCGATGACAAAGGGAACAACGTATGTTGTTATGCGGTCTGACCAATGAAGATCTTCGTAGAATATGTGGGAGCCAATATGAGCATCCAGGTTCCGCTATTGGTTATTGACCGGAGACATGTCTCGGTCATGTCTACATTGTTCTCAAACCCGTAGGGTCCGCACGCTTAAGGTTTCGATGACAGTTATATTATAAGTTTATGAGTTTTGATGTACCGAAGTTAGTTCGGAGTCCCGGATGTGATCACGGACATAACGAGGAGTCTTGAAATGGTCGAGACATAAAGATTGATATATTGGACGGCTATATTCGGACACCGGAAGTGTTCCGGGTGATTTCGGAGAAAACTGGAGTACCGGAGGGTTACCGGAAACCCTCGAGAGAAGTAATGGGCCATATGGGCCTTAGTGGAGAGAGAGAAGGGCAGCCAAGGTGGGCCACGCGCCTCCTCCCCCCTGGTCCGAATTGGACTAGGAGAGGGGGGCGGCGCCCCCTCTTTCCTTCTCCCTCCCCACTTCCTTCCCCCTCCTAGTAGGAGTCCTACTCCTACTAGGAGTCCTACTCCTACTAGGAGGAGGAATCCTCCTTGGCGCGCCTATAGGGCCGGCCGGAGTCCTACTCCTACTAGGAGGAGGACTCCTCCTTGGCGCGCCTATAGGGCCGGCCGGCCTCCTCCCCTTGCTCCTTTATATACGGGGGCAGGGGCACCCCTAGACACACAAGTTGATCCACGTGATCGTTTTCTTAGCCGTGTGCGGTGCCCCCTTCCACCATAATCCTCGATAATATTGTAGCGGTGCTTAGGCGAAGCCCTGCGACGGTAGAACATCAAGATCGTCACCACGCCGTCGTGCTGACGGAACTCTTCCCCGACACTTTGCTGGATCGGAGTCCGGGGATCGTCATCGAGCTGAACGTGTGCTAAAACTCGGAGGTGCCGTAGTTTCGGTGCTTGATCGGTCGGGCCGTGAAGACGTACGACTACATCAACCGCGTTGTGCTAACGCTTCCGCTGTCGGTCTACAAGGGTACGTAGATCACACTCTCCCCTCTCGCTGCTATGCATCACCATGATCTTGCATGTGCGTAGGAAAAATTTTAAAATTACTACGTTCCCCAACATCTCTAACATTTACTAATTTCAGATCTTGGTATTCTATTCAAACAGCAAGCAAAGCAAAATAAAATGACATTCTAAGAAAGGCAAACATCATGTGAAGAAGCAAAAACTTAGGATCAACCGATACTAACCGATAGTTGTTGAAGAAGAAAGGTGGGATGCCAACCGGGGCATTCCCAAGCTTAGATGCTTGAGACTTCTTGAAATATTATCTTGGGGTGCCTTGGGCATCCCCAAGCTTGAGCTTTTGTGTCTCCTTAATTCCTCTCATATCACGGTCTCCCTAAATCTCAAAAGCTTCATCCACACAAAACTCAACAAGGACTCGTGAGATAAGTTAGTATAAACCATTGCAAAACCCTATCATACTCTACTGTAGCAAATTACTAAAATTATTATTCAAAATTGCATACTAAATGCCTCTGCATATTTAATAGTCCTATCCTCAAATAGAATCATTAAATAAGAAAACATATGCAAACAATACAAACATAACAGCAATCTGCCTAAACAGGATAGTCTGTAAAGAATGCTGCAGCATCCATACTTCCCTAGCTCCAAAAATTATGAAAGAAAATTCCCACTGTAGTAAATTTATCAGATCTTAATATGCAAAAGGTTTCAACATTTTATCACATTCTGACTTTTCTAGGGAATTATTGCAACAGCGGTAAACTTTCTGTTTTCAAACAGCAACATGTATACTTGTAACATAGGCATAGTAAAGGCTATCAATGCCACTTTTTTTGAAATAAAAGATGCAACACATTGTTCTAAATAACAGAAAGCAAATCCTAACAAAATAAATTGACGCTCCAAACAAAACACATATCATGTGGTAAATAAAAATATAGCTCCAAGTAAAGTTACCGATGAACGAAGACGAAAGAGGGGATGCCTTCCGGGGCATCCCCAAGCTTAGGCTCTTGGTTGTCCTTGAATATTACCTTGGGGTGCCTTGGGCATCCCCAATCGTAGGCTCTTTCCACTCCTTATTCCATAGTCCATCGAATCCTTACCCAAAACTTGAAACTTCACAACACAAAACTTAACAGAAAACTCGTAAGCTCTGTTAGCGAAAGAAAACAAAAGACCACTTCAAGGTATTGTAATGAAATTATTCTTTATTTATATTGGTTTAAACCTACTGTATTCCAACTTCTCTATGGTTTATAAACTATTTTACTAGCCATAGATTCATCAAAATAAGTAAACAACACGTGAAAAACAGAATCTGTCAAAAACAGAACAGTCTGTAGTAATCTGGATCAAACGTACACTTATGGAACTCATAAAATTCTCAAATAAATTTCTGGACCTGAGGAATTTATCTATTAATCATCTGCAAAAATAATTAACTAAATATCACTCTTCAATAAAAAATGGCAGCTAATCTCGTGAGCGCTAAAGTTTCTGTTTTTTACAGCATGATCACAAAGACTTCCCCAAGTCTTCCCAAAGGTTCTTCTTGGCACAAACACTAATTAAAAGCATAAAACTACATCTAAACAGAAGATGGATGAATTATTTATTACTAAACAGGAACAAAAAGCAAGGAACAAAAATAAAATTGGGTTGCCTCCCAACAAGTGCTATCGTTTAACTCCCCTAGCTAGGCATGATGATTTCAATGATGCTCACATAAAGGATAAGAATTGAAACATAAAGAGAGCATCATGAAGAATATGACTAGCACATTTAAGTCTAACCCACTTCCTATGCATAGGGATTTCACGAGCAAACAACTTGTGGGAACAAGAATCAACTTGCATAGGAAGGTAAAACAAGCATAACTTCAAAACTTTAAGCATATATTCCTCCCTCATAATAATTTTCAGTAGCATCATGAATGAATTCAACAATAGAACCAGCACCTAAAGCATTCTCTTCATGATCTACAAGCATAGAATTTTTATTACTCTCCACATAAGCAAATTTCTTCTCATGAATAGTAGTGGGAGCAAACTCAACAAAATAACTATCATGTGATTGTAAATTAAGATCAAGATGAAAAGTTTCATGGTTATCATTATTCTTTAAAGCATACGTGTCATCACAATAATCATCATAGATAGGAAGCATGCTTTCATCATAATAAATTTGCTCATCAAAATTTGGGGGACAAAAAGTATCATCTTCATCAAACATAGCTTCCCCAAACTTGTGGCTTTGCATATCATTAGCATCATGGATATTCAAGGAATCCATACTAACAACATTGCAATCACGCTCATCATTCAAATATTTAGTGCCAAACATTTTATAGATTTCTTCTTCTAGCACTTGAGCACAATTATCCTTTCCATCATACTCACGAAAGATATTAAAAAGGTGAAGCGTATGAGACAAACTCAATTCCATTTTTTATAGTTTTCTTTTATAAACTAAACTAGTGATAAAACAAGAAACTAAAAAACTTGATTGCAAGATCTCAAGATATACCTTCAAGCACTCACCTCCCCGGAAACGGTGCCAGAAAAGAGCTTGATGTCTACTACACAACCTTCTTCTTGTAGACGTTGTTGGGCCTTCAAGTGCAGAGGTTTGTAGGACAATAGCAAATTTCCCTCAAGTGGATGACCTAAAGTTTATCAATCCATAGGAGGCGTAGGATGAAGATGGTCTCTCTCAAGCAACCCTGCAACCAAATAAAAAAGAGTCTCTTGTGTCCCCAACACACCCAATACAATGGTAAATTGTATAGGTGCACTAGTTCGGCGAAGAGATGGTGAAACAAGCGGTATATGGATAGTAGATAAAGGTATTTGTAATCTGAAATAATAAAAACAGCAAGGTGGCAAGTGATAAAAGTGAGCATAAACGGTATTGCAATGCATGGAAATAAGGCCTAGGGTTCATACTTTCGCTAGTGTAAGTTCCCTCAACAATAATATCATAATTGGATCACATAACTATCCATCAACATGCAACAAAGAGTCACTCCAAAGTCACTAATAGCGGAGAACGAACGAAGAGATTATGGTAGGGTACGAAACCACCTCAAAGTTATTCTTTCCAATCAATCCGGTGGGCTATTCCTATAAGTGTCACAAACAGCCCTAGAGTTCGTACTAGAATAACACCTTAAGACACAAATTAACCAAAACCCTAATGTCACCTAGATACTCCAATGTCACCTCAAGTATCCGTGGGTATGATTATACGATATGCATCACACAATCTCAGATTCATCTATTCAACCAACACACAGAACCTCAAAGAGTGCCCCAAAGTTCTACCGGAGAATCACGACGAAAACGTATGCCAACCCCTATGCATAGGTTCATGGGCGGAACCCGCAAGTTGATCACCAAAACATACATCAAGTGAATCACATGGTATTCCATTGTCACCACAGATACGCACGGCAAGACATACATCAAGTGTTCTCAAATCTTTAAAGACTCAATCCGATAAGATTACTTCAAAGGGGAAACTCAATTCATTACAAGAGAGAAGAGGGGGAGGAGAAACATAGGATCCAACTATAATAGCAAAGCTCGCGATACATCAAGATCGTGCCAAATCAAGAACACGAGAGAGAGAGAGAGAGAGAGATCAAACACATAGCTACTGGTACATACCCTCAGCCCCGAGGGTGAACTACTCCCTCCTCGTCATGGAGAGCGTCGGGATGATGAAGATGGCCACCGGTGAGGGATCCCCCCTCCGGCAGGGTGCCGGAACAGGGTCCCGATTGACTTTTGGTGGCTACAGAGGCTTGCGGCGGCGGAACTCCCGATCTAATCTCCGTTCTGGAAGTTTTAGGTTACGTAGGTATATATGGGTGCAGGAGTTACGTCGGTGGACCGAAGGGGGGGCCACGAGGCAGGGGGCGCGCCCGAGGGGGGTGGGCGCGCCCCTACCCTCGTGAGCTCCTCCTTCATCTTCTGACGCAGGGTCCAAGTCTATCCGGTAGGTTTCCTTCCAAAAATAACTTCTCCAGTTGATTTCGTTCCATTTCGACTCCGTTTGATATTCCTTTTCTTCGAAACACTGAAATAGGCAAAAAATAGCAAATCTGGGCTGGGCCTCCGGTTAATAGGTTAGTCCCGAAAGTAATATAAAAGTGGATAATAAAGCCCAATATTGCCCAAAACAGTAGATAATATAGCATGGAGCAATCAAAAATTATAGATACGTTGGAGACGTATCATCTCTCTCGCCTCATCAGGGGAAAACATAGCTTCCACTTTGTTTACGTCCCAGTTGGAGCCCGTTTCTTCCAGCAGGTCACTAACTCGCGTAATCCCTTGAGTATAGCTCTGGCCTAGTGGCTTCAAGCTACCCTTCCTCGGAATCTAGTTGTCATGATGGACCTTGATTTTGGAGCCGTCTCCAATCCTCCAAATCAGCCCGTCAAGCAGAAGATTTCGCCCATGCAAAATACTCTTGAAAGTGTATGATCCACCACTTGGGCGCATTGCATTCAGAATAGATCCATCAACATAGTACCGAGCTTTCAAGACCCTTGCACATAAAGAATTAGGTTCCTGGAACAACCGCCACGCTTGTTTTGCAAGCATAGCTTGGTTGAAAGCCTCCGGGTCTCTAAAACCCATTCCACCTTCATGCTTTCTCATGCACATTTTGTCCCAAGCGATCCAATGCACTCTCTTTTTACCATCAGCTTCTCCCCACCAGAAGTTTGAAGAAATAGAAGACAGGTTCCCGCACATTTTCTTTGTGAGTTCAAAACAACTCATGGTAAAAGATGGTGTTGATTGGAGGCCCGACTTAATGAGTACTTCCCTTGCAGTCTTGGATAGTCCTTGCCCTTTCCACCCTGAGACCTTTCCCCTTGCACTTTCCTCCACATACTTGAAAGTTCCATCCTTCGATCTCCCCACCACCGTGGGTAATCCTAAATATCTCTCACTTAGAGCCTCTTCCGCAATCCCTAGTACTTGTTTTAGTTCCTCCTTACTCTCATCCGAAGTTCCTTTTCCAAAAAAGATTGCGGATTTATGAAGGTTGACTTTCTTCCCCGAGGCATCCTCATACTCTTTTAAGATGGAGCGTAATGCCTCAAAATTATCCCGTGAGCCCTCCACGAAAACCACACTATCATCAACGAAAAGGAGGTGAGTTACCGTTGGTCCGCTACCCCTGAATGCCAATCCCTTGACCTTCTTCTCCTGTTGTGCATATTTCAAGAGCGCCAAGAAACCTTCCACACAGAATAGAAAGAGGTATGGGGAGAGGGGATCACCCTGTCGAAGTCCTCTGGAAGGGTTGAAGCGATGAGAGAGCCCACCATTCAACTTAACAGAGAAAGAGGTCGATTTCACACACCGCATGACCATCTCTGTCCATTGATCAGAGAAGCCAAATTTCAACAACATCTTCTCCAGGAAATCCCACTCCACTCGATCATACGCCTTCATCATGTCCAATTTGACTGCACACATAGGCTTCTTCCTTTTCCTCTTCCTGATCGCGTGAACACATTCGTAGGCCACAAGTACATTATCAGTTATTAGTCTTCCTGGGACAAATGCACTCTGCTCATCAGATATCATAAAAGGAAGCACAACTTTTAAGCGGTTGGCCAGTGCCTTTGCCGCAATTTTATAAAGAACATTACATAGGCTAATTGGGAGAAACTGTGAAAGTAACTCTGGTGAGTTTACTTTCGGAATCATGACAATGCTAGTATCATTAAACCCATTCGGCACCTCCTTCCCTGCCAAAAACTCCCTTACCGCACCACAAATATCGTTCTTAACCAACTTCTAGTGTCGTTGGTAGAACATGGCCGGTAATCCGTCCGGTCCCGGAGCCTTTGTAGGCCCCATCTGGAAAAGGGCCGCCTCAATCTCCTCATCTGTGAATGGCGCGCCAAGATTTCCATTCATCTCTTCTGTAACAACACTCTCAATATGCTGCAGCACATTTTCACTATCCGTCGACCCTTCAGCAGCAAATAGTTGAGCGTAGAATTGTGCGGCCATCCTATGCATGACATCATCATCTGTGCACTTTGTCCCATCCTCACTTCTTAGCGCCTTTACCGTGTTCTTACGTTTTCGATGCGAGGCTCTGTTCTGGAAGTACCGTGTGTTTTGGTCTCCTTCTGTTAGCCAGTCCACCATCGATCTTTCAGCAGAAAATAGTTGAGCGTAGAATTGTGCGGCCATCCTACGCATGACATCATCATCTATGCACTTTGTCCCATCCTCACTTCTTAGCGCCTTTACCGTGTTCTTACGTTTTCGATGCGGGGCTCTGTTCTGGAAGTACCGTGTGTTTTGGTCTCCTTCTGTTAGCCAGTCCACCATCGATCTTTGTTTGTAATACACCTCCTCTCGCTCAAATAGTTCATGAAGTTGATCCTCAATCTCCTTCACTTCTTGTCGGTATCCTGACTTTGCAGCTCGCTCCTTAGCGTCAACAAGCTGGCGCTTCAAGTGCGCAATCTGTTTTTTAATGGAGCCAAAAACCTTTCGACTCCACTCTTGCACGGCCTTTGAAGCGATCTTCAGCGTTCTGCATGCATTCTCGAGATCCCCGCCATGCTGGTTGGCTGCATGGGCCTCGCCCCATGCTGCAGCGACCATGTCTTCGCATCCCTCATGCCTCGCCCACACAGCCTCATAGAGAAACGCTCGCTGACCATGTGCCCGTGCCTCGCCTTGCCTTGTCATTGCTCTAATGAGCAACACTTGGTGGTCAGACTCCTCCGTCATGATATGTTGCACCTCTACTGCTGGGAAAATCTGTGCAAAATCCGCATTACATGTCGCCCGGTCCAGCCTCACTTGGATATTATCGTTCGCATCCCGTTTATTATCCCAAGTGAACGGATATCCGGAAAAACCAAGTCCGCTAGTCGTAGTCGGACAAGCATTCCTCAAACAGTGCCATCTGGTTCAAGGACCTAGGATTACCCCCTTGCTGTTCACTTTGTCAAAGTGCCTCATTAAAGTCCCCCGCACAGAGCCACGGGAGATCATCTTGTGCTCGGAGGTAACGAAGTACATCCCACGTCTTTGTTCGCTTTTCAATGCTGGGCTCTCCATAGATTCCAGTGAATCTAAAAGAGACCCTCGTACACAATCTTTGCATCTATGTAATATTGGCACCACGGCCGCACTGTAACATCAAATCCCTCCACCATAGTGCTAGACCTCCACTTTTGCCTTTGCAGTCCACCGCTACACCCTGTCTAAAGCCCACGCTCCACTTGAGCCTCTCCATTGCCCCTGACCTCTTTTTTGTTTCTGACAAAAACACCACCGCTGGGTTGTATGACCTAATCAGGTCTCGTAGTTCGCCCACTGCCGAGTCCAACCCCAATCCTCGGCAGTTACAGGCTAAAACGATCATTGCTCCTCGCGGCCCTGCGCACTTGCAGGGTCCGCTGATCTATCATCTGCTGTTGAGATACGGTCAAACACAGTGCGGTCATGCTCGGAGATCCGGTCAAACTCCGAGTCCGTTTTCAGCCTAGTGGTCCGAATGAAATTATCCTGATTGTTGTGCTGGTCCAGATCACCCTTAGCCACCCACATCTGTTTTGGTGCCCTCTTTCTGCTATTAGAGCGGGTATGATCATAATTATGTTTAAGCTGATAATCATACTCATCCCTCATTCTCCTAACATAATACCCAGGTCGCCTCTTAGCAGCATATCTCTTTCTTAACTCTTGTCTCATGTCCATCTGTTTGTACTTTAGATCGCTCCTCATTTCCTTCTTTCTTCGCTCCAGCTCATCCCTCAGATCTTTCTTGTGTGGCTCATCTTGTCCTTCCTCTCCATGCCAATTCCTCGCCTCCTTGCCTTTATCCGCAGACGGCCAGTGCCGCTGCTTGATCGGGCTGTTTACCTCCTCTCCATCCCTCTTCTCTCCGCCGCTAGTGCGGGAATCAGCTGAGCCGTCAAAATCTCTGTTCAGATTCCTCTTCGTAGGAATATTTCTAACAAAACCCTCCGACCTCTTGCCTCCATTACTCTCGCTCGAGGGAGCACTGTTGAAACTATGACTGTTTTGGCCCCCTCCCTTCTGCACCCCCTCCCTGAAAGAGGAGGATCGCCCCGGTGACGCACGGAGCCACTCTCCCCATTGCATATCTGACTTTACGGGAGGTACACACCCTTCAGTCCCGTGAACTAGCCTCCCACATTCAAAACAGAAGTGAGGGATTTTTTTTCATAAGCAAAGTCGTACCAAGTTCCTTCAGGATCATCTTTTGTCTCCTTCAAATTGAAACCCCTCACGAGAGGCTCATAAATTGACAGCTTTGTGCGAACCCTAAGATGAACTCCTTTAGCTGATCCATCTTTTTCCACATCCACTCTTACTGCTGTACCAAGCCAGTTCCCGAGCGCCTTTCCAAAAGCCTCTGTTCTGTTGTCCAGGGGAAGGTCAGTGACCCTAACCCAGACCTCCACTGTGTCAAACACCATCTCAGACGGCCTAGTATTGCCTTCATAACCTTTCAACACAACTACATTGAAGTCAAACTGCCATGGTCCTCCATTAAGGGCATGCTTCCAATCACGCTCGCTCCCAAAGTGCACCACAAACTTGTTCCCCCCAATATCACTGAATTTTGCTTCCTTGTGGAGGCCCAATGCCCTCTGCATAGATTTTTCTAGGGCTTTAAAATTCATCGGCCTGGGCGTGAAAGATTTGCCAATGATCGACCACTTTGTAGCCCTAGGCATCTCCTTCCTAGCTTCTCCAAACACAAAGCCGGAAGCCTCCTTCTCAGTAAGAATTAGCCCTCACAGCCGATCTGATAGTCCTGCTGCCTCCGCCGACTCCTTCCCATCTACCGGTGATGTCGATGAGGTTCTGCTCTTCTCTGCGGTCGCCATCTTCCCTGCACCATCCTTTAGGCCCGTTGGAGTCGTCCTTGGCGCCGGCGTTTTCATCATCAACGCTGCAGCGGCCCTATTCATCTCCGTCGCACGGGGAGTTGCCCTCGACCGAGGGGTCTCCATCCCTCCCCTGCCGCTTCTTTCCGCCATGGAAGACCACGGGGATTAAGAACCCAATCCGATCAGCCCGATCAGGGAACGCCGTCGTCCCACACAGGCCATCGGAATCCACACCACCACTGGCAAAAAACCCTAACCCTAGCGAGTCGGCGACGGTCGCCTCACGATCGCCCCCTAATCGCCTCTCCGTGTTTTTTGACAAGGTGGACCCGCTGTGGATGTATCAGCGAATCTGAAGTGGAACCGAGTACCGCCATGAACCCTGACAGTAGCAAAAGGGTCAGATCCATTTTTTTTTTACAAATTAGGATCAGATCTCGATTAAGTATGAAAAAAGGGTCAAAACACGAAATTTGTCCACTGTGTTACCATACCCAGCTTCCCTCACCTCTTTTTCATTCCACCGTATGTGGTTGACTTGCATTCTAGTATGGCAGGCATACAGGCAGCATGCATGAAGCATGATCATTGCAACTGCAGTCGGCCAGCCTTTACTTCTTTAGCACAGCAGGATAAGACATCCTTTGCCTTTTTCACCCAGGTACAGGTACCGCTGTAAAAACATCGGCACCTTTACCGGGCCATCGATCCGATCATCTGGAGTACTAATATGAATATCACATCTAGAAGTACGTGCGATCAGCGAGTTTGGTGGCAAACGCGGGCGCACGAGCGCGCAGGGAAAGGGAAAGCAGTGCGCAGAATTCCCGGGGCAATGATCGATCCCCGCTGCAGCTCTCGCCGTCTTTCGCTCCACCGGTTCGTGTCCCCCGGCTGCCGCCCAAAGCCCAGACCCGATGGTCTATCATGAGCCATGTCTCCTTGCCCCCGGCCTCATCATTCGTAAAAGTACTGCAGCTCCATCCCCAAAACGCACATCAAATTATTAACCATCTTTGCACAAAAAAGCTCCACTACAAGCAGAGCAAAACCCTGACATACTAGCAAACAGCGCTCATAATACAACTCTACTACTGCTACAAGTGCTAACTATGTGTCATACATCTACTCCATGTAAAGTCAAAATACTAGAAAGAAGCAACGATAAATTATTATTGGAACGGCGTGTACGCACGCACGCAGACGCAGCCGCTGCCGGCAACTATTTGACGCGACAGCGCCGCGCCTGGCCGCGCGCGCGCGCCCTGCTCCCAACCAAAGGCCGCCTCGTGCGCGCCATCCAGCGCGGTCCACCACGTGCGCCAGGGTCGGACAAGGGTGGTACGAGCTTCCAGCTTGGGTCCCGTCAGTGGCAGCATCTTGTTGGTTGCACGTACGTGCGTGCGTGCGCGGGAGCTTCCTCGTGTCTGATCCGATCTAGTAGTACTCCACGGGCGTGCCGGGGCAGCTGTCATCCGACATGTCGTCGTCGTCGTTGGGGCTGTTCTTCTTCCCGGGGCCGCCGGAGCCAGCGGCCGTGGCGACCGCGGCGCTGAAAGGCGGGGGCACGTACGGCGGCGTGGCGCAGCGGAGCAGCGCCCAGTTGACGCCGTTGAAGAATGGGTGGCGCTTGATGGCCGCGGCGCCGACGGTGGCGCCGAGCCTGCGCGCCGGATCCTTGGCGAGCAGCGCGGTGACGAGGTCCCTGGCGGCGGAGGAGACGGAGGGGTCCTTGGGGAACTCGAGCGCGCGGGCCACGATGTTGGCCAGGGTCATCTCGTTGTCGTACCCCTTGAAGGGCGTCACCCCGTAGAGGAGCTCGAAGATGAAGATGCCCAGCGTCCACCAGTCCACCGAGCTGCCGTGGCCCTCGCCCGACACGATCTCCGGGGCCAGGTACTCGTGCGTGCCCACGAACGACATGGACCGGAGCTCCACCGGCTCCGCCACGAACTCCAGGTCCAGCACGCCGGTGGGGAGGCTGCCGTCGCTGCTGCCGTTCAGGCCCCTGCCACCGCCGCCCGAGGCCTTCTTGCGGCGCCGGCGCCTGCGGCCGCGGCCGGGGAAGAGGCTGAAGCAGGACACCGACGGTACGATGCAGGAAGGGATGATACAGGTGGACGACGCGGAGGGGCGGCCGGTGAGGCCGACGGGGTCGGAGATGACGTGCGCCGGAGTAGGGGCCGTCGGGTCGCACTTGAGGGAGAGGTCGAAGTCGGTGAGCATGATGTGGCCGTCGGCGCGGACCAGCACGTTCTCCGGCTTGAGGTCCCGGTACACGATGTCCAGCATGTGAATGTACTCCAGCGCAGCCACCACCTCCGCCACGTAGAACCTGCCGCAGTACACTACATGTCATTCACCATTGCCACTACTAGTACTATAATCTATCAAATGCAACCAAAATTACGAATTAGCAACGAGATTTTACAGCCAGCAGGCTGAAACGATGGACCCGGTGCATGTTTGGTGGAAAAAGAAAACAGTACTACTACAGAAGCAACTAATTGCATAGCACAAAAGCATACTCTTGACTTTATTCACATGCAACCAAAAGACACATACTCACCTGTATATCTGAACCTAGCTAAGCTAAGCTAGCACGGTGGCTGACACTGTGCGCTCCAGTAGTGCTACTCCTACTAGCAAGCAAAAAAGTCAGAGGCGGAAGAAAGGCAAGAGACAGTACTGGAATTAGCGCATCATTGATGCGGGGGCGTTGCACGTTAAGGTGGAGCCTAGACTAGTTTAATGGCGAGCATCATGTGTGCATGTACTCGATTCATAGTTCCTTCATCGGGTTAATTAGCTTAATCCTTACTACGTGATGTCGACCGCATTCATGGGCGGCCATGTCTGTGCTGTGCTGTGCGTGTGTTTCAGAGCTGTGATTCTTGGCAAATCACATGGGGGTTAATAAAAGCTGGCCTCTCTTGGGTCTTGACCAAGCAAGCACAAGCACAAGCACGCACCGGTGTTTTATGAGGGTGAGAGTATATTTTAAAAGCCATGTTCCGCGACCGGTTCCGGCGCCGTAGCACGGGGCGGAGGGACGGTGGGCGGCTCGTGTGCACCACCGGCAATGCCTACGGCGACCGGCCTTGCCATAAAGCCACACGACACGTTGATGGTAGTAGTAACACTGTTGCAGGTACCACCCAAATTCACGACGCCCTTGCATACAAACTACTCCTACCTACTACTGCCTACCGCTGGCTGCTGCTAGTGCTCGTACTGCAACAACTAGTGCTGCCCCGTGAAACGAGGCTTCATTTCTGCTGGAGTGCACGTCATTCGCAAGGCTGTATATAGTATGTATGTGTGTGTGGGTGGGAGTACGTTGTACGACGTGGGCTTTTTAACGGAGTGCGTGCATACAATGGCGCCCGCCGAAAGCATATTTTACTGTTGCTATATTTTTGGCCGCCGCTCGTTCATGAATTCATGCTGCACTCTCCTATTTTTTTCCTTTTGTTTCTACACAAAGTTTAAGCAAAGACATTATTTTCCCGTGAATTCATATTGTTGTTTCTTATCTTTACTGCACATTTTAAGCCTCCTTTGATTTAAAGGAATTTTGTAGGATTTTCATAGGATAGGATTTCTATAGGAAAAATTCCTTCAGAGCTCTTTGGTTTGTAGGAATGAAATCCTATTCCTATGGAGGAATTCTTCCTATCCTCCACATTTCATAGGAAAATAAACATTAGTCTAGACTCAATGGAAAAAAATCCTATAGTGTGAATCAAAGGGCATCTTCTTTTCTATTTCTATGCATAGGATTTGAGATGCATGTCATCTTATTTCCTATGACTTTCCTATTCCTATGATTTTTCAATCCTATGGACCAAAGGAGGCATTAGTAAAGGAAAAGCTCGTATTTGTTGCCTTTTTTCTTCTTCTCGCCCATAGCGATGGATGTAGTACATACGGCCGGGAATAATACTACTTTAAGTCTATTCCGGAAGGAAGTAACATCAGCGTTCGTATAGTATATCGTCGGCAGGCACAAAATGGTGAGAAAAAGGAGAGAGATGCGGCAAAGGAGGGAAGCATGCAAGCGCATATGCCGAGCCCAGCTTTTCATCACTTCCGCATGGGCAGGCTTGGTTTCAGGGCGGGCGCTGCCGGTCTCCACATGCAAACACTTCCTGACTGACTGACTGACTGACTGGTCACTGCGAGATGATAATGTGGGCGTGCAACTGTGTGGCCGCTGGCTGGGTTCAGAGCCGAGAGCATGATCAGCAACCAAGAAACTGTTGTTGGCGACGCGACAGTGAGAGCAGCTGGACCCAACACCACGCCATGGGAGATATCGATGGGATGGCCCATGAATGCGAAGAAACAGGGCAAGATGTCGTTTGGATGTTTATTTCATTCATTCATGGCTCCGTTTTGCAAAACGGTATCATCCTCATGTGTCGCGGTCGTGTGCTGTTAAGGAAGCTATCTCCATGGTGCCTGCCATCTTGGTTAGGGATCCGTCCAAAGGGGCAGCAGCAATCGATGTCATATTATTATGCCTTGTGTTTTCAGGATGAGGGGCACTGTGGCTAGACAAGCACTCCATATGAATGGACAGATGCGTGCCCAACCGAAGACACATGGGGCCAGCGGAACCATGCGCGGAACTGGGCTTTGCGTCCACTAGATCCTTAAAAATGGAGTGCTCTAATTAAACTATGCCAAAAGTGGGGGAACAGAGAAACGGCAAAGTGAAACAGACGAAGCCGACTAGAACGCGCAGGAAACCGGCCACATTCTTCTCCGGAACCGGAAAGGCTATGTGATCACTAGTAGCTACTTCACCGTCGGTTTTAGCCTAACAAAATCTGATCAAACCTTGCAATTGTTGATTCTTTTTTTTTTTTGCTTCCACAGAGACAGAAACAGAGACTATGAAAAAGTTTGATTTTTTGAGGTAGTATAATTAAGTGCATGAATGCCTATGTAGTTGTGACGAAGGAGGAGGTGGCGTAGTACCTGACGGCGGCCTCGGAGAATCGGCGGTGCGGCTGCCTCTGGCGGAGGACGTGGAGATCGCCGCCGGGGCAGAACTCGGTGAGGAGGCAGGACCAGCGCTCGCCCTCGGCGACCCCGTAGAGGCGCGGGAGGAAGGGGTGGTCGACGGCCTCGAGGATCTCGCGCTCGGTGCGCGCGCGGCCCTCCTTGTTGCGGCCCTGGAGCTCCTTCCGGTCCATCACCTTGGCCGCCACCAGCGCCCCGCCCTTGCCCTTCACCTCGGCCAGGTAGACGCTGCCGATGTCCCCGGCCCCGAGCCTCCGCACGAAGCGGATGTCCGACAGCTGCACCGTGCCGAGGCGCGGGGCGAGGGCGGAGGGGTTGCAGGAGCGCGGCGCGGGGACGCCGGCGATTGGCCCCGAGGAGGAGGAGGTGGAGCAGGAGGCCGTGGCGGTGGAGACGGTGGAGGCGGAGCGGGAGCGCTCGGAGGAGCCGAAGCTGAGGCTCTGCAGCTCGTCCGCCGCCAGCTCCGCGTCGCCGTCCGGAGGCATTGCTGCCTGCTGCGTTGAGGCGGGTCTGCTCCTGGCTGCTGGATGTGGCAAGTGCGGGGACAGGGGAGGAATAGGAGGAGGAGGAGGTGGTGCGGTTGGGTGCCCTGGGTTTTTAATTTGAAGATGAAGAGAGGGGGGAGGTTAGTTGACGGATGGGGATGGGCCGGGCCGGAAAGCCGTGTCCGGCTCCAGCCAGGCTAGCGCGAGATTTTGTGTCTAATCATCTTTGGATCTCCGGGGGACATGCAGGCCCGGTTCTCCGGCTGCTGACATTTTGTTCTTTTATACAAGCACTAGTAGTATATAAGATCCATCCATAGATGGTACTCTAGATTGTTGCATGGGACATTGATTGAGAAAATAATGGGACATTCCAATTGGAGGTCGATTCGATAAGATCGTCGCCGCAGAAGATGGGCATTGTTTTCCTTGCATTACGTGAAGCGCAAAAAAAAAAAGAGAAAAAAATTGCTTTCGTCGCGTCAGTGGGTTTGACCTGACCTGAATAATCGCTACGCTAGAGCTAGCGGTCTTGATGGCTCGAGAAAGGATGGATGGTTTGCCTTGACGCCGTTGTTGCTTCCTTGATTCCTTCAACTCGAATCAATCAGCGACGGCCGGCCACTGACTGCCCGGGTCCTCTCGTCTCGTGATGCACCGAGACCAAGTACTAGTCTCTCTCGTGTCGTGTCGCATCCCGCATGAAACGCTCGGGCCTAATGGCCTACTGAATTCATTCAGGATTGGACGCACTCGTTTGGATTTGCACGTGCTAGTGGCGCAAACAATCGTATGAAGACATGTACAATAATATTATCTTAGGAGTGTCACGTAGGATAAATGATGAAATGAAGGAAAGAGAACTCATAAGAAAAGGCTTGTCTTCTCTTATTTAAGATAAGATAAGAGATGATCTCTTAGCATAATTTGTCTCACCATGTTTTAAGGAATTACTATTTATTAAAGATAAGGCTAAGATATAATTCATTGTAGACATATTTTTTTGTCATTTTTAAAATACATGCAAGACTTAAGATAAAACTGTTCTATCAACCATTGTACATGACCTGAGAGCCGCGCTGGCTACCACAGTCGGCTAGGTGATTGACTGACAGAGGGGAGCCAAACCCATTTTTGAAACGGATGGGCGGGTCTACGACGCGGACGCGAGGTGATCCGTCCCACTGCAAGCAACCGGGACAGGCGAATGGACCCAGCGATGGGATATGGGTGGCCCAAACGCGAGCGACCAAGCGTACCGATGGGTCTGTGTGCGTGTTTACAGCAATTCCAGCGCTATACGCCAAAATACACAAACCAAATGTTGGACGTGTCATTCTCAAAAGAAAAAAAATTGACGGACGTGTCCGCAAACTGCTTTAAAAGAGCCGATCATTCAATACGGTGCACCAAATAAACGTGGACATATAGTATTTTCATTAATATCATCAAGATTATTTTTTACATAACAAAAAAAAAAACTCAACCCTAGTCTGCTCTTTGTAAGATATGGGGTACGTCCATGACCCACAGCCTACCCCTCGTTGGAATCTGCCCACCGACCATCGACATCGCCGGTGGAAGTGAGATCGATGATCGAATTGGACGGTCCGACATCGTACTTGTTACGACATGATAAGGAGATGCAAGTGTTGGCGACGTTCCAGTCAGCCACCACATGCGGTGCCTTGGTGCCTACCTCCGCCGCAATCTCATCGACAAGCGGTCACGCTCCACCTCGTTGACGCGGAGCTGCCACCACTCGTGGTGGATGGTACAGGCGATGCGCACGGACTCGTACAAGCAATGGTGGTGGAGTTATTAAACGGAAGATGAATGTGTTTGCCGACACGACAAGCATGACAAGTGTGATCCTCTATCATATTACAACTGAAACTGAAACTCCTAAGAATATGACGAAGGGTGACGGGGTTGGGATAACCCAGACTAGCGTGCCAGGGATCAACGCCAGTAGAGAGGGCGACCGGTGCGGTGGTCGTGGAGGAAGGCGAATGCACCAGATAGAGCTCGTCGGGGCTGTCACATCGCTGAAGTACCATCCTGATTCGAGCGTCCTTGACACAAAAACCAAGCTCGTCAAATTCAACAGTAACAGGATTTTCACGAATGAAACAACAGACGGAAATAAGATTCTTAATAAGATGAGGTGACACAAGTATGTTAGACAAAGATAAATGCATGGAATTAGAAGGAAAAGAAGTGTGCCCGACGTGTAATAGGGAGGGTGGAACCATCACTGACACTGATGCGGCGGTCGGTGGTGACGGGAGTGAAGGAGGCAAGATTACCAGGATGAGCAAACATGTGAGCCGTAGCCCCGGCGTCCATGTAGCAATCACCGCCTCTGGTGTAGTTGTTCGGCGTAGGGGCGGTGTGCAGTGCGGCAAGAAGCGCCGGATCCCAAGGCGCCAATGGCAGCGCCGACGAAGGTGACGGCGGCGCCATCGAGAAGCCGTAGCCGCCACTCAGTTGCGGCGGTGGGTACCCTCCATAGGGCCGCGGAGCCGCGTAGTATGCCTGATGCGCCGGCGAACGCAGCACGGGAAGAGTCGGTGCAGGGGACCGTGGGACCGGCATGGTGTACGCATGAACGACACCGGTCCACGGGTTGTACCCGCCGGCCCACGGAGGAGGCACCTGGAGCTGCTACTACTGGCGAGGAGGGCATGCAGCTGCTACTGGCCGCCACACCGGCCGTCGCGCCTACCTCCGCGGTGCCGCCCGCCTCGGGCGGCATGGGAGGAGCGAGGGCCCTGTACGGGGGCAGCGGCAAGGGTAGCGGCGGCGGTTGCTGCGACGGCTGCGGGTAGGGCGTCGGGTGACGCTGCTGTCGGGGCGCAGCCGGGCGGCGGGTGGCGGCGGCGAGGGCGGTGTGGATGGCCCGCACCTTCACCTGCTTCATCCGCCGCTCCTCCAGCCGGAGGTAAGCAACGAACTTGGCGAAGGAGGGCTCGGGGATGAGGGTGAGGTTCGCCGCGGCGTTGCCGAAGTCCTCGTTGAGGCCGGCGGTGAGCGTGCTGAGAAGGAGATCATCGTCAACCTTCGCACCACTATTCAAGATATCTTCCGATATGCCGATAAATCGGCCGATTTATCGCTTACCGCTGTCAGACCGATAAGATAAATCGGCCGATAAATCAGCCGATATGGCAATAAATCGGCCGATATGCCGATAAAATGGCCGATTTACCCCTTATCCTGGGTCGGCTGATAAGTTCCCGATAAGCGATATCCCCAACATTGCTTCGCGCCAATATCGCGGAGCTTGTCAGCGAGAGTCTTGAGGCAGCGACAATAGTCGTCGATGGAGGAGTTGTCCTGGTGGCATCCAGAAAACTCTTGCTGCAAAAAAACACGACGTTGAAGGCGATTGTCGGTGAAGAGCCTGTTCAGCTTGGTCCACACGACGTGAGCATCATCGCCGTCTTGCACGATCGTGTGAAACAGGTTTGGCAAGATGGTGAAGAAGAACCACCAGATGAGCGTGGCGTCGATGGTGGACCAGTCATGGAAGTTGGGGACGAGGCTGGAGTCGACATAGCCTTCCACATGGTCGACGACGTGGTACTCCTGGAACACGAGGGAGAAGTACGTCTTCCACGTGTAGTAGGAGGAGTCCGTTTGGGAGAGACGAACGGAAATCCGCTCGTAGATCTTGAGGTTGCGGATGTCATTGACGTCGGGAGGGTTGGCATCGGCGAACGGGTTGGAGTTGATGGTGGAGCAGGACGAGGTGACGGACGACATGGCGGCGAGGTGGTGGTGCGGCTCAGGCTAGGGTTAGGGTTTGTGGCGGTGGCGTCTAGGGAGAGGTGCGGCGGCAGTGTGGGGTGGAGATGCAGCGGCGGCTAAGGAAAGCGGCGGCGGCTACACGAGGGTTTGGTGGCTGCGGGGTGGCGCGCGACGGCAGAGGGCGGTGGCGGTGAGGGCAGCGACAGGGAAAACGCGGCGGCGAGGGAGGAGGTAGCGGCGACGACAGCGCGGAGAAGGCACCTGGCTATGGCAGCTAGGGCGGCGGTGGCGCGAAGGAGGCGCACGGTGACGGCGGGTAGGGCGGTGGAGGCGGCAGCTCGGAGGAGGCATGCGGCGGCGGAGCAGAAGCGATGTCCTAAACCTAAAAAACTGATACCATGTATGTTATGAGAATTGCACAATGTATTACTCAGATGCAAATTGCACATATATATGATATACAACGGTGGACCACGACCTCAACTATATAAGGAAACTAGAAGGTGTGCCCAATACATAATATGTGATATGTCTCCAACGTATCTATTGAAGGAAATATGCCCTAGAGTCAATAATAAAGTTGTTATTTATATTTTCTTATATCATGATAAATGTTTATTATTCATGCTAGAATTGTATTAACCAGAAACTTAGTACATGTGTGAATACATAGACAAACAAAGTGTCACTAGTATGCCTCTACTTGACTAGCTCGTTGAATCAAAGATGGTTAAGTTTCCTAACCATAGACATGAGTTGTCATTTGATTAACGGGATCACATCATTAGAGAATGATGTGATTGTTTTGACCCATTCCATTAGCTTAGCATTTGATCGTTTAGTATATTGCTATTGCTTTCTTCATGACTTATACATGTTCCTATGACTATGAGATTATGCAACTCCCGAATACCGGAGGAACACTTTGTGTGCTACCAAATGGCACAACGTAACTGGGTGATTATAAAAGTGCTCTACAGGTGTCTCCGATGGTACTTGTTGAGTTGGCATAGATCGAGATTAGGATTTGTCACTCCGATTGTCGGAGAGGTATCTCTAGGCCATATCGGTAATGCACATCACTATAAGCCTTGCAAGCAATGCAACTAATGAGTTAGTTGCGGGATGATGTATTACGGAACGAGTAAAGAGACTTGCCGGTAACGAGATTGAACTAGGTATTGAGATACCGACACTCGAATCTCAGGCAAGTAACATACCGATGACAAAGGGAACAACATATGTTATGCGGTTTGACCGATAAAGATCTTCGTAGAATATATAGGAACCAATATGAGCATCCAAGTTCCGCTATTGGTTATTGACCGGAGATGAGTCTCGGTCATGTCTACATAGTTCTCGAACCCGTAGGGTCCGCACGCTTAACGTTCGGTGACAATCGGTATTATGAGTTTATGTGTTTTGATGTACCGAAGGTGGTTCGGAGTCCCGGATGTGATCACAGACATGACGAGGAGTCTCGAAATGGTCGAGACATAAATATTGATATATTGGACGGCTATATTCGGACACCGGAAGGGTTTTGGGTGATCTCGGAGAAAACTGGACTGCCAAAGGGGTTACCGGAACCCACGGGGGCTAATGGGCCTTGATGGGCCCTAGTGGAGAGAGAGAGAGGGGCCGGCCAGGGCAGGCCGCGCCCCCTCCCCTTGAGTCCAAATAGGACAAGGAAGGGGGGCGCCCCTCTTTCCTTTCCCCTCTCCCACTCCTTCCTTCCCCCTCCTAGTGGGACTAGGAAAGGGGAGTCCTATTCCCACTAGGAGGACTCCTCCTCCTCTTGCACGCCCTCCTAGGGTCGGCCGGCCTCCCTCCTTGCTCCTTTATATACGGGGGCAAGGGCACCCCGTGGACACACAAGTTGATCATTGATCTTTTAGCTGTGTGCGGTGCCCCCCTCCACCATAATCCACCTCGGTCATATCGTAGCGGTGCTTAGGCGAAGCCCTGCGTCGGTAGCTTCATCAACACCATCATCACGCCGTCGTGCTGACGGAACTCTCCATCGAAGCTCTACTGGATCGTGAGTTCGTGGGACATCACCGAGCTGAACGTGTGCAGATCGCGGAGGTGCCGTACGTTCGGTACTAGGATCGGTCGATCGTGAAGACGTATGACTACATCAACCGCGTTGTCATAACGCTTCCGCTTACAGTCTACGAGGGTACGTGGAAGACACTCTCCCCTCTCGTTGTTATGCATCACCATGATCTTGCGCGTGCGTAGGATTTTTTTTGAAATTACTACGTTCCCCAACATCTATAATTTTTGATTGTTCCATGCTATTATATTATCTATTTTGGATATTTTATATGCATTAATATGCTATTTTATACTCCCTCCGTTTCTTAATATAGGGTGTATATTTTTGGCACGAAAATTAAAAAATGCATGTGAAGGAAAAATTTCACAACTTTTGGGCAAGATTATACCTGACTAATTAACATGAGAAAATAGAGAAGCTTTCCTAATATAAGAAAATGTAATCAAATCCCTAAAAACATTATCCAGACGAGTGGTGCATCGCAATACACCTTATATTTCACATTTTTCTGAAAAATCTATAAACCTTATATCAAGGAACGGAGGGAGTAATATTTTTTGGACTAACCTATTAACCTAGAGCCCAGTGTCAGTTTCTGTTTTTTCCTTATTTTAGAGTTTCGTAGAAAAGGAATACCAAATAGAGTCCAAACGGAATAAAATTTTCACGATAATATTTCTTAGACCAGAAGACATCCATAAGACATGGAGTGCAAGTTAGAGAAGCCACGAGGCGGCCACAAGGACGGAGGGCACACCCAGGGGGGTAGTGCGCGCCCCCACCCTTGTGGGCCCCTCGTGACTCCACCGACCTAGTTTCTGCGCCTATATATTCTCATATATCCCCAAAGCAATAGATGGAGTGATACGTCCATTTTACATCATGTTTACTACTGTTATTTATAATTTTTTATGTATAATAATGCTTTTTGGAGTAATTCTAATGCATTTTCTCTCATAATATGCAAGGTACACACAAAGAGAGAGAATTCCGGCAGCTGGAAATCTAGACCTGGAAAAGCTACGTCAAGCCACCTATTCTGCACAACTCCAAACAAGATGAAACTTCACGAGGATTTTTTATGGAATAAATAATAAATAGTGGAGCAAATAACCACTGGAGGGGCCACCTGGTGAGCACAAGACACCAGGGCGCGCCTGGCCCCCTAGGCGCGCCCTAGTGGGTTGTGCTCAGCCCGGGCCACCTCCGGTGCCCATCTTTTGGTATATAAGTCATTTTGACCTAGAAAAATAAGGAGAGGACTTTCGGGACGGAGAGCCATCATCTCGAAGAAGAACTTGGGCAGGAGCACTTTTGCCCTCTGGCGGAGCGATTCCGCCGGGGAAACTTCCCTCCCGGAGGGGAAATCATCGTCATCATCATCACCAACAACTCTCCCATCTTGGGGATGGAAATCTCCATCAACATATTCAACATCACCATCTCCTCTCAAACCCTAGTCCATCTCTTGTGTTCAATCTTGTTACCGGAGCTATAGACTGGCACTTGTGGGTGACTAGTAGTGTTGATTACATCTTGTAGTTGATTACTATATGGTTTATTTGGTGGAAGATTATATGTTAAGATCCAATATGCTATTTAATACCCCTATGATCTTGAGCATGATTATCATTTGTGAGTAGTTACTTTTATTCTTGAGGTCACGGGAGAAATCATTTGCAAGTAATCATGTGAACTTGATATGTGTTCGATATTTTGATAGTATGTATGTTGTGATTCCCTTAGTGGTGTCATGTGAACGTCGACTACATGACACTTCACCATATTTGGGCCTAAGGGAATGCATTGTGAAGTAGTTATTAGATAATGGGTTGCGAGAGTGATAGAAGCTTAAACCCTAGTTTATGCGCTATTCCGTAAGGGACCGATTGGATCCAAAAGTTTAATGCTATGGTTAGAATTTATTCTTAATACTTTTCTCGTAGTTGTGGAAGCTTGCGAGGGGGTTAATCATAAGTAGGAGGTTTGTTCAAGTATGAACAACACCTAAGCACCGGTCCACCCACATAAAAAATTACCAAAGTAGCGAACACGAATCAAACCAACATGATGAAAGTGACTAGATAAATTCCCGTGTACCCTCAAGAACGCTTTGCTTATTATAAGAGACCGTTTTGGCTTGTCCTTTGCCTGAAAAGGATTGGGCTATCTTGCTGCACTTTTGTTACTATTATCGTTACTTGCTCGTTACAAATTATCTTGCTATCAGACTACTCTGTTACTTACAATTTTAGCACTTGCAGACATTACCTTGCTGAAAACCACTTGTCATTTCCTTCTGCTCCTCGTTGGGTTCGACACTCTTACTTATCAAAAAGGCTAAAAATGATCCCATGTACTTGTGGGTCATCAAGGCTATTTTCTGGCGCCGTTGCCGGGGAGTGAAGCGCTCTTGGTAAGGAAAAATTATTACTACGTGCTGAAATTTATTGTCACTTGTCACTATGGAAAACAATCCTTTGAGGGGTTTGCTCGGGGTATCTTCACCTCGACCGGAACCAAAATTAGCTACCCCTCAACCTAATGCACTTACTAAAATTATTGAATATGAAATTCCTTCGGGTATGATAGAACAACTGCTAGCTAATCCTTATGCAGGAGATGGAACCGAACATCCTGATATGCACTTGATATATGTGGAAGAAATTTTTGGATTGTTTAAACTTGCAGGTTTACCCGGAGATGAAGTTAAGAATATGGTTTTCCCTTTATCTTTGAAGGGAAGAAGCATTGGCATGGTATAGGCTATGCGATGATATTAGATCTTGGAATCGAAATCGATTGACATTGGGGTTTCATCAAAAAAATTATCCTATGCATCTAGTTCATCGTGATCGGAATTATATATATATATATATATAATTTTTGGCCTCGTGAAGGATAAAGTATCGCTCTAGCTTGGGGGAGGCTTAACTCATTGTTATATTGATGCCCCAATCACGAGCTCTCAAGAGAAATTATTATCCAGAATTTTTATGCTCAACTTTCTCATAGTGATCGATCCATGCTTGATACTTCCTGTGCTGGTTCTTTTATGAAGAAGACTATTGAATTTCGGTGGGATCTTTTGGAAAGAATTGAATGCAACTTTGAAGATTGAGAACTCGATGAAGGTAAAGAGTCAGGTATTAAGATTAAGTTTGATTGTGTTAAATATTTTATGTATACCGATGCTTTTCAAAAGTTTAGCACTAAATATGGACTTGACTTTGAGATAGTAGCCTCCTTTTGTGAATCATTTGCTACTCATGTTGATCTCCCTAAGGAGAAGTGGTTTAAATATCACCCACCTATTAAAGAAGAAATTAAAGAACCGGTACTAGCTAAAGAGGAAACCATAATTTATAATGTTGATCCAGTTGTTCCTACTACTTATATTGAGAAACCACCTTTCCCTGTTAGGATCAAGGAACATGCTAAAGTTTCAATTGTGGTTAACAAAAGTTATATTAGAACACCTAAACCTGATGAAAAAATCAAAGTAGAACCTAGTGTTGCTATGGTTAAGGATCTATTGGAAGAAAATATAGATGGGCATGTTATTTACTTCTATGAAGAAGCTGCTAGAATTGCCAAACCCGATAAAAAAGATAAACATAGACCTGTTGTTGGCATGCCCGTTGTCTCAGTTAAAATAGGAGATCACTGTTATCATGGTTTATGCGACATAAGTGCTAGCGTGAGTGCTATTCCCTTTACCTTATATCAAGAAATTATGAATGACATAGCACCCGCAGAGATAGAAGACATAGATGTTACTATGAAACTTGCTAGTAGAGATACTATATCACCAATTGGGATTGTTAGAGATGTTGAAGTCTTGTGTGGGAAAATAAAATACCCTACTGATTTTCTTGTTCTTGGTTCCCCACAAGATGATTTTTGTCCCATTATTTTTAGTAGACCTTTCTTGAACACCGTTAATGCTAAAATAGATTGTTAGAAGCAAAATGTCGGTGTTAGTTTTGATGATGAGTCTCATGAGTTTAATTTTTACAAGTTTAGTAGAACACCTCTTAAAAAGAATTGCCTAGTATGGATGAAATAATTGGTCTTGCTTTGTGCCCCCTGATCCTCTAGAACAATATCTGCTAGACCATGAAAATGATTACATATGCATGAAAGGAATGAAATAGATAAGATTTTCTTTGAACAACCTCCTCTGCTTAAACACAATTTGCCTATTGAAACTCTAGGAGGTCCTCCTCCACCTAAAGGTGATCATGTATTTGAATTAAAACAATTTCCAAACACTTTGAAATATGCTTATCTTGATGAGAAGAAGATATATCCTGTTATTATTAGTGCTAACCTTTCAGAACATGAAGAAGAAAGATTATTGAAAGTTCTAAGGAAGCACTGAGCTGCTATTGGATATACTCTTGATGATTTAAAGGGCATTAGTCCCACTCTATGTCAGCAGAAGATTAATATGGAACCTGATGCTAAACCCGTTGTTGGTCACCAAGGTAGGTTAAATCCAAAGATGAAGGAAGTGGTAAGAACAGAAATATTAAAACTTCTGGAAGCAGGTATAATCTATCCTATAGTTGATAGTAGATGGGTAAGTCATGTTCATTGTGTCCCTAAGAAAGGAGGTATTACTATTGTTCCTAATGATAAGAATGAACTTATTCCACAAAGAATTGTTACAGGCTATAGAATGGTAATTGATTCTAGAAAATTGAACAAAGCAACTAGAAAAGATCATTACCCTCTGCCTTTTATTGATCAAATGCTAGAAAGATTATCTAAGCACACACATTTTTGCTTCCTTGATGGATATTCTGGTTTTTCACAAATACATGTTTCTCAACCTAATCAAGAAAAGACCACGTTTACTTGTCCCTTTGGAACTTATGCTTATAGACATATGCCTTTCGGTTTATGCAATGCACCTGCTACCTTTCAAAGATGTCTGACTGCTATATTCTCTGACTTTTGTGAAAAGATTGTTGAGGTTTTCATTGATGACTTTTCTATTTATGGGAAGTCTTTTGATGATTGCTTAAGCAATCCGGATCAAGTTTTGCAGAGATGCGAGCAAACAAATCTTGTCTTGAATTGGGAGAAGTGCCACTTTATGGTTAATGAAGGTATTGTTTTGGGCCATAAAATTTCTAAAAGAGTTATTGAGGTGGACAAAGCTAAGGTTGATGCAATTGACAAAATTCCATGTCCTTGATAACCCACAAGTATAGGGGATCACAACAGTTTTCGAGGGTAGAGTATTCAACCCAAATTTATAGATTTGACACAAGGGGAGCCAGATTTTTTTTGCAAGTATTAGCAGCTGAGTTGTCAATTCAACCACACCTGGATATTAATTATCTGCAGCAACGTGATCAGTAGCAAAGTAGTATGGTAGATTTGATAGTAGTAGCAACAACAATAGTAACGGTAACAGTGATAGCAGTAGTTTTGTAGCTAGTGCAACAGTAACGATAGCAGTAGTAACTTAGCAAGAACAATATAGGATAAATTTGTAGGCATTGGATCGGTAATTTGTTGGATGATATTCATCATGTGATATTCATAATCTAGTGCGATACGACACTAGCTCTAGTTCATAAATATAATGTAGGCATGTCACTGGTACATCGACGTGCTATACAAACGATTTTTAACCCCTTTCCGTGACAACATTTGGAACCATCGCCAAGTGAGTGTGGGTGATAGGGTGGTCCTTCCTACACGATCCAGAAACCATCGGGGATAGGCCCTCCTGGGACACCAAATGAGCTCGTGTGCATCATGCGAGGCATCGAAACCCAATCATTTCCGTAGGTATGTTCATCCCACACGGTAATCCAAGAAAAACATTTCCATAGGTATGTACATCCCACACGGTGAATCCTAGAAAAACATTTCCGTAGGTATGTATATCACACATAGTTGTTTGTGTGGAAATGTTTGTGCAAGGTGGCCTAACGCAAACAGTTTGCTGGCGTAAGCCACGTGTGATTGTTAGTTGATCGAACACGCCTACTTTCTAGAAACCGTGCGGGTTGTTTGAGTTCATCGCCCATGGTGTTGTCTGAGTAACCGTCTGCAATAGAAAACCCCAATAAGTAGGATAATTAGCATATTATTGATAATACATGTACTAATCAAACTGATATTTCTTATAAAACACACTAGATATTTCATATCCGTATAACAGCAACCAGGATTTCATAATCGAATTACATCAGATAGCTTCGGCACTCAGTTACGCCATTACACAACAGCACCAAGTTTCACATGAAGCATCAAAAAACATTGGAAAGTAGCATCATACACGGTAAATAGATAGATGAATCTCATCTGGGAAACTGCAGGAGCAGAAGGCAAATATTGAGCCTTGAGTGATGTTGAATGTCCTTGCAACTTTAGGCCAGTGGCTATGGATAATTTCCCGCCCAACCTTCGTCCTCTTCAGCAACACTTCAATATTGTACCGTGGGTGTTGAATGAATACCTTCCTTGCCTCTTGACCATGCAGGTGGTTCGAGAGGTAATCATCGGTGAACTGCTTTGAAAAGTACTAAAAACAAAGCTATGCATAAATCGCTGTTATAAATTTTGAAATGGCGCAAGGGGTAAAAACAAGGTAAAAGAGTTAGTACCATCCTATAGTTGACTGATGTCTTCTTCATTGTGCAAACAAAGATCTTGCTGTTATTCATGCAAGTTTCTTCATCCTAACAATCTTTCTGAGTTTCTTTACTTGACTGATATTCATGGACATCTCATTTCCCCATATGCAAAATGGGTCGAACAGTGGGTCTAAGCCTCTGACAACAGGACCTACATGTGCAAGACCAAATTGTAAGAAACCTAAATATTAGAATGATTCCTACAATTGCACAATAATGTGCTATTAGCCAAAGGACCCTGCTTGAACAAACCTTGATGGTAAACCGCAGTGTCTCCCATTGTTTCCCTGCAACACACATAAGGAAGATCTTGATCAGGTTAACTGAGAGTTGCCATACTATCAGTAGAATATGTATTGAGTACAGCCAAATTCGATTGGTGTCACATGCATAACAATACAAAATTGTACCCACAGCAAATGAAAATCAAATTGTAGAACTGAACCAAACAGTTAAATGGACAACAGACCAAATGAACCAAAATAGTTAACTGACCACGACATTGCAGAATAGAAACATGTACTAGAAGATAATACAGTTAACAAAACAAAGAATGCTTGAGAACAGTACTACGAAATGTAGCAATTGTTGGACCAAAGTGTTAACTGAACATTACATTTCAGAGGACCAAACTGTTAACTGAACATCAGATTGCATATTTACATTACAGAGGACAAATCACTAAGAAGGCACTGGCAGTGGCCTCGAGAAAACAGCACAAACTATATTTTAAAGTAGACAACCACGTGGTGGTGTCGACGGTGGCCTCAAAGACGAGGTGTTCCTCCAAGATCTGGCGTCGACATGCATGGCAGCCATAGCGACCTCGTGCATGCGTGCGGCCGCATGCTACTGAGCTCCAGGTTATACTGCATGCAAAATGGATGTGGGCGGCGCTTAATTGGAGGAGGAGGGCAGTGATTTCGATGGAAGGTGTCGCGTCGTCAGTCGAGGCGTGTGGGATGGGAAAGGAGGAGGATGGTGTGGGTGGGGTGTGGATTACCTGACCATATCGATGAGGCCGCGCAACAAGAAGAAGGGTCGGCGGCAAGGAGGCCGCGCAGCAAGAAGGGTCGCTGGTGAGGAGGCGACGCTGCAAAGAGAAGGGTCGCCAATGAGGAGGCGGCACTGCAAGAAGAAGGGTAGCCGGCGAGGAGGCAGCGCTACAAGAAGAAGGGTCGCTGGCGAGGAGGCTGAGCTGCCAGTAAGTAGCAGTGAAGGTTTGAACTTGGAAAGCAAGGAGGAACAGTGGAAATGTGGCTTTTGGTGGGAGGGAGGGGGCGGGGAGATAGATATTTCCGCGGTGGCAAAAAAATTTCGCTCGGTGCCGCGAGAAACTGGCGCGCAAGTGTGGTTCAAGTGGGGGCAGTGGACTGTAGATGACGAAGCTTCTTGCGTAAGCCAGACAAGACGGTGCGCCAAGATATTTTATATCGCATCCCATACGATTCTTTCTAGTAAACTATTTGTGGTATACCTGATTTTTCTCATTATGTTTTGAAAGACAAAATGGTTTTACGGAGGGAAAGGATGGTGTTTGAATTGCTAGAACGTTTACGTACAGTGAACATGCAACTACTACATGAGTGTCGTGTTTAAATTTGGAATTATTCCAGGTTCATTTGGCTTTTTATGCATTAGTTGAGTTTCTGGGCATTTAATGTGCATAATTCAAATTTGAACTACAAGCACATGCTCCAATGCACCAAAGTTTGTTGAAAAATCACATGTGTGCCTTTGGGTGAATTTATAGGTCCCATGCAAGAAATGGGAATGAAATTCAAACATGTGGGCGTCGTGGTTCGACCAGAAAGATTGAGAAACTTGGTTTTTATAATTCCTGTAAATCCAAAACACGCTTGAAAATCATGAAACTTGGCATGGTGTCATGACATGGCACGAACATGCTGCGATAATTTTTTGGGCCGAACTGGGACAAGCTTTGGTGTAAGATTCTTGCAAACCGGAGCTTCCCTCAAGAAGGCCCGTGGTTCCGAGAGGGAACGTGTCACCTCCGTGTGCGAAACGACATACGTACACTGCCTTCTCCCGCCTTAATTTTTTACACAGGCAGATTAGACCAAATAGAAGTGTCGTGCTAAATTTTGGAATTATTCCGGGTTTTGTTTGGCCTTTTTTATACATTAATTGAGTTTCTGGGTATTTAATGTGCATAATTCAAATTTGAACTACAAGCACATGCTCTAGTGCACCAAAGTTGGTTGAAAGATCACATGTGTGTCGTTGGGTGAATTTATAGGTCCCATGCAAGAAATGAGAATGAAATTCAAACATCTGGGTGTCGTGGCTCGGCTGGAAAGATTGAGAAACTTTGTTTTTAATTCCTGTAAATCCAAAACACACCTAGAAATCATGAAACTTGGCATGGTGTCACGCTTTGACCGAATTGGGACAAGTTTTGGTGTAAGCTTCTTGCAAACCGGAGCTTCCCTAAAGAAGGCTCGTGGTTCCAAGAAGGAACTTGTCACCTCCGTGTGCGAAACGACATATGTACGCTGCCTTCTCCCGCCTTAATTTTTTTTCACACGCAGATTAGACCAAATAGAAGTATCGTGCTAAATTTTGGAATTATTCCGGGTTCGTTTGGCCTTTTTTATACATTAATTGAGTTTCTGGGCATTTAATGTGCATAATTCAAATTTGAACTACAAGCACATGCTCCAGTGCACCAAAGTTGGTTGAAAAATCACATGTGTGTCCTTGGGTGAATTTCTAGGTCCCATGCAAGAAATGAGAATGCAATTCAAACATCTGAGCGTCGTGGCTCGACCGAAAAGATTGAGAAACTTAGTTTTTAAATTCCTGTAAATCCAAAACACGCCTGGAAATCATGAAACTTGGCATGGTGTCATGACATAGCACCAACATGCTGCGGTAATTTTTTTGGCCGAATTGGGACAAGCTTTGGTGTAAGCTTCTTGCAAACCGGAGCTTCCCTCAAGAAGGCTCGTGGTTCCGAGAGGAAACTTGTCACCTCCGTGTGTGAAATGACATATGTACACTGCCTTATCCCATCTTAATTTTTTTACACAGGCAGATTAGACCAAATAGAAGTATCGTGCTAAATTTTCGAATTATTCCGGGTTCGTTTGGCCTTTTTTATACATTAATTGAGTTTCTAGGCATTTAATGTGCATAATTCAAATTTGAACTGCAAGCACACGCTCTAGTGCACCAAAGTTGGTTGAAAAATCACATGTGTGTCCTTGGGTGAATTTCTAGGTCCCATGCAAGAAATGAGAATGAAATTCAAACATCTGGGCGTCGTGGCTCGGCCGGAAAGATTGAGAAACTTGGTTTTTTAATTCCTGTAAATCCAAAACTCGTCTGAAAATCATGAAACTTGGCATGGTGTCATGACATGGCACCAACACGCTGTGGTAATTTTTCTATCCGATTTGCGAAGGCGCACACATTAATAATCAACAAAGTCATTTTGGAACAAGTGCTATCATGTTACAAATCGGAAACACAAGTATTATTGAAACCATGGGCGTTCTACTTACCAATTACGTGTCGCCACGCGTCCCCTTTTTTTATTGGCTAGGAGGTGTTGTGTGAGGTAGCTATTTGAGTATGGGAGGCATGTGATCAGACCCCTGCACGTGCTCATCGGGAGGAGAGCCCTTTGACCGCTACCCGCCGCACACCTCCCTCCCAACGTCTCCATTAATGACGCCCGAGCCCCTATTCTACGGCGTGGCTATATGTCTCACTGGACTAAGATTTAAGATAGAAAAATGAAAATCTAAAAAGAAAGTTTTGCACGGATCTTGATGTAAGATCCGACGGACCTATATAGCATCGACTACGACTTATAGCAAGCATGATGAATATAAGGACAATGACAGTGGATAATATTTGTCTTACATATTTAGGAACATAATTAAAAAAAGCCAAATGCGGCAACGCCCGAAATACACAAGGGCAAAAGAAGAAGGAAGACAATGATCTAGCTCGCTGATCTCTACTTTCTTGATGCGTTGCTACAGGCCGCGGGAACTAGTCTCCGCGGCGAGCGGCGACGAGCTCTTTCTTATCCTCAAGATGCTGCTTGAGAGCATCCACGGATTCCTCCACCAGCCTTCTGCGCTCGATGCGCAGCATAGCATTCTCGTCCATAAGTTTCTCGACGATGATGTCAGTCCTCTTCAACAAGGCAATGGTCTCCTCCTGCTGCTCCGCACTTCCGACGATCTTCGCCCTCAGCAAGTCGCGCTCGGCCTGGAGCTTCGCATTGCTCTTATTTAGTTGCTAGATGACGCCGGCAAAAGAGGCTTTCATGTTGTCCTACAACCTCGCCCAGCCGGAGATCTGATCCATCTGGCTATGGACGATCACATGCATGTGCCTGTAAGAGTCCTCGCCTGCTCGCGAGACATTTTCCCAGGCTACCATGGCGTGGGAGGACATCTCTGCTGCATTCGCGACACGGCAGGACATCTCTTCTGTTTCCGCGGCGCGGCTGGACCAGTCTGCCGCATCGACGGTGAGGCGGGACCCGTGTGCTGCTATGGTCGCACGGCGGGACATGCCGGTTGCGTTCACGGCGAGGCGAGACATCTCTCGTGCTTCCGCTTCCATGCTCGCATCTCCCTGGTGGCAATCTCTTGACCCAGAACTTACGCTGGCCATGGTAGACGCAAGGGAACGATGATGAATGACTTGTTTGTTTTTGTGGATTTGAGGAGGAATGTACAGTCATCTTGGAGTAGTAGTACCAAGTGGGAAACCGTTTAGGTTTTGATCGGTGTGAATAGGTTTGCAATTTGGAATGTGATGGGATGCATGCTCAAAATTTACTGACGGTTATAAGTGTGTTACTATTCCCGGAAGGCGTAACGTGGACACGTACGCCTTATCGGCCGCGGACATGGCGTTTGCATCATAGGGTGCACCACAATAGGCAATGTCAGCACATGTCTTGTTCCAACAACTGTGTGCGCTCGTTATTACCATCGCGCACGCTTCTTTTAATTACAATGTGTGTGCCCGTCTAGCGCACACACATTGATCTATCTAACTGTTTCAGTTTGTTGTGGCTAATCGCAAATAGTTCATCCGTGTGAAGTGTATGCCATCAATCGCAGGCACTTTGATCTGGCTGGCCTATTTCTGTTCTGTTGCCTAATCGCAAACAGTTAATCCTTCTGAAGCACATGCCATCAATCACACACACCTTTATCTAGCTGTTCGTTTCTATTGTTCCTCCTCATCACAAACAGTTCATCTGAGTGAACCGTATGCTGTATATCGCACACGCCTTCATCTGGCTGCCCGTTTCTTTTGTTCTGCCTCATCGCAAATAGTTCATTGAACTGAACCATATGCCCTGCATCGCACACGAAACTAAAATCTGAACTGTGTTTGATGGCTCCGCCATCGCAAACGTTTTTCACCTTTTTTACGGTTCTTTTACACCATCGTTTGCGATTATTGCATCGCACACAGTTTCGTCGAAGGGCCTCTGATCGTAGTGTCGTGTTAGCAGCATCCTGCGGTAGTGTGTATTCCATAAATAGTCATACATGCTTATGGAAAGAACTTGCAGGACATCTTTTGTCCTATCCTCCCATGGCAGCGAGGTCCAATTGGAAACTAAGGGATATTGAGGCCTCCTTTTAATAGATAACTGGAACAAAGCATTAGCACACGATGAATACATGAACTCCTCAAACTACGGTTATCACCAGAGGTGGTTTCGACTATTGTCACTCCAGGGTTGCCGGATCATAACACGTAGTAGGTGACTATAACTTGCAAGATCGGATCTAGAAAATAGATATAATGGTGATAATATAAACGGTTCAGATCTGAAATCATGGCACCCAGGCCCAAAGTAACAAGCATTAAGCATGGCAAAGTCATAGCAACATCAATCTCAGGACATACTGGATACTAGGGATCAAGCCCTAACAAAACTAAGTAGATTACATGATGAATGTCAACCAACTCCTCACCACCAGCGAGCCTACGAAGGAATTACTGATGATCCACAAGTATAGGGATCAATTGTAGCTCTTTTTGATAAGTAAGAGTGTCGAACCCAACGAGGAGCAGAAGGAAATGACAAGTGGTTTTCAGCAAGGTAATGTCTGCAAGTGCTGAAAATATCAGTAGCAGAGTAGTTTGATAGCAAGGTAATTTGTAACGAGCAAGTAACGATAGTAGTACCAAAGTGCATCAAGGTATCCTAATACTTTTGAGGCAAAGGACAGGCCAAAGCGGCCTCTTATGATAAGCAAAGTGTTCTTGAGGGTACACGGGAATTTCATCTAGTCACTTTCACCATGTTGGTTCGATTTGTGTTCGCTACTTTGATAATTTGATATGTGGGTGGACCGGTGCTTAGGTGCTGTTCTTACTTAAAAAACCTCCTACTTATGATTAACCCTCCTGCAAGTATCCGCAACTATGAGAAATGTATTAAGAATAAATTCTAACCATAGCATTAACTTTTGGATCCAATCAGTCCCTTACGGAATAGCGCATAAACTGGGGTTTAAGCTTCTGTCACTCTCGCAACCCATCATCTAATTGCTACTCCACAATGCATTCCCTTAGGCCCAAATATGGTGAAGTGTCATGTAGTCGACGTTCACATGACACCACTAAGGGAATCACAACATACATACTATCAAAATATCAAACACATATCAAGTTCACATGATTACTTGCAACATGATTTCTCCCGTGACCTCAAGAACAAAAGTAACTACTCACAAATGATAATCATGCTCAAGATCATAGGGGTATTAAATAGCATATTGGATCTGAACATATAATATTCCACCAAATAAACCATATAGTACTCAACTACAAGATGTAATCAACACTACTAGTCACCCACAAGCACCAATCTATAGTTCCGGTAACAAGATTGAACACAATAGATGAACTTGGGTTTGAGATGAGATGGTGTTGTTGAAGATGTTCATGGAGATTGCCCTCCCCAAGATGAGATAGTTGTTGGTGGTGATGATGACGATGATTTCCCCCTCCGGGAGGGAAGTTCCCCCGACGGAATCGCTCCGCCGGAGGGAAAAAGTGCTCCTGCCCAAGTTCCGCCTCGAGACGGCGGCACTCCGTCCCGAAAGTCCTCTTTTTATTTTTTCTAGGTCAAAATGACTTATATACCAGAATATGGGCACCGGAGGTGGGCCTGGGTGAGCACAACCCACCATGGCGCGCCTAGGCTCCCCGGCGAGCCCAGGTGGGCTGTGCCCACCTGTTTGCCCCCCTCTGGTAGTTATTTGCTCCAATATTCATCGTATATTTGATAAAAATCTCCGTGAAGTTTCAGCTTGTTTGGAGTTGTGCAGAATAGGTGGCCTGATGTAGCTTTTCCAGGTCCAGATTTCCAGCTGTCGGAATTCTCCCTCTTTGTGTATACCTTGCATATTATGAGAGAAAAGGCATTAGAATTACTCCAAAAAGCATTATTATGGATAAATAACAGTAAGAAAACATGATGCAAAATGGACGTATCAACTCCCCCAAGCTTAGACCTCCCTTGTCCTCAAGTGAAAACTAAAATAAAAAAATATGTGCACATGCTTAGAGAGAGAGAGGGGTATCGATAAAAACAAAATACGAACATAGGAGCATCATGTTCATTATTATAATAGCAACAAACTTAAACATATTTTTTTACCAAAGAACTTTTATCATAGACTTCTCATGAATAAGTGATTAATAATTCATCACACTATTGAAGTATAAAGCAAAAACTCTATTAGGAACCAACAAACTATGTTCTCAGTCAACTTTGCAACTACAATTCATCATCTTTTTAGGAAGGGTCACGTATCAGAGCCTTTAGGCAAGTCCACATACTCAACCATCATATAGTCTTCTATGATTGCTAACACTCACCGCGTACACATGAGCAAAACGTTTCAACCGGACACATAGAAAGATAGGGGCTTATAGTTTCGCCTCCCAACATATTCTCCTCAAGGGTGATGTCAACAATAATAACTCATGCTATCTATATTCAACTGGACATATGTGCCTAGATCTTTCCTCACCACATGATGCTTGCCAAGGGAGAAAAATAAAAAGGAATAGAATAGAAGGAAAACTTTGACTCTTTGCATAAAAGTAAATACATAAAAGTAAAAGATAGGCCCTTCGTAGAGGGAAGCAGAGGTTGCCATGCACTTATTTGTTTGTATGCTCAACCCCTTAGTGCAAAAGAACGTCACGTTGTATTGCCCCTTGTGATAGCAACCTTTATTATGTATTCTGCCGCTTTTATTCTTCACCATCACAAGTTCGTACAATGCTCAATTTTCTCTTACACTAAATGATCTCACACTTTTAGAAGCAATTTTTATTGCCTTTTTGCACCGATGACAACTTACTTGAGGGATCTTGCTTAATCCCTAGGTAGGTATGGTGGACACTTGAAGAAAAGATTTGGGTTTAAGGGTTTTTGGATGCACAAGTAGTATCTCTACTTAGTGCAGAATTTTTGGCTAGCAAAGATAGGGACAAGCATAACATGTTAAAGGATCCATGACAACATGACTTCTATGTGAATATAAACAAACATAAACCATTAAGTTGTCTTCCTTGTCCAACGTCAACAATTTTGGCATATAATATTTTGATGAGGGCTCACAATCACAAAAGATTTCTAGGATAGTATATTTATATGTGAATCTTCTCTTCCCTTATTAATTCTTTCATGAGTTGCAGCATTGACTAATGCTATGTTTGTCAATCTCTAATAAAATTTTCTAATTATACTTTTCCTTATGTGGTGTCATCACCTACCATAAGATTAGTATATGATCTTTTTGATTTATTTTCTTTCTTTTATTTATTTCCTTTCTCTTTTTATTTTATTTGGAACATGAAAGTAAAGAAAGCAAAACCTCAAACTAAACTTTTATTATATATCTTGCACACGATTACAAGGATAGATCACTAAGCAAACACTCAAAGAAGAAAGGATCGAACTAAACTTTTATTCATCTAAAGCAAAAGATCGAACTAAAATAAGTAAAGGCAAAAGATAATGGGATGATACGATACCGGGGCACCTCCCTGAAGCTTGGCGGAAGCCAAGGGGAGTGCCCATACTCGATACTCAGTTTTCCTTTGGTGATGAAGAAGAAGGTGGTGGTGATGACATGGTAGTTTCCAATATAACCATGAGTAGATCCTTAAAGCCTTGGATCTCCCGGAGGGCTTGATGAATTATCTCACCGTTTTTCTTCACTTCTGCTACTATGTGTTTATTTTCCAGGCCCCAAGGGTTTATTCCTGCACTATTTTCTCTTGGGCGAGATATGTCCCAATTGGACGGTATGTGCCTACGAGGAGTATTCTCGAACCCATAGTTATGAATCAAATTGCGAAAATTGTTACAATGTAACATGTGTAAAGGCCTTGTTGGTGGGGTTTCTTCTTGCACTTCGAGGCTCTCTTGATTACTTGACGATATCATAGCTTGATGAGGATTCAGATGAGTGGAGATGCTAGCCAATGTCCCTCTCTCAGAAGCTGGAGAGTGAACCCCAAAAGGATTTCCCTCCTCTTCCTCCATAGCAACTTCTTCAGCTTCCTCTCTCCTTAGATCCTCCTGAAATACCTCTGTGTATTCTTCTCTGTTGTTGGAGAGTGAGGAATACATGATGCCTGGCTCGACAGATCTGACCAAAAACAGCAAGAAAAGAGAACAGAGGATTTCTCTACGATACGGTGATCAACAAGTTCGGGGAGTATATATAGATTTCTTATCTTGGGAAACAAGCAAACGGAAGAAAAGGGGGGGGGTCCTGAAGGTGTCCTTGGTGGGCACAACCCAGGCAAGCCAGGCGCGCCCTGGTGTCTTGTGCCCACCAGGGTACGCTTCCTGGAAGTTTCTTATTTTCCTATTTTTCTAAATATTCCAAAACTAACAAAAAATATTTTTGCGGATTTTTCAGAGTTCGTTTACTTACCGTATCACGTACATCTTCATTTTCACGATTTTGGAGTATTCCGAAAGGACTCTTCTATGTGTTCTTACGATGTCAAAGTTTGGATAATATTACTTTCAACATTAATGGGCGTACCTGAGATATAATGTTTTATTCGTTGCCCATTGACAACCTTCGGGTTAGTACCTTCTGAAGGAAATATGCCCTAGAGGCAATAATAAAGTTATTATTTATTTCCTTATATCATGATAAATGTTTATTATTCATGCTAGAATTGTATTAACCGGAAACATAATACTTGTGTGAATACATAGACAAACAAAGTGTCACTAGTATGCCTCTACTTGACTAGCTCGTTAATCGAAGATGGTTATGTTTCCTAACCATAAACAAAAGAGTTGTTATTTGATTAACGGGATCACATCATTAGGAGAATGATGTGATTGACATGACCCATTCCATTAGCTTAGCACCCGATCGTTTAGTATGTTGCTATTGCTTTCTTCATGACTTATACATGTTCCTATGACTATGAGATTATGCAACTCCCGTTTGCCGGAGGAACACTTTGTGTGCTACCAAACGTCACAATGTAACTGGGTGATTATAAAGGAGCTCTGCAGGTGTCTCCAAAGGTACATGTTGGGTTGGCGTATTTCGAGATTAGGATTTGTCACTCCGATTGTCGGAGAGGTATCTCTGGGCCCTCTCGGTAATGCACATCACATAAGCCTTGCAAGCATTGCAACTAATGAGTTAGTTGTGAGATGATGTATTACGGAACGAGTAAAGAGACTTGCCGGTAACGAGATTGAACTAGGTATTAAGATACCGACGATCGAATCTCGGGCAAGTAACATACCGATGACAAAGGGAACAACGTATGTTGTTATGCGGTCTGACCGATAAAGATCTTCGTAGAATATGTAGGAGCCAATATGGGCATCCAGGTCCCGCTATTGGTTATTGACCGGAGACGTGTCTCGGTCATGTCTACATTGTTCTCGAACCCGTAGGGTCCGCACGCTTAAGGTTTCGATGATAGTTATATTATGAGTTTATGAGTTTTGATGTACCGAAAGAGTTCGGAGTCCCGGATGAGATCGGGGACATGACGAGGAGTCTCGAAATGGTCGAGACGTAAAGATTGATATATTGGACGACTATATTCGGACATCGGAAAGGTTCCGAGTGATTCGGATATTTTTCGGAGTACCGGGTAGTTACGGGAGAAGCAATGGGCCTTGATGGGCTTTAGTGGGAAGAGGAGAAAGGGCCAAGGGGCTGCTACGCCCCCCTCCCCTCTAGTCCGAATTGGACTAGGGAAAAGGGGGCCGGCCACCTCTCCTTCTCCTCCACTTCCTTCTCCCTTCCTCCCCTCTTGGTGGACTCCTACTAGGACTTGGAGTCCTAGTAGGACTCCACATCCTGGACGCACCTAGCCTTGGCCGGCCTCCTCCTCCTCCATCCTTTATATACTGAGGCAAGGGGCACCCCATGAACACAAGTTGATCCACGTGATCTATTCCTTAGCCGTGTGCGGCGCCCCCAGCCACCATAGTCCTCGATAATATTGTAGCGGTGCTTAGGCGAAGCCCTGCAGCAGTAGTACATCAAGATCGTCACCACGCCGTCGTGCTGACGGAACTCTTCCCCGACACTTTGCTGGATGAGAGTCCGGGGATCGTCATCGAGCTAAACGTGTGCTAGAACTCGGAGGTACCGTAGTTTCGGTGCTTGATCGGTCGGATCATGGAGACGTACGACTACATCAACCAAACGCTTCCGTTGTCGATCTACTAGGTATGTAGATCATACTCCCCCTCTCGTTGCTATGCATCACCATGATCTTGCGTGTGCGTAGGAATTTTTTTGAAATTACTACGAAACCCAACACCTTCAGCATTATTTATTTTGATGGCTCCAGACCGATAAACCTCCTCGATAACATAGGGGCGTTCCCGTTTTGAGAGTAGTTTTCCTGCAAAGAATCTAAAACGAGAGTTGTACAAAAGAACATATTCTCTGACTTTGAAATCACGCTTTTGGATTCTTTTATCATGCCATCTTTTAACTTTTTGTTTGAATAATTTTGCATTTTCATAAGCTTGGGTTCTCCATTCATCTAAAGATCTAATATCAAATAACCTCTTTTCACCAACAAGTTTAAAATCATAGTTGAGCTCTTTGATTGCCCAATATGCTTTATGTCCTAACTCAAGAGGCAAATGGCAAGCTTTTCCATAAACCATTTTATGAGGAGACATACCCATAGGATTTTTACATGTTGTTCTACAAGCCCAAAGTGCATCATCTAATTTCTTAGACCAATTCTTCCTGGACCTATTGACAGTATTTTGCAAAATTAATTTTATTTCTCTATTGCTAAGTTCAACTTGACCACTAGATTGAGGATGATAAGGTGATGCAATTCTATGGTTAACATCATACTTGGCAAGCATTTTGCGGAAAGCACCATGAATAAAGTGTGAACCACCATCAATCATTAAATATCTAGGGACTCCAAACCTTGGGAAAATAACTTCCTTAAGCATTTTAATAGAGGTGTTGTGATCAGCACTACTGGTTGGAATAGCTTCTACCCATTTAGTAACATAATCAATAGCAACCAAAATATGTGTATACCCATTAGAGGAAGGAAAAGGTCCCATGTAATCAAATCCCCAAACATCAAATGGTTCAACAACAAGTGAATAGTTCATATGCATTTCTTGATACTTATCGATATTACCTATTCTGTGACATTCATCACAAGATAAGACGAACTTACGGGCATCCTTAAAGAGAGTAGGCCAATAAAATCCAGATTGCAATACCTTGTGAGCAGTTCTATCTCCGGCATGATGTCCTCCATAAGCTTCGGAGTGACATTTCCATAGGATTTGTCCATGTTCATGTTCAGGTACACAACTTCTAATAATACCATATACTCCTTTATAAATACTAGCAAAAAGGCCCGTGCGTTGCAACGGTACAAAATGAAAATGGTTATAAACTCAAAATACAATTTACTATTTAAATAATATTGCAGGTAGCATAACAATATTAGAAGTAAATTAAAGTACCAAGGAGCATATTATTGACACAAAGAGTGAAAATTCGCTAATACTTCAAGAAAGAAAAGAAATCCCCTGAGGTTAGAAGCAAAATGATACACCTCGTGTTCGTGTTTCACTTGTGAAGCTAACGTGAAGCTGGCATCAAAACAGGAAGTAAAAAATCAAAGATATTAAAAGGCTTAGTAATCAAAGGAGATAAGCAACGTCCAACAAAAAGAGAAAACATTAATATTCGGAGTAATTGCATACCAGTCACGCCTTAAACCATTTGCTACACAACGATTGTGGCATATAAGGAGTTAGTATATTTCCTTTTTTGCGAAAAACTCTCAATATATTCATCTTCCATTATCTATTTTCCTTTTTCTTTTATTAAACATGTGTACACTGTTTATCATGCCAACTTTTCTAGATCACAACCGATATCTTGGCCTGCGTGCCACTTGTAGTATCTTTCTGTTTTCAACTTGTGGAATATTGTAATTTAAAAAAATGTGGAATATTGGCACATTTTGGACCCATTCCGGGCATTGTGCATGAACGCCGATTTAATCGGTCTCTTTAATTAATAATCGGCCTCCATTAAATCCATTAATCCGCCTTTAATTAATTCCTTCATTTCATATATGAGCGAGATTTAATTGGGGTCTTTCTCCCATAATTCGGGATTGCTGGGATTTGATCTGGTCTCTCTCCCATTAATTTCACCAAACCATCTCTTTCCCCATAATTTTCCCTTTCATTCCTTTCATATATGAGCGCCCAATTTAATTCTCCTTTTTAATTCCTCCGTATATATATAATTCCTCTTCTCCCGTAATTCCTTCCTTTTGGGAAGCATGATCGCTATGTATACATATCCTCTCTACTTTTACATGTAAACAAGACTTGTCTCAATTGGTGGCAGCTCTCAACAGTGAAGTGGAGGTCGTGAGCTCGATCCCCCGTGAGTAATTATTTTTCTCCACCTTCTTTATTTTCACAACAGCCTGATAGCGGGCTGAGGCCCAATGTGGCCCAAGCACTTGACGTAGGAAGGTTTGCGACGAACCGGACCAAATCTTTAGTCCTCGTTTATATTACGATTTTGTCCATAGAAATTGTAAAAGCATATTATGACATGAGAAGAAAGCGTATTGTGACGGTGAACCCGACAAAGTCAATCCGTGCTTTATTATTAGGGAGAGATGTGGGTCATCCCAAAAGTAATGTCTTAAATCATAGAAGAATTTTTTCTTTTGTTGATAAGTAAAGCTAGGTGGTAAATATTTAGCAACAATGTAATTAGCATAGTCAGCATACCAAGGAGTACTGTGAGCAACATTTATTGAATCATCAATAGGAAGTGGGTCATCAGGCACATTTTCAAGCCTAGAGAGATTATCAGCTATGGGGTTCTCAGCTCCTTTTCTATCAATGATATGTAAATCAAATTCTTGTAACAAGAGAACCCATCGAAGAAGTCTAGGATTAGCGTCTTTCTTTTCCATAAGATATTTAATAGCACCATGATCGGTGTGAACAGTTACTTTGGAATCAACAATGTAAGGTCTAAATTTATCACAAGCAAACACCATTGCTAAGAATTCTTTTTCAGTAGTAGCATAGTTTCATTGAGCACTGTCTAGAGTTTTACTAGCATAATGATTAACATTCAATTTCTTATCAACTCTTTGTCCTAGAACAACACCAACAACATAATCACTAGCATCACATATAATTTCAAAAGGCAAGTTCCAATCAGGTGGTTGAACAAATAGGTGCAGAAATTAAGGCTTTCTTGAGTGTTTAAAAGGCTTCTAAACAATCATCATCAAAAACAAAAGGAATATCCTTTTTTCAAAAGACTTGTAAGAGGCCTAGAAATTTTAGAAAAGTCTTTGATAAATCTCCTATAGAAACAAGCATGACCTAGGAAACTACGAATACCTTTGATATCTTTAGGACATGGCATTTTCTCAATTGCATCAACCTTTGCTTTGTCCACTTCAATACCTCTTTCATAAATTTCATGACCCAAGACAATGCCTTCATTAACCATAAAGTGGCACTTCTCCCGATTCAAGACAAGATTTGTTTGCTCACATCTCTGCAAAACTCAATCAAGATTGCTTAAACCATCATCAAAAGACTTCCCATAAACAGAGAAATCGTCCATGAAAACCTCAACAATCTTTTCACAAAAGTCAGAGAATATAGCAGTCATACATCTTTGAAAGGTAGCAGGTGCATTACATAAACCGAAAGGCATCCGTCTATAAGCATAAGTTCCAAAGGGATAAGTAAAAGTGGTCTTTTCTTGATCAGGTTGAGAAACAGGTATTTGTAAAAAACCAAAGTATCCATCAAAGAAGCAAAAATGTCTGTGCTTAGATAATCTTTCAAGCATTTGATCAATAAAAGGCAGAGGGTAAGGATCTTTTCTAGTTGCTTTGTTTAATTTTCTAAAATCAATCATCATTCTATAGCCTGTAACAATTCTTTGTGGAATAAGTTCTTTCTTATCATTAGGAACAACAGTTATACCTCCTTTCTTAGGGACACAATGAACATGACTTACCCATCTACTATCAGCTATATGATAGATTATACCTGCTTCCAGAAGTTTTAATATTTCCATTCTTACCACTTCTTTCATCTTCGGATTTAACCGACGTTGGTGATCAACAACGGGTTTAACATCGGGTTCCATATTAATTTTGTGCTGACATAGAGTGGGACGAATTCCCTTTAAACCATCAAGAGTATATCCAAAAGCAGCTCGGTGCTTTCTTAGAACTTTCAATTATATTTCTTCTTCATGTTCTGAAAGGTTAGCACTAATAATAACATGATATATCTTCTTTTCATCAAGATAAGCATATTTCAAAGTGTGTGGCAATTGTTTTAATTCAAACACAGGATCACCTTTAGGGGGAGGAGGACCACCTAGAGTTTCAATAGGCAAGTTGTGTTTAAGCAGAGGACGTTGTTCTAAGAAAATCTTATCTATTTCATTTCTTTCATGCATATGTAAATCATTTTAATGGTCTAGCAAATATTGTTATAGTGGATCAGTAGGAGGCACAACAATAGAAGCAAGACCAATTAATTCATCTTTACTAGGCAATTCTTTTTCATAAAGATTTCTACTAAACCTGGAAAAATTATACTCATGAGACTCATCACCAAAACTAACACCGACAGTTTGTTTCTTACAATCTATTTTAGCATTAACGGTGTTCAAGAAAGGTCTACCAAAGATAATGGGAAAAAGTCATCTTGTAGGGAACCAAGAACAAGAAAATCAGTAGGGTATTTTATTTTCCCACACAAGACTTCAACATCTCTAACAATCCCAATTGGTGATATAGTGTCTCTATTAGCAAGTTTAATAGTAACATCTATGTCTTCTATCTTTGCGGGTGCTATGTCATTCATAATTTCTTGGTATAAGGAATAAGGAATAGCACTCCCACTAGCACCTATGTGACATAAACCATGATAACAGTGATCTCCTATTTTAACTGAGACAACGGGCATGCCAACAACAGGTCTATGTTTATCTTTTTTTATCAGGTTTGGCAATTCTAGCAGCTTCTTCATAGAAGTAAATAATATGGCCATCTACATTTTCTTCCAAGAGATCATTAACCATAGCAATACTAGGTTCCACTTTAATTTGTTCATTAGGTTTATGTGTTCTAATATAGCTTTTGTTGACCATAGGTGAAACTTTAGCATGTTCCTTTATCCTAACAGGGAAAGGTGGTTTCTCAATATAAGCAGAAAGAACAACTGGATCAACATTGTAAAGTATAGTTTCTTCTTTAACTGGTACCAGTTCTTTGATTTATTCTTTAATAGGTGGGTGATATTTAAACCACTTCTGTTTAGGGAGATCAACATGAGTAGCAAATGATTCACAGAAGGAGGCTACTATCTCAGAGTCAAGTCCATATTTAGTGCTAAAACTTTTGGAAAGCATCGATATCCATAAAAGATTTAACACAACCATACTTAAGTTTAATACCAGACTCTTTACCTTCATCGACTTCCCAATCTTCAGAGTTGCGTTTAATTCTTTCCAAAAGATCCCATCAGAATTCAATAGTCTTCTTCATACAAGAACCAACCCAAGAAGTATCAAGCATGGTTTGATCATTACGAGAAAGCCGAGCATAAAAGTTCTGGATAATAATTTCTTTTGAGAGCTCATGATTGGGGCATGAATGTAACATTGATTTAAGCCTCCCCAAGCTAGAGTGATACTTTCTCCTTCACAAGGCCAAAAATTATATATATAATTCCGATCACGATGAACTAGATGCATAGGATAAATTTTTTGATGGAACTCCAATTTCAAACGATTCCAGTTCCAAGATCCAATATGATCGCATAGCCTATACCATTCCAATGATTTTTCCTTTGTAGATAAAGGCAAAACCTTCTTCATAACTTCATCTACGGGTAAACCTGCAAGCTTGAACAATCCACAAATTTGTCCTACATATATCAAGTGCATATCAGGATGTTCGGTTCCATCTCCTGCATAAGTAATAGCTAGCAGTTGTTCTATCATACCTGAAGGAATGTCATACTCAATATTTTCCGTAGGTGAAGTAGGTTGAGGGGTAGCTAACTGTGGTTCCGGTCAAGGTGAAGATACTCCGAACAAACCCCTCAAAGGATTGTTTTCCATAGTAACAGCTGACAATAAATTCCAGCACACTATATAAATATTTCCTTACCAAAGGCGCTTCACTCCCCGGCAACGGCGTCAGAAAATAGCCTTGATGAACCACAAGTATAGGGGATCAATTGTAGCTCTTTTCGATAAGTAAGAGTGTCAAACCCAATGAGGAGCAGAAGGAAATGACAAGTGGTTTTCAGCAAGGTAATGTCTACAAGTGCTGAAATTATAAGTAACAGAGTAGTTTGATAGCAAGGTAAATTGTAACGAGCAAGTAACGGTAGTAGTAACCAAAGTGCAGCAAGGTATCCCAATTCTTTTGAGGCAAAGGACAGTCCAAAACGGCCTCTTATGATAAGCAAAGTGTTCTTGAGGGCACACGGGAATTCATCTAGTCACTTTCACCATGTTGGTTCAATTTGTGTTCGCTACTTTGATAATTTGATATGTGGGTGGACCAGTGCTTAGGTGCTATTCTTACTTGAACAAACCTCCTACTTATGATTAACCCTCCCGCAAGCATACGCAAATACAAGAAAAGTATTAAGAATAACTTCTAACTATAGCATTAAACTTTTGGATCCAATCGATCCCTTACGGAATAGCGCATAAACTGGGGTTTGAGCATCTGTCACTCTCGCAACCCATCATCTAATTGCTACTCCACAATGCATTCCCTTAGGCCCAAATATGGTGAAGTGTCATGTAGTCGACGTTCACATGACACCACTAAGGGAATCACAACATACATACTATCAAAATATCGAACACATATCAAGTTCACATGATTACTTGCAAATGATTTCTCCCGTGACCTCAAGAACAAAAGTAACTACTCACAAATGATAATCATGATCAAGATCAGAGGGGTACATATAATCTTCCACCAAATAAACCATATAGTAATCAACTACAAGATGTAATCAACACTACTAGTCACCCACAAGCACCAATCTATAGTTCCGGTAACAAGATTGAACACAAGAGATGGACTAGGGTTTGAGATGAGATGGTGCTGTTGAAGATGTTGATGGAGATTTCCCTTCCCAAGATGGGAGACTTGTTGGTGACGGTGATGACGATGATTTCCCCTTCCGGGAGGGAAGTTCCCCCGGTGGAATCGCTCAGCCGGAGGGCAAAAGTGCTCATGCCCAAGTTACGCCTCGAGATGGCGACACTCCATCCCGAAAGTCCTCTCCTTATTTTTTTCTAGGTCAAAATGACTTATATACCAGAAGGTGGGCACCGGTGGTGGGCCTGGGTGAGCACAACCCACCAAGGCGCGCCCTGGTGGGTTGCGCCCACCTGGTGGGCCCCCTCCGGTAGTTATTTGCTCCAATATTCATCATATATTTGATAAAAAAATCTCCGTCAAGTTTCAGCTTGTTTGGAGTTGTGCGGAATAGGTCGCCTGACGTAGCTTTTCCAGGTCCAGATTTCTAGCTGCCAGAATTCTCCCTCTTTGTGTATACCTTGCATATTATGAGAGAAAAGGCATTAGAATTACTCCAAAAAGCATTATTATGGATAAAAACATCATAAATAACAGTAATAAAACATGATGCAAAATGGACGTATCAATGACTCACTCCCGGTGAGGAGCATCATGGAATTGGCGATGGAGAATGTTGGTGATGACGAAGATCGAAGATCCCCCTCTTCGGAGCCCCAAACGGACTCCAGATCTGGCCTCCCGATGAAGAACAGGAGGTGACGGTGGCTCTGTCTCATGGAACGCGTTAATTCTTTCTCCCTGATTTTTTTCTGGAAAAATAGGATTTTATAGTGTCGGTTTCAGGGTCTGCTGGGCCACCAGGAGGGGACAACCTGAAGGAAATATGCCCTAGAGGCAATAATAAAGTTGTTATTTATATTTCCTTATATCCTGATAATTGCTTATTATTCATGCTAGAATTGTGTTACCCGGAAACTTAGTACATGTGTGAATACATAGACAAACAGAGTGTCCCTAGTATGCCTCTACTAGACTAGCTCGTTAATCAAAGATGGTTAAGTTTCCTAGCCATAGACACATTTGATGAACGGGATCACATCATTAGAGAATGATGTGATGGACAAGACCCATCCGTTAGCTTAGCACTATGATCGTTTAGTTTATTTCTATTGCTTTTTTCATGACTTATACATGTTCCTATAACTATGAGATCATGCAACTCCCGAATACCGGAGGAACACTTAGTGTGCTATCAAACGTCACAATGTAACTAGGTGATTATAAAGATGCTCTACAGGTGTCTCCGATGGTGTTTGTTGAGTTGGCATAGATCGAGATTAGGATTTGTCACTCCGATTGTCGGAGAGGTATCTCTGGGCCCTCTTGGTAATGCACATCACTATAAGCCTTGCAAGCAATGTGACTAATGAATTAGTTGCAGGTTGATACATTACAGAACGAGTAAAGAGACTTCCGGTGACGATATTGAACTAGGTATGATGATACCGACGATCAATCTCGGGCAAGTAACATACCGATGACAAAGGGAACAACGTATGTTGTTATGCGGTTTGACCGATAAAGATCTTCGTAGAATATGTAGGAACCAATATGATCATCTAGGTTCCGCTATTGGTTATTGACCGGAGATGAGTCTCAGTTATGTCTACATAGTTCTCGAACTCGTAGGGTCCGCACGCTTAACATTCGATGACGATCGGTATTATGAGTTTATGTGTTTTGATGTACCGAAGGTAGTTCGGAGTCCTGGATGTGATCACAGACACATCTAGGTTCCGCTATTGGTTATTGACCGGAGATGAGTCTCGGTTATGTCTACATAGTTCTCGAACCCGTAGGGTCCGCACGCTTAACGTTCGATGACGATCGGTATTATGAGTTTATGTGTTTTGATGTACCGAAGGTAGTTCGGAGTCCCGGATGTGATCACAAACATGATGAGTAGTCTCTAAATGGTCAAGACATGAAGATTGATATATTGGAAGGTTATGTTTGGACACCGGAATGGTTTCAGATGAGTTCGGGCATATACCGGAGTATCGGGGGGTTACTGGAACCCCCCGGGGGCTTAATGGGCCTACATGGGCTTTAGTGGAAGAGAGAGGAGGCAACCAAGAGGTGGGGGCGCGCCCCCCAAGCCCAATCCGAATTGGGAGGGGGCCCCCTTTCCTTCTTCTCCTCTCCCCCTTCCTCCCCCTCCTATTAGGACTAGGAAAGGAGGGAAACCTACTCCTAGTAGGAGTAGGAATCCCCCCTTGGGGCGCACCATGTGGGCCGGCCGGACCCCTCCTCCCCTCCTTTATATACGGGGGAGGGAGGCACCCCATAGGCACAAAAAAGTTGACAATTGTTTTAGCCTTGTGCGGTGTCCCCCTCCACAGATGCACACCTCGGTAATATCGTCGTAGTGCTTAGGCGAAGCCCTGCGCCGGTAACTTCATCAGCACCGTTAACACGCCGTCGTGCTGACGAAACTCTCCCTCGGACTCAACTGGATCAAGAGTACGAGGGACGTCACCAAGATGAACGTGTGCATATCACGGAGGTGCCATGCGTTCGGTACTTGACCGGTTGGATCACGAAGACGTTCGACTACATAAACCGCGTTACTAAACGCTTCCGTGTTTGGTCTACGAGGGTACGTAGACACACTCTCCCCTCTCGTTGCTATGCATCTCATAGATAGATCTTGCGTGATCGTAGGAATTTTTTGAAATACTGCGTTCCCCAACAGTGGTATCAGAGCCAGGTCTATGCGTAGACGTTATATGCACGAGTAGAATACAAAGGAGTTGTGGGTGTGGGTATATACATATTTCTTTCCGTCACTAGTTGTTTCTTGATTCGGCGGTATTGTTGGATGAAGCGGCCCGGACCGACATTACATGACCGCGTTCATGAGACTGATTCTACCTACGTGCTTTGCACACAGGTGGCTGGCGGGTGTCAGTTTCTCCAACTTTAATTGAATAGGATTCAATGAACAGGGTTCTTTCTGAAGATCAAAAGCAATGACTATACCGCGTTGTGGTTTTTGATGCGTAGGTAAGAACGGTTCTTGCTAAGCCCGTAGCAGCCACGCAAAACTTGCAACAACAAAGTAGAGGACGTCTAACTTGTTTTTGCAGGGCATGTTGTGATGTGATATGGTCAAGACGTGATTATATAAATTGTTGTATGAGATGATCATGTTTTGTAACACAGTTATTTGCAACTGGCAGGAGCCATATGGTTGTCACTTTATTGTATGAAACGCAATCGCCATGTAATTGCTTTAGTTTATCACTAAGCGGTAGTGATAGTCGTAGAAGCAATAGTTGGCGAGACGACAATGATGCTACGATGGAGATCAAGGTGTCAAGCCGGTGACGATGGTGATCATGACGGTGCTTTGGAGATGGAGATCAAAGGCACAACATGATGATGGCCATATCATATCACTTATATTGATTGCACGCGATATTTATCCTTTATGCATCTTATTTTGCTTAGTACGGCGGTAACATTATAAGATCATCTCTCACTACATTTCAAGGTATAAGTGTTCTCCCTGAGTATGCACTGTTGCTACAGTTCGTCGTGCCGAGACACCACGTGATGATTGGGTGTGATAAGCTCTACGTTCACATACAACGGGTGCAAGCCGGTTTTGCACAAGCAGAATACTCAGGTTAAACTTGACGAGCCTAGCATATGAAAATGTGGCCTCAGAACACCGAGACCGAAAGGTCGAGCGTGACTCATATAGTAGATATGATCAACATAGTCATGTTCACCATTGAAACTACTCCATCTCACGTGATGATCGGACATGGTTTAGTTGATATGGACCATGTGATCACTTAGATGATTAGAGGGATGTTTATCTAAGTGGGAGTACTTAAGTAATATGATTAGTTGAACTTAAATTTATCATGAACTTAGTCCTGATAGTATTTGCATATCTGTGTTGTAGATCAATTGCTCACGTATAGCTTCCCCGTTTTATTTATGATATGTTCCTAGAGAAAAACTATGTTGAAAGATGTTAGTAGCAATGATGCGGACTAGCTCCATGATATGAGGATTATCCTCATTGCCGCACAGAAGAATTATGTCCTTGATGCACCGCTAGGTGACGGACCTATTGCAGGAGCAGATGCAGACGTTATGAACGTTTGGCAAGCTCGGTATGATGACTACTTGATAGTTTAGTGCGCCATGCTTTACGGCTTAGAACCGGGACTTCAAAAACATTTTGAATGCCACAGAGCATATAAGATGTTCCAAGAGCTGAAATTAGTATTTCAGACTCATGCCCGAGTCGATAGGTATGAGACCTCTGACAAGTACTTTTCCTACAAGAAGGAGGAGAATAGCTCAACAAGTGAGCATGTGCTCAGAATGTCTGAGTACTACAATCACCTGAAACAAGTGGGAGTTAATCTTCCAAATAAGACAGTGATTGACAGAGTTCTCCAGTCACAATCGCCATGTTACTGGAACTACGTGATGAACTATAATATGCAAGGGATGACGGAAACGATTCCCGAGCTCTTCATGATGCTGAAATCAACGAAGGTAGAAATCAAGAAAATCATCAAATGTTAATGGTTGACAAGACCACTAGTTTCAAGTAAAAGGGTAAGGGAAAGAAAGGGAACTTCAAGAAGAATGGCAAGCAAGTTATCACTCCCGTGAAGAAGCCCAAAGCTGAACCTAAGCCTGAAACTGAGTGCTTCTACTGCAAAGGGAATGGTCACTCGAAGCGGAACTACCCCATATACTTGGTGGATAAGAAGGATGGCAAAGTGAACAAAAGTATATTTGATATACATGTTATTGATGTGTACTTTACTAGTGTTCATAGTAACCCCAGGGTATTTGATACCGGTTCAGTTGCTAAGATTAGTAACTCGAAACGGGAGTTGCAGAATGAACATAGACTAGTTAAGAATGAAGTGACGATGTGTGTTGGAAGTGGTTCCAAGATTGATATGATCATCATTGTACACTCCCTATACTTTCGAGATTAGTGTTGGATCAAAATAAATGTTATTTGGTGTTTGCGGTGAGCATGAATATAATTGGATCATGTTTATTGCAATACGGTTATTCATTTAAGTCAAAGAATAATTGTTGTTCTGTTTACATGAATAAAACCTTCTATGGTCATACACTTGATATAAATGGTTTATTGAATCTCGATCGTAATGATACACATACTCATAATATTGATGCCAAAAGATGCAAAGTTGATAATGATAGTGCAACATATTTGTGGCACTGTCGTTCAAGTCATATTGGTGTAAAGCGCATGAAGAAACTCCATGCGGATGGATTTTTGGAATCACTTGATTATGAATCATTTTATGCTTGAGAACCATGCCTCGTGGTCAAGATGACTAAGACTCCATTCTCCGGAACAATGGAGCGAACCACTGACTTATTAGAAATAATACATAACGATGTATACGGTCCGATGAGTGTTAAGGCTCGCGGCGGGTATCGTTATTTTCTGACCTTCACAGATGATTTGAGCAGATATGGGTATATCTACTTGATGAAACATAAGTCTGAAACATTTGAAAAGTTCAAAGAATTTCAGGGTGAAGTGGAAAATCAACATAACAAGAAAATAAAGTTTCTACGATATGATTGTGGAGGTGAATATTTGAGTTATGAGTTTGGTCTTCATTTGAAACAATGCGGAATAGTTTCGCAACTCACGCCACCTGGAACACCACAACGTAATGGTGTGTCCGAACATCGTAACACACTTTATTAGATATGGTGCGATCTATGATGTCTCTTACTGATTTACCGCTATCGTTTTGGGGTTATGCATTAGAGACAGCTGCATTCATGTTAAATAGGGCACCGTCTAAAAATCCGTTGAGATGACACCGTATGAACTGTGGTTTAGCAAGAAACCTAAGCTGTCGTTTCTTAAATTTTGGGGTTGTGATGCATATGTAAAAAAGTTTTAGCCTGATAGGCTCAAACCCAAATCGAAGAAGTGCGTCTTCATAGGATACCCAAAAGAAACTATTGGGTACACCTTCTATCATAGATCTGAAGACAAGATTTTTGTTGCTAAGAGTGGATCCTTTCTAGAGAAGGAGTTTCTCTCGAAAGAAGTGAGTGGGAGGAAAGTAGAACTTGATGAGGTAATTGTACCTTCTCTCGAATTTGGAAGTAGTTCATCACAGAAATCAGTTCCAGTGATGCCTACACCAATTAGTGAGGAAGTTAATGATGATGATCATGATACTTCAGATCAAGTTACTACCGAACCTCGTAGGTCAACCAGAGTATGTTCCGCACCAGAGTGGTACGGTAATCCTGTTCTGGAAGTCATGTTACTAGACCATGACGAACCTACAAACTATGAGGAAGCGATGACGAGCCCAGATTCCGCGAAATGGCTGAAGGCCATGAAATCTGAGATGGGATCCATGTATGAGAACAAAGTATGGACTTTCATTGACTTGCCATTGATCGGTAAGCCATTCAAAATAAATGGATCTTCAAGAGGAAGACAGGCGGTAATAGTAGTGTTACTATCTACGAAGCTCGAATTGTCGCAAAAAGGTTTTCGACAAGTTTAAAGTGTTGACTACGATGAGATTTTTTCACTCGTATCGATGCTTAAAAGTCTGTCCGAATCATGTTAGCAGTTGCCGCATTTTATGAAATCTGGCAAATGGATATCAAAACTACATTTCTTAATGGATTTATTAAAGAAGAGTTGTATACGATGCAACTAGAAGGTTTTGTACTGGTGTGCAAGCTCCAGCGATCCATCTATGTACTGGTGCAAGCATCTCGGAGTTGGAATATACGCTTTGATGAGTTGATCAAATCATATAGTTTTATTGTAACGCCCCAAGACCGGAGCTTCAAATGCCTTCGAGGATTTCCGGGTTTCGTCGTGTGAATTGTTTGGTTCTTTGCATCATGTCATTTCTTTTCTTAACTCAACTAAATAAATGGCATGGATCTTTGATCCATTTAAATCGAGGGAATTCACATGGTGATTCTCTTTATAACATATCCTCCCAATATTAGGGAGCTATATTAAATATTCCATTTTCGGAATCACCTATAACACACTTGCAATTTATCACATGCCCTTTTCCGCTTCAAGTTTGGTCCCCAAACTTTTACTATAATTTCTTTCGTCACTTCCCCGAGCTCCACCTAAAATCTCAACATTTTGGGACCTTTCTAACGCCCACTTCTTACTCGAACTCATTTGAATTTAATTCCAACGAGTTCGAATCCAAACTTTGTACACATGCCCATTTATACTTTTATTGGATCAAGATCTTTATTGCGAGTCCAGTAAAATTATCCCCACGTCCAAATTCTTGTCCACTCTTTTATTTTCTCTCCCTTTCTTTCTTTCTTTCTTTCTTTGCTTTTCTGTTTTTGGAAGAGATTTGAAGAAGGGAGAGAAGAAGCCCATCAACCGCATGCCACTAGGCCCATCCAGCACCGACCCACCTTAACTGCTCTAACCCTAGCCCAACCCCCACTCTCCCTCGTCTCCTCCTCTAGCGCCACCAACGCACGCGCCCTCTGCCCTCTGCCCGATCCCATCTCCCTCTCCTCGATCTCCCTCTCGATTCCCAGGACTGCGCCATCCCCATCTCCCTCGACCCCTCTGCTCGATACCTCTCCCTCTCATCCTCCCTCCAGCGCCGCCAGGGAGGAGCCCTCACCCTCTCCCCTCGTGCGCGAGCTCGACCTCGAGCGGCTGGGCACTCCGTTCCTCTGCTCCGCCTCCCCTGCGTTGTGCCAAGGACGTCGCCGGCAATGGCGTTGCTGCCGTTGTCGCGCGCCCACAGTGCTCGATGCGCCGCGCCATTCTTCCTTACCTTCCCCGCGCCAGAGCAAGCCGCCATCACCTGCCTTCCCCAGTCGCGCGCCCCTGCTCCATTCTCCTCCTCGCTGTGGTTCCCCGATGCCTAGACATCGCCGGCTTCTCCTAGTTGGTTTTGGAGTATTGACGACAAACCTAGTTGAGGGACTAATGTGTTTGTGAGAATTGCAGGAAAACACAGGTAGAAGTCCCTCATTGATTCGGTTTTACTACCAGAGATGACCCCTAAAAATGTACGAAGACATTGAAGACAATGGTGGTTTATGAAGATATTCATATTGAAGACAATGACATGAGAAGACTCCCTATGAAGCTTTTGGAACTCGAAGACCTAGATCCTTCGTAGTTTTATTTCATTCATGTTGTGTCATAGGAACCACCGTACTGTTAAGTGGGGTCGAAGAGAACCAGTCAGAATGACTGAAGTGATGCCTAATTCAAATCCTATGTCTTCGAGCGAAGCCTATGAGAGAAAATCTTGTCCAGAGTCAGACAAGTCAGCTTTACTTGTAGCCCAAGTAAAGTTGCCGTGTGAGTTCGAAATCCGACCGTTGGTACACGTGTCAGTTCCTTAGTGACCCAGGGTCATTTCGGACAGATTAGGCCGGGTTGCCAAGTGGCTATAAATAGTCCACCCCCCACAACCTTAAATGGTTGTCTACTCAGATTTCAGTGCACGGCTTTTGTCGTTTGAGAGCAACCCACCTCGAAGCCTTTGAAAGAAAAATTCCCAGTGAGGAGAAAAGCCCTAACCACCCAGAGCCAGAGTAAATTGGGCATCACTTAAGTCTTCGTGTCTGTGTGATTTGAAGACTTATTACACTTGAGGACTGTGCATCCTCCAGACGGTTAGGCGTCGCGTTCAGAGCATCCAAGAGAAATTGTGGATTGCCAGTGAACGAAGTCTGTGAAGGTTTGGGAGTCTACCTTGAAGACTTACCAGAGTGATTGGGCGAGGTCTGTGTGACCTTAGCTCAAGGAGAAAACGGTGAGGACTGGGTGTCTTGGACTAAGTGTCCTTGACTGGGTGTCCGGGACTGTGTGTCCTTTGGTTTAAATACCTAGCCGCTCCAACCAGACGTACAGTTGTCACAGTAACTGAAACTGGTCCAACAAATCATTGTCTTCAACGTGTCACTGGTTTCATCTTCACTTCCTTTCGCTTACAGTTATTCATTGTGAAGCCATTGCATGCTTGCTTTATCTTTTGTCTTCACAACATGAATGTATGATCTGTTTGGCTTCATAACTTCTTCCTACCTGATCCTTATTACACTGAAGCTGTTTGTCACTGCGCTTTCACTCTATTGAATACATGACCATGGCTGGACTAGTGTAATCTAACTTCCGCTGCATAGTAATAGGCATAATCTTCACTGTTTGTCTTCATAACTCTCACGTTTTGAAGACTTTCATAAAAATCGCCTATTCACCCCCCCTCTAGTCGATATAACGCACTTTCATACACCGCACCGTAACGTCAAGACCGTCCCGGATATTGTCAAGTACCACTTCAGTTTCGGAATGCGACGAGTACCACGACTACCCTCGAGGATATTGGTTCCATCAAGTTCGACTACAATGTGTGTACAACTACCGCCGCCGTGATTTTCGACAAGACGTCGTGTGCCTCTACTTCCACTACGACTGTCGCAAGAACGGGACCGGCAAGTCCGAAGACTCCAAGTACCACGACACCGATGACATGAACATCTATGGAATATGTACGTCTACGCGATGTGACACCAAGTTCGATGACGACCGTGGACCGCTACCGCTCCTCGAACATGAACGACTACTTCCTCTACGAACCGATCCGCGTCGTAACGCACGCTTCGAAGGTATAACCACCGAGACGAAGCCCGTGAACGAATGTTGTGTGTTGTATGAAATGCTCGCGTTTGCACCGTGCCCGACATGTTTCTTGCATGCTCCCCGTTGCCATACCGTCGTCTCGTGGGACACCCGGTTACCGGGATCACCCCACCATCTTTTGCACGCATCCGCATACTTCTCCTTTGCATCGGTATCTCAATCGAGTTACCGGAACCAGAATGTTGCAGTGGCACCATTTTCATTATCGTTGCCGTGGCACCCCTTTTCTTTCCTCCACGATGACAAATGCTTCATAATGCTCTTATCAACTTTTAATAAAAATTGCATAAACTTGAACATGTCATCCGCATCATGATAAAAACTTCAAGATTGGTTAAAATTGTTGTTTGCTTTAAATTACTAATGCATATGGGGATTTACCGGGTTTGTTGTTTATTATACCCGGCCCCATTTAAATTGTTTAGATGGTATAGTTTTGTTATGTATCACCTCTTGCCATGTTTAAACAACATTTAATATTGGTGAGTACCTAACCCAGAGAGAACTAAATAATTGATGTGGTGTTTCGTCAATATGCAACTCGTTGCATATTGAGCTCCACTTAACTTGTAGTTTTGCTTGTGTCTTTTGCCATGCCTCATTAAACCGGACATGCATCATACTTGGTTGTGCATCATGCCATGTTTACGCTTGGTTGTTTACTATGTTGTGTGCTTCTTTCCTGTGTTTCTTCTTCGGGTTGGTTCCGATAACGTCGCGTTTGTGAGGAACCGTTCGACTACGTCCGTTTGTCTTCTTCATGGACTCGTTCTTCTTCCTTGCGGGATTTCAGGCAAGATGACCATACCCTCGAAATTACTTCTATCTTTGCTTGCTAGATGCTCGCTCTTTTATTATGCCTATGTTGTGACACCTACCACTTGCTTATCATGCCTCCCATGTTGTTAAGCCAAGCCTCTAACCCACCTTGTCCTAGCAAACCGTTGTTTGGCTATGTTACCGCTTTGCTCCGCCCCTCTTATAGCGTTGTTAGTTTCAGGTGAAGATTGAAGTTTGTTCCATGTTGGAACATGGATATTTGTTGGGATATCACAATATCTCTTATTTAATAAATGCATCTATATACTTGGTAAAGGGTGGAAGGCTCGGCCTTATGCCTGGTGTTTTGTTCCACTCTTGCCGCCCTACTTTCCGTCATATCGATGTTATGCTCCCGGATTTTGCGTTCCTTATGCGGTTGGGTTATAATGGGAACCCCTTGACAGTTCGCCTTGAATAAAACTCCTCCAGCAATGCCCAACATTGGTTTTACCATTCGCCACCTAGCCTTTTTTCCCTTGGGTTTCACGGACTCAAGGGTCATCTTTATTTTAAACCCCCCTGGGCCAGTGCTCCTCTGAGTGTTGGTCCGAAATGGGTAGCCTGCGGGGCCACCTCGGGGCAACTCGAGGGTTGGTTTTACTCATAGCTTGACCTATCTGAGTGTGCCCTGAGAACGAGATATGTGCAGCTCCTATCGGGATTTGTCGGCACATTCGGGCGGTGTTGCTGGACTTGTTTTACCATTGTCGAGGATGTCTTGTAACCGGGATGCCGAGTCTGATCGGACTGTCTTGGGAGAAGGAATATCCTTCGTTGACCGTGAGAGCTTGTGATGGGCTAAGTTGGTCACCCCTGCAGGGATTTGAACTTTCAAAAGCCATGCCCGCGGTTATGGGCAGATGGGAATTTGTTAATGTCCTGTTGTAGAAAACCTGAAGTTGATCTTAATTAAAATACATCAACCGCGTGTGTAGACGTGATGGTCTCTTCTCGGTGGGGTCCGGGAAGTGAACACGGTGTTGGAGTTATGCTTGACGTAGGTTGTTCTAGGATTACTTCTTGATCATAGTTTCTCGACCGTGCTTTTGCCTTCTCTTCTTGCTCTCTTTTGCGTATGGTAGCCACCATATATGCTAGTCGCTTGCTGTAGCTCCACCTCATACCTTTTACCCTTCCGATAAGCTTAAATAGTCTTGATCGCGAGGGTGTGAGATTGCTGAGTCCCCATGACTCACAGATACTTCCAAAACCAGTTTGCAGGTGCCGATGATACCGTGCAGGTGACGCAACCGAGCTCAAGGAGGAGATCGATGAAGATCGTGTACATTATGTTGTTCCGTTTCCAATTGATCAGTAGTGGAGCCTAGTTGGGACGATCGGGGATCTGTGTAGCATTTGGGGTAGTCTTCTTTTATTTTTGTTCCACAGTCGGACCTTGATTGTATCTGGATGTTGTAATGTTATATTCATGTTTTGAGTGAAGTGGCAATTGTAAGCCAACTATGTATCTCTTTCCCTTATGTACTACATGGGTTGTGTGAAGATTACCTCACTTGCGACATTGCTTTCAATGCGGTTATGCCTCTAAGTCGTGCTTCGACACGTGGGAGATATAGCCGCATCGAGGGTGTTACAAGTTGGTAATCAGAGCCTTCCCCGACTTAGGAGCCCCCCTGCTTGATCGAATCGTTGGCGTTGTTGAGTCTAGAAAAATGTTTTGAGTCATTTAGGAATTATATATATCGAAGAGTAGGATTCTTTTTACTCCTCAGTCCCTTCGTCGCTCTGGTGAGGCATCCTGACATAGAGTTTTGACTCTTCTCTTCTCAATTTCACTAAATTTTTTAGGATCACACGGGTATCTTGGAATCATTCCGATGGTTTTGTGACGATAACATTGTTCTTGGTGCCTCCTGACATTTAGGGGTTGTGGCAGTGTCCCGGGGAGTTGAGCTCCGAGGTGTTGTCGTCACAATTTTATCGTTGCAGTTCTGGAATACCTGAGTCTCGCCGACATCGAAAATCTCTTTTATGCAGTTGTTGGTGAGATAACCTCGACGCCACCCAGTACTGGGGCGGGAGTTCGGGAGTATTGCCATAACTCGTATAACGGATGCTTTTCGAAGGTTGAGGTAAATGATTTCCGAAGGTTTCTTGGTTATGTGTTGAAGGATGGATACACCTGGATGTAGGATTTGCTAGTTTTGGGTGAGATATTATGCTTCCCCTGTATCCCCAACACCTGATTGCATTACCGGGAGAATTTCGGGAGTTTATAAGTGGGAATTCAAGTATATCGTAGGATATCTTTCTAACAAATGTATGATATGAAATTGGGGTTCGACGTCTAGTGGTCCGCCTATTCACGGTTGGTTTTACAGTGGTCTCGTTGTGTCTTAAAGAGTCCTTGGCTATGCTGACTCGGGGACGCTTCGTATGTCATGTGCACTGCCTTGTACATGATGGTACTGTACGATTGAGCCCGTGTAGGCCCCACCATGAAAACTTCGGATGAAATCTCTATCATATGTTTGTTCCGGCTTATGTTGCAAGCCAATCCTTTGTTTTGTTTTGAGTTGTGGTATTCAAGTTGCTTCGAAGTCAAGTGTTGATCCCATACCTCCCCTAAGCGGTGTTCTCATATTCCTATGTGAATACTAATCCTTCTCGTTTATTGAGATTGTCATGTCAATTCTTTTCAACTGGTGTGCCTCTCTTCAAGTGGATCCAATCTTGTCAGTTTTCGCAAAATCAATTATCAGTTCTTCTCAACGTTGTTCGTTTCATCTGTCCTCAAGTTGCCTTTGTTTTTTCCCCCCCCCCCCCCCCCTTTTTTTCGGGTCTAGGATTTCTTAAATCAAGTATCTATTTTATTCGTGTGAAGTCTCTCCATCTTTTTCCGTCAATATTCTTATCCGGTGATTCTCATGAAGATCCTAACGGAGCCTCAAGTTCATCATTATTCATTCTCTTTCTTCTCCAGTGGAACCAAGTCAAGCTTTGTTGATCATACCCTTTCCTCATTTCAATGCCTTCTCATACTGGTGCACCTCTTAATCATCCATTTCTCGCTATTCAATTGTTCCGGAGTGCTGAAGATATCTCAAAAGATTCGTGTTTCCACTCTGTTTTCGTTCAAGCTCTTTCGAGATTGTTATCTCATTCAATCCATTTAATTCAACCGGTGCAATCTCTCTTTCGAGTAATCATTTCAACGGTGTTTCTTTTGAGTGGGCCTTAACCCACAGGTCTTTTCCCAGGATCTTACCTGACTCTTCTTATTCTGCCGAAGTTTTTCTCAAATCTTCTAAAGTTTGACGTAAGAATGATTTGTCATCAGTCAAATGCCTTTCTCCAAGATCTTTCATTTCTTTTCATCATTGGTTCAACCTTTCTAATTTTCATTCCGGAGTGCCTCAAAAATTCTCAGTGGTGGTTCTCATCATCATTCTCAACATTTGAAGACCGAAGAAGAGTTTCTTTTAAATCTTGCTCCATTCTCTGCCATCCTCTCATAATTGTTTTCGATTGTGAGGTTTCTTTTCACCTATCCGGAGCAATTCAAGATTCTTTTCAATTTGATTCTCCGAAGGCCATCATTTTGGGTTTATTCATTCTAGCTTTCAGCTCTCGTTTCTCCAAATCTTACCGGTGCATCATTCAAGTATATTCTCTAATCATCTCATGATCACTTCGTTTTCATGTATCTAAATCCTAGAAAGCATCTTCGTTCATTTGCTAATTTTACCCGGTGTTTCTTTATCTTTCCTTCGTTCATTTTTCAATTCTTATGGTGGTTCGTTCAAGAGATCTCTTCCTTCGTTACCGTATCAAGTCACTCGTTCTTTCCAATCCTACCGCTGGTTTCTGGAAGACCTTCTCAAGTTTGTGCTAAATCTATCTTAATCCTTTCTACGAGTATGAGTAGTATGCCAAATCCGTTGCTTGTCATCAGTTTAATTGATGAAGGATAAGCATAATGTAATTCTTATTCTTGTTTCATCGAGTAAAGTCAATTCCCTATTCCAGAGGCTCATGAAATTCCTGATTTCAATTGTTTCATCTTCTCTTTTTCCCGGAGTTCCAAACTATCATCATCACGAAGATCCATCTAAATCATTGCAAGGCTTCAATCTTATTCTTTTCATCCTTCACTTCCTTTTTGATCACACTTTTATTATCGGAGTTCTTCATGGATGTTCTACATGATGGTTCACCAATGATATAATTCCTTCTTGAAGCTTTCATCGAGATTCTTTTCTAAGGAGCTCAAGTTTTCTTCATCTTGCAATCCGGAGTGCAATTCTTTCTAACTTATCTTTTGAGATGGTGTTATGTCACTCTTGACAATTTCCCTTTGTGTTTCACGATTCACAAGTTGTCCAGAATGACATATGTTAAACCCATCTTTTTCATTTCGTTCATGAGATCCTTTGCAATCCGTCAATCTCTTCATTGGAGTTATTTTGGGTCATATTTCACCTAAAGCCTTCCATTGGGAATGTTGCTCTTTGTGGAGATTACCTATGATCCAAGTTTTATCCTTATCACCTCGGTGGAAGAAGCTTTCTATTCTTTTCTAGCTCTCAATCAAATCTATTGTGTCCGTTAGTGGCGGAATTTCACCTCATAGTTTTGAGATGTTCTCCATAAGCCCACTACAAGCTTACTCTTTTCGTTGTTGGTTTTCCAACAACTATGTTCGACCCTTCTCCAATGATGCTTTCAAGCTCATTTGAGGTAGAAGATGTTGTTTTCTTCTGAGTTCCTTTAATTCCATTCTTGTATTTCTTCCGGAGGCATTGTGATGTTGCTCTCTTCACTCTTCATCTCGGATTGTGAGGATCATGTTCTTTTCGTGCTTATCTACTCAATCGGAGTGTCGTGCCCTCTATTTCAAGTTCTCTCATTCTGTCAAGTTGTGTCTCTTTTCTACCGGAGTGCTGTCTAAAATCGTTCTTACCCATTGTGCCATTCTTTCATTAGTTCCGGAGGTAGTGTGTTGTTGATTTCATCAAGTATCCTCTCATCTTGTCAAGTTCTTGTTAATTCCTTCCATTTTCAGTCCGAGTGCTATCCAAATTATATCATTCTTTTTCCTTCTCTATCTTGTTTTAACCAGAGTGTCATTTTTATCATTCCTCTTCTAACTGGAGTCTCATCCAAGTGCTTTTGTTTGGCAAAGTTTATATTCCTTACCTTCCATGTCCAACCGGAGTGTTGTCGTAATTGATCTTTATCGTTTCTTGTACATCTCGTTTCAATCGGAGTGCTTGCATGTACCTATTGTCCATTGTAACACCTTTCTTATGTCTTTCAACCTACAAGGGTCTAGTAAGGTTCCTTGTTCCTCTTCTCTAACGGAGGTTTCAACTTTGTTCACCTTCGTTGTACTCTTTTCTCGAATTTGTTCAACCTCGCAAGGTTCTTTGGTTTCACTCAATTGTCAAAGAAGCAATTTGTTTTACCTCTTCTCTTCCTCTTCCTTTTCCCTCCGTTGCCATTCTAGATCTCGGGACAAGATCCTCTCGTAGTGGTGGAGTGTTGTAACGCCCCAAGACCGGAGCTTCAGATGCCTTCCAGGATTTCCGGGTTTCATCGTGTGAATTGTTTGGTTCTTTGCATCATGTGCATTGCATCATGTCATCAAGCCATCATGTCATTTCTTTTCTTAACTCAACTAAATAAATGGCATGGATCTTTGATCCATTTAAATCGAGGGAATTCACATGGTGATTCTCTTTATAAGATATCCTCCTGATATTAGGGAGCTATATTAAATATTCCATTTTCGGAATCACCTATAACACACTTGCAATTTATCACATGCCCTTTTTCGCTTCAAGTTTGGTCCCCAAACTTTTACTATAATTTCTTTCGTCACTTCCCCGAGCTCCACCTAAAATCTCAACATTTTGGGACCTTTATAACACCCACTTCTTACTTGAACTCATTTGAATTTAATTCAAACGAGTTCGAATCCAAACTTTGTACACATGCCCATTTATACTTTTATTGGATCAAGATCTTTATTGCGAGTCCAGTAAAATTATCCCCACGTCCAAATTCTTGTCCACTCTTTTATTTTCTCTCCCTTTCTTTCTTTGCTTTTCTGTTTTTGGAAGAGATTTGAAAAGGGAGAGAAGAAGCCCATCAACCGCATGCCACTAGGCCCATCCAGCACCGGCCCACCTTAACTGCTCTAACCCCCAACCCCCACTCTCCCTCGTCTCCTCCTCTAACGCCGCCAACGCACGCGCCCTGTGCCCTCTGCCCGATCCCCTCTCCCTCTCCTCGATCTCCCTCTCGATTCCCAGGACCGCGCCATCCCCATCTTCCTCGACCCCTCTGCTCGATACCTCTCCCTCTCATCCTCCCTCCAGCGCCGCCAGGGAGGAGCCCTCACCCTCTCCCCTCGTGCGCGAGCTCGACCTCGAGCGGCCGGGCACTCCGTTCCTCTGCTCCGCCTCCCCTGCGTTGTGCCAAGGACGTCGCCGGAAATGGCGTTGCTGCCGTCGTCGCGCGCCCGCAGTGCTCGATGCGCTGCGCCCTTCTTCCTTACCTTCCCCGCGACAGAGCAAGCCGCCACCGCCTGCCTTCCCCAGTCGTGCGCCCCTGCTCCCTTCTCCTCCTCATTGTGGTTCCCCGATGCCTAGACACCGCCGGCTGCTCCTCTGCATGAGAAGCTGCAGCAGCCGCGCATGGCCGCGCCTCCCATGGAGCTCCGCCACGGGAATTCCTTCCTGCCTGGTCGTTCTGTACCCTGGCGCCTCGACCCGATCCCCTCCTGTTTGCCTCCTTGACCTCCAGGCCCCCGTCGCGCCCTTCTCCTTGCGGAGACCGCCACCGGCGCCCCAAGCGCCCAGCGCCTGCCTCTGCCAGGGCCTTCCTCCTCCCGTGCGTGCAGCGATGCTGCCCTGCTGCAACTGCTCTTCCTGCGCGCCGCCTTCTTCGCTGAGCCCCGTGTCATGGCTCTTCTCCGGCAACTAGCACCCCTCCATGGATGACCACCACCGCTCGTGCACTCCTCTGGATTCGTCCAAGTCCGACGATGTTTTTATGCAACTGCGCTGCGGAGACCAAGTACCACAATGTCCGTTAACATGTACCACTACACCGCACCGTAACGTCAAGACCGTCCCGGATATTGTCAAGTACCACTTCAGTTTCGGAATGCGACGAGTACCACGACTACCCTCGAGGATATTGGTTCCATCAAGTTCGACTACAATGTGTGTACAACTACCGCCGCCGTGATTTTCGACAAGACGTCGTGTGCCTCTACTTCCACTACGACTGTCGCAAGAACGGGACCGGCAAGTCCGAAGACTCCAAGTACCACGACACCGATGACATGAACATCTGTGGAATATGTACGTCTACGCGATGTGACGCCAAGTTCGATGACGACCGTGGACCGCTACCGCTCCTCGAACATGAACGACTACTTCCTCTACGAACCGATCCGCGTCGTAACGCACACTTCGAAGGTATAACCACCGAGACGAAGCCCGTGAACGAATGTTGTGTGTTGTATGAAATGCTCGCGTTTGCACCGTGCCCGACATGTTTCTTGCATGCTCCCCGTTGCCATACCGTCGTCTCGTGGGACACCCGGTTACCGGGATCACCCCACCATCTTTTGCACGCATCCGCATACTTCTCCTTTGCATCGGTATCTCAATCGAGTTACCGGAACCAGAACGTTGCAGTGGCACCATTTTCGTTATCGTTGCCGTGGCACCCCTTTTCTTTCCACCATGGTGACAAATGCTTCATAATGCTCTTATCAACTTCTAATAAAAATTGCATAAACTTGAACATGTCATCTGCATCATGATAACAACTTCAAGATTGGTTAAAATTGTTGTTTGCTTTAAATTACTAATGCATATGGGGATTTACCGGGTTTGTTGTTTATTATACCCGGCCCCATTTAAATTGTTTAGATGGTATAGTTTTGTTATGTATCACCTCTTGCCATGTTTAAACAACATTTAATATTGTTGAGTACCTAACCGAGAGAGAACTAAATAATTGATGTGGTGTTTCGTCAATATGCAACTCGTTGCATATTGAGCTCCACTTAACTTGTAGTTTTGCTTGTGTCTTTTGCCATGCCTCATTAAACTGGACATGCATCATAATTGGTTGTGCATCATGCCATGTTTATGCTTGGTTTTTTACTATGTTGTGTGCTTCTTTCCTGTGTTTCTTCTTCGGGTTGGTTCCGATAACGTCGCGTTTGTGAGGAACCGTTCGACTACGTCCGTTTGTCTTCTTCATGGACTCGTTCTTCTTCCTTGCGGGATTTCAGGCAAGATGACCATACCCTCGAAATTACTTCTATCTTTGCTTGCTAGATGCTCGCTCTTTTATTATGCCTATGTTGTGACACCTACCACTTTCTTATCATGCCTCCCATGTTGTTAAGCCAAGCCTCTAACCCACCTTGTCCTAGCAAACCGTTGTTTGGCTATGTTACCGCTTTGCTCAGCCCCTCTTATAGCGTTGTTAGTTGCAGGTGAAGATTGAAGTTTGTTCCATGTTGGAACATGGATATTTTTTGGGATATCACAATATCTCTTATTTAATAAATGCATCTATATACTTGGTAAAGGGTGGAAGGCTCGGCCTTATGCCTGGTGTTTTGTTCCACTCTTGCCGCCCTAGTTTCCGTCATATCGGTGTTATTTTCCCGGATTTTGCGTTCCTTACACTGTTGGGTTATAATGGGAACCCCTTGACAGTTCGCCTTGAATAAAACTCCTCCAGCAATGCCCAACATTGGTTTTACCATTCGCCACCTAGCCTTTTTTCCCTTGGGTTTCGCGGACTCAAGGGTCATCTTTATTTTAAACCACCCTGGACCAGTGCTCCTCTGAGTGTTGGTCCGAAATGAGCAGCCTGTGGGGCCACCTCGGGGCAACTCGAGGGTTGGTTTTACTCGTAGCTTGACCTATCTGAGTGTGCCTTGAGAACGAGATATGTGCAGCTCCTATCGGGATTTGTCAGCACATTCGGGCGGTGTTGCTGGACTTGTTTTACCATTGTCAAGGATGTCTTGTAACCGGGATGCCGAGTCTGATCGGATTGTCTTGGGAGAAGGAATATCCTTCATTGATCGTGAGAGCTTGTGATGGGCTAAGTTGGGACACCCCTGCAGGGATTTGAACTTTCGAAAGCCATGCCCGTGGTTATGGGCAGATGGGAATTTGTTAATGTCCGGTTGTAGAAAACCTGAAGTTGATGTTAATTAAAATACATCAACCACGTGTGTAGCCGTGATGGTCTCTTCTCGGTGGGGTCCGGGAAGTGAACACAGTGTTGGAGTTATGCTTGGCGTAGGTTGTTCTAGGATCACTTCTTGATCATAGTTTCTCGACCGTGCTTTTGCCTTCTCTTCTCGCTCTCTTTTGCGTATGGTAGCCACCATATATGCTAGTCGCTTGATGCAGCTCCACCTCATACCTTTTACCCTTCCGATAAGCTTAAATAGTCTTGATCGCGAGGGTGTGAGACTGCTGAGTCCCCGTGACTCGCATATACTTCCAAAACCAGTTTGCAGGTGCCGATGATACAGTGCAGGTGACGCAACCGAGCTCAAGGAGGAGCTCGATGAAGATCGTGTACATTATGTTGTTCCGTTTCCAGTTGATCAGTAGTGGAGCCCAGTTGGGACGATCAAGGATCTGTGTAGCATTTGGGGTAGTCTTCTTTTATTTTGGTTCCGTAGTCGGACCTTGATTGTATTTGGATGTTGTAATGTTATATTCATGTTTTGAGTGAAGTGGCGATTGTAAGCCAACTATGTATCTCTTTCCCTTATGTACTACATGGGTTGTGTGAAGATTACCTCACTTGCGACATTGCTTTCAATGCGGTTATGCCTCTAAGTCGTGCTTCGACACGTGGGAGATATAGCCGCATCGAGGGCGTTACATTTATGCAGACTTGCGGTTAAGCCTGGATCTACAAGAAAGTGAGTGGGAGCACTACAACCTTTCTGATAAGTATATGTGAATGACATATTGTTGATCAGAAATGATGTAGAATTTTCTGGAAAGCATAAAGGAGTGTTTGAAAGGAGTTTTTCAAAGAAAGACCTCGATAAAGCTGCTTACATATTGAGCATCAAAATATATAGATATAGGTCAAGACGCTTGATAAGTTCTTTTCGATGAGTACATACCTTGACAAGATTTTGAAGGAGTTCAAAATGGATCAGTCAAAGAAGGAGTTCTTGCTTGTGTTGCAAGGTGTGAAGTTGAGTAAAGACTCAAAAGCCGACCACGGCGGAAAATAGAAAGAGAATGAAAAGTCATTCCCTATGCCTCAGTCATAGGTTCTATAAAATATGCTATGTTGTGTACCAAACCTATTATATACCTTAGCATGTTTTTGGCAAGGGAGTACAATAGTGATCTTGGAGTAGATCACTGGACATCAGTCAGAATTATCCTTAGAGGACTAAGGAAATATTTCTCAGTTATGGAGGTGATAAAAGAGTTCATCGTAAAAATTTACGTTGATGCAAGCTTTTGACACTGATCTAGATGACTCTAAGTCTCGATCTAGAAACATATTGAAAGTGGGAGCAATTAGCTAGAGTAGCTCCGTGCAGAGTATTGTAGACATAGAAATTTGCAAAATACATACGGATCTGAATGTTGCAGACCCGTAGACTAAACTTCTCTCACAAGCAAAACATGATCACTCTTTGGGTGTCAATCACATAGCGATGTGAACTAGATTATTGACTCTAGTAAACCCTTTGGGTATTAGTCACATGAAGATGTGAACTAATCACATAAAGATGTGAACTATTGGTGTGAAATCACATAACGATGTGAACTAGATTATTGACTCTAGTGCAAGTGGGAGACTGAAGGAAATATGCCCTAGAAGCAATAATAAAGTTGTTATTTATATTCCCTAATATCATTATAAATGTTTATTATTCATGCTAGAATTGTATTAACCGAAAACTTAGTACATGTGTGAATACATAGACAAATAGAGTATCCCTAGTATGCCTCTATTAGACTAGCTCGTTAATCAAAGATGGTTAAGTTTCCTAGCCATAGACATGTGTTGTCATTTGATGAACAGGATCACATCATTAGAGAATGATGTGATGGACAAGACCCATCCGTTAGCTTAGCACTATGATCGTTTAGTTTATTGCTATTGCTTTCTTCATGACTTATACATGTTCCTATAACTATGAGATTATGCAACTCCCGAATACCGGAGGAACACTTAGTGTGCTATCAAACGTCACAACGTAACTGGGTGATTATAAAGATGCTCTACAGGTGTCTCCGATGGTGTTTGTTGAGTTGGCATAGATCGAGATAAGGATTTGTCACTCCGATTGTTGGAGAGGTATCTCCGGGCCCTCTCGGTAATGCACATCACTATAAGCCTTGCAAGCAATGTGACTAATGAATTAGTTGTGGGATGATGCATTACGGAACGAGTAAAGAGACTTGCTGGTAACGATATTGAACTAGGTAAGACGATACAGACGATCGAATCTCGGGCAAGTAACATACCGATGACAAAGGGAACAACGTATGTTGTTATGCGGTTTGACCGATAAAGATCTTCATAGAATATGTAGGAACCAATATGAGCATCTAGGTTCCACTATTGGTTATTGACAGGAGATGAGTCTCGGTTATGTCTACATAGTTCTCGAACCCGTAGGGTCCGCACGCTTAACGTTCGATGATGATCGGTATTATGAGTTTATGTGTTTTGATGTACCGAAGGTTGTTCGGAGTCCCGGATGTGATCATGGACATGACGAGGAGTATCGAAATGGTCGAAACATGAAGATTGATATATTGGAAGGTTATGTTTGGACACCGGAATGGTTTCAGATGAGTTCGGGCATATACCGGAGTACCGGGGGGTTACCAGAACCCCCCGGGGGCTTAATGGGCCTACATGGGGTTTAGTGGAAGATAGAGGAGGCATCCAAGAGGTGGGCCCCCCAAGCCCAATCCGAATTGGGAGGGGCCGACCCCCCTTTACGTCTTCTCCTCTCCCCCTTCCTTCCCCCTCCTATTAGGACTAGGAAAGGGGGCAAACCTACTCCTAGTAGGAGTAGGAATCCCCCTTGGGGCGCACCATGAGGGCCGTCCGGCCCCCTCCTCCCCTCCTTTATATACGAGGGAGGGGGGTACCCCATAGACACACAAGTTGACAATTGTTTTAGCCGTGTGCGGTGCCCCCCTCCACAGATACACACCTCGGTCATATGTTGTAGTGCTTAGGCGAAGCCCTGCGCCGGTAACTTCATCATCACTGTCAACACGCCGTCCTGCCGACGAAACTCTCCCTTGGCCTCAACTGGATCAAGAGTACAAGGGACGTCACCGAGCTGAACGTGTGCAGATCGCGGAGGTGCCGTGCGTTCAGTACTTGATCGGTTGGATTGCGAAGACGTTTGACTACATCAACGGTGTTACTAAACGCTTCGGCTTTCAGTCTACGAGGGTACGTAGACACACTCTCCCCTCTCGTTGCAATGCATCTCCTTGATAGATCTTGTGTGATCGTAGGATTTTTTTTGAAATACTGCATTCCCCAACACAACCCACCTGGGCACGCCAGGGGGGGGGCAGGCGCGCCCTGGTTTGTTGTGCCCACCCAGGTGCCCCCCTCCGGCGGTTCTTGGCTCCAGAAATTCTCTATTATTTCATAAAAAATCCTCGCAAAGTTTCATTCCATTCCGAGAACTTTTATTTCTGCACAAAAAGAACACTATGGTAGTTCTGCTGAAAACAGCATCAGTCCGGGGTTAGTTTCATTCAAATCATGCAAATTAGAGTCCAAAACAATAGGAGAAGCGTTAGGAAAAGCAGATACGTTGGAGACGTATCAACTCCCCCAAGCTTAAACTTTTGCTTGTCCTCAAGCAATTCAGTTGATAAACTGAACTGAAAAAGAAAAACTTTTACGAACTCTTTTGCTCTTGTTTGTATAAATAAGCTTAAACATCACCCAGGTTTTCAACCAACATTATAACTAACCATGCCGACAATAACTCTTAAAAATTATATTAACTCATATCAATGGCATAATCAGCTAGCGAGCAATAATAAGATATCTCAAACAACAACACATTATCAAAACAACCATGATATAATATAACAATAGTGGTATCTCGCTAGCCCTTTCTGAGACCGCAAAATATAAATGTAGAGCACCTCCAAAGTCCAAGCAGTGACTAAACATTGTAATTCATGGTAGACAAGATCCTGTCATGATGCACCCAACATTAGCTACACACAATGCATCAGCATGACAACAATGCTCTTAGGTTCTGGTGCTTATTTTAGAAGGTGATGACACAACATAAAAGTAAATAGAAACTCCCTTCATAGAGGGAAGCAGTGATTTACAGTGGTGCCAGAGCTCAAGTTTTTAAAATAGAGGTAAATGATATTTTGAGACATTCACCCTTCTTGTTTACTTCACGACCATCAGTTATCAATATCTTCCATGCTAAGCATGCTAGTGGCCGTTCCCAAGTGATAAAAGTAAAGGTTTACTCCCCCTCCACCAACAATCACACCCCATGGCTTATCCGAAACAACGGGTGCCTCCCATACCAACAACAATCCCAGGGGAGTTTTTTTTAATTATTTGCAATTTGAATTCGGGACTGGGCATCCCTATTACCGCCCTTTTCTCGTGCGATGGTGAGTGAATAAACACTCAACCTGAGAATAACCCGCTTAGCATGGAAGATACCGACTACCACCTGTCATTCCATGAACGATCCATGCACACAAAAAGGATAATTATTTGAAGTTTTTAGAGATGGCACATGCACATTTACTTAGGATGGTAGAGTAATAATGCATATAGGTAGGTATGGTGGACTCATCTGGAATAACTTGGGTTCAAGGTTTTAGATGTACAAGCAGAATTCCCACTTAGTACAGGCTAGCAATTAGGTTGAGATGCAGCTAGCTAGAGAGCAACAACGGTCATGAACATGCATTATGCATAAGTATCATTGGACACTAGCATGAGTAGAATATGAACACCATGAACATAAATATCATAGAGGCTATGTTGGTTTTGATTCAACTACATGCATGAACATGTGCCAAGTCAAGCCACTCGAACATTCAGAGGAGGATACCATATCATCATACTACATCACAATCATTTTAACGCAATGTTGACATCCAAGATAAATCATTGTCCACTCCTAGCTACTTATGCATGGCATGAGAAACTATAATCTCTAATTTTCATTGCAAACATGTTTAATCATAATGGGCTGAATCATGGATACTAGGTTAAACATATTTACAAAAACAGAACAAGTCAAGTTCATACCCGTTTCTCTCTGCCCCAGCCAGTTCATCAAATATCGTCATTATCGCCTTCCACTTGCATGACCGAATGATATGAAAATAATAATAGTGCAAGAGTATCGTGGACTAAGCTGGAATCTACAAACATTTTATTCAACAGGAGAAGACAAGGTAAATTGGGCTCTTTGTTAGATCAACAAATATGCATATGAGAGCCACTCAACATTTTCATCGTGGTCTTCTCCTCGGTATGACTCAAATAAAAAGAAAAGAACTTCAGAGAAACACACTGAAATATTTTTTGGAGTTTTTGTTTTTCTTGAACAAGCAAATAAAAGGGAAAAGCAAAAATGAGAAAAACTATTTACACGAGAAAGCTCCCAACAAGCAAAGAAGAACAAGGAAATATTTTTGGGTTTTCTTTTTAGTGCTACAGCTAACTACTCTTGAAAGAAAAAAAATCAAAATGAAGCAGGAATTTTTTTTGTATTTCCTCAAGTTTTTCAAGCACACAAGAAGAAAGCGAGAAAATAAATTTAACATGGATAATACAATGAAAAAGTGTGGACACCAACAACTGGAATGAAATGCGTGAACATGAATGTAATGTCGGTGGGAATAAGCTTAGGCTTTTGGTCTACCCTGGTAATCAGTGAGTACCCTGCATAATAGTCGGAGTGATAGCTCACAGAGGCTCTCAGTGCGGTTGCCTCAGCCTATCGTGCACCCACAACTGTCGCGTTGTGAGCTCGGGCCTCGCTCTCAAGAACAAAATATCTTCCCTTGCTATGATAATCAAAGAGAGCAGGTGCAGGCAAATATGTGTACACCACGGATTCTTGATTAAACATAAGTTTATAGGTGAAATTTGAAGGAAATATGCCCTAGAGGCAATAATAAAGTTGTTATTTATATTTTCCTTATATCATGATAAATGTTTATTACTCATGCTAGAATTGTATTAACCGGAAACTTGATATGTATGTGAATACATAGACAAAACACTGTGTCCCTAGTAAACATCTACTAGACTAGCTCGTTAATCAAAGATGGTTAAGTTTCCTAACCATGGACATGTGTTGTCATTTGATGAATGGGATCACATCATTAGGAGAATGATGTCATGGACAAGACCCATCCGTTAGCTTAGCATAATGATCATTAAGTTTTATTGCTATTGCTTTCTTCATGTGATATACATATTCGTTTGACTATGAGATTATGCAACTCCCGGATACCGGAGGAATACCTTGTGTGCTATCAAACGTCACAACTTAACTGGGTGATTATAAAGATGCTCTACAGGTATCTCCGAAGGTGTTTGTTGGGTTGGCATAGATCAAGATTAGGATTTCTCACTCCGAGTATCGGAGAGGTATCTCTGGGCCCTCTTGGTAATGCACATCATAATAAGCCTTACAAGCAATGTGACTTATGAGTTAGTTGCGGGATGATGCATTACGGAATGAGTAAAGAGACTTGCCGGTAACGAGATTGAACTAGGTATGAAGATACCGACAATCGAATCTCGGGCAAGTAACATACCGATGACAAAGGGAATAACGTATGTTGTCATTACGGTATGACCGATGAAGATCTTCATAGAATATGTGGGAACTAATATGAGCATCCAGATTCTGTTGTTGATTATTGACCGGAGAGGTGTCTCGATCATGTCTACATAGTTCTCGAACCCGTAGGGTCCGCACGCTTAACGTTCGATGATGATTTTGTATTATATGAGTTATGTGATTTGGTGACCGAATGTTGTTCGAAATCCCAGATGAGATCACAGACATGATGAGGAGTCTCGAAATGGTCGAGAGTTAAAGATTCATATATAGGACGATGGTATTCGGACACCGGAAGTGTTTCGGGGCATACCGGGTACATATCGAAGTATGGGGGGGGTGTTACCGGAACCCCCCGGGGGAATAATGGGCCTTATGGGCCATAGGAGGGAAGCACACCAGCCCACAAGGGGTGGTGCATCCCCGTCCTAAGGAAGGAGGCCAAATAGGAGAAGGAGGTGGGGGTTGGCCCCCCTTCCTTCCTCCCCCCTCTCTTCCCTTTTCCCCCTTCCGGTAAAAGGAAAGGGCACTACTGCAGGATGTTGCTAACGCGGCACTAGATCAGAGACCCTTCGACGAAACTGTGTGCGATGCAATAATCACAAACGATGGTGTAAAAGAAGCATAAAAAAGGTGCAAAACATTTGCGATGGCGGAGCCATCAAACACGGTTCAGATTTTAGTTGCGTGTGCGATGCAGGGCATACGGTTCAGTTCAATGAACTGTTTGCGATGAGGCGGAACAAAAGAAATGGGCAGCCAGATGAAGGTATGTGCGATATATAGCATACGGTTCACTCGAATGAACTGTTTATGATGAGGAGGAACAATAGAAATGAGCTGCTAGATAAAGGTTTGTGCGATTGAGGGCATACGTTTCAGAAGGATTAACTGTTTGCAATTAAGCAACAGAACAGAAATGGGTTAGCCAGATCAAACTGTCTGTGATTGATGGAATACACTTCACACGGATGAACTGTTTGCGATTAGCCACAAGAAACTGAAACAGTTAGATAGAGCAACGTGTGTGCGCTAGACGGGCACACACATTCTAATTAAAAGAAGCGTGTGCGATGGTAATAACGAGCGCGCACGTTTGTTGGAACAAGGCGTGTGCTGACATTGCCTATTGCTGTGCACCCTATGGTGCAAACGCCACGTATGCGGCCGAGAAGGTATACGTGCCCACGTTACGCCTTCCGGGAATAGTGCCGCACTTATAACCGTCAGTAAATTTTGAGCTTGCATCCCGTCACATTCCAAATTGCAAACTGTTCACACCGATCAAAACCTAAATGGTTTCCAACTTAGGAGCGTATTAGTACTCAGTTATAAATACTACTACTCCAAGATGACTGCACATTCCTCCTCAACTCCTCATCCACAAAAACAAACCAGTCATTCATCATTGTTCCCTTGCGTCAGCCATTGGCCAGTGCGAGTTCTGGGTCGAGAGATTGCCACCAGGGAGATGCGAGCATGGAAGCGGAAGCACGAAAGATGTCCCACCTTGCCGCGATCGCTGCCGGCATGTCCCACCACATGGCCTTAGTAGCACAGAGGTCCCGCCGCTTCGCCGAAGCAGCACGGAGGTCCCGCCGTGCCGTCGATGCGGTAGACTGGTCCGACCGTGCCGGGGAAGCAGAAGAAATGTCATGCCGTGCCGCGAATGCAACAGAGATGTCCTCCCGTGCCGCGGCGGCCTGGGAAAATGTCTCGCGGGCAGGCGAGGAATCTTACAGGCTCATGCATGCGATCGTCCATAGCCAGATGGATCAGATCTACGGCTGGGCGAGGTTGCAAGACGACATGAAAGCCTCTTTTGAACAGGCTACCGGCGTCATCCGACAACGAAATGAGAGCAATGCGAAGCTCCGGGCCAAGCGCGACCTACTGAGGGTGAAGATCGTCGGAAGTGCGGAGCAGAAGGAGGTGACCACTGCCTTGTTGAAGAGGACCGACGTCATCGTTGAGAAACTTATGGACGAGAATGCCATGCTGCGCATCAAGCGCAGAAGGCTGGTGGAGGAATCCGTGGCTGCTCTCAAGTAGCATCTTGAGGACAAGAAAGAGCTCATCGCCGCTCGCCGCGGAGACTAGTTCTCGCGGCCTACAACAACTTATCAAGAAAGTAGAAATCAGCAAGCCAGATCATTGTCTTCCTTCTTGTTTTGCCCTTGTGTATTTTGGGCGTTGCCGCATGTGGCTTTTTTTAATTATGTTCCTTTTTTGCAGGGATTTTAATTATGTTCCTAAATATGTAAGACAATTATTATCCACTGTCGTCGTCCTTATATTCATCATGCTTGCTATAAGTCACAGTCGATGCTATATAGGTCCGTCGGATCTTACATCAAGATCCATGCAAAACTTTCTTTTCAGATTTTCATTTTTCTCTCTTAAATCTCAGTCCAGTGAGACATATAGACATGCCGTAGAAGAGGGGCTCGGGCGCCATTAATGGAGACGTTGGGAGGGAGGTGCATGACGGGTAGAGATTAAAGGGCTCTCCTCCCGATGAGCACACACATGGGTCTGATCGCACGCCTCCCGTACTCAAATAGCTACCCCGCACGACACCTCCTAGCCAATAAAAAAAGGGGAGACATCGCGACATGTCATTATTAAGTAGAACGCCCAGGGTTTCAGTAATACTTATGATTCGATTTGTAACATAACAACACTTGTTCCAAAATGAATTTGTTGATTGTTAATGTGCGCGCCTTTGCAAATCAGACAGAAAAATTACCACAACATGTTTGTGCCATGGTATGTCTCCAACGTATCTACAATTTTTGATTGTTCCATGTTGTTATATTCTCGATCTTGGATGTTTTATAATCATTTTATAGTCATTTTATATCATTTTTTGGTACTAACCTATTGACATAGTGCCAAGTGCCAGTTCCTATTTTTTCTGTGTTTTTTACATCACAGAAAATCAATATCAGACAGAGTCCAAATGCCACGAAACTTTTAGAGAATTTGTATGGGCCAGAAGGAACACAACGGGCACTGGCTGCGCCTGGGGGTGCCCCGAGGGGGCACAACCCACCAGGGCGTGCCAGGAGGCCCAGGCGCGCCCTGGTGGGTTGTGCCCACCTCAGGTGCCCCTCGGACCGCCTCTTTGCTCTATAAATACCCCCAAAATCTCAGAACCCTATGGTAGTCGACGAGATATTCATCCAGCTGCCGCAGAGTCCAGAACCACCAGATCCAATCTAGACACTATCTCGGACGGGGTTCACCACCTCCATTGGTGCCTCTCCGATGATGCATGAGTAGTTCTTTGTAGACCTTCAGGTCCATAGTTAGTAGCTAGATGGCTTCATATCTCTCTCTCTCTCTCTTGATTCTCAATATAATGGTCTCTTCGAGATCCATGTGATGTAACTATTTTGCGGTGTGTTTGTTGGGATCGATGAACTTTGAGTTTATGATCAGATCTATGTTTTTATATCCATGAAAGTATTTGAGTTTCTCTAATCTCTTTTATGCATGATCTCTTATAGCCTCGTATTTCTTATCTGATATTTGGGTTTTGTTTGGCCAACTTGATCTATTTATCTTGCAATGGGAAGAGGTGCTTTGTAGTGAGTTCGATCTTATGGTGCTTGATCCCAGTGACAGAAGGGGAAACAACACGTATGTATCATTGCTACTAAGGATAAAACGATGGGGTGTATCTCTACATAGATAGATCTTGTCTACATCATGTCATCGTTCTTACTGCATTACTCCGTTTCTCCATGAACTTAATACACTAGATGCATGCTGGATAGTGGTCGATGTGTGGAGTAATAGTAGTAGATGCAGGCAGGAGTCGGTCTACTAATCTTGGACGTGATGCCTATATAATGATCATTGCTCGGATATCATCATGAGTGTTTGAAGTTCTATCAATTGCCCAACAGTAATTTGTTCACCCACCGTTTGCTATTTTTCTCGAGAGAAGCCACTAGTGAAACCTACGCCCCCCGGGTCTTCTTTCTCATATATTTGCCTTTGCGATCTACTTTTCTCTTGCTTTTATTTTCAGATCTACTAAACCAAAAAACCCAAAAATACTTTGCCGCAATTTATTCTTATTTATTTATTTGGCATTTGATCTATCAATCTACTACAAATTTACCTCACGTCTGTTTGCCTATCTTGAGGCGCCGTACCCTGGAAGGGATTGACAACCCCTTTAACACGTCGGGTTGTGAGGATTTGTTATCTGTGTGTAGGTGCTGTTTATGTTGTGTTTCTTGATTCTCCTACTGGTTCGATAACCTTGGTTTCATATGTGTGGGAAATACGTATTGCCGTTGTGCTGCATCATCCCTTCCTCTCTGGGGAAATACCGACATTGCTTCAAGCGACATCAAAAGGAATTTCTGGTGCCGTTGCCGGGGAGGACCTTCAACATATACCAGGTTCCTGATAACAAATCTCATCTCCTCGCAATTTACATTATTTGCCATTTGCCTCTCATTTTCCTCTCCCCCACTTCACAAAATTGGCCGTTTTATTTGCCTCTCTTTTTTGCTCGCCGTTTTCTCGTTCGATCTATCCTTTGCTTGCAATCGTGAGTGATTTCGGTATAGCACAAACAGATGATGGCCTAACTCCTAAAATTGGACGCACGAGCAATCTAGATGCTAAAACTTGTATCTTGGGGCAAGGGAACGTTATGGGAAAAGTATGTATCCAAGAATTTTTCAATTGTATTGGGAATCTAAGTCTTGATGCTCCTCCTATACGTAAAACTACTAGATCTTATGCAAATGCTATTTCAGCACTAGTTCTAAAGCTTGAAAGTAAATTTATTTGTACCCATCCTACTTTGCAAAGATTGTTTTTGAGCTTCCTGTTATAAAGAGTCCTAGAGCTAAAAAGTTGGCCACTCTTGTCCTTATGAATGAATTTGGCTACATAATATGGGAAGCTAGGGAAATCTTTGATTTTTATGATATGAATTGTCAAAACCCTGTGATAGATGAAATTCTCTACAATCGTGATTATGCTTTAAAGCAGTTGCTGGGGGTTAATAAAATCTTTGATGAGAATCTCAAAAAGGAAGTCCCCATTCTAGATATAATCCAACAAGTTTTCAATAATGTCAATCGACATTACTCTTGGATTGTTGTGGGAAATCAAAACGGGTATGATGGACATCAACTTAGGAATGCTAAGGTTTCTATGGATAATATGTTTTATGTTGTGTTCACAAAACCCCATGATGGTAGATCAACTCTTGTAACCCCTATACTCATCAAAGTCAATCAAGCAGGGCGTAGGGTACTACCTCCATCAAGAGGGCCCAAACCTGGGTAAACACCGTGTCCCTGTCTCCTGTTACCTTTGATCCTTAGGCGAATAGTTCGGGACCCCTACCCAAGATCTGCTGGTTTTGACACCGAGGGCGGTGGCGGTGGCGATGGCGGCGGTGGCCCGTCGCACAGTCACGACGAATATCATCCAGAAGCCCTCACTTCGGAGCAGAGGGACGAGCTGCATCGTCGCAACGTGGAGGCGCTCCACACCCCCATCATTGCGGAGACCTCCGAGGCTCGGGCCTTGGAGGCTGCGCGTCTAGCCACCTTGGCTGAGCGCGCACGACTGGAGAATCACCAACATTCACTCGATGAGTGCGCCCGTCGTCAGATCCCCAAATCCAGTCGACGACATCGACAATTGTTTCCACCTGAACCTCAGGTATATCGTACACCAATCCAGAATCTTGCAGCTGCAACTTGAATAGTAGAGTCAATTCAGCCGTCCCGTTCAGAGGCTGCAAGAGGTTTGCTGCAGATCCACGCGCTGCTCTAAGCAGCAGGAGAACAAAACTCAGTTGTTTCCCAGTCGCACAACAGGATCCACAGTAGATCTATGGTTGCAGACACAGTTTAGTCGGCACACAGCCCAAGATCACCCCCGCAGCGTGACAATCGAGGGCATCGCCAAGATTAGGACCTGGATCAAGGCCATGGACAGTATGATCACCGGTACGCTCGCGATGACCACTGACTAATGCCTACGCCCCCTTCGAGGGGAGGGTCGTATGCGCCCCAGCGGTATGATGATAGGCGCCCATATGGTGATGAGAGAAGAGTTCCAGTCGACCCTCGAGAGCTTGGCTTTGATGCGAGATCCATTTTTGTACAAGGCTTTGTCGACAGGGGCCGGGCGCACAGAGAAGGACAAGACAGAAATCATCCGAGTGGAAACGAAGTGCATGTTTCTGGGCCAGAATGTTTCGGTAGAGCCATCTGTGCTGCAGAGATCCCTCCCAACTTCAGATTGGCGACGGGTGTGAGTGAGTTCACTGGTGAGTCGAAGCCCGACACTTGGTTGGAAGATTACCGAGTGGCAGTGCAGATTGGTGGAGGCAACGATGATGTAGCCATGTAACATCTTACCCTGATGCGGGAAGGTTCACCAACAGCTTGGTTGAATCAGTTGGCCCCTGGAAGCATTTTCAGTTGGGAGGAATTGGCCCGAGTATTTATCAAAACATTTGAGGGCACCTGCAAGCGGCCTGCCGGACTGACTGAATTATAGCACTGTGTTCAGAAGCAGAGTGAGACTTTGAGAGACTTCATCCAGAGGTGGACTACTCTTCATCATACTGTAGAAAATGTTTCAGAGCACCAAGCAGTTTACTCATTCAAAGAGAGCGTTTGGTAAAGAGAGCTCAACCTGAAATTCGGTCGGTCGGGTGACATGTCCCTGGCCCGAATGATGGAAATAGCCACACGGTACGCCAACGGCAAAGAGGAAGACCAACTCTGCAGTGGCAAGAACAAACCAGTCATCCAAGACACCGGAGGAGGAAATTCCAGTCGGAAGCATAAATGCAAGGCTGAAACCGCAGGTCCTGCTGAAGATGCGGCTTTGAATCAAGGAATGTTCAAGGGAAAGCCTAAAGGGTTATGGATCCCCAAAAAAGTGAAAGATCGGGCAGGAAATGATGTGCTTGATTTTCCATGCCACATACACACCAAAGTAGATGCAGAGGGTAACTTGATTCTGCCCAAGCATACCACTCAACAGTGTCGACTCCTGATTCAGAGTTTCCGAGAAGGTCAGCCCAGTGAGAAGGACAAAGACTCTGATAAGGATGAAGATAAGGAGGAAGATGAGGGTTGCCCCATTGTCAATGCCACTTTAATGATTTTTGCTGACATCGGGAGCAAAAGTCGACTGGAAGTTATCAACAGAGAAGTGAATATGGTTGCGCCGGCAACCCCGCCGTATTTGAAGTGGTCAAAGACTCCCATAACATTCGACCAGCCCGATCACCCAGCTAAAAGTGCTAGTGATCGACTAGAGGGGGGTGAATTGGCGATTTTTTATGAAAGTCTTCAAAACATGGAAGTTTCGAAGACAAATGATAGAAATAAACCTATTACCATGCAGCGGAAGGTAGACTACACTAGGCAAGCCATAGTCAAGTATTCAATGAAGTGAAAGCATAAAGACTAATAGCAGCTTGGCAGTATGGATCAGGATGGAAGATAGTATGAAGCCAATTAGAACAAGCAGTCACACAGTGAAGACAAAAAGATAATTCAAATAGGCAATGACTTCATAAGGACCAACTGCAAATAAAGAGATGGGAAGGATAGAACCAGTTTCTCATTGAAGACAATGATTTGTTGGACCAGTTCCAGTTGCTATGACAACTTTACGTCTGGTTAGGGAGGCTGAGATTTAACTCAGAAAACCGCGTCTTCACCTTATTCCCCTTGAGCTAAGGACACCCAGTCCTCGCCCAATCACTCTGGTAAGTCTTCAAGGTAGACTTCCAAACCTTCACATACTTCGTTCACCGGCGATCCACAATGACTCTTGGATGCTCATAACGCGACGCCTAACCGGCTGGAGGATTCACTATCCTCAAGTGTAATAAGTCTTCAGATCACATAGACAGGAAGACTTTAGTGATGCCTAACACTCTTTGGCTCTGGGTGTTTAGGGCTTTGTCCTCGCAAGGATTTCTTCTCAAAGGCTTCGAGGTGGGTTGCTCTCAAACGATAAAAGCCATGCACTAACTCTGAGCAGCCAACCAATTTATGGTGTAGGGGGTGGGCTATTTATAGCCACTGGGCAACCCGACTTGATTTGTCCGAAATGACCCTGGGTCACTAAGGAACTGACACGTGTTCCAACGGTCAGATTTCAACCACACACGGCAACTTTACTTGGGCTACAAGCAAAGCTGACTTATCCAGCTCTGGATAAGATTTGCTCTCATTGTCTTCGCTCGAAGACATAGGATTTTGGTTAAGCATCACTTCAGTCATTCTGACTGGTTCACTGGGACCCCACTTAACAGTACGGTGCTTCCTATGACTCAACACAGAACAAAAGGAAACAACGAAATGACTAAGTCTTCGCGCTCCATAGTCTTCACTCAATGTCTTCTCTTGTCATAGTCTTCAATGTGAATATCTTCACATACCACCTTTGTCTTCAATGTCTTCATACATTTTTAGGGGTCATCTCCGGTAGGAAAACCGAATCATTGAGGGACTACTACCTGTGTTATCCCGCAATTCTCACAAACACATTAGTCCCTCAACCAGGTTTGTCGTCAATACTCCAAAACCAACTAGGGGTGGCACTAGATGCACTTACAATCTCCCCCTTTTTGGTGATTGATGACAAACTGGTTGAAGTTTTCAACGGGGATAAAAGTATGTGAAATTGTAAAGGATTTAGACATTGTCTTCGTAAGTAGCAGGAAGGCTCCCCCTGAAGATGTGCATATAAGTATTTTGCTTTTGAATGCAAATGCACATGGCAGGTTGTACTTGCGGAGCTCCTCGTCTACTTATGAAGACAATTTATCATGCATGAACAAATATAACAAAGATAATGACATGCATAATTGAAAATGGACGTCTGCAAAATGACTTCATGCAGAATTTATCATCGCACATGCGGAATTTATCATCACATCACAGAGTGTCGAAAAGGTAGCAGACGACCAACAAGTTTAAGTGTTACAACTCAAAACGAACCAAATGTTTCAAAATGAGAGTTGTAAGCACTTGGCAAATGTAGCAAAAGTAAAGCAACCACCCATATGGACCCGCTTGAAGACTATCAACTCATATGCTTCTCCCCCTTTTGTCAGTAATGATCAAAAAGGTTTGAAGACATAGAGCTTCTACTTGTTCCCATGAGGAGTAGGCGAAGCAGCAGGGTCGTCATTGAGGTCCGGTGGTGCAGAAGAACTTGGTGCAGTGTCGACACACGTTGAAGTTGGAGGTGGTGAAGTGGCATCATCTTGATCATCTATGACTCTGTCATTCACCGTCGCAGCTGAGGAAGAATAGTCAGAATCTTCAAGTGAGGGAGTCTGACGCAAGTGAGCATTCCTTGGAGGAGTTGAGTCAAACTTGAATCTTTCTGTCAAGCCATCGTCTTGAAGATCTGCTTCAGCAGTGAGTAATGTCAAACTCTTCCAGGACCTCCGACAGGTTTCATGTGTAACAAAGGCATTCTTGGTGGCAAGATTGCGAATGCGATTGACGTCCACCAAGAAGCTTTGCATCTGACGCTTAAGCCAGACATGATGCTTATCCTATTTCTGATGTAGAGCGACGAGAAGCTCTTGGTCATTGAGAACACGAGATCGCTTCCGAGGCGTTTGGGCAATGGTGCTCGCAGTGGCCTCAGTTTGGGTGCGAGGGGCACGTGTGTTGCCAACCAAGGGATAAACATGAGAGACGACCTGAACTCCTTCAACGGGCTGGGTGAAGCTTTGACAATCAACATTGTGAAGATAAACTGGCTCCTTTGCAGGCTCTGGGTAAATGGCTTCAACAGACAGATCAACCTCTGGCAAGAACACGATATGATTGCGCGTAGATGGCTGATAGTTGAAAGTAGAGTGAAGCTTGATAAGGCGCATTACCCATGGAGCATAGAACTTCAGACCGAAGATGTCGGAGCCAGATGCAGCCAGCTGCTTGATGAAGAAGTCTTGAGCATTGAAGCTGATGCCATTGAAGATATAGAAAACCAAAGTCTTCATTGCTCCTGCAAGCTTCGCTGTAGATGAATGTCCTTTGACAGGCAATAGAGTTTTTCTGATGATATGGTAAATGGTGTGGGGCAGATACTCTAGGTCTTTAACAAAGAATTCGGTTGGGTATTCAGCGTCGCGTGGCAGAGGCTTCATCATGCTCAGCATTTGGCTCATGTTAGGCTCAGGCTTCTGGAAAATGCTCTCCAAAGCATTCTGGTGTTGTTGACAACCTGGTTCATAATGTTCGCCGGGAGTGGGCAGGGCTATAAGCTCAATGATGTCTTGGGCTTTATCTTCATGATGGATGAGGGAGTCCTGGATTAGGGGGTGTCCGGATGGCCGGACTATACCTTCAGCCGGACTCCCGGACTATGAAGATACAAGATTGAAGACTTCGTCCCGTGTCCGAAAGGGACTTTCCTTGGCGTGGAAGGCAAGCTTGGCGATACGGATATGAAGATCTCCTACCATTGTAACCGACTTTGTGTAACCCTAACCCTCTCCGGTGTCTATATAAACTGGAGGGTTTTAGTCCGTAGGACAACATACAGAACAACAATCATACCATAGGCTAGCTCCTAGGGTTTAGCCTCTCCGATCTCGTGGTAGATCTACTCTTGTACTACCCATATCATCAATATTAATCAAGTAGGACGTAGGGTTTTACCTCCATTGAGAGGGCCCGAACCTGGGTAAAACTTCGTGTCCCTTGCCTCCTGTTACCATCCGGCCTAGACGAACAGTTCGGGACCCCCTACCCGAAATCCGCCGGTTTTGACACCGACATTGGTGCTTTCATTGAGAGTTCCTCTGTGTCGTCGCCATCAGGCTTCAGGCTTGATGGCTCCTACGATCATCAATGGCGATGCAGTCCAGGGTGAGACCTTCCTCCCCGGACAGATCTTCGTCTTCGGCGGCTTTGCACTACGGGCCAATTCACTTGGCCATCTGGAGCAGATCGAAAGCTATGCCCCTGGCCGTCAGGTCAGATTTGGAAGTTTAAACTACATGGCTGACATCCGCGGGGACTTGATCTTCGACGGATTCGAGCCACTGCCGAGCGTGCCGCACTGTCACGACGAGCATGATCTCGCTCTGCCGCTGAACAGTGCCCTAGAGGCCGCACCCGCATCGGCTTCGACCCATAATTCGGAGCCAACTGCGCCGATCAAGGATGGGTGGTTGGACGCCGGCTCGGGGGCTGCGATCCCAACGGCGATCGAGACGAACACCAGCCCCGCACTCTGCGAGACTCGTGACTCCAAGGAGCCGGACTCCTCTCCGGACTCCGAACCCTCCGTGCCCCTGCCGATCGAATCCGATTGGGCGCCGATTATGCAGTTTACTGCCGCGGACATCTTTCAGCACTCGCCTTTCGACGATATTCTGAAGACACTGAAGTCTCTCTCTTTATCAGGAGAGCCCTGGCCGGACTACGGTCAGCAAGGTTGGGATTTGGACAATGAAGAAATTCAAAGCCCACCCACCACCCACTTTGTAGCCACTGTCGACGACTTAACTGACATGCTCGACTTCGACTCCGAAGACATCGACAGTATGGACGCCGATGAAGGAGAAGATGAAGAACCAACGCCTACCAGGCCCTAGAAAGCCACCTCGTCATATGACATATACATGGTGGACACCCCGAAAGAAGGAGATGGCGATGGAACAGCGGAGGATGACCCCTCCAAGAAACAGCCTAAGCGCCGGCGTCAGCGGCGCCGCTCAAAATCCCGCCAAAACAAATACGGTGATTCCAGCATGGGAGATAATAATACTCTAGAAAGTACCGAAGAAAACCCCCTCCAGCAAGATTTACCACAGGAGGATGGAGAAACCAGCCCTCATGAGAGAGCGACAGACAGAGAGGTCGAGGACGATAATTATATGCCTTCCTCCGAAGAAGAGGTTAGCCTCGACGACGATGAATTCGTCGTGCCAGAGGATCCCGTCGAGCAAGAGCGTTTTCAACGCAGGCTTATGGCCACGGCAAGAAGCCTCAAGAAAAAACAGCAACAACTTAGAGCTGATCAAGATTTGCTAGTCGACAGATGGACTGAAGTCCTTGCGGCCGAAGAGCATAAACTCGAACGCCCCTCCAAGAGCTATCCAAAGCGCAGGTTGCTACCCCGATTAGAGGAGGAAGCACTTGATGCGGCCGACCGGCCACCTCGTGGCCGCGACAGAGAGGCCTCTCGGCCCCCACTCAAGCCGCACCCCGTACCAAGGCACGGGAATATGCGCCGGACTTACGAGATATGTTGGAGGACAAGGCAAGGCAAACAAGATCGATCTACGGATCGCGTGGGCGCCCCACGGCTCGAGACGGTAACCGTCACGCCGGCCACAAATTCGGCATGGCCGAACACAATAGACAAAGCTCATTGGAGCTACGTCGTGATATAGCCCAGTACAGAGGCGTCGCACACCCACTATGCTTCATAGACGAAATAATGGATCATCAAATCCCCGAGGGTTTCAAACCCGTAAATATTGAATCATATGATGGCACAACAGATCCCGCGGTATGGATCGAGGATTATCTCCTTCATATCCACATGGCCCGCGGTGATGATTTCCACGCCATCAAATACCTCCCACTCAAGCTTAAAGGACCAGCTCGGCATTGGCTTAACGGCTTGCCAACAGGATCAATCAGTTGTTGGGAGGACCTGGAAGCCACATTCCTCGACAATTTCCAGGGCACTTATGTACGACCCCCAGACGCCGATGACCTAAATCACGTAATCCAGCAGCCAGAGGAATCGGCCAGGCAATTCTGGACATGGTTCCTAACAAAGAAAGATCAAATAGTCGATTGTCCGGACGCTGAGGCCCTAGCAGCCTTCAAGCACAATATCTGTGACGAGTGGCTTGCCCGGCACCTTGGACAGGAAAAGCCGAAGTCTATGGCAGCACTCACGACCGTCATGACCCGCTTTTGCATGGGAGAAGACAGCTGGCTTGCTCGTAGCAACAATATGACCAAGAACCCTAGTAATTCGGATGCCAGGGACAGTAGTGGCAGGTCACGTCGCAACAAGCAGAAGCGCCGCATTAACGGCGACAATGCTGAGGATACGGCAGTTAATGCCGGATTCAGAGGCTCTAAATCTAGTCAGTGGAAAAAGCCATTCAAAAGGAATCCTAGGGCCCCGTCCAGTTTGGACCGTATACTCGACCGCTTGTGCCAGATACATGGCACCCCCGAAAAGCCGGCCAATCACACCAACAGGGATTGTTGGGTGTTCAAGTAGGCAGGCAAGTTAAATGCCGAAAATGAAGACAAGGGGCTGCATAGCGATGACGACGAGGAGCCCCAGCCGCCGAACAACAGTGGACAGAAGGGTTTCCCCCCACAAGTGCGAACAGTGAACATGATATACGCAACCCACGTCCCCAAAAGGGAGCGGAAGCGCGCGTTAAGGGACGTATACGCGGTAGAGCCAGTCGCCCCAAAGTTCAACCCATGGTCCTCCTGCCCGATCACCTTTGATCGAAGGGACCATCCCACTAGCATCCATCATGGCGGATTCGCCACATTGGTTCTAGACCCAATTATTGATGGATTTCATGTCACCAGAGTCCTTATGGACGACGGCAGTAGCCTGAACCTGCTTTACCAGGATACAATGCAGAAAATGGGCATAGATCCCTCGAGGATTAAGCCCACCAAAACGACCTTTAAAGGCGTAATACCAGGTGTAGAGGCCAACTGTACAGGCTCAGTCACACTTGAAGTGGTCTTTGGATCTCCGGATAATTTCCGAAGCGAGGAGTTAATCTTCAACATAGTCCCATTCCGCAGTGGCTATCACGCACTACTCGGGCGAACTGCATTCGCCAAGTTCAATGCGGTACCGCACTACGCATACCTTAAGCTCAAGATGCCAGGCCCTCGAGGAGTAATTATGGTCAATGGAAACACCGAACGCTCCCTCCGAACGGAGGAGCACACGGCGGCCCTTGCAGCGGAAGTACAAAGCAGCCTCTCCAGGCAGTTCTCCAGTCCGGCCATTAAACGACCGGACACCGTCAAGCGCGCCTGGAGTAACCTACAACAAGACCTCCTGGCACGATCCGAGCAGGCGTAGCAATGCGGCCCCAACCCCAGCCCTCGCAAATATGCGACACCGGTACTTCGCGTACATAACCACGCTCTAGAAATACCATGGGTACAGGGGGAGGGGCACCATCACGGCATGCCCAAAACACGGCTTAAACCGCACCAGGGGCTGCCGATTTTTTAATTTTCTCTTACTTTCAGGACTCCACTCTTCGGAAGGCCTGTTCGGTAGTTCAATTGCCGCACAAACGATGCAAGAACTAGGGAAGCAGACAAGCCACGCCGCATTACGGAACTCCCAGGTCGTCTCTATCATGAGCAGTATACCTGTTTTGCATACTATTCCGCAGCTTGCCCCTGGATCGGACATGTTACATAGTCCAACCTTTTGCTTATCGCATTATTTGTATCGTTCTGCTTTGATCGCATCCCTCTTTAATAAACAGTGTGTAGCTTTTGTCTATTTTTGCATTACTCTTTTTTTTATATATGTTCCATAACGACATGTTGCCAAAATACGCCAGGGGCTTTAGTACCCCTCAATATGGTGTGAGAAGTCCGAACACTTCAACAAGTGCGGCACCCCGAACTTATAGCATTATATGCATCGGCTCCGAATCATGTCTTGGGTCAATAGTTGGGTTTGCCCGGCTCCTATGTTTTGGTGCCTTACGTTCCGCTATATCGGCTAAGGTAGCACTAGGAGAACCACTGCGATTGTGCCCCAGTTGAGCTGGGTCGAGCACCTCAGTGGAGAAAGCTAAAACTGTCTGTCATGATGAAGCGAGAGCTGGTCGCTGTTTGAGAGGTTTTTCGAGTCCCTAACGACTTATGCCACTTAGAGCGAGGAGCCGGCTCTGTCCGGCCAAGGCATGGATAGCGCCCCGAACTCAGTCTTCTGAATACCAGGGGCTTCGCCGAAATTTAAAATTATAGAATTCTATGGCTAAGTGAGAGTGTTCACGCATTATAGTCCGATTGCCTTGTTCGTTAGGCTGAGCGCCTCCCTCAAAGGACCCAAACATGGGAAAAAGAGCGCTCAGGTTTATCCCCGAACACCCCAGCACTAGCGGCACGGGGGCAGAAGCCGATGACTTGCCATCTCTCAGAATTGATAAACAGCCGCACAGAAGGTAATATTTTAAATTCCAAACAGCATTGCTTAGCGCATATGAACAAGTTTTCAGCGCACAGGACAAAATGAGCAAGTTTCACTCAAAAATTACATCCCTAGAACATTCATCCGCCACAAGGCAGGCACCCTTCAGAACATCCTTATAATAATTCTCGGGCTTGCGATGCTCTTTCCCCGGCGGTGGCCCGTCCTTCACAAGCTTCTCAGCATCCAGCTTGCCCCAGTGCACCTTAGCACGGGCAAGGGCCCTACGAGCACCTTCAATATAGACGGAGCGCTTGATGATTTCGAGCCTTGGACAGGCCTCCACCAGCCGCCGCACCAGCCCGAAATAGCTCCCAGGAAGAGCCCCTCCAGGCCACAACCGAACTATGAGGCCCTTCATGGCCTGTTCGGCCGCCTTGTGGAGCTCGACCAGTTGCTTCAGCTGGTCGCTTAGGGGCACGGGGTGTCTGGCCTCAGCATACTGAGACCAGAACACCTTCTCTGTCGAGCTGCCCTCCTCGGCTCGATAGAATGCGGCGGCATCGGACACACTCCAGGGACGATCTGCGAACGCTCCTGGAGAGCTCCGGATTCGGGTAAGTAACAAGTAACTCACGTTTATGTGTTTGCTTTGCATAAAGAATGCCTTACCCGCCGCTATCTTCTTCACCTCATCCAACTCCTGGAGGGTCTTCTGGGATTCGGCCTTGGCAGACTTGGCATTTTCAATAGCCACCGCGAGCTCGGAAGCTCGCGTCTTTGAGTCAAGCTCCAAACTCTCATGTTTTTCCATGAGAGCCTAGAGCTCTTGCCGTACCTTGCCAACCTCGGCCTCATACTTCTCCCGCTCGGTGCGCTCCGTGGCCGCCCTCTTCTCGGCCTCGACCAGCGCTTGCTTAAGGGTCGCCACCTCAGACGTGGCCCCTACAATAGCCACGATAATCCTGTCATTTTTTGCAATTGCACCTTTTTATATATATTTAAACAAGGTATTTCTTACCTTCATTGTCCTTGAGATGCTTCTTGGCACGCCCGAGCTCTTGCTCGGACCACTCGAGGTTCTGCTTTAGCGTGTCCACTTCCGCAGTCAGTGCGGCGGACGCAAGCAGAGAAGCCTGCATACGCATATTGACTCCTTTTTGTTAGACTCCTGCGAATTTTCTTTGATCCTCTATTCGGCTTTTCTTCACGAATGCCAAACAGAGCATCAGGGGCTACTGTCTACGCGGTAATATTATTTACACATTCTTTACTTACCTCAAAGCCTGTTAAAAGGCTAGTACAAGCTTCAGTCAGTCCGCTCTTGGCGGACTGAACCTTCTGGACCACCGCACTCACAATGGTGCGGTGCTCCTCGTCGATGGAGGTGCCTTGGAGCGCCTCCAACAGATTGTCCGGCGCCTCCGGTTGGACGGGGGTTACCGGCACGGTGGGCTTGCTCCTCTTAGAAGGAGGTCCCCCGCCGGACCTTTGAAGGTTCCGGAGCGGTGTCCGGCCTAGAGCCGGACTTGGAGCCCTGGGGGGTTTCATCCCCTTTACTCATGGAGTCCAGGAGGTCGCCTTGCGGCGCCTCCAGGACCACCTCCTCCCGGCTTGGAACCTGTTGGGACAACACTTCGGTGTCGTCCGTAGGGCGGGGGGAGGAAGCCGTCGGAAGTGAGTTCACATCCGACGAGTCCAGTGAGCCGCTCGACAACGCGTCGAGCCGATCTTTGGGTGGGCTGCATAAACATATTCGACATAAGGGAAAGCTGTGCAATAAACGAATACTATGAATTACTATGGTATCCGGATACTTACGATTTTGCCAGGGGCTTGGCCCTGGGCGGCCACTCCTCCCCGCCGTCGTCGGCGTCGATGGATTAGTCCAGAGGAAGGGTTTTCCCCTTCTTGGACCCTCTGGCCTCCCCAGAGAGGGCAGCCTTCCTTTTCTTCTCTCCTCCCGCTGGAGGGGGAGAGGTCTCTTCTTATTCCTCCTCGTCTTCATGGGAGGAATGCGCCTCGGAACCGTCGGATGATGGATCCGACACCTCCTGGCACCGGGCACTCTTTCGAGTCCCCGTGGCCTTTTTCGCGGCCTTCTTCTCCGGCACCACATAGGGTGCTAGAACCAGCAGCTTCGCCAGGCGAGCATCCGCTGGGCCTTCGGGCAAAGGAGCCGGACAGTTGATCTATCTGGACGTCACCTGCCAATCCTGTCAAAGGTAAGGGAGCTTAGATCCCGCATGGGGTCAAACCATGAAAAACGGATACCCTGTAAAACGAAAAAAACAGCTTACCGCATGAGCATGGCGCTGTGTACTGAATCCGCAATCCTCGGTAGCGGATGCAGGGGCCTCGGCGCCCTTGAAAAGCACCTTCCAGGCATCTTCGTATGTCATGTCGAAGAGCCTGTTCAGAGTTCGGTGCCGCACCGGGTCGAACTCCCACAGGTTGAAAGCCTGTTGTTGACACGGGAGGATCAGGCAGATGAGCAAACCTGGACTACGTTGACAAGTTTGAGCTTCTTGTCTAGCAGGGTTTGGACGCATGTTTGGAGTCCGGTCAGCTCTCCTTTTTTACCCCACGACAGGCCCGTCTCCTTCCAGGAGGTGAGCCGCGTAGGGGGTCTGGATCGAAACTCGGGGGGTGCGACCCATTCGGGGTCGTGCGACTCGGTGATGTAAAACCACCCCGATTGCCACCCCTTCAGGGTCTCCACAAAGGAGCCCTCGAGCCATAAGACGTTGGCCATCTTACCCACCATGGCGCCGCCGCACTCCGCTTGGTTGCCGCGCACCACCTTCGGCTTGACATTGAAAGTCTTGAGCCATAGGCCGAAATGGGGGCGGATGCGGAGGAAAGCCTCGCACATAACGATAAACATCAAGATGTTGAGGACAAAGTTCGGGGCCAGATCGTGGAAATCCAGGCCATAGTAGAACATGAGCCCCCGGACAAATGGGTGAAGAGGGAAGCCCAGTCCGCGGAGGAAATGGGGGAGGAACACCTCCCTCTCATGGGGCCTAGGGGTGGGGATGAGCTGCCCCTTTTCGGGAAGCCGGTATGTAATGTCGTTAGACAAGTATCTGGCCTTCCTCAGTTTTTTGATGTGTCCCTCCGTGACGGAGGAGACCATCCACTTGCCTCCCGCTCCGGACATGGCTGGAGAAGGTTGAGGTGGGGAGTGCGGACTTGGGCGCTGGAGCTCGAGTGCGCGAGAATGGATAAGCAAGGGAGGAAGAAGGCGTAGGTGAAAAGGTGGATCCTTATCCCCTTATATGGGTGGACGCAACTACGTGTCCCCACCAGCCTGGTAAAACTCGCTTATCTCCAAGCGCCGTAATCAATGGCACGGTTGGGTTACCCACGCCCGTATTGATGAGAATCCCGGAATAAGGGGACACGATCTCTGCTTTAACTAGACGTGCCAAGGAAACCGCCTCGCATGACGTGCTGAGGTGGGATAATGAAACGACTCAGATAAAGGCTTGGCCGTGGTTTGTCACACTATGGAATAAGTCAGCAGATTAGATTTGTGTAAATATTATTCTCTCTATGGCAATATGTGGAAACTTATTTTGCAGAGCCGGACACTATCTTTGTGTTCAAAATCTTCTATGAAGTACTTGGAGGAGGAACCCGCCTTGCAATGCCGAAGACAATCTGCGTGCCAAACTCGTCGTCTTTGAAGCCTGGTTCAGGGGCTACTGAGGGAGTCCTGGATTAGGGGGTGTCCGGATGGCCGGACTATACCTTTAGCCGGACTACTGGACTATGAAGATACTAGATTGAAGACTTCGTCCCGTGTCCGGAAGGGACTTTCCTTGGCGTGGAAGGCAAGCTTGGCGATACGGATATGCAGATCTCCTACCATTGTAACCGACTTTGTGTAACCCTAACCCTCTCTGGTGTCTATATAAACCGGAGGGTTTTAGTCCGTAGGACAACATACAGAACAACAATCATACCATAGGCTAGCTTCTAGGGTTTAGCCTCTCCGATCTCGTGGTAGATCTACTCTTGTACTACCCATATCATCAATATTAATCAAGTAGGACGTAGGGTTTTACCTCCATCGAGAGGGCCCGAACCTGGGTAAAACTTCGTGTCCCTTGCCTCCTATTACCATCTGGCCTAGACGCACAGTTCGGGACCCCCTACCCGAGATCCGCCGGTTTTGACACCGACAATGGACATCGCCCATCATCCACTCAAGGATCCAAGTCTTTGGATCCCTTTTGTATCCACGAATGTGGAGGGTAGCATAGAATTGAAGTAGAAGTTCTTCATTCCAGTGTTCCTTGGCAGTCACAAAGTTGAGCAGACCCGCATCACGGAAGCAGTCAAGAGCTTCTTCAAGGCAAGGCAATCCAGTAATGGCTTCGCAGTTTAGACGCATATGAGGGAAAATGCGCCCCTGATTGTATAAGTTGCAAGAATAGTAGCTGCGTTGCTGATAACTCCAGAATCGATCCGAGGAGATTCTTGGCCTTGTGTAGGGGTTCTTGTCACTGTCGAAGAATGTGTTGTGTGCCTTGAATCCATTCAGATTAAACGATCCTGATGACATTGCTGTACCTAGAAACCGTGGTAGCCTTGGCTTTGGCTTCTGGACCTAAGGCCTGTGCTCCACATGATAGTCAAATTGAGGTTTGGGAGTAGGCGGAGGAACCAGAATTGGCCAGCGAATGGTCACAAGCTGACCACGATCATATGCTTGCTCGAAGGTGTGTGGTCTGGGAGGTGCTACAGGAGCAGAGGCATTGGCTTCAAGCTGCAGATTTGCATCAGGTGCAGCATTGGCTTTAGGTGCAGTGACATCTGGCACCACATTAGCTTCAGGCGCCACATTAGCTTCAGCCATGACAACGTCATTGGCTTCAGTATTGGTAACCTCCACTTCAGGAGATGGAGGGTCGGACACATTCTCCTCGAGAACAACGTCAGGGTTGGACGGGGGTGTAGCAACTCTTTCTTCATCTCTTGGTTCTTCTTCTTGGTCATCGGCTAATGCAGCCGGAATATCTTCAGCCGTTTTGGCTTCAGATTCAGGGATGTTCGTAGTAGGAGAGGCTTCAGGAAATACTTCGCGTGAAATGGATTGGCACTCTTCTCCTTCTGGAGCACTTGACAATGTGACCTGTGGCCTTGGTCCTTTGCGAAGCCTGCGAAACGCTGGCGACGCCTGTGGAGATGGAGTTGGTTGGGCATCAAGGTCTTCATTGTCAATCACCGGAGTGGTGACCTGTGGTGGGGGAGTAACTGGTGTTTCTTCATCACGAGGTGATTCTTGAGGGTGATCAGCCCATGAGTCATCCTGAGCAATTGGCGTCAATGGACGACCAATGCTGATGAGTTCGCTGTTCGTGAGAACAGGCGATGATACCAAATTGTGCTTGGTCTGAGGAAGGACTTCATCATCTTCAACATTGTCTTGATGACCAATGACTTCAGCTGCGGTGGGGTCAACAACTGGATTCTCTTCAGCTTCAGGAGCCTCTATGGAAGCAGGCTCATGAACTACCAAACGACGTTCTTGGTGTGCAGAGGGAGGACGAGCAACAGAAATTGGTTCGACGACAAGGGGCTCTGTGGAAGCAACCCGGTCTCTCTTCTTTGTTTTTCTTTTCTTGGTTGGTGGAGCATCATCAGTGGTGGCTTTGCTCTTGCGCTTTCTGGCTTCGGCTTCAGCTGCTCTAGTTTTCTTGAACTCCAAAGCTACTGTGGGGACCTTAGGCTTCGAGCCTGTCATGCTGGCCGGGAAGACAACGCGAGGTTCTTCCTGCCTTGATGCTTCTAGTTCGGCCACAACTGGCTTCTTCTTCTTGGCAGCCATTCTGGGGTCGATGCATGGTCGCCCCAAAGCCTTGCGCTTTTCAGCTTCATTGTAGCCTTGAACACATTTGGCAGCGAGATTCTTCATGTGGTCACGAGAACCTCTTGCTTCTTCACGTTTCTTGTGAAACGCCTCCTTGAGCTCATGCTGCATGACCTTGAAGTTTTGAATGTCTTCAACATTGAGCTTGGCCATGTGCTTCTTGAATTGAGCCTTTTCATAGTCAATCTTGTGCTTCAGCTCAACAATCTTCTGGACGAGAGCCAGCTCAGGAGCAATGGCTCCGTGGAAGGAGACGCTGAGGCCAATTGGGAGCTGAAAATCATCAAAATTGAGGTCTGGGCTGTCAAACCACTCATCAATAAACTTGTACAGAATCTCCACATCAAAGAGGGGAAGATCATTGAAGATTTCCGCCTCTTGCTTGCTTGTTATCAATCGCTCAAGAGCATCATCGCCAAGATCGTCGTCGCTAGACAGATCAATGGCGTCATTCTCGTTTCTCAAAACAACAGCAGGGGTCAATTCTTGATCAGTTGGTTGCATGGGCTTTTTCAATTTGTCAGACTTGGAGATGCGAGAGATATCTTCAGACTGCACACTGGTTTCAGGAGGTGCAGCGGCCAGAGGCTTCTCACGTGAGACCTTTGGTGCATAGGAGGGCTTTGAAGCCTTTGGTTTCTTTTGCTTCACATGCTTCGGTGGTGCAGGCGCTTCGTTAGAATCAGCGTCATCTGCAGGTTGATCCACGTCTGCCCCTTGAACCATTATATGAGTGATGAGACCTTCTAAGTTGTAGAAGGGCCCAACAAGATTGGGTTCAGCTTCATGTGTGCCGTCAGCACGTGGCGCAGAGGGGCCTGGGTTGAAGTCTAACCCCACAGACTTCTTGTTTTCCTTGGCCGAGTTCTTTGCAAACTGATAGTTGCGCTTGAAGAGATTATCTTCACGACACCATAACAGAGAGGATGGGTTGGCATTAGCAGGCTGAGGTCCACGAATCATGCAGGGGTAGAAGCCTTGAGCAATAGCTTCGGACTTCGACTTGGGCTGAAGACCTTTGTATATAATAAGTCCCCAGGGGCCCTTGATGGCATTCTTCTCAGCATATTCGTCGGTGACGAATCTGTACTTGAACCATTCCTCTGCCCAATGTCTTCGAATCCATTGGATTCGGTTCTTGCGTTCTCCATAGGTCTCTTCTGGATCTGACTTGTATAACTCATAGAGATCCGGTGGCAGGCCCTTAGCAGTGTTTTCACGGCGCTGTCTGCCGCCCTTCCTGACTGATTTTTCTGTTGCCATGAAGTTTAGACTGAAAGGCTTCAACACTGTCAAAGTCTTCCGTCTACTGGTCAGACGGGAACTGGCTTCAGGAGAAGTTATGTGATGCTGTAAGAACTCTGCAAATGAATGCAGACTATGAGAACCAAGGGATTCTCCCACGGACATGTACCTGTGACAGCATTAGAGATGCGAGGGAAGGGGAAGAGGTCATATGCATTCTTAGAAGATTTTGAAGATAAATCAGTTTAGAAGACATTGACCTCATAGTGCGAAGACGTCCACTCATATGTAGAGAGTTGGTTCCAGATTTGTACGAATCCACAAATAAGTACAAGTGAGGAATCTAACTACTTTGTGAAGCATAAGTGAACATACTAGGCATGCTATGAGATGCAGAACAGGATATATCCAACTTTGTAGGAACAGAAACCACTTGTGGTTGAAAAGGATGAATCTATCAGATCAAAAAGACTGTAAAAAGAGTTTTTATTTACCACTCGAGGAACTGCTAGACAGAGTAGGAGATGAGGCCGATCAGTTCAATCTTCTGTGCCCTAACTTGGTGACGGAGGACACCTACAGCGACGACGGAGAAGACGATGTCCGCGGCCGGCGTGAGGACGGCGTCGGTGAGGTCGCGGCAGCTAAGCGCTTCGTCGCCGGCGTCGTCGAGGGCTAGCGGTGGCGCTAGGGTTTGTGTGAGAGAGAGAAGTGGAAGAAGAGATAATGACTGGGGTGAGGTGTGTATTTATAGGGACAGGGACGGCACAACGTTATTACGCAGGTGCCCCTGGCGGTTCACATCTGAAGGACACGTGGCGATCATGCAACACATCAGAGGTTGTTCCACGTTCCCACGTACGCCTGGATTGTCGGATGGTCGTTCCCGCTTCTCCGGGTTTCAGGTAAAAAGGATTGAGCATTGAAAACAGATTAATGTTTGTCTCTGTATCTTCTGCTGACAAGCGCGCAGAGAAGACATTCGACAGTTTCAATAGAATGCATATGATTTGGATAAATAGATTTGAGACGGGAGCATAGAAAGGTTAGGGTCCGATCACATTCACTTAGTTCAACAGATTCAACTAGAAGACATAGCTATAAGTGAATGCTGTAGAGGACAGAAACCAAATCAAAATATTGAAGATAAACATGAAGCCATGTTAACATTGAAGACAAACCAAATGCGAAGACTTTGCAAATGTAACGCCAATAGAAATTATTCTAAACAAAATTTTGGTGGTGACGTTACCCACCGTATAGGAAGTATTAGAACCAGACACGGCACACAATTATCATGGCGCTCCAAAGTCAATTTCCGCGTTAATGTATTCACACTTAGAGTGTAAGTCTTCATTAGTTGAAGATATACGTTACTTCGTGTGTTTGCACATCTAAGTCATCAACATGCATAAATGTTAGGATGTGTGCATGATCACAGGACATTTGAGGATTCCAAGATATTTAGCTCACACCGCAACTTGCAAAACCTTTTCTCATCCAAGGGCTTTGTGAAGATATCAGCCAGTTGCTCTTCAGTGCTGACGTGAATGATATCAATATCTTCCTTCATGACATGATCTCTAAGAAAGTGATGATGAATCTGAATGTGCTTTGTCTTCGAGTGCTGAACTGTGTAGTTGGCGATCTTGATGGCGCTTTCACTGTCGCAGTAGAGTGGCACTTGCTTGAGATGAATGCCATAGTCTATGAGTGTTTGCTTCATCCATAGAAGCTGAGCGCAGCAAGATCCAGCAACAATGTATTCAGATTCAGCAGTGGAGAGAGATACACAGTTCTGCTTCTTTGAAGACCAAGACACAAGTGATCGTCCCATAAAGTGACATGTGCCTGATGTAGACTTGCGATCCACCTTGTCACTAGCATAATCAGCATCAGAGAATCCAACTAGATCAAACTCTGAGCCCTTTGGATACCATAATCCTAGTGTTGGGGTGTAAGCCAAATATCGAAGAATTCGCTTCACAGCTAAGTGATGCGATTCCTTTGGTGCCTCTTGGAATCGGGCACACATGCAAACACTAAGCATGATATCTAGCCTAGATGCACATAAATAAAGAAAAGAACCAATCATGGAGTGGTATACCTTTTGATCGAACTCTTTACCATTGGCGTCAGAATCCAGATGACTCTTGGTAGGCATTGGCATCGTATAACCCTTGCAGTCTTGCATTCCAAACTTCTTCAGGCAATCTTTGAGGTATTTCTCTTGAGATATGAAGATGCCGTTGCGTTGCTGCCGTATTTGAAGACCAAGGAAGAACTTCAGCTCACCCATCATGGAAATCTGATATTGCTCTTGCATCATGTATCCAAACTCATCATTGTATTTCTGGTTAGTGCAGCCGAAGATAATGTCATCCACATATATTTGACACACAAATAGTTCACCATCATATGTCTTCGTGAAGAGAGTGGGATCCAAGGAACCAGGTTTGAAGCCTTTGCTCTTCAGGAAGTCTTTGAGTGTGTCATACCAAGCACGAGGGGCTTGTTTGAGGCCATACATTGCCTTGTTGAGCTTGTAAACCATGTCAAGATGTTTTGGATCTTCAAAGCCAGGCGGTTGTGCAACATACACTTCTCCAATCTTGCCATTGAGAAAAGCACTCTTCACATCCATTTGATACAGAAGGATGTTATGATGATTTGCATAGGCTAGCAGTATGCGTATAGCTTCAAGCCTAGCCACAGGAGCAAATGTTTCATCGAAGTCAATTCCTTCAACTTGAGTGTATCCATGAGCAACGAGATGAGCCTTGTTTCTGACAACTTGACCATGCTCATCTTGCTTGTTGCGATATATCCATTTAGTGCCTATGATATTGTGTTTACGAGGATCATGATGCTTGACCAGTTCCCATACATTATTCATCTCAAACTGTTGAAGCTCTTCTTGCATGGCTTGAATCCATTCAGGTTCCTTGAAGGCTTCATCAACTTTCTTGGGTTCAGATATTGAGACGAATGCAAAGTTCCCACAGAAATTTGCTAGTTGTGTTTCCCTTGAACGAGTGAGTGGACCAGGTGCATTGATGCTATCGATTATCTTCTCAATCTGTACTTCATTTGCAACACGAGATTGAACTGGACGAAGATTTTGCTCTTGCTGATCATTGTCATCGTTTGAAGGATTGTCTTCAGGCTGAGCATTGTCTTCAGGTTGATCAGGTGCAGAGATGATAAGTTCCTCTTCAGGCTGTACTTCGGACGGTATGATTTCTCCAGTTCCCATAAGCTTGATGGATTCAATGGGTGGAATTTCATCTAGCACATTTGGCAGGTGCTCCCTTTGCGAGCAGTTAGTCTCATCGAACCGCACATCCATAGTTTCAACCACTTTATAGTGAAATAGGTGGAAGACTCTGTAGGAGCGCGAATCCTTTCCGTAAGCAAGCATAAAACCTTCATGTGCTTTCGGTGCAAATTTTGAAGTGTGATGTGGATCCTTGATCCAGCACCTGGCACCAAATACTCTGAAGAAACTGGTGTTTGGCTTCTTACCAGTGAGGAGTTCATAGGATGTTTTCTTCAGAAGCTTGTGAAGATAAACACGGTTGATGACATGGCATGCAGTATCAATAGCTTCAGGCCAGAACTTCCTTGGAGTCTTGTATTCATCGAGCATCGTCCGAGCCATCTCAATGAGTGTTCTGTTCTTGCGTTCCACGATGCCATTCTGCTGCGGTGTGTACGAAGCTGAGAACTCATGAGTGATGCCCAATGTATCAAGATAAGTGTCGAGGCCGGTGTTCTTGAATTCAGTGCCATTATCACTTCGGATGTGCTTGATCTTGATGTCATAGTTGTTCATGGCTCGATTGGCGAAGCGTCTGAAGACATCTTGCACTTCAGTCTTGTAGAGGATTATATGCACCCATGTATATCTTGAATAATCATCAACAATGACGAAGCCATGGAGACAAGCAGTAGTAGTAAGGGTTGAGTAGTGAGTAGGGCCGAAGAGGTCCATGTGTAGCAGTTCGAAGGGTTGAGTCGTTGTCATGATTATCTTTGAGGGATGCTTGGCCCTCGTCATCTTTCCAGCTTCGCAGGCACCACATAAGTTATCCTTCTTGAACTTGACACCCTCGATGCCTATGACGTGCTTCTTCTTTGCAAGAGTGTGCAAGTTCCTCATGTCAGCATGCCCTAGCCTCCGATGCCAGAGCCAACATTCAGAAGCTTTTGCAAGAAGACATACGACAATCTGCGGTCCTGCTGAGAAATCTACCATGTACAAATCATCTTTCTGATACCCTTCAAAGACTAGAGACTTGTCAGATTCCATTAGAACTTGTCGGTGTACAAAAAGAGGGGTACACTTTTTGTACCCCTATAACTGTGCACGGGCAGTCTGAGCCACGGGCACCACCACACCAAGCAAGGCAAGGGAGGTGAGCCAGGGTGGGACCGAAGCTCGAGAGAACCACGACGCCAAGACCAAGACCACGAAGAACAAAGGGGACGAAGCGGACTCCCCGGCAAGATCCTTGCCGGGAGACAGTTCTAGCGGCCCCGGCAAGACCCTTACCGCGGCGACTCGTCCCGCGCCTACGGAGCGAATCACCCTTGAGTCCACTGGCCCCAAAGGGCAAGGATTCGGGAGACATCCCCGTGGTGACATGCAGACCTTTGTGAAGACATTCAAGACCGGATACGCACTAAGGAGATGACAACCCTTGGCGGGATCCCAGTCGAGGAAGACCACAAGGCCCCCGGCAGGCGCCTTGCCGGGGATGACAGTAGGCGCCTCGGCAAGACCCTTGCCGGGGCCCCGGCAAGGCCCTTGCCGAGGACACCCGTAGGGCCACCATCAGGCCCACGCCGACTGAGCCTCCACCACCGCATGCATGCAGCTGCCGACCCAACCAGCTGGGCAGGCACCTGCATGGCGGCATGCAGATCTTCATGAAGACCCACCACTGCGCCACCTCAGCTACCTGCCTACCTACGTGGCATCTCAGGCGCCGCTGGCCAGGGCGCATGTCGACACAAGAAGGAGCGGCGACGGACGAGGCAGATCTCTCCCCCGTCCCCGATAAAGCAAGGACACCTAAGCAGGACGCATTAAATGCGCCTTGTCATGTAATGCGACGGATAACCTCGCATCACTGTTCCCTTTCCACCTCCTGTGTGCCACTGTGGCCACCCCTTTTCCTATAAAAGGAGGCCCGAGGCGACCAGGAGAGGGATTCGGCTTTTTGGAGCTCCTCACGCCCCATAGCTAGCTCAAGAACACGAATACACAATCCACCAAAGCAGGAGTAGGGTTTTACGCATCCTTGCGGCCCGAACCTGGATAAACGAACTGTGGGCTACCTGCTTGATCCGCTCTTCTCACGACCCCGCGCCCCGCCAACCGTAGTAGGGATCCTTGTGATCCCATAGGTGTCGTTCCGCACCGACATCTCTGGCGCGCCAGGTAGGGGGCGCAGTTGTGAGAATCGGCTTTAGCAGTTAGTTCGGCGCTTCTTCATCATTATGGCGCCCAAGAAGAAGACGACGGTGGCAGCTGGCCAGTCGGAAGCCGGAAAGCCCGTCCCAACGCGGGCGAGCAGCGGACCGGTCGCAGAGAGGACCCGGGGCGTTGCTCGCGAACACCAACACCATCCCAGCAGCTGGAGTTTGGGAGGCGGCGACGTTCATGTGCCTGGTAACGGGCCACACGTCGCCAAATCCAAAGGCGGAGCCAAGTCATTCGCGGGTGGAGCGGGGCCTTCCAAGGTCGTTGCCGCCCTGCCCGAAGGCGACGCGAGGGCCTCCAAGACTCCCACGCCGGCGCCAACAGCGCGCTCCTCCCAGGCAGCGTGCGACGAATGGCGTAATCACGCCGAAGACCCCGGGCGTTGCCGCGGGAAGAGCCCCGAGCGCCACTCCCGGGACGTAGAAGACCTGCCCACTCGCCGTGGCGCTGGCGAAAGCGGCATGCGACCGCAGGGTCGTGATAGAGCTCCTTCTGACATGGTCAGAAGTCGAAGCGCGTCGCGATCCGTGCAGGTTTCGCTGCCGCCGACGCCAGTAGAGGCCCTGGCACGCGCGCAGTTGCTCCTCGATTTTCCTCCCACTACGGGGAAACTCGATGAATGGAGAGCCACTATCCGAAGCCTTGTTGCGGTGGCTCAGGGTCGACGCTCCGATGGAGTCCCGCAGACCAGTGGCGGAAGAGCCGGCGGCGCCGCGACCACGGTGCATTCACCTCTTCCCCATCCGGTACCGCGGACGCCGGCTCGTCGCGACGTCACGGGCGACGCCATCTCCATAGCATCATCTGACCCGCAGACCCACTGTGATCAGCACCAAGTTCTTCGGGAACGAGCCCATGAAGACGCTCGAACCACTATCGAGCGCCGGCGCGGAGCGCGCCATCAGTCAGGCAGGCGAGCAGGGCCTGCTGTGAACCACCCGGCCCCGGAGAGCCCTGCAGGCCTACCTTACGAGATAGGCTTTCTGGCTTTTACCCGTGAGCTGTGGAAGTTCCAGTGGACCACTCACCGCACCTTCAAACCCGACATTGGCGAAAAGTACAGCGGCAAGACTCACCCATCTGAGTTCCTTAGCATCTACACCATCGCGATGGAAGCCGCCGGAGCCCACGACGATAAGGTGCTTGCAAATTACTTTCCATTGGCTCTTAAACCCAACGCCATGTCGTGGTTGATGCACTTGCCGGTAGACTCTATTTCCTCCTGGTCGGATTTGTGCCATGAGTTTGTGGGCGCCTTTATTGGGGGTCACCAAGCCCATGGCCAAGGAAGCGACCTGCATGTTATTCCCCAGAAGGGAGGCGAGAGTCTGTGCAAGTATATACAGAGGTTCAGCCGGGTACAGTACAATATCCCTGATGTTCACCCTGCCGCCATCATCAGCGCGTTCCATCAGAACGTGCGTAACCACAAGATGCGCGAAGAACTGGCAATGAACAAGGTGAAAGATGTGGCAGAACTCTATGTTCTTGCGACAAATGTGCCCGGGCTGAAGAGGGAAGGAAGTACCCCGGCGAAGATGCCGGCGTGGAAACCGACTCCTCAGAAGAGGATACTGCCGCCCCGGCGAAGAAAGGCCGGCGTCGCAACAGGAAGCGGAAAGGTAAAGTTGTGCTTGTCGTCGAGGGATCTTGCGACTCCGGCTCCGCCAAGAAAACCAAGGCAGATGACCCCAGCAAGGAAATTGTAGGATGTGTCGCCTGCCGGGCCTTGGCGGCTACCGAGAAGCCAGGAAACTCCGACAAGCAATACTGCAAGATCCATCGCACCAAAGGCCATGATCTCCAGAACTGCCGACAGGTTGAGCTTCTTGCTGAGAAGCAGAGGGCTGAATATGAGAGGCGGGACAAGGAGAAAGGCCAGGACGGTGCTGAGGGGTCCGGCAAGAAGCGTGACGGCCAGGCGGGCCGTCGCGGCAAGGATAAACAGCGGGAGAGGCCCACCCGGGGCCGTGACAAAAATCCAGAAGACGATGATCACGAAGAGGACGATGAGTCTGGTGACCAAGGATTTCAGAAAGCTACAGAGGCCATGTGCGTCGATGGCGGCGCCTCGCTGCATACCTCTCACCGCCATCTTAAACAGTGGGCGTGTGAGATTACAGCGGCGGAACCATCATTTGATGCCCAAAGGCCGCTGAGGTGGTCCAGCACACCTATCATTTTTGACACTGAGGACCACCCTGATCGCACTACTGCAGTCGGGTGCTTTCCATTGTTGGTTTCACCAACAATATGCAACCTCAAGGTGACAAAGATGCTATTCGATGGCAGGGCCGGTCTGAACCTAATCTCGCCTGCCGTGATCGAGAAATTGCAGATTCCTGATGAAGACCTCGAAGAGACGGGCACATTTCAGGGGGTCAACCCGGGAAGAAGCCAACCTAAGGGAAAGGTCACGTTGCCCGTGACTTTTCGGAGCGATCTGAACTACAGGACAAAAAGGGTTGTGTTTGACGTTGCCAAGATCCCCTTGCCTTACAACGGGATCCTTGGCCGCCCAGCGCTGGCCAAGTTCATGGCGGCGTCACATTACGCCTACAACACCCTAAAGATGCCGGGGCCTGTGACGATCATCACCGTCCCATCAGACAAGAAGGATGCGCTAATTTGCGCTGACCAACTCTATCAACAAGCAGTTGCAGCAGCCGCCGCTGCCAAGGCGCTTGCTCCTGCCGCTGGAGCCCCGGGAAGGCAAAAGAAGAAGACCGGTGAGACCTCAGGCACCCACTCCGGCAAGCGCACCTCTTCGGAGTGTAGCGCTCCCGTCGAGCACGTGCCAGAGAGCTCCGCCGACAGAAACAAGAAGTCCAGGGCCACACCGCCGGGAACCAAGAAGGTTTCTGTCAAGGAGGACGGCACGGGAGGAGCTTTTACCATAAGCTCCACCCTTGACGACAAATAGGAAGACGCGCTTGTCACCTTCCTGCGGGCGAATGTCGATGTGTTTGCCTGGCAAGCATCCGACATCCCTGGCGTTCCCAGGAAGGTGATTGAGCACCACCTTGCTGTCTGTCCTCATGCGCGGCCCGTCAAGCAGAAGGTCAGAAAGCAAGCTTTGGAACGACAAGAGTTCATCACAGGGGAGATCCGGAAACTGGAAGCAACGGGTTTGGTAAGAGGAGTGCTCCATCCAACGTGGTTGGCCAATCCGGTGGTAGTGCGCAAGGCAAATGGGAAGTGGAGGCTGTGTATTGATTACACAGATATTAATAAGGCTTGTCCCAAAGACCCCTTCCCGTTGCCGCGCATCGACCAGATTGTTGACTCCACGGCTGGGTGTGATCTGTTGTCATTCCTCGATGCCTACTCCGGCTACCACCAGATCTCCATGACAAGGGAAGACGAAGAGAAAACGACATTCTTCACCCCATGTGGTATGTATTGCTTTATACGGATGCCTTTCGGGTTGAAGAGTGCTGGTTCGACGTTTGCAAGGGCGGTCCAGATTGGTTTTGAACCCTAGCTCCATAGAAATATGGAAGCTTATATGGATGATATAGTGGTCAAAACCAAGAACAGGGCAACCCTCATATCAGATTTACAAGAGACGTTTGCAAACCTACGCAAGATCAATCTCAAGCTGAACCCTGAGAAGTGCGTCTTCGGCGTCCCGTCTGGCAAGCTTCTCGGGTTCTTTGTGTCACAACATGGGATAGAGGCCAATCCAGACAAGATCAAGGCTATAGAGTAGATTGAAGCGCCCAAGCGAGTCAAGGATGTGCGTCGGCTTGCTGGTTGCATTGCTACCATGAGCAGGTTCATTTCCAAGTCCGCTGAGCGCGCCCTTCCCTTTTTCAAGATTTTGAAAAAGGCGGCCCCGATGGAGTGGACGCCAGAAGCCGAAGCAGCATTGCAAGATTTGAAGAGGTACCTCTCCTCCGCGACAATACTAGTTGCGCCTAAGCCACAGGAACCATTGCTGCTGTACCTGGCGGCAACGAACCAGATGGTCAGCACCGCACTAGTGGCGTAGAGAGAAATTGATGATGGGGCAATAGCAGCGACGGAGCCCAATGCCACCAATGTCGAGATGACGCAGCCGGTTGGAGTGCCGCCGAGGAAGAAGATGATGCAGCACCCGGTCTACTTTGTTAGCTCCCTTCTGCAGGGGGCTAGATCAAGGTACTCCGGTGTGCAGAAACTGCTCTTTGGCCTTCTTATGGCCTCGAGGAAGCTGAGTCACTACTTCCAGGCGCACGAAATCACTGTCGTCACTCGCCTCCCTCTGCAACGGATATTGCACAATCTAGATGCAACGGGAAGGATCGTAGAGTGGGCACTGGAACTGTCCAGCTTTGGCCTCAAGTTTGAGAGTACCTCGACAATTCAAAGCCGAGTCCTGGCAGAGTTCGTTGCAGAATGGACCGCGATGCCTGACGAAGAAGCCCAAGAGACTACTCTCCCCGGCAAGGAGGCAAGTTGTGACTGGATCATGTATTTTGATGGAGCTTTCTCCTTACAGGGTGCCGGGGCTGGTGTACTGCTTGTCACGCCCACCGGAGAGCACCTCAAGTACGTGATCCAGATGCACTTCCCTAGGGAGGTGTCAACAAACAATACGGCTGAGTATGAAGGGCTGCTTGCCGGTCTTAGGATCGCGGCGAACCTCGGAATCAAGAAGCTCGTTGTCAGAGGCGACTCACAACTTGTCGTTAAGGAAGTCAACAAGGATTACCAGAGCCCGTTGATGAAGGCCTACGTCGATGAAGTGAGAAAGCTGGAAGAACGTTTTGACGGTATACAGGCAGAATACGTTCCCCGGGCGGAGAATGGTATCGCCGATTACCTATCAAAACGCGCTGCCCTCATGCTACCTGTGGAACCAGGTACCTTTGTGCTTCAGCTAACTCAGCCATCCGTTGATCCATCAACAGAGCAAAACAAGAGGAGGATATCAAGGCCCAACAAGTACTTTCCCGCCGAGCTCCCCGGAGCCGCCGGCAAGGATGTTGCCAGAGATACTGAGCCCGCCACGGAACGGCTAGCTCCGGCGGAGCATCCAGCTCTTGCCGTCGACACAGCCGCTCCTGTAGCAGAGGAAACGCCTTTAGTCCTTGCCGTCGAGCCCCAGGCTCCTGCATGGGCACAACATACCGTCCGATTCCTCCAAACAGGGGAACTTCCTGGGGAGCAGGAAGAAGCGGAAAAAGTAGCCCGTCGCTCTACTATGTACCAGTTCGTCGATGACGTCATGTACAGAAAGAGGCCGAACGGCGTGAAATTGAAGTGTATCCCTCGAGAGGAAGGACTGGGGCAGTTGGCGGAGATACATGGAGGCATATGTGGATCCCACATCGGGTCAAGGGCCCATGCCGGCAAGGCGTTTCGGCAAGGCTTCTTCTGGCCCACCGCCCTCCAGGATGCGACGACACTAGTCACCAGGTGTGAAGCGTGTCAGTTCCATTCAAAGAAGCTTCATCAGCCAGCTCAAGCCCTTCAAACCATTCCTCTCTCCCGGCCCTTCTCGGTCTGGGGGCTTGACATATTGGGCCCTTTCCCCCGCGCTCTCGGGGGCTTTGAGTACGTGTACGTCACAATCGACAAGTTCACAAAGTGGCCAGAGGTGGAAGTTGTGAGGAAGGTCACAGCTCAGTCAGCCGTCAAATTCTTCAAGGGACTAGTGTGCCGTTTTGGTGTACCCAATAGGGTCATCAACGACAACGGTACACAGTTCACAAGCCGGACCTTCATGCAATATACCCAAGACCTCGGCAGCATAGTCTGTTTCGCTTCCGTTGCTCACCCACGAAGCAATGGTCAAGCTGAGAGGGCAAATGCTAAAGTACTGCGAGGCTTAAGGACAAAGACCTTTGACAGGCTTCACAAGAGTGGAAGGCGCTGGATTGATGAATTGCCAACGGTTCTTTGGTCAATCAGAATGACACCAAATCGATCCACTGGCCAGACACCATTTGCCCTGGTATACGGGGTAGAAGCAGTTCTCCCCACTGAACTCATATACGGTTAACCTCGAGTACTCGCTTATGATGAGCTTGAGCAAGAGCAACTGCGCCAGGATGACGCAACGCTCCTTGAGGAAGATCGTCTTTGGGCGGCTGTGAGAGCAACGCGCTACCAGCAAGCCTTGCGCCGCTACCATAGCCGCAAGGTTCATGCCCGAAGCTTTGAGGAAGGCGACCTTGTTCTTCGGCACGTTCAATCGGCCAAAAATTCCAACAAGTTGACACCGAAGTGGGAAGGCCCTTATCGGGTAATACGAGTCACCAGGCCCGGCGCGGTCCGCCTGGAGACCGAAGATGTCGTTCCGGTGTTCTTCGCAAGTTTTACCCGTAAGGCGCGGCTTGCCGGGCCCCCCGGCAAGCCACTTTTTGTACGAGCATTGCCGATGACACATGTAACCCTTTGTACAAAGCCAGGCGCAGACCCTGAGCATAAGTAAATGAAGCGTTGGCGCCCTGAGTTATAGCATGCATGCTAGGTCGAGTCTCGTCCTTGGTTAGGGTTGATAGTGCTTAGCAGCGACTAACCCCTAGCTTAGAGGTCGAGTGTGCGTCTCTTTGTCTTTCTTTTGTCTTCCTTGGTTCGCAGGATACACGGGTATCTGTGCCGAACCGCTTGGGGAGGAAAAGAAGAGGAACAAACCAGCATCTAGCCCCCGGCAAGCCAGTATTGCCGGGAGATGCAAGAGCAAAGATTCACCCACGGCGAATCAGGGTTGCCGGGGACTACAACTTCAGATAAGTTCTTCATCCGTTATCATGCATTCCATTATGGACTGAGGTATGTGAAACCTCGTTTTCCCCTAAGCTACCGTGCTCCCCTAACTCTAGGCCCTAGGGTTCGTTCCTGGGGCCGAGTTTGGTCGTAGCCGCGACAGCGAAAGGATGAAACGAGGAGCCTGAACCCGCCTCATCCCTGCCTCCGCCAAAGGCGTGAGAAAGGTCGAGCGAAGTGGGAAGACGGCAAGGCCTGCTGCCGGGCAAGGAAATGTTTATCTTAAAGATATCAAGGATTTATTCCTTACCGTGGGTTTCACCCACAAACAAATGACCCGGCAAGCATCCCTTTTTCATTAAAAACATTCCACTCAGGTACAGTCCATAGGGAATGAAAAACATGAATGATGGGATTACAAGTTTTAAATTCGACAAAGGCCCGAAGGCTTACAAACTAAAAAGAGATAAGGTGCCCGTAATCCCTTTCTTGTCCCTCTCCTTAGGAGGCAGGTCAAGGAGGCGAAAGGGACAAAAGGAGCGCCTAGGCGAGCTACGAGTGGGAGAAGACACCAAGAAAACATCTTGGTGGCCGTCCAAAGGCTGGATGGTGATGGCGGCGCTGGAAGCAGAGCTCGAAGACGAGGCGGCATGACGTCAGCGCGCGTCGAAGGTGTCGGTGCCCGCGTACTCCGACTTGACGGCCTTGCCGCCCGCCCTCTTCCTCTTCCGCAGCCTCCCAACGCCGGCCGCCCAAGGAGACGACCCCGAGAAGTTCAGGGAGCCGGCGACGCGGATGATGGGGTCGTCGGTGCCGCACGGAGCGGCACCCGAGACCTAATCGGACCCGTCATCCTTCCGCCTACTACCCTCGTCATCGCTGCTGCTGTCCTCCTCGTCACTCCCGCCCGAGGAGGAGTCTTCGCTATCATAAGAGCTCTCCACGCAGCACCTTGCACAAGTCCCAAAGCACCCGAAGACCTTGACGGAGAGAAGGCCACCCTCCATCAGCTTAAAATGGAGAGTGAGCCCCTCCGTCAAGCGGTGGATATGCGCAAACGTCTTACATCCTCAACAAAGATACATCACGTGAGGGGCGAGGAAGTCGACACGGGCCCGCGTGCCACTGATCCCGCAGCCCCTCATGTGCAGCCACAACGACTCCGGTGGGTCCAGCTCCATCTCCCACGCAAATGGAGTCGGGAGACGAAGGCGACGGCGCGGAAACCGGCGCAGCCAGACGAAGAACTCACAAGGGTCATCCCCAACGTGGCCCTCCATTGGAGGAGGAGCTGCTGGCGGAGGCGAGGCCGGCGCGCCACCCCGTCCTCCTCTTCCCCGAGCGCCCCAGCCTCGCCCACGGCCTCGCCCCCTCCCCCTTCCCCTTGTGGCTGGCTCTGCCACAGCAGGCGCAGGAGAAGGAGGGCTGCGTTGTCGAGCGGCGACCCTTGCCGCCACTGTTGAAGGACCGGGATTCCCTCTCTCCATGACGGATGGAAGGGAGGAGCAGAAGTTGAAGGAAGAAGAATATGAAGGAATGCGGGACGCCATCCCTGAAGGAAATATGCCCTAGAGGCAATAATAATGTTATTATTTTATTTCCTTATATCATGATAAATGTTTATTATTCATGCTAGAATTGTATTATCCAGAAACATAATACTTGTGTGAATACATAGACAAACTAAACGTCACTAGTATGCCTCTACTTGACTAGCTCATTAATCAAAGATGGTTATGTTTCCTGACCATAGACATGTGTTGTCATTTGATTAACGGGATCACATTATTAGAAGAATGATGTGATTGACATGACCCATTCCATTAGCTTAGCACCCGATCGTTTAGTTTGTTGCTATTGCTTTCTTCATGACTTATACATGTTCCTATGACAATGAGATTATGCAACTCCCGTTTGCCAGAGGAACACTTTGTGTGCTACCAAACGTCACAACGTAACTGGGTGATTATAAAGGAGATCTACAGGTGTCTCCAAAGGTAAATGTTGGGTTGGCGTATTTCCATATTAGGATTTGTCACTCTGATTGTCGGAGAGGTATCTCTGGGCCCTCTCGGTAATGCACATCACATAAGCCTTGCAAGCATTGCAACTAATGAGTTGGTTGTGAGATGATGTATTACGAAACGAGTAAAGAGACTTGCCGGTAACGAGATTGAACTAGGTATTGAGATATCGACGATCGAATCTCGGGCAAGTAACATACCGATGACAAAGGGAACAACGTATGTTGTTATGCGGTCTGACCGATAAAGATCTTCGTAGAATATGTAGGAGCCAATATGAGCATCCAGGTTCCGCTATTGTTTATTAACCGGAGATGTGTCTCGGTCATGTCTACATTGTTCTCGAACCCGTAGGGTCCGCACGCTTAAGGTTTCGATGACAGTTATATTATGAGTTTATGAGTTTTGATGTACCGAAGGAGTTCGGAGTCCCGGATGAGATCAGGGACATGACGAGGAGTCTCGAAATGGTCGAGACATAAAGATTGATATATTAGACGGCTATATTCGGACACCGGAAGTGTTCCGGGTGATTTCGGAGAAAACCGGAGAGCCGGAGGGTTACCGGAACCCTACCGGGAGAAGTAATGGGCCATATGGGCCTTAGTGGAGAGAGAGGGGCAGCCAGGGTGGGCCGCGCGCCTCCTCCCCCCTGGTCCGAATTGGACTAGGAGAGGGGGGGCGGCGCCCCCCTTTCCTTCTCCCTCCCACTTCCTTCCCCCTCCTAGTAGGAGTCCTACTCCTACTAGGAGGAGGACTCCTCCTGGCGTGCCAATAAGGGCCGGCCGGCCTCCTCCCCTTGCTCATTTATATACGGGGGCAGGGGGCACCCCTAGACACACAAGTTGATCCTCGTGATCGTTTTCTTAGCCGTGTGCTGTGCCCCCTTCCACCACACTCCTCGATGATATTGTAGCGGTGCTTAGGCGAAGCCCTGCGACGGTAGTACATCAAGATCGTCACCACACCGTCGTGCTGATGGAACTCTACCCCGACACTTTGCTGGATCGGAGTCCGGGGATCGCCATCGAGCTGAACGTGTGCTAAAACTCGGAGGTGCCGTAGTTTCGGTGCTTGATCGGTTGGGCCGTGTAGACGTACGACTACATCAACCGCGTTGTGCTAACGCTTCCGCTATCGGTCTACAAGGGTACGTAGATCACACTCTCCCCTCTCGTTGCTATGCATCACCATGATCTTGCGTGTGCGTAGGAAAATTTTGAAATTACTACGTTCCCCAACAGTGGCATCCGAGCCTAGGTTTTATGTGTTGATGTTATATGCACGAGTAGAACACAAGTGAGTTGTGGGCGATATAAGTCATACTGCTTACCAGCATGTCATACTTTGGTTCGGCGGTATTGTTGGATGAAGCGGCCCAGACCGACATTACGCGTACGCTTATGCGAGACTGGTTCTACCGACGTGCTTTGCACACAGGTGGCTGGCGCGTGTGAACCGAAGTCGTCTTGCCGAACTCCTTCCTTTCTCATTTCAGTCCTCGCCTTTTTCATCTTCCGTAGGGCAGTTTCTCCAACTTTAGTTGAACCGAGTGTGGCTATGCCCGGTCCTTGCGAAGGTTAAAACAACACCAACTTGACAAACTATCGTTGTGGTTTTGATGCGTAGGTAAGATTGGTTCTTGCTAAGCCCGTAGTAGCCACGTAAAACTTGCAACAACAAAGTAGAGGACGTCTAACTTGTTTTTGCAGGGCATGTTGTGATGTGATATGGTCAAGACGTGATGAGATATAAGTTGTTGTATGAGATGATCATGTTTTGTTGAAGTTATCAGCAACTGGCAAAATCCTTATGGTTGTCTCTCTATTGCATAAGATGCAAGCGCCCAATAATTGCTTTACTTTATCGCTATGCGATTGCAATAGTTGCAAGAGCAATTGTTGGCGAGACGACCACGTGACGACACATTGATATAGATCTAGATGATGGAGATCATGGTGTCATGCCGGTGACGATAGAGATCATGACAGTACTTTGGAGATGGAGATCAAAGGCGCAAGATGATGATGGCCATATCATGTCACATATTTTGATTGCATATGATGTTTATCTTTTATACATCTTATTTTGCTTAGTTTGACGATAGCACCGCTGTGAATTATCAAGAAGTGTTCTCCCTGAGTATGCACCGTTGCGAAAGTTCTTCGTGCTGAGACACCACGTGATGATCGGGTGTGATAGGCTCTACGTTCAAATACAACGGGTGCAAAACAGTTGCACACACAGAATACTCAGGTTATACTTGACAAGCCAAGCATATACAGATATGGCCTCGGAACACGGAGACCGAAAGGTCGAGCGTGAATCATATAGTAGATATGATCAACATAGTGATGTTCACCAATGAAACTACTCCATCTCACGTGATGATCGGACATGGTTTAGTTGATTTGGATCACGTGATCACTTAGAGGATTAGAGGGATGTCTGTCTAAGTGGGAGTTCTTAAGTAATATGATTAACTGAACTTAAATTTATCATGAACTTAGTCCTAGTAGTATTTTGCAAATCATGTTGTAGATCAATAGCTCGCGTTGTTGCTTCCCAGTGTTTATTTTGATATGTTCCTAGAGAAAATTGTGTTGAAAAATGTTAGTAGCAATGATGCGGATTGGATCCATGATCTGAGGTTCATCCTCATTGCTTCATAGAAGAATTATGTCCTTGATGCACCGCTAGGTGACAGACCTATTGCAGGAGCAGATGCAGACGTTATGAACATTTGGCTAGCTAAATATGATGACTACTTGATAGTTTAGTGCACCATGCTTAACGGCTTAGAATCGGGACTTCAAAGACGTTTTGAACGTCATGGACCATATGAGATGTTCCTGGAGTTGAAGTTAATATTTCAAAGCAAATACCCGAGTTGAGAGATATGAAGTCTCCAACAAGTTCTATAGCTAAAAGATGGAGGAGAATCGCTCAACGAGTGAGCATGTGCTTAGATTGTCTGGGTACTACAATCGCTTGAATCAAGTGGGAGTTAATCTTCCAGATAAGATAGTGATTGACAGAATTCTCTAGTCACCATCACCAAGTTAGTAGAACTTCGTGATGAACTATAGTATGCAAGGGATGACGAAAACGACTCCCGAGCTTTTCATGATGATGAAGTCGATGAAGGTAGAAATCAAGAAAGAGCATCAAGTATTGATGGTTGACAAGATCACTAGTTTCAAGAAAAGGGCAAAGGGAAAAAGGGGAACTTCAAGAAAAACAGCAGGCAAGTTGCTGCTCAAGTGAAGAAGCCCAAGTCTGGTCCTAAGCCTAAGACTAAGTGCTTCTACTGCAAAGGGACTGGTCACTGGAAGCGGAACTACCCCAAGTGATTGGCGGATAAGAAGGATGGCAAAGTGAACATAAGTATATTTGATATACATGTTATTGATGTGTACTTTAATAGTGTTTATAGCAACCCCTCAGTATTAGATACTAGTTCAGTTGCTAAGATTAGTAACTAGAAACGGGAGTTGCAGAATAAATAGAGACTAATTAAGGGTGAAGTGACGATGTGTGTTGGAAGTGGTTCCAAGATTGATATGATCATCATCGCACACTCCCTATACTTTCGGGATTAGTGTTGAACCTAAATAAGTGTTATTTGGTGTTTGCACTGAGCATGAATATGATTTGATCATGTTTATTGTAATACGGTTATTCATTTAAGTAAGAGAATAAAATTTTGTTCCGTTTACATGAATAAAACCTTATATGGTTACACACCCAATGAAAATGGTTCATTGGATCTCGATCGTAGTGATACACATATTCATAATATTGAAACCAAAAGATGCAAAGTTAATAATGATAGTGCAACTTATTTGTGGCACTGCCGTTTAGGTCATATTGGTGTAAAGTGCATGAAGAAACTCCATGCTGATGGGATTTTGGAATCACTTGATTATGAATCACTTGGTGCTTGCGAACCATGCCTTATGGGCAAGATGACTAAAGACTCCGTTCTCCGGAACAATGGAGCGAGCAACAGATTTGTTGGAAATCATACATACTGATGTATGTGGTCCGATGAATATTAAAACTCGCGACAAGTATCATTATTTTCTAACCTTCACAGATGATTTAAGCAGATATGAGTATATCTACTTGATGAAACATAAGTCTGAAAAGTTCAAAGTATTTCAGAGTGAAGTGGAAAATCATCGTGACAAGAAAATAAAGTTTCTACGATCTGATCGCAGAGACGAATATTTGAGTTACGAGTTTGGTCTTCAATTAAAACAATGTGGAATAGTTTCACAAACTCATGCCACCTGGAACACCACAGCATAATGGTGTGTCCGAACGTCATAACCGTACTTTATTGGACATAGTACAATCTATGATGTTTCTTACCGATTTACCAATATCGTTTTGGGATCATGCATTAGAGATAGCTGCATTCACGTTAAAAAGGGACACCATCTAAGTCCGTTGAGACGACACAATCTGAACTGTGGTTTGGCAAGAAACCAAAGTTGTCGTTTCTTAAAGTTTGGGGTTGTGATGCTTATATGAAAAGGTTTCATCTTGATAAGCTCAAACCCAAATCAGAGAAATATGTCTTCATAGGATATCCAAAGGAGAATGTTGGGTACACCTTCTATCACAGATCCGAAGGCAAGACATTCGTTGCTAAGAATGGATCCTTTCTTGAGAAGGAGTTTCTCTTGAAAGAAGTGAGTGGGAGGAAAGTAGATCTTGATAAGGTAATTGTACCTTCTCCCTTATTGGAAAGTAGTTCATCACAGAAATTTGTTCCTGTGACTACTACACCAATTAGTGAGGAAGCTAATGATGATGATCATGTAACTTCAGATCAAGTTACTACTGAATCTCGTAGGTTAACCAGAGTGAGATCCGCACCAGAGTGGTATGGTAATGTTATTCTGGAGGTCATTCTACTTGACCATGACGAACCTACGAACTATGAGGAAGCGATGATGAGCCCAGATTCCGCAAAATGGCTTGAAGCCATGAAATCTGAGATGGGATCCATGTATGAAAAACAAAGTATGGACTTTCGTTGACTTGCCCGATGATCAGCAAGCAATTGAAAATAAATGGATTTTCAAGAGGAAGACGGACGCTGATAGTAGTGTTACTATCTACAAAGCTAGAATTGTCGCAAAAAGGTTTTTGACAAGTTCAATATGTTGACTACGATGAGAGTTTCTCACTCGTATCCATGCTTAAGTCTGTCCGAATCATGTTAGCAATTGCCGCATTTTATGAAATCTGGCAAATGGATAAACAAAACTGCATTCCTTAATAGGATTTATTAGAGAAGAGTTGTATATGATGCAACCAAAAGGTTTTGTCGATCCTAAAGGTACTAACAAAATATGCAAGCTCCAGCGATCCATCTATGGACTGGTGCAAGCATCTCGGAGTTGGAATATACGCTTTGATAAGTTGATCAAAGCATATAGTTTTATACAGACTTCCGGTGAAGCCTGTATTTACAAGAAAGTGAGTGGGAGCACTACAACATTCCTGAAAAGCATATGTGAATGACATATTGTTGATCGGAAATAATGTAGAATTATTCTGCAAAGCATAAAGGAGTGTTTGAAAGGATATTTTTCAAAGAAAACCTCGGTGAAGTTGCTTACATGTTGAGCATCAAGATCTATAGAGATAGATCAAGACGCTTGATAAGTTTTTTCAATGAGTACATACCTTGACAAGATTTTGAAGTAGTTCAAAAATGGAACAATCAAAGAAAGAGTTCTTGGCTGTGTTACAAGGTGTGAAATTGAGTAAGACTCAAAGCCCGACCACGGCAGAAGATAGAAAGAGAATGAAAGTCATTCCCTATGCCTCAGCTATAGGTTCTATAAAGTGTGCCATGCTGTGTACCAGATCTATTGTATACCCTACACTCATGTTGTCAAGGAAGTACAATAGTGATCTAGGAGTAGATCACTGGACAGCGGTCAAAATCATCCTTAGTGGAATAAGGATATGTTTCTCGATTATGGAGGTGACAAAAGGTTCGTCGTAAAAGGTTACGTCGATGCAAACTTTGACACTGATCCAGATGATTCTAAGTCTCAATCTGGATGCATATTGAAAGTGGGAGCAATTAGCTAGAGTAGCTCCGTGCAGAGCATTGTTGACATAGAAATTTGCAAAATACATACGGATCTGAATATGGCAAACCCGTTGACTAAACTTCTCTCACAGGCAAAACATGATCACACCTTAGTACTCTTTGGGTGTTAATCACATAGCGATGTGAACTAGATTATTGACTCTAGTAAACCCTTTGAGTGTTGGTCACATAATGATGTGAACTATTGGTGTTAAATCACATGGCAATGTGAACTAGATTATTGACTCTAGTGCAAGTGGGAGACTGAAGGAAATATGCCCTAGAGGCAATAATAATGTTATTATTTTATTTCCTTATATCATGATAAATGTTTATTATTCATGCTAGAATTGTATTATCCAGAAACATAATACTTGTGTGAATACATAGACAAACTAAACGTCACTAGTATGCCTCTACTTGACTAGCTCGTTAATCAAAGATGGTTATGTTTCCTAACCATAGACATGTGTTGTCATTTGATTAACGGGATCACATTATTAGAAGAATGATGTGATTGACATGACCCATTCCATTAGCTTAACACCCGATCGTTTAGTATGTTGCTATTGCTTTCTTCATGACTTATACATGTTCCTATGACTATGAGATTATGCAACTCCCGTTTGCCAGAGGAACACTTTGTGTGCTACCAAACGTCACAACGTAACTGGGTGATTATAAAGGAGCTCTACAGGTGTCTCCAAAGGTAAATGTTGGGTTGGCGTATTTCGAGATTAGGATTTGTCACTCCGATTGTCGGAGAGGTATCTCTGGGCCCTCTCGGTAATGCACATCACATAAGCCTTGCAAGCATTGCAACTAATGAGTTGGTTGCGAGATGATGTATTACGAAACGAGTAAAGAGACTTGCCGGTAACGAGATTGAACTAGGTATTGAGATACCGATGATCGAATCTCGGGCAAGTAACATACCGATGACAAAGGGAACAACGTATGTTGTTATGCGGTCTGACCGATAAAGATCTTCGTAGAATATGTAGGAGCCAATATGAGCATCCAGGTTCCGCTATTGGTTATTGACCGAAGACGTGTCTCGGTCATGTCTACATTGTTCTTGAACCCGTAGGGTCCGCACGCTTAAGGTTTCAATGACAGTTATATTATGAGTTTATGAGTTTTGATGTACCGAAGGAGTTCGGAGTCCCGGATGAGATCAGGGACATGACGAGGAGTCTCGAAATGGTCGAGACATAAAGATTGATATATTAGACGGCTATATTCGGACACCGGAAGTGTTCCGGGTGATTTCGGAGAAAACCGGAGAGCCGGAGGGTTACCGGAACCCTACCGGGAGAAGTAATGGGCCATATGGGCCTTAGTGGAGAGAGAGAGGGGCAGCCAGGGTGGGCCGCGCGCCTCCTCCCCCCTGGTCCGAATTGGACTAGGAGAGGGGGGGCGGCGCCCCCCTTTCCTTCACCCTCCCCACTTCCTTCCCCCTCCTAGTAGGAGTCCTACTCCTACTAGGAGGAGGACTCCTCCTGGCGCGCCAATAAGGGTCGGCCGGCCTCCTCCCCTTGATCCTTTATATACGGGGGCAGGGGGCATCCCTAGACACACAAGTTGATCCTCGTGATCGTTTTCTTAGCCGTGTGCGGTGCCCCCTTCCACCATACTCCTCGATAATATTGTAGCGGTGCTTAGGCGAAGCCCTACGACGGTAGTACATCAGGATCGTCACCACGCCGTCGTGCTGACGAAACTCTACCCCGACACTTTGCTGGATTGGAGTCCGGGGATCGTCATCGAGCTGAACGTGTGCTAAAACTTGGAGGTGCCGTAGTTTCGGTGCTTGATCGGTCGGGCCGTGAAGACGTACGACTACATCAACCGCGTTGTGCTAACGCTTCCGCTGTCGGTCTACAAGGGTACGTAGATCACACTCTACCCTCTCGTTGCTATGCATCACCATGATCTTGCGTGTGCGTAGGAAAATTTTGAAATTACTACGTTCCCCAACAATCCCCCCCCCCGCTCTCTATAAAGGATCGGGGTTGGGGTTTGGCCGCCCCGCTCGGCCAATCAAGACACGGGAGGCGCAGGGAGCCAGGGCCGACCCGCTGCCCCAACCAGCGACGGCCCGGCTTCCCGCCTCCACCGTTTGCCACCCCAAGCGCATGGGAGACACGTGGCGGACGTTCAGAACCGAGGGGACGGGTGAGGCGACCTCTCCCCGCCCCGTGATCGTGGGGAGTGGACGCCTCGAGGGCCGCGCCGCGGCCCCATTTAGTAAATGGGCCGCGCCTCCACGCCTCCCTCTGTTTATGGGGTAGGCGCGAACCGCCCCCTTTACTACGACGTGACGCATGCCTACGGGAACCAACCCCACGCATGCCGCCCACATCACACGCGCCTCCCCATGCCGCGCCACGCGCGGGAGTCGTGGGAACCGCAGTGCGTGAAGAATCTTACCGCGGTAAAAACCGCCCCGCCTGCCCGCGCACCGTTTTTGGGCCTAGCCCAAACAACGCGTTGCGCTTATGTGTGGCCCAGGCCCGGGGGCTCCTGGTGGTGTACAAAAAGAGGGGTACACTTTTTGTACCCCTATAACTATGCACGGGCAGTCTGAGCCACGGGCACCACCACACCAAGCAAGGCAAGGGAGGTGAGCCAGGGTGGGACCGAAGCTCGAGAGAACCACGACGCCAAGACCAAGACCACGAAGAACAAAGGGGACGAAGCAGACTCCCCCAGCAAGATCCTTGCCGGGAGACAGTTCTAGCGGCCCCGGCAAGACCCTTACCGCGGCGACTCGTCCCGCGCCTACGGAGCGAATCACCCTTGAGTCCACTGCCCCCAAAAGGGCAAGGATTCGGGAGACATCCCCGTGGCGACATGCAGACCTTTGTGAAGACATTCAAGACCGGATACGCACTAAGGAGACGACAACCCTTGGTGGGATCCCAGCCGAGGAAGACCACAAGGCCCCCGGCAAGCGCCTTGCCGGGGATGACAACAGGCGCCTCGGCAGGACCCTTGCCGGGGCCCCGGCAAGGCCCTTGCCGAGGACACCCGCAGGGCCACCATCAGGCCCACGCCGACTGTGCCTCCACCACCGCATGCATGCAGCTGTCGACCCAACCAGCTGGGCAGGCACCTGCGTGGCGGCATGCAGATCTTCGCGAAGACCCACCACTACGCCACCTCAGCTACCTGCCTACCTATGTGGCATCTCAGGCGCCGCTGGCCAGGGCGCGTGTCGACACAAGAAGGAGCAGCGACGGACGAGGCAGATCTCTCCCCCGTCCCCGATAAAGCAAGGACACCTAAGCAGGACGCATTAAATGCGCCTTGTCATGTAATGCGAGGGATAACCTCGCATCACTGTTCCCTTTCCACCTCCTGTGTGCCACTATGGCCACCCCTTTCCTATAAAAGGAGGCCCGAGGCGACCAAGAGAGGGATTCAGCTTTTTGGAGCTCCTCACGCCCCATAGCTAGCTCAAGAACACGAATACACAATCCACCGAAGCAGGAGTAGGGTTTTACGCATCCTTGCGGCCTGAACCTGGATAAACAAACTGTGGGCTACCTGCTTGATCCGCTCTTCTCACGACCCCACGCCCCGCCAACCGTAGTATGGATCCTTGTGATCCCATAGGTGTCGTTCCGCACCGACAGAACTAGGCAACGATATTTTCCAAATATCACAATCATGTTCAAATCGCAAAGCATTGAGACGGACATTAAGTTGAAACCAAGGGATTCAACAAGCATCACTCTATCCATGTGCTGATCCTTTGAGATTGCAATTCTACCTAGACCCAATACCTTGCTTTTACCAGTATCAGCAAATGTGATGTGACTTTTGTCAGATGGACGTAAGGTTGAGTCCATGAGAAGACTTCGCTTGCCAGTCATGTGATTAGTACATCCACTATCAATAATCCATTCTGAAGCAGCTGGTGTCATACCCTACAGTGCAATTAGGGGGATAGGCTTCATGAAGAGCATTGTGAAGCATAAACATTTGACGAGCAAGAGGATTATTAAAGCTTAGATCGAGGTTAGGACTGATAGGGCAAGTAGCAAGTGACTCAGGAACAAAATACATAATAAGACCATTTGGGCATTTGATCTTGCACCCTACAAGATGTTTAAGGTCCCCAGCAATAGCTTCAGACGCATTTGATTTTCGGCTGGAGACCTTTCCATGCAAAAGAGAGTTAAGCTTTCTTAGCCACCCACATCTTCAAGGGTGGCTTCGAAGCAATGAGTCTAAGTGCAGCATCTGAGAACTTTGGCTTTGGAGCCCTAGCAAATAGTCTTGCAGGTGGAGAATAGTACTCATAAGAATAAGCAGAGTTGTTCTGGGTCTTATGAACATGGAAGTTTGATGAAACACGCTCGTATTCATAGGCCTGAGTACGGTTTCCCTGCAAAACATTTGCGTTAGTGCGACTCAGGTGAGTCCTCTATCTGTATGAAACCTTTGGACCATATGAAGCCTATGGTCTGGGGTTTGTCTTCTTCACTTGTGGTGTCATGACGACATTCACAGGAAGATTCTCCAGATACTTTTTCGGCACCCAGACTTTCTTCATAGGTGGCCCATTCCTGCAGTCAATACCAATATACCTGGCAAACACTTCACCATTCTGATTTTTAAACATTTTATAGTTTGCATCAAAGGATTCATCAATGATGATGGGATTAGCACAAGTGAAGCCAGATAGGGTGGATGGATCCACTAAAGGTTCCTTTGCAGCAACCCATGTGGTTTTGGGGTACTGCTCAGGTTTCCAGTAAGAGCCATCAGCATTCATTTTCCTTTCGAACCCAACACCCTCTTTCCTAGGGTTTCGGTTCAGAATATGCCTTTTGAGGACATCACATAGTGTTTGATGCCCTTTGAGACATTTGTACATCCCTGTTTCAAGCAATGTCTTCAACCTAGCATTTTCATCAGCAATAGCAGTGGCATCCTCAGCAGAGGGGTTAGTTACCACATCAACAGTTGAAGATATTGCAACAGTAGCAGCAGTAGAACATCCAACAACAGAAGTAGCGTTATCACGCTCAATGCATTTAAGACATGGTGGTTCAAATCCTTCCTGAGCGGGACTGATCTGTTTGGCGTGAAGTGACTCGTTTTCCTTTTGAAGATCTTCATGAGCCGCTCTCAATTTCTCAAGATCTTGCTTCCTTTGAAGATAATCATAGGAAAGCTCTTCATGAGTTGTTGAGAGCGTTTCATGACGACTTTCAAGTTCCTCATAGTTAACATGAAGATTTTTTATGTCTTCAATTAAGGACTGAGATCGAGTCATTTCAGCGTCTAACAGGTCATCGCTTTTGTCTAACAATTTTTGAATATGTTCCATAGCTTTTTGTTGTTCGGTTGCAATTTTAGCAAGTATTTTGTAGCTGGGTTTGGAACCACAATCAGAGTGTTCTTCACTGGATGTTTGATAGTGAGTAGTGCGTGAGTTTACCTTGGCACCGCGTGCCATGAAGCAGTAGGTGGGAGCGGAGTTATCCTTGTCATTAGCATCGGCGTCGGTGACGAAGTCATTGTCTTCAGTGTTGAAGATGGACTTGGCAACGTAGGCTGTAGCCATACTTGCAACGCCAGAATCGGACTCCTCCTCATACTCCACCTCTGCCTCCTCAGAAGCAGACTCCTCCTCTGAATCCATTTCCTTGCCAACAAACGCACGAGTCTTGCCAGATGAGCTCTTCTTATGTGATGAAGACTTTGAGGAAGACTTGGAAGAAGACTTTGAGTATTTCTTCTTCTTCTTGTCGTCAGAATCATATTCCTTGCTCTTCTTCTTCTTGTTGTTCTCATTGTCCCACTGCGGACACTCAGAGATGTAGTGACCAGGTTTCTTGCACTTGTGGCATGTTCTCTTCTTGTAGTCATGAGCAGAAGCTTCACCATTCCTTGAGCTGGATCGTGAGGACTTTCTGAAGCCTTTCTTGGTGAATTTCCGTAACTTCTTCACAAGCACAGCAAGCTCCTTTCCAATGTCTTCAGGATCATCAGAACTGCAGTGAGATTATTCTTCAGATGAGGAAACAGCTTTTGCCTTTAAGGCACGAGTTCGGCCATAGTTGGGACCGTAGATGTCTCTTTTCTTAGAAAGATGAAACTCATGTGTGTTGAGCCTTTCAAGTATGTCAGACGGATCGAGTCTCTTGAAGTCAGGGTGTTCTTGTATCATCAGGGCTAGGGTGTCAAACGAGCTGTCAAGTGATCTCAGGAGTGTCTTAACGATTTCATGCCTGGTGATCTCAGTAGCACCGAGAGCTTGAAGCTCATTTGTGATGTTAGTGAGTTGATCAAACATGAGCTAAACATTCCATTGTCGTTTCTCTTGAAGCGGTTGAAGTGGTTGCGAAGGACACTGATCCTTTGATCTCTCTAGGTTGAGACGCCTTCGTTGACCTTGGAGAGCCAGTCCCAGACTAGCTTAGAGGTTTCCAGAGCACTCACACGGCCATACTGCCCTTTTGTCAGATGACCACAGATGATGTTCTTGGCAGTGGAATCCAGTTGAATGAACTTCTTGACATCAGCAGCAGTGACACCTTCACCAGCCATGGGAATGCCATTCTTGACGACATACCAGAGGTTGACATCAATGGCTTCAAGATGCATGCGCATCTTATTCTTCCAGTAGGGATATTCAGTTCCATCAAAGACGGGGCACGCAGCGGAGACTTTGATTATCCCTGCAGTCGACATAGCTAAAACTCCAGGTGGTTAAACTGAATCACACAAAACAAGGGAGTACCTTGCTCTGATACCAATTGAAAGTGCTAGTGATCGACTAGAGGGGGGTGAATAGACGATTTTTATGGAAGTCTTCAAAACATGAAAGTTTTGAAGACAAACGATAGAAATAAACCTATTACCATGCAGCGGAAGGTAGACTACACTAGGCAAGCCATAGTCAAGTATTCAATGAAGTGAAAGCACAAAGACTAATAGCAGCTAGGCAGTATGGATCAGGATGGAAGATAGTATGAAGCCAATCAGAACAAGCAGTCACACAGTGAAGACAAAAAGATAATGCAAACAGGCAATGACTTCACAAGGACCAACTGCAAATAAAGAGATGGGAAGGATAGAACCAGTGGCTCGTTGAAGACATTGATTTGTTGGACCAGTTCCAGTTGCTGTGACAACTGTACGTCTGGTTAGGGAGGCTGAGATTTAACTCAGAAGACCGCGTCTTCACCTTATTCCCCTTGAGCTAAGGACACCCAGTCCTCGCCCAATCACTCTGGTAAGTCTTCAAGGTAGACTTCCAAACCTTCACAGACTTCGTTCATCGGCGATCCACAATGACTCTTGGATGCTCAGAACGCGTCGCCTAACCGGCTGGAGGATTCACAGTCCTCAAGTGTAATAAGTCTTCAGATCACACACACAGGAAGACTTCAGTGATGCCTAACACTCTTTGGCTCTGGGTGTTTAGGGCTTTGTCCTCGCAAGGATTTCTCTCTCAAAGGCTTCGAGGTGGGTTGCTCTCAAACGACAAAAGCCGTGCACTAACTCTGAGCAGCCAACCAATTTATGGTGTAGGGGTGGGCTATTTATAGCCACTGGGCAACCCGACCTGATTTGTCCGAAATGACCCTGGGTCACTAAGGAACTGACACGTGTTCCAACGGTCAGATTTCAACCACACACGGCAACTTTACTTGGGCTACAAGCAAAGCTGACTTATCCAGCTCTGGATAAGATTTGCTCCCATTGTCTTCGCTCGAAGACATAGGATTTTGGTTAAGCATCACTTTAGTCATTCTGACTGGTTCACTGGGACCCCACTTAACAGTACGATGGTTCCTATGACTCAACAAAGAACAAAAGGAAACAACGAAACAACTTAGTCTTCGCGCTCCATAGTCTTCACTCAATGTCTTCTATTGTCATAGTCTTCAATGTGGATATCTTCACATACCACCTTTGTCTTCAATGTCTTCATACATTTTTAGGGGTCATCTCCGGTAGGAAAACCGACTCATTGAGGTACTACTACCTGTGTCATCCTACAATTCGCACAAACACATTAGTCCCTCAACCAGGTTTATCGTCAATACTCCAAAACCAACTAGGGGTGGCACTAGATGCACTTACACCAGCGCACGTTGCTACCCCTGGGCGGCAAGCGTTGATTGTTGACCCAGTCGTTGGAGGTACCCGACTGACCAAGGTACTGATGGATGGCGGTAGTGGCCTGAACATTTTGTACGCTGAGACTCTCAAGGGGATGGGCATTCCGATGTCCAAACTCACCGAGAGTAATATGCGGTTTCACGGAGTCATCCCAGGAAAGAAAGCAGATTCACTCAGCCAGATTACTCTTGACGTGGTTTTCGGTGATTCAAAGAATTACCGTAAGGAGAAGTTGACATTTGAGGTTGTGGATTTTCAGAGTGCCTATCATGCAATTCCGGGTAGGCCCGCATATGCTCGTTTCATCGCTCGACCGTGTTATGTATATCTCAAGTTGAAAATGCCTGGTCCTAGAGGTGTGATCATAGTCATAAAGAATCAGCATAGAGCAGAAGAGTGCCTCCAGAAGGGTTCAAAAATTGTCGATGAGCAGATGGCAGTAGTTGAGATGGAGGAATACAACAAAAATGCAGATCCGTGTGATTTGTTGCGAGCCAAGAAGCCTACTTCAGAGTCTGCATTTCAGTCGGCCAGTGAGACAAAGCATGTTCATATTCACTCAACTGATCCCAATGCCGCTCTGACCCACTTTTTGACAACACTCAACAGCAAATAGGAAGAAGCACTCATCCAGTTCCTCCATGAGAACTGGGACATCTTTGCATGAAAACCATCTGACATGCCAGGTGTACCCAGGGATTTGGCTGAGCACCGTTTGTGAGTTGACTCAAAAGAGAAACCTATCAAAGAACATCTCCGTTGGTCCGCCATGGAGAAGAGGAAAGCAATTGGGGAAGAGGTGGCTCAGCTCCTGGTAGCTAAGTTCATCCGCGAGATATACCACTCCGAGTGGCTCAACAATGTTGTTATGGTCCCCAAGAAGGATGATTCACTTCGTATGTGTATCGATTTCAAGCACTTGAAGATACTGACAATTGAATCTCGGGCAAGTAACATACCGATGACAAAGGGAATAACGTATGTTGCCATTACTGTATGACCGATAAAGATCTTCGTAGAATATGTAGGAACCAATATGAGCATCCAGGTTCCGCTATTGGTTATTGACCGAAGATGAGTCTCAGTCATGTCTTCATAGTTCTCGAACTCGTAGGGTCCGCACGCTTAACGTTTGATGACGATTGGTATTATGAGTTTATATGTTTTGATGTACCGAACGTAGTTCGGAGTCCCGGATGTGATCACGGACATGACGAGGAGTCTCAAAATGGTTGAGACATAAAGAACAATATATTGGAAGGCTATGTTTGGACATCGGAATGGTTCCTGATGAGTTCGGGCATTTTCTGAAGTATCGGGGGGTTACCGGAACCCCCTGGGGAGTCAATGGGCCTTATTGGGCCTTAGTGGGAGAGAGGAGGAGGAGGCCAGGTGGAGGGCTCACCCCCCCAATCCCAATCCGAATTGGGTGGGCCCCCCTTTCCTTCCCTCTCTCTCCCTCTTCCTTCTTCTCCTACTCCTACTAGGAAGGGGGAAACCTACTCCTACTAGGAGTAGGTCTCCCCCCTTGGGCGCGCGCTATGAGGGTCAGCCCTCCCCTCCTCCACTCCTTTATATACGGGGGAGGGGGCACCCCATAGACACATAGTTGATTGCTTAGCTGTGTGCGGTGCCACCCTCCACAGAATTCCACCTCGGTCATATCGTTGTAGTGCTTAGGTGAAGCCCTGCGTCGGTAACTTCATCATCACCGTCATCCCGCTGTCGTGCTGACGAAACTCTCCCTCGGCCTCAACTGGATCAAGAGTACGAGGGACGTCACCGAGCTGAACGTGTGCAGATCGTGGAGGTGTCGTGCGTCCGGTACTTGATCGGTTGGATCACGGACACGTTCAAATACATCAACCGCGTTTCATAACGCTTCCGCTTTCGGTCTACAAGGGTACACAGACATACTCTTCCCTTCTCCTTGCTATGCATCTCCTAGATAGATCTTGCGTGATCGTAGGATTTTTTTTGAAATTACTGCATTCCCAACAGTGGCATCCGAGCTAGGTCTATGCGTAGATGTTATATGCACGAGTAGAACACAAAGGAGCTGTGGGCGTGGGTGTATACATATTGCTTGCCGTCACTAGTTGATTCTTGATTTAACGGTATTGTTGGATGAAGCAGCTTAGACCGACATTACGCGTACGCGAGACTGGTTCTACCGACGTGCTTCGCACACAGGTGGCTAGTGGGTGTCAGTTTCTCCAACTTTAGTTGAATCAGATTCAATTAATCGGGTTCTTTCTGAAGATCAAAAAGCAACCAATATACCGCATTGTGGTTTTTGATGCGTAGGTAAGAACGGTTCTTGCTAAACCTGTAGCAGCCACGTAAAACTTGCAACAACAAAGTAGAGGACGTCTAACTTGTTTTTGCAGGGCATGTTGTGATGTGTATCGGTGTCAAAACTGGCGGATCTCGGGTAGGGGGTCCCAAACTGTGCGTCTAAGGTCAATGGTAACAGGAGATAGGGGACATAATGTTTACCCAGGTTCGGGCCCTCTCTATGGAGGTAATACCCTACTTCCTGCTTGATTGATCTTGATGAATATGAGTGTTACAAGAGTTGATCTACCACGAGATCGTAACGGCTAAACCCTAGGAGTCTAGCGTGTATGACTATGGTTGAATGTATATGTCTCGATCTGGACTAAGCCCTCCAGTTTATATAGACACCAGAGGGGACTAGGGTTGTGCCAAGTCGGTTACAGAGAAAGGAATCTTCATATTTGGTCGCCAAGCTTGACTTCCACGTCAAGGAGAGTCCCATCCGGACATGGGAGAGAGTCTTCGGTCTTGTGTCTTCATAGCCCATTAGTCCGGCCCATGTCCAACAGGCCGGACGCCCGAGGACCCCTTAGTCCAGGACTCCCTCAGTAGCCCCTGAACCAGGCTTCAATGACGAGGTGTCCGGCGTGCTGATTGTCTTCGGCATTGCAAGGCGGGTTCCCCTTTCCGAATACTCCAAGATAGGCTTCGGATGAAACAAAACGTGTCCGGATCTGCAACACAAGTGCCACACACACAGCCGTAGAGAGTATAATATTTCACGAGTCCAACATGCTGACAACTTTTATAACATGACATCACGTTTGCCCGGTCGTTATTTCGAACCGTTTCCTGTCCGCCGTTCCATGTTTCAAGGCGTGGTTTTTATTGGCACTTGATGTCGAAGCAGAGATCGTGTTCCCTTATTGCGGGATCCTCATCAATACAAGCGTGGGTAACCCAACCATTCTGCTGGAAAGATTCCTTAGGAATAGGCAGGTTTTCAGGCGTAGGAGGAGGCGTTCAATACCCACTGCCTTTATAAAGGAACCAAGGCCGTCTTTTTACGCCAAAACTCTCCTCAGCCTTTCCAACCCGAGTTCTAGCACCCAAGGTTCGACTTCATTGCTTCAAGCTTCCCCATCATGTCCGGACCCAGCCCTCAAGGCTGATGGGTGGCTTCCTCCATGACAGAGGAGGATATTGCAAAGCTTCGAGCGGCCAGATACCTAACCGCGGAGATCCCCCACGGGCTTCCTGCTCAAGGATAGGTTATTCTGACCCCCAGATCCGGCGAGAGGGTCATATTCATCTCTCACTTCCTCCGAGGGCTAGGGTTTGCTCTCCACCCCTTCGTCTGGGGGCTAATGTTTTATTACGGACTAGATTTTCATGATCTAGCTTCGGATTCTTTCCTCCACGCCTCGGCGTTTATCATCACGTGCGAGGCCTTCCTTTGAATCCCCCCACACTTCGGCTTATGGCTCAAGACCTTTAGTGTGAAGCCGAAGGTAGTCGACGGGGAATAGGCGGAGTGCGGCGGTGGTGTAGTAAGCAAGCTTACCAACACTCTCTGGCCAAAAGGCTCTTTCACTGAAACTTCCAACCAATGGCTGCGAGAGTGGTTTTACATCACGGAACCCCATAGTACCAAGTGGGCAGCTATACCTGTGTTCCGTTCCGGCCCTCCATTACAGCTTGCATCATGGATCAATTAGGGGCTGGACTTGGGATCAGTTGATGAAGTGCAGACTCTACAGAGCCGCATACGAACCCACCTCGAGAAGGACATCGATCTTGTCAACGTGATTCAAGTAATGCTAGTCCGCTGAATCTTGCCATGCCAGCTTAGGCCTCTCCGCATATGGGAGTTTAATCCGGAAGGACTACGAACCCTCTGTCGGTGTCAAAACCGGCGGATCTCGGGTAGGAGGTCCCGAACTATGCGTCTAGGCTGGATGGTAACAGGAGGCAGGGAACACGATGTTTTACCCAGGTTCGGGCCCTCTTGATGGAGGTAAAACCCTACATCCTGCTTGATTAATATTGATGATATGGGTAGTACAAGAGTAGATCTACCACGAGATCAAGGAGGCTAAACCCTAGAAGCTAGCCTATGGTACGATTGTTGTATATGGAGTTGATTGCCTACGGACTACAACCCTCCGGTTTATATAGACACCAGATAGGGTTAGGGCTACATAAAGTCGGTTACAATGGTAGGAGATCTTGAATATCCGCATCGCCAAGCTTGCCTTCCACGCCAAGGAAAGTCCCATCCGGACACGGGACGAAGTCTTCAATCTTGTATCTTCATAGTCCAGGAGTCCGGCTGAAGGTATAGTCCGGCTACCCGAACACCCCCTAACCCAGGACTCCCTCAGTAGCCCCCGAACCAGGCTTCAATGACGATGAGTCCGGCGCGCAGATTGTTCGGCATTGCAAGGCGGGTTCTTCTCCAAATCTTGTGTACCTGTAGGAATAATGTCCGATTTTTGTAGTGCTCCTCGACTTCCATGCCCAATAATGGTCGTCTTCCACGTGTTCAAACAAATGCGAAAAGCCAGGGTGTTTTTACATCCACACCCCTAGCCGTATAAACGAGCCGCCTATTTAACGGGATGGGGATTTAGGTCCAAACCACATCTTCTCCTTTCCGCGAATTATCATCAGAGTGCTTTCAGCAAAGGTCCATTCCAACATGACCAGCCGTCGCAGCTCCTCCCCTCGCCCCTCCGGTCCCAAACCCGGGGACTGGGAGAGTTGCACCATCCCGCATAGCAAGTTAGCGTCACTTCAGGCCAAGGGATTTCTCCCTCAGGCATACATGGTCTCGGTCCGAGCCGGTCTCGCCACCTATAATGGCAGAAAACAAGCGGAGAGCACCCCCAATCCTTCTAAAGGAGAGCGGGTGTGCCTCGTCCCCTATCTAATAAGGGGACTGGGATTTCCAATTCATCCATTTCTCTGCGGGCTTCTGGAGTTCTACGGCCTCCAGCTGCACAATCTCACGCCCGCCTCCGTATTGCATATTGCGGGTTTCGTGGCCCTTTGCGAGCTATTTTTAGGCGTCGAGGCTCATTTCGCGCTGTGGAAGAGGTTATTCTGCCTGGTGCCCCATTCTCAAAAGGGGTCTATATACCAAGTGGGCGGAGCCGAAGTATGGCGCATCGCCGGGACCGGATACCAATCCGGAACCCCAAAGAAGGCGTCCGAGGACTGGCCTTCGGAATGGTTTTATATAGATGATGTCCCGCTACCGGACCCTATCCGGGCCGGTCTCCCTGAGTTCAACAGTGCTCCATTGAAGAAACGCATGAGCTGGCGTCCACGGAGCTCTCAGAGAGAAAGCGACAGAGACGTCCTTTACTTGATGGGCCGGATAAGACTGTTGGCTCATTCCGGACTAACCATGATTGGAGTCATGGCCGCGTGCATTATGCGGGGGGTGCAGCCGCTTCAATATAGAGGCCACCCCATGTGGGATTTCAACGGGGAGGATGACGCCACCCGTTACGGTCGTAAGGGGCCGGCCTCAGCCGCCGCCCTAGTAAAGATCTTATCCTCTTTGTACAAGGGAGAAAAGGAGGAATTCCTCCGCGTCAATCCGCAGGCCGGATTTACTATGTACGACCGTCCAAGTTGGGTAAGTGAATAATTGCGCTTGCCCGTTTGTATTATATTCCCACGGTTAGATATGTAGTCTAACGACTTCAGTGCAGGAACTGCGACAGGAGGTAAAGGATATAAACAGCCGCCCTCCACAGCCCGAGGACCCAGAACGGTCCCTCGATCCGGACTCCGAAGAGGACCCGGACATATCGGTGGAGCTTATCAACGGGGTGTTCCATCAGCTAAGCAAGGACAATACCTTGGTAGCCATCACGGCTGATTACCCAGGGTTAATCCCGGCCTCCCAGGTGACAGAAACCGGAGTCTCATTCCCTTGAGAGAGATTCCACTCTCACGTATTCTGGTGTTTCTGACGACAACCATGTTTTGCAGGGGAGATTTCCGAGGCCGGAGGCCGAACCTGCGGCGGCTAGCCAACGAGGGGCCGCAGGACCCTGTGGGGCAAAAAGGAATGCAGTCCGGACTGAGATGCCGGCACAAAGGTATAGCGCACCCTCTGTTTCCCTGGTGTTATTCTGTCAGGGCATATTAACGTCCGTGCTATCTTCAGAACGAAGAGACCTCGCCGGACTACATCTGGAGAGGTTGCCAATCACGCCTCCACCAGCCAGGCTCCAACGTCTGGCCAGGAAGCGGAGGCGAGCACAAGGCGCGCACCGGACGCTCTTCCGACAGAGGATGCAGACAGGCTGTCTGCCACAAATTCTGAAGTGGAGACTGCCATGAACCACAGGCGTCGCCGGACAGTTCTACGCGACGCTTGTTTCTCCCAAGAGGCTTTAGATGCCTTTAATTCGGAAGATGCGTACCTCCGTTCCGCTCAAAATGGTTTAGCCAGAGCCACGGAGTAGTATGTAAAAGACATACGGGTAAGAAAATTTGGGTCAAATATATATATACCAGTAGCCCCCGAGACTTGAAACAGTTGGAGCAACTGATGTAAGGATCATTTAATATGCAGGTTCTTACAGAGAAGAATACTGTACTGTCCCAGGAGCTGGAAAAGTGCAAGGCCCAACTAGAGGCCGCACTAGCCGCAGCAGGGGAGCCCAAAGAGACCCCCTCAGGTAAGATACACTTCAAAAGATTAGTATTGTGCGGTGTGGGTGCGAATCTGACAAACCATGTTGCAGATGGCGCCGGACTCGATCCGGAAAAGCAACAACTCTTACGCCGGCTAGAGGCCGGTGAGAGTACGTTGACAAAGGTGAGGCAAGAGAAGAATGATCTTCAGGATGCCAACACCAGGCTGGACGTCGAACTTAAAGATGTTCGTGGCCAGCTGTCGGACTCCATGAAGGAGAATCAGCGGCTTCGACGTGGCATATTTAGTAAGTGCTTGAATGAACTTTGAAAAAAGAGTTCGGCGAGGAAGTCGACTAACAGAGTAATGTCTGTAGGTATGCTCACAGGTCGTCCTGCAGAGGAGATGCTCGGTTCTACGGGTGACCTTCTTCCCGAACTCATGCAACTGCATGAGCAAATTCGGCAGGTGATGCAAGGTGTTTCCCAAGCCTTATGGCCTGCCCACTCCATTCCCGAGGGCCTTGGAGAGCTTGCGGAGAATCTGAAGGGAGCTAGACGGCGCTTCTGGTTGTGGAAGATATCGGCCTGCCGACAAGGCGCTAGGAAAGCCCGGGCCATGGTGAAGACCCGTTTTACAAAGTCTGACCCAAACCACATGGCCGAGGTCGGACCAGTGGGGCCTGACGGGAAGGAGATCCCTGTGAGCTTAGTATACGGCCAAGTAGAGGTATAGTAGAGTTGGCCGCGAAGTATTCCCAGCAGGACTGTAAATTAGACAGCCTGTTAGATGGTATAGAAGAGGAATACAATCAGTCAGAATGACTATGTAATTTTGAATTGACATGTGTAATGCCTTCTAGCCGGATTGTAGATCGTTTGTCGTTGCCGACCTTTTCGCTTCAACCTCGGGACCTGACGGTCCGGAGTGTGTCCGAATACCATAGCGGTTATATAAGAACCGTGGTATGCGTGGAGACCAGGCGTAGGGGTCATTAGTTCTTTATCAGACAAGTGCCCAACTAGTTATGTTATATTACATGGTTAGTAAGAAACATCTTCCAGAGAGAATAGTTCCGTTAGGGGTTCCTTTCGCTGGGAGGCATGCCCTAAAGTGCATGTCCGGACTGCGTAAAAAGACGCAGAAAAAAGCATCCGGGGGCGCATAAAATGTGTAAAAAGATCATCTTTTATCTCACCGACCGAATATTCCCTTAAGAACGCTAGCTTTCGGCTTCACCCAGTCTGAGGTACACATCCGGCTGACCCGGCAGTAACAATCGCAGAGGTGCTCCCTTTACCGCCTAGCCGAACAATCGGGAACGTAGGGGTAAGCACAGGAGCCAGGCAACCCAGCTTGGCCAAAACTTAAGTCATATCGATGCATATAATGGTGAAGAAAAAGGTACATGCGGAAGTTTGACACATGTGTTGGGCGGGAAGCCCGTATAAATAAGCTTCTGTTAAAGAAGCCCCCAGGTTTAATGAGCGCGAGTGGCGCGTTACTAGATGAGCCTTTAAGGGCTATAAAAGAAAAGAGGGGAAGGAGAGAAATGTAAGACAGAAAAATGCAAAAAATGGACAGAGGAAGGAGACGAACACATAGTCCGGCGCTAGGCATAGAATCTTCGGAGATGGGTGGCGTTCCACGGGTTCGGCTCGAGTCGGTTATCCGACGCATCTCGCAGGCGGTACGCCCCGCCAGTCAGGACTTGGTCAATTATGAATGGACCTTCCCACTTGGGCTTGAGTTTGTCCTTTTTCTTATCCGGAAGGCGTAGAACTAGTTTGCCAACATTGTAATTTGTGGCCCGTACTTCTCTGCTTTGATATCTTCGGGCCTGCTGTTGATAAAATGCGGAACGGGATTTTGCCACGTCACGCTCCTCCTCCAGGGCGTCCAAGTTGTCCTGCCGATCGAGCTCGGCTTCTCTTTCTTCGTACATGCACACTCTAGGTGATTCATGAATTATATCGCAGGGCGAAAATGCCTCTGCGCCGTACACCATAAAAAATGGTGTGTATCCGGTGGTGCGATTTGGCGTGGTCCGCAGCCCCCATAGCACGGAGTCGAGCTCCTCTACCTAGTGCGTGTTAGATTCCTTGAGGGACCGCACCAGTCTGGGTTTAATGCCGCTCATGATAAGACTGATTGCGTGTTTGACCTGGCCGTTGGTTTGTGGGTGATAGACGGAAGCATAATCGAGCTTGATGCCCATGTTTTTGCACCAGAGTTTTACCTCGTCGGCGGTAAAGTTTGTACCGTTATCGGTTATGATGTTGTGGGGGACGCCATAACGGTGTACAACCCCGGATATGAAGTCTATCACAGGTCCGGATTCGGCCGTTTTAACAGGCTTGGCTTCTATCCATTTGGTGAATTTATCCACCATGACCAGTAAGTATTTTTTCCTGTCGGTCCCACCTTTAAGGGGTCCGACCATGTCAAGCCCCCAGACCGCAAAAGGCCAGGTGATGGGTATAGTTTGGAGTGCGGTGGGTGGCATATGGCTTTGGTTGGCAAAAAGTTGGCAACCAGCGCATCGTTGGACTAGGTCCTGACCGTCTGCCCGAGCCGTCGGCCAATAAAAGCATGTACGGAAAGCCTTGCTAACAAGGGACCGAGCAGCGGTGTGGTGACCACGGAGTCCGGCATGAATTTCAGCCAGAAGGTTCCGCCCTTCCTCTTCGGAGATGCACCTTTGAAGGATTCCGGTAGTGCTTTTCTTATAAAGCTCTCCCTCATGGACTCTATAGGCTTTAGATCGCCGCACTATGCAGCGGGCCTCATTTTGGTCCTCCGGGAGTTCCTGCCTAGTAAGGTAGGCTAGGAATGGTTCTGTCCACGGGGCGATGACCGCCATTATTACGTGGGCTGAAGGTGTAATTTCATTGGCAGAGCCTCCAATTGTGTCAGATTGTTCGGCGTCGAGTGGTGCGGCTGGGTCCGGGCTGTTATTTGCGGGTTCCCCCTCCCATGCTACGGATGGCTTGAACAATCTTTCCAAAAAGATGTTGGGGGGGACTGCATCGCGTTTTTCTCCGATGCGTGCCAGGACATCCGCTGCTTGATTGTTTTCTTGGGTTATATGGTGAAACTCCAGCCCTTCGAACCGAGCTGACATTTTTAGGACGGCGTTGCGGTAAGCTGCCATTTTTGGGTCCTTGGCGTCGAAGTCTCCATTTATTTGGGATATCGCGAGGTTTGAATCCCCGCGTACCTCTAGGCGCCGGATACCCATGGATACTGCTATCCGGAGACCGTGTAGGAGGGCCTCATATTCGCCTGCATTGTTGGAATATATGTATATGATCTGGAGCACATATTGGACTGTGTCTCCTGTGGGGGACGTCAGGACGACGCCAGCCCCCAGTCCGGCCAACATTTTGGAGCCGTCGAAATGCATAATCCAGTTTGAATATGTGCCGTACTCTTTAGGGAGCTCGGCCTCCGTCCATTCTGCGACGAAGTCGGCCAAAACTTGTGATTTAATAGCTCGTCGTGGCTTATAGGTTATATCGAACGGGAGGAGCTCAATGGCCCATTTTGCAATCCGGCCCATTGCGTCGCGGTTGTTGATAATATCGTTGAGTGGTACTTCCGAGGCTATTGTTATGGAACATTCTTGAAATTAGTGTCGTAGCTTCCGGGATGCCATGAATACCACGTATGCAATCTTTTGATAATGTGGGTACCGTGATTTGCATGGAGTGAGGACAGTGGATACGTAGTAGACCGGCCTTTGAAGGGGGAATTTGTGTCCATCCATTTCCCGCTCGACAACGAGCACTGCGCTGACAACTTGATGTGTTGCTGCAATGTACAATAACATTGGTTCGCCGGTGTTCGGCGCGGCCAGGACTGGGTTTGTTGCCAATATGGCTTTTATTTCATCAAGTCCGGCCATGGCGGCCTCCGTCCACTCGAAGTGTTCGGTGCGCCGAAGGAGGCGATAGAGGGGTAGTGCCTTTTCTCCCAAGCGAGAGATGAAGCGGCTTAAAGCCGCCACACACCCGGTAAATTTTTGTATTTGTTTAAGGTCCTTTGGGACATCCAATTGTGACAAAGCTCAGATCTTGGCTGGGTTTGCTTCAATTCCTCTACCGGATACAATGAAGCCCAAGAGCTTTCCGGCTGGGACGCCGAAGACGCATTTTTCTGGGTTGATCTTGATGTCATATTGTCGGAGGTTATCGAATGTAAGCCTCAAGTCGTTTACTAGGGATTCGACATGTCTTGATTTGACGACCACATCATCCACATACGCCTCCACTGTTTTGCCGATCTGGTTTGCCAGACATGTTTGGATCATGCGCTGATATGTTGCGCCGGTGTTTTTCAGCCCGAAGGGCATTGTGTTGAAGCAAAATGGGCCGTATGGTGTGATGAATGCTGTTGCAGCTTGGTCTAATTCTGCCATCTTGATTTGATGGTAACCGGAGTATGCATCGAGGAAACACAACAAATCGTGTCCTGCGGTGGCATCGATAATTTGATCGATGCGGGGGAGGGGGAAGGGATCCTTTGGGCAAGCCTTGTTAAGGTCTTTAAAATCGACACACAGGCGCCAGGATTTGTCCTTCTTTGGTACCATCACTAGGTTTGCTAGCCAGTCCAGATGTTTTATGTCTCTGATGAATCCGGCCTCCAATAGCTTGGCTAGCTCCTCTCCCATAGCCTGTCTCTTGGGTTCGGAAAAACGCCGAAGGGCTTGTTTGACAGGTTTAAATCCTTTTAGGATATTTAAGCTGTGTTCGGCCAGCCTGCGTGGGATCCCTGGCATGTCTGAAGGGTGCCAGGCGAAGATGTCCCAGTTCTCTCATAGGAACTCTCGCAGTGCGGCGTCTGTATCAGGGTTCAGTCGTGCCCCGATTGAAGCTGTTTTATTGGGGTCCGTTGGGTGGACCTGGAATTTGACTGTTTCGTCGGCTGGCTTGAAGGATGTGGATTTGGATCTCTTATCGAGTATCACATCATCCCTGTTAACCGTGGAGCGCAGCGCAGTTAGTTCATCGGCTGCTAAGGCTTCGGATAGCGCCTCAAGGGCTAATGCGGCTGTCTTGTTTTCGGCGCGGAGTGCTATGTCCGGATCACTAGCTAGAGTGATAATTCCATTCGGCCCGGGCATCTTAAGCTTCATGTACCCGTAATGGGGTATTGCTTGGAAGATTGTGAATGCTTCCCGCCCTAGTAAAGCGTGATATCCGCTCTTAAACGGGGCCACCTGAAACGTGACTTCTTCGGACCTGTAATTATCCGGCGTGCCGAACACCACATGTAGTGTGATTTTTCCTGTGCAGCGCGCTTCCCGACTGGGGATTATTCCTCTAAAGGTTGTGCTGCTTCGCTCGACGCGGTTCCAGTCTATTTTCATTTTTTGAAGAGTTTCCTCATAAATGAGGTTCGGTCCGCTGCCTCCATCCATGAGCACCTTGGTGAGGCGAAAGCCGTCCACTATGGGACTGAGGACCAATGCAGCTGGTGCTCGGGCTGTTCGGAATCTAGGTTCATCACTTGTGTTGAAGGTAATGGCAGTGTCGCTCCATGGGTTTATTGTTGCAACTTGATAGACTTCGGCGAGGCTGCGGAGTGTTCTTTTGCGCACATTGTTTGATGTGAAAGTCTCGAAGACTGTGAGAACGGTACTGGTGTCCTTGGGCTGGCTTTCCACGGCCTCCGGAATTAAGAGGTCCTCGCCGATTTTGGCCACCTGCCGGAGTATCCAACATGCTCTAAGGCTGTGAGTTGGTGTGGCGTCCTCTGTATTGTGAATTCTACAGGGTCCATCAAGCCATCTTTTCAGTACGGTTCCATGTCCTGTAGAGGGTTTTGGCTTTTTGGTGTTTATCCCGGGTGTCCTGTGATGATGCACCCTCTTAGTTCGGACGGGATTACTATTCAAGGCCGGATTATCCCAAAAATTTATTTCGGTTTTCCAGGCGCTTTCCATCGCACAGTATTTTTGTACTATGGACGCCAAGTCAGTGAAGCGTGTGATATCACGACGACTTACGGTGTTAAGGATTCCCTTGTCCGTGCAATTACTGCAAAAAATTGAGATTGCGTCTTCCTCGCGGCAATCCTTTATCCTGTTCATAACCAGGAGGAATCTGGCTCAGTAATGATGTATTGTTTCATTGGGCCTCTGCCTGATTTGGGAGAGATCGCTTATGATTGGGTGGGCGGGTGTCATTGAATCTGAAACCTCAACCAATCCAAGATTTGAAGGCCGAAGAGTCTCCGAACTCTGAAGTTCGGATTCTTGGATGTTGTCCAGTGAATCCGCCCGTTGCCTGATCCTAAGCTCAGGTCTTGCGTTATATCTCCCCCTCCGCGGGTATCCGGCTTGGAGGGGTCGGGAATTCGGACGTAGCTAGTCCTTAAAATAGATGAAGGGTCACCGCACAGCGTCTCTACCACGGCAACGTGGTGGGTGACTTGGGGAGAGTTAATTTCTCTTAGATCGGGTTTAAACCCAACCTGGTCGTAATCCGTAGCGACCCCCAGGGCGGCGGTGCGATCCAAGAGCTCGTTTACGAAAGGGAGCTCCATTGGATCTAGCTGCTCGACGAGCTCCGAGCTGACGTGTAGGTTGCTTTTGATGACCCGAGAGGTCACCGTCGGCGCAACAGCCGAACAGGTGGTCATGAGGAAACCACCTAGCCGAAGGGTTTGGCCGACAGCCAAGGCTCCCTTAGCAACGGCGCCGTCTTTAAAGACGGGAGGAGGCATCCTTCCTGATTGTGACGGCACAGAGGAACTCTCAATGAAAGCACCAATGTCGGTGTCAAAACCGGCGGATCTCGGGTAGGAGGTCCCGAACTGTGCGTCTAGGCCGGATGGTACAGGAGGCAGGGAACACGATGTTTTACCCAGGTTCGGGCCCTCTTGATGGAGGTAAAACCCTACGTCCTGCTTGATTAATATTGATGATATGGGTAGTACAAGAGTAGATCTACCACGAGATCAAGGAGGCTAAACCCTAGAAGCTAGCCTATGGTATGATTGTTGTATATGGAGTTGATTGCCTACGGACTACAACCCTCCGGTTTATATAGACACCGGATAGGGTTAGGGTTACATAAAGTCGGTTACAATGGTAGGAGATCTTGAATATCCGCATCGCCAAGCTTGCCTTCCACGCCAAGGAAAGTCCCATCCGGACACGGGACGAAGTCTTCAATCTTGTATCTTCATAGTCCAGGAGTCCGGCTGAAGGTATAGTCCGGCTACCCGAACACCCCCTAACCCAGGACTCCCTCACCCTCCAACACTTCTTTGGCGCTACGCACAAAGGGATGTGGAAGATGTTTTTCGGGAAACGAAAACATTGGCTGGACACCACTGAGGACGTCGGCCTTGACTGCAACCGTCCGGATACCCCAGTAAGCACTTGGCTTCCGAACACTTTGTAGTTAAGTATACCGTAATACGTTACCGAGCAAACTGTCTTCTTCCAGGGCTAGATAAAGAAAGCAGAACTAATTAGGTGTTCGGCCCCCTTCCTGAAGCCTCGGCGGATCCGTATTAACAAGGATGCTGGCCCCGGCACCATACCAGATGCCTTTGAAAGAGGGCAAGGCGGAGAGTGGGAGGACCAAAGATGGCCTCTATCCCAGAGGTATATCAGACATTGTGTCCGAGGGAATCAAGATTCCATCGTCCGAAGACAAAAGTGAAGGGAAAGTCAACGTCTCTTCCCCCCATGGAAAGAAAAGGGCCGCCTCCGAAGGTTGGGAGGAAAAGGCTCCTAAACGAGGCAAGATGCCTCTGTCGAGTGGCTCGGGCTTGGAGGACAACATCATCCCGCAGTCACATGATGAGGACAAGCCTCAGGCTGAATTGTAAGTGGACAAGGGTGTTTTAAACATGTTCCATTCCTTTCTTGTAACATCTAGAATATATATATTTTTGCAGTTCGGCATGCAGTCTTCTTCAACAATCCTCTTCCTCAGGTGATCTTCTCATAGAGATGATGGAAAGCGAGATGCCTCCACTGGTATCCTCGCCCAATAGGGCGGTCGACTTCGAGGTGTCATCGTGGAGGGTCTCCCCTGATCAAGTGGTGCGAGGGATGATGAAGACACTATTCGAAGGTGATACTTCAGTGGCCCAAGGTCCGGGGGCCAACAATGAAGGTCCCGAACAATCCGATCTAAAGCCGGAGACGAATAAATGGATCCCTTCGAAGGGAGGCCATACTCCTACAACAGCTTCCGAAGATCCAGAGGCACCGAATATATTGACGAACATGCTACGACGGGCGTCCATCTAAGAGGAACATCGTACCTTGATGGGCATGGTGATTGAAAAGGTCTTGTCCGCGAAAAGCGGATTGAATGAGGCCTTCATGGGCCTGCTAAGAGGCTTCGAGGTTTGTACTGTAAAATTTTCGATTTGTGTTTTATTCACAAAATGCACATGTGTATAGATAGTAGCCCTTGAGACTCTAATTGGCTTCCTGAGGGAGGCGATCAGAGGATCAAAAGATAGGCCTAGGAGATAATCTAATTAATTGGAACACAGGCGGTGACCTTCTCGGCAACTGCCCATACTACAGAAGTTGTGAATTTCCAACACAAGATTGATGAGGCGGATAATGACATCGCGCTTATCAACAGGCGACTTGATAAGGCGCAAGGTATGTTTTTGGGGCAGTCATAATATGCATGTGTTTACAATATAAGCATGGCACGAAGAATTTGTGTAATAAGATATGCATATCTGCAGATGGTGTTGCCGTAGTCGAGATCCTTTGGGCTGAGCTGGCCCGGGCCAAGGAGCAGGCCAGGATTAGTAATGCGGCTGCCGAAAAGGCATCTGCCGAGTTAAAGGCTGAACAGGCTGCTCGGCACCAATGCAAGGATAAAATATCCTCGATGACGCATGAACTAAAGGATGTCGCTAGCCGCTGCGGATTTCTTGAGAGGGATAATAAAGCAAGAACGGCTGATCTTGACAAGGCCTTACAAGAGGCAAGAGAAGCCCGGTCCGAATCTAGAGCGGCCCGGGAGGAGATCCGGCAAGCTGGGGAGATCGCGGCTGGTAAGCCCTTTTTATTACGAACTAAGTTTGGCGATCCGAATTATGCCCCGCTTAATGAAGTGTGGGGTTCTCTAGATGCTTTATTGGATTTGCTGAAGAGTGCTTCCGATGCGGCGCAGTTTTACCAAGAGCAAGAAGGGTATGCAATGGAGAAGCTTTTCTGGTCGTAATTTGGTACGTCAAAGCGCCCACTGTTGCTGAACGAACAGATGACCCAATGGGTAGAGCTGCACCGGCTATCCGACACTGCCATGAAAGACGTCATAGCCCGGCTCTGGCCGACCGAGCCAATTCCGGATAGTTATTTTGGTTTGGTGCGGTGACTTGCTGACGCGGTGCCGTGTATTGACGCTGTTAAGCGATCAACGTGCATTGAAGGTGCACGGATGGCCTTTGCCCGTGTTAAAACATACTGGACGAAGATGAAGGCCATCGATGTTGCAGCGAAGAGTCCACCCAAGGGCAAGGACCATCACGCACCAGAGCATTATTTCGAAGATGTCTTAGGGGCTGCCCGCTTGATAGAGGGTCAATGCTCGAAAGATATGATATTCGAGTGAGATGTATTGACATTGTAAAAGAAAATATTATGAAATAATAAAGCTTATTTTAGAGTTGCTTAAAAGCTTTGTATCCTCCTGTGCGGCCGTTTTTATATAATCTAAAAGTTTTCCAGTCGTCGGCTTCAGCCCCCTCATAGGAAATATGGGGGTGTTCGGAAAAGCAATTTATCACTCTTAACCCAACGTCTTGGTCCATAAAGGAGGTATCAATGTGGTGAACTAGGCAATCGGACTATAGGGCGTTAACACTTTCACTTAGCCATAGGAGTTTTATGGTGGATCTGTGATATAGACCCTGCTATGTACGCGGTTGTCCCAATGCGGTGCGTTACATGTATGACCTGAAAGAAGATCCTTCGTATAGTACAGGGGAATTGCAAAAGACCCCGTTAAGTCGTCGAGCGGTTCACCAGCTCTCGCCGCATCATGACAGTCAGTTTTTAGCTTTCTCTACTAAGGTGTTTGACCAGGTGAACCGGAAACACAATCGCAGTAGTTCTCCCTTCACTACCCTAGCTGATAGAGCGGAACGTAAGGTAGCAAGCACATGAGCCGGGCAACCCAACTATTGACCCAAGACATGATTCGGAGCTGATGCATATAAGGCCGAACTCGCGATGCCGAAGTATGCTATGAAGCTTGTTCAGACTTTGTTGGCTATTCATTTTGTTCCCATGTCAAGCCCCTGGCAAGGTATGCCGAGGTGGGTGTATGAAACAACCAAAAAGGAGCAAAATTCGGTTCTTTATAGAAAAGTGAATATCGGATATAGAGTATATTCACTAGAACCTGAGTGACATGCCAAATGTCATTTATAAATAATAACGCCACAACCCCGGCTATTTAACATGCTAGGGGTCGGCGGCTGAGAAAACGGGCACTTCACATGCTCGCAAAATAGAGAGTGCGGTCTACAAAAACTTGTTTTGAACCTCCCGTCGCACGTCTGCACCGCCTTTCCTCGGTGGAGGGGATCCTTAACAGGAGTAGCCTTTGGGTGAATTTATGAACCCGAACTCCGATACAATCCATGAGATTATCAGCCTTTGCGCCACCTGTGGCAAAGGATAAAGGAAAAGAAAGTAACTTAAAAAGGAAAAAAAGAAGTAGTTTATGGGAGTACTTGTAGACCCGTCCATATTGTGCTTCCGCTGATTCCCAGGGTATTTGAAGTGCATAGTTATGTATGCGCGAAACAGATTTCGCAGATATATGAGGCGGACAGCGGAAGCCGAATTGCTAGTCCTGCTCCAAAGTTGGTCGATCCTGTTGAATGGAGACTAGTGGCTTGATGGCCAACAAGGTATGCGGTTTAATGGGACCGCTTTGTTCTTCGGCTGAGGTTGCCGTAGTGTGATCCTTAGTCCGGAGGGAGTGTTTCTCATGTAGAGTTGTGTGTCACGTATACCATGTTCACTGTTTTCACTTCGGGGGGAAATTGCTTCTGGCCCCCGGTATGAGGTTGGTGAGCCTCTTCGCCATCGCTATCGCCTGGCGGCCTCCTCCCCTTGTGTTCGGCGTTGAGCTTGCCAGCCTGCTTGAAGACCCAACAGCTTCTGTTGGTATGATTAGCTGGTTTGTCGGGGTGGCCATGAATCTGGCAGGGCCGATCCAATATCTTATCCAAATTGGATGGTCCGTCTCTGTATGCCTTGAATGGCTTTTTCCGTTGATCGGGTTTGGGGCCGCTGAATCTGGCATTGACCGCTCTGTCGTGCGTTCTTTCATTATCATTGTGACATTTGTATTTACTGCGTCGTGGTTTGTCATTGCTGTCGCGGACTTCGGAAGTGCTTGGATCGCTGGCGCTGTTGCTTCTACGAGCGAGCCAGTTGTCTTCATCCGTGCAAAAGCGGGTCATCAGAGCGGTAAGGGATGACATGGATTTTGGTTTTTCTTAACCGAGGTGGTGAGCGAGCCATTCGTCCCAGATGATGTGCTTGAAGGACGCTAGGGCTTCCGCATCCGGACAGTCGATGATTTGGTTCTTTTTAACTAAGAACCTAGTCCAGATCTTCCTGACTGACTCTCCGGGCTGCTGGACAATATGACTTAAGTCATCGGCATCCGGTGGCCGGACATATGTTCCTTGCAAGTTGTCAAGGAAGGCTTCTTCCAAGTCCTTCCAGCTGCCGATAGAATTTTCAGGCAGACTGTTCAACCAGTGCCGAGCTGGCCCTTTGAGTTTTAACGGGAGGTATTTGATGGCATGGAGGTCATCTCCACGAGCCATATGAATGTGGAGAATAAAGTCCTCGATCCATACTGCTGGGTCAGTTGTTCCATCATATGATTCGATGTTTATGGGTTTAAACCCTTCTGGGAATTTGTGATCCATTACTTCGTCAGTGAAGCAAAGAGGGTGTGTGGCGCCTCTATATCAAGCCACCTCGCGACGTACCTCCGATGGGGTTCGTCTGCGGCATTTGGCCCGTGTGTGACTAGGTTTGTCACGTCCGAATAGATAGCTGTCGACACGTGGAGGTACGTCCTCACGACCCGTAGATCGATTTGGTATGTCCTGCTCTATTGTTCGGGTCCTGCCGAAGGTCATATGTGTGACCACGAGCTGTTTTATATTTGCCTTTATAATGAGGCGGGGCGGGCTGGTATTCGGCTTGAGTTGCCGCTTTATCCCGACCACGTGGTGGTTGGGCAGCCCCATTGCGTGATGATTGTATGGGCTCCAACGCCTCATCATCGAACCGGGGTAGCAATTTGCGCTTCGGGTAACTTTTGGCCGGGCGCTTAAGGCCGTATTCTTCGGCTGCCAGGACATCAGTCCATCTATCATTTAGCAGATCTTGATCGGCTTGAAGTTGCCTCTGCTTCTTTTTCAGGCTCCTTGCAGTGCCTATTAGCTGGCGGTTGAAGCGCTCCTGCTCGAGAGGTTCCTCAAGAACGATGAATTCCTCGTTGCCGAGGCTCTCCTCATCCTCGGAGAGCGGAAGATAATTACTGTCCTCCGAGTCTTCGTTTATGGCATGTTCATCGGGGCTAACTTGCCCATCTTCCCGTTCTTCTTGTTTGAAAGTTGCTTCAACGGGGACTTCATTATCTTCGGCACCGTCCGGAGTATTATCTTCTCCCATGCTGGTATTGCTATCTTTTGCACGACGGGACTTAGAGCAGAGCCGCTGACGTCAGCGCTTAGGTTGTGTCCTAGGAGGTTTATCCTCAACTGGGTCTTCTTTGTAGTCATCGTTAGGTTCTTTAGGTGTATCCACCATGTACACATCATACGAAGAAGTGGTTGACCAGCGTCCGGTGAACGGTGGGTTTCGGCCATGCTCCTCATCTGCATCGTCATACATACTATCGATGTCTTCAGAGCCGTAATCGAGCATGTCGGTTAAGTCTTCGACAGTGGCTATGAAGTGGGTGGCGGGTGGGAAGCAAAATTCCCCGTCATCAGCTTCTAGTTCGAACCGGATATAGTTTGGCTGTGAGTCCCCCGCAAAGGATAGATTTTTTAATGAGTTCAGCACATCACCCAAAGGAGAGTGCCAGAAGATGTCCGCAGTGCTGAATTCGGCGATCGATGACCAATCATGCTCGACGCGGGCGGACGCATATAGTTCGGAACTTATAGCCGAAAACGAGTCCGAAGTTCCGGTGACATAGGCATTACCGGATGTTAGGTCTGTGTGCGGCTTCAACGCCGTAGAGTCTGCGGCCTCCGTGGCAGGGTTGACCTTCCCGTCCTCGGATGGCGCGGCCTGCTCCGGATCTAAGGCAAGAGCGGTTGCACGTGCAATTTCTTGGGTACGGCCCAATGACAGATCTAAGTCATGTTCATCGAGGTGACAGGGAGTGACTGCTGTGGTCTCGAATCCATCAAAATCAATTCTCCACGGATATCTGTCACATAGTTCAAGCTCCCGAATCTGACCTGACGGCCAGGGGCGTAGCTGTCAATCTGCTCCAGATGGTCAAGCGAGTTGGCGTGCAGTGCGAAGCCGCCGAACACAAAGATCTGTCCGGGGAGGAAGACTTCCCCTTGGACATCATTATTGTAGATGATTGAAGGAGCCATCAAACCTTTTGAGGATGGCATAGTGGAACTTTCAATGAAAGCACCAATGTCGGTGTCAAAACCGGCGGATCTCGGGTAGGGGGTCCCGAACTGTGCATCTAAGGTCGATGTTAATAAGAGACAGGGGACACAATGTTACCCAGGTTCGGGCCCTCTCTATGGAGGTAATACCCTACTTCCTACTTGATTGATCTTGGTGAATGTGAGTATTACAAGAGTTGATCTACCACGAGATCATAATGGCTAAACCCTAGGAGTCTAGCCTGTATGACTATGGTTGAATGTATATGTTTCGATCCGGACTAAGCCCTCCGGTTTATATAGACACGGAGGGGACTAGGGTTGTGCCAAGTCGGTTACAAAGAAAGGAATGTTCATATTTGGTCGCCAAGCTTGCCTTCCACATCAAGGAGAGTCCCATCCGGACACGGGAGAGAGTCTTCGATCTTGTATCTTCACAGCCCATTAGTCCGGCCCATGTCTAACAGGTCGGACGCCCGAGGACACCTTAGTCCAGGACTCCCTCAATGTTATATGGTCAAGACGTGATTATATAAATTGTTGTATGAGATGATCATGTTTTGTAACACAGTTATCGGCAACTGGCAGGAGCCATATGGTTGTCGCTTTATTGTATGAAATGCAATTGCCATGTAATTACTTTACTTTATCACTAAGCGGTAGCGGTAGTCCTGGAAGCAATAGTTGGTGAGACAACAACGATGCTTCGATGGAGATCAAGGTGTCAAGCCGGTGACGATGGTGATCATGACGGTGCTTTGGAGATGGAGATCAAAAGGCACAAGATGATGATGGCCATATCATATCACTTATTTGATTGCATGTGATGTTTATCCTTTATGCATCTTATTTTGCTTAGTTCGGCGGTAGCATTATAAGATGATCTCTCACTAAATTTCAAGGTACAAGTGTTCTCCCTGAGTATGCACCGTTGCTACAGTTCGTCGTGCCGAGACACCACGTGATGATCGGGTGTGATAAGCTCTACGTTCACATACAACGGGTGCAAGCCAGTTTTGCACACGCAGAATACTCGGGTTAAACTTGACAAGCCTAGCATATGCAGATATGGCCTTGGAACACTGAGACTGAAAGGCCGAGTGTGAATCACATAGTAGATATGATCAACATAGTGATGTTCACCATTGAAAACTACTCCATCTCACGTGACGATCGGACATGGTTTAGTTGATATGGATCATGTGAACACTTAGATGATTAGAGGGATGTCTATCTAAGTGGGAGTTCTTAAGTAATATGATTAATTGAACTTTAATTTATCATGAATTTAGTGACTGATAGTATTTTGCATGTCTATGTTGTTGTAGATAAATGGCATGTGTTGCTGTTCCGTTGAATTTTAATTTTTCCTATAGAAAGCTAAGTTGAAAGATGATGGTAGCAATTACACGGACTGGGTCTGTAACTTGAGGATTATCCTCATTGCTGCACAAAAGAATTATGTCATGAAAGCACCGCTGGGTGCCCAACCCGCTGCAGGAGCAAGACCAGATGTTATGAACACCCGGCAGAGCAAAGCTGATGACTACTCGATAGTTCAGTGTGCCATGCTTTACGGCTTAGAACCGGAACTTCAACATCGTTTTAAACGTCATTGAGCATATGAGATGTTCTAGGAGTTGACGTTAATATTTCAAGCAAATGCCCAGATTGAGAGATATGAAGTCTCCAATAAGTTCTATAGCTGCAAAATGAAGGAGAATAGTTCTGTCAGTGAGCATATATTCAGAATGTCTGGGTACCACAATCACTTGACTCAGCTGGGAGTTAATCTCCCAGTTGATAGTGTCATTGACAGAGTTCTTCAATCACTGCCACCAAACTACAAGAGCTTCATGATGAACTATAATATGCAAGGGATGGATAAGATAATTCCCGAGCTCTTCGCTATGCTAAAGGCTGCGGAGGTAGAAATCAAGAAGGAGCATCAAGTGTTGATGGTCAACAAGACCACCAGTTTCAACAAGAAGGGCAAAGGGAAGAAGGGGAACTTCAAGAAGAACAGCAAGCAAGTTGCTTCTCAAGTGAAGAAGCCCTAGTCTGGACCTAAGCCTGAGACTGAGTGCTTCTACTGCAAAGGGACTGGTCACTGGAAGCGGAACTGCCCCAAGTATTTGGCGGATAAGAAGGATGGCAAAGTGAAAGGAATATTTGATATACATGTTATTGATGTGTACCTTACTAATGGTCGCAGTAGCGCCTGGGTATTTGATACTGGTTCTGTTGCTTATATTTACAACTCAAAACAGGGGCTACAGATTAGGCAAAGATTGGCTAAGGACGAGGTGATGATGCGCGTGGGAAATGGTTCCAAAGTCGATGTGATCGCCGTCGGCATGCTCTACCTCTACATCTACCTTCGGGATTAGTTTTAGACCTGAATAATTGTTATTTGGTGCCAGGGTTAAGCATGAACATTATATCTGGATCTTGTTTGATGCAAGACGGTTATTCATTTAAATCAGAGAATAATGGTTGTTCTATTTATATGAATAATGTCTTTTATGGTCATGCACCCTTGATGAGTAGTCTTTTTTTACTAAATCTTGATAGTAGTGAGACACATGTTCATAGTATTGAAGCCAAAAGATATAAGTTTAATAATGATAGTGCAACTTATCTGTGGCACTGCCGTTTAGGTCATATTGGTGTAAAGCGCATGAAGAAACTCCATGGTGATGGGCTTTTGGAATCACTTGATGCTTGCGAACCATGCCTCATGGGCAAGATGACTAAGACTTCGTTCTCCGGAACAATGGAACAAGCAACAGACTTGTTGGAAATAAAACATACTGATGTATGCGGTCCAATGAGTGTTGATGCTCGTGGCGGGTATCATTATTTTCTGACCTTCACAGATGATTTGAGTAGATGTGGGTATATCTACTTGATGAAACATAAGTATGAAACATTTGAAAAGTTCAAAGAATTTCGGAGTGAAGTGGAAAATCATCGTAACAAGAAAATAAAGTTTGTACGATCTAATTGTGGAGGAGAATATTTGAGTTATGAGTTTGGTCTTCATTTGAAACAATGCGAAATAGTTTCGCAACTCACGCCACCTGGAACACCACAGCGTAATGGTGTGTCCGAACGTCGTAACCGCACTTTATTAGATATGGTGAGATCTATGATGACTCTTACTAATTTACCGCTATTGTTTTGGGGTTATGCTTTAGAGACGCCTGCATTCATGTTAAATAGGGCACCATCAAAATCCGTTGAGATGACACCTTATGAATTGTGGTTTGGCAAGAAACCCAAGTTGTCGTTTGTTAAAGTTTGGGGCTGCGATGCTTATGTGAAAAAGCTTCAACCTGATAAGCTCGAACCCAAATCGGAGAAATGTGTCTTCATAGGATACCCAAAGGAGACTGTTGGGTACACCTTCTATCATAGATCCGAAGGCAAGATATTCGTTGCTAAGAATGGATCCTTTCTATAGAAGGAGTTTCTCTCGAAAGAAGTGAGTGGGAGGAAAGTAGAACTTCACAAGGTAATTGTACCTGCTCTCTTATTGGAAAGTAGTTCATCTCAGAAATCAGTTCATGTGATTCCTACACCAATTAGTGAGGAAGATAATGATGATGATCATGAAACTTCTGGTCAAGTTACTACCGAACCTCATAGGTCAACCAGAGTAAGATCCGCACCAGAGTGGTACGGTAATCCTGTTCTGGAAGTCGTGTTACTTGACCATGATGAACCTACAAACTATGAGGAAGCGATGATGAGCCCAGATTCCGCAAAATGGCTTGAGGCCATGAAATCTGAGATGGGATCCATGTATGAGAACAAAGTGTGGACTTTGGTTGACTTGCCCGATGATCGGCAAGCCATAGAGAATAAATGGATCCTCAAGTAGAAGACTGATGTTGACGGTAATATTACTTCCTACAAAGCTCAACTTGTTGCAAAAGGTTTTCTACAAGTTCAAGGAGTTGACTACGATGAGACCTTCTTACCCGTAGCGATGCTTAAGTCCGTCCGAATCATGTTAGCAATTGCTGCATTTTATGATTATGGAATTTGGCAAATGGATGTCAAAACTGCATTCCTTAATGGATATCTTAAAGAAGAGTTGTATATGATGCAACCAGAAGGTTTTGTCGATCCAAAAGGTGCTAACAAAGTGTGCAAGCTCCAGCGATCCATTTATGGACTGGTGCAAGCCTCTCGGAGTTGGAATATACGCTTTGATAGTGTGATCAAAGCATATGGTTTTATACAGACTTTTGGAGAAGCCTGTATTTACAAGAAAGTGAGTGGGAGCTCTGTAGCATTTCTAATATTATATGAAGATGATATATTGTTGATCGGAAATGATACTGAATTTCTGAATAGCATAAAAGGATACGTGAATAAGAATTTTTCAACAAAAGACCTCGGTGAAGGTGCTTATATATCGGGCATCAAGATCTACAGAGATAGATCAAGACGCTTAATTGGACTTTCACAAAGCACATACCTTGATAAAGTTTTGAAGAAGTTCAAAATGGACCAAGCAAAGAAAGGGTTCTTGCTAGTGTTACAAGGAGTGAAGTTGAGTCAGACTCAATGCCAGACCATTGCAGAAGATAAAGAGAAAATGAAAGTCATTCCCCATGCTTCAGCCATAGGTTCTATCATGTATGCAATGATGTGTACCAGACCTGATGTGTGCCTTGCTATCAGTTTAGCAGGGAGGTACCAAAGTAATCCAGGAGTGGATCACTGGCCAGCGGTCAAGAATATCCTGAAATACCTGAAAAGGACTAAGGATATGTTTCTCGTTTATGGAGATGACAAAGAGCTCGTCGTAAACGGTTACGTCGATGCAAGCTTTGACACTGATCCGGATGACTCTAAGTCACAAACTGGATACATATTTTTATTAAATGGTGGAGTTGTCAGTTGGTGTAGTTCCAAGCAGAGCGTCGTGGCAGGATCTACGTGTGAAGCGGAGTACATAGCTACTTCGGAAGCAGCAAATAAAGGAGTCTGGATGAAGGAGTTCATATCCGATCTAGGTGTCATACCTAGTGCATCGGGTCCAATGAAAATCTTTTGTGACAATACTGGTGCAATTGCCTTGGCAAAGGAATCCATATTTCACAAGAGAACCAAGCACATCAAGAGACGCTTCAATTCCATCCGTGATCAAGTCAAGGAGGGCGACATAGAAATTTGCAAGATACATATGGATCTAAATGTTGCAGACCCGTTGACTAAGCCTCTCTCACGAGCAAAACATGATCGGCACCAAGACTCCATGGGTGTTAGAATCATTACTATATAATCTAGATTATTGACTCTAGTGCAAGTGGGAGACTGAAGGAAATATGCCCTAGAGGCAATAATAAAGTTGTTATTTATATTTACTTATATCATGATAAATGTTTATTATTCATGCTAGAATTGTATTAACCGGAAACTTAGTACATGTGTGAATACATAGACAAACAGAGTGTCACTAGTATGCCTCTACTTGACTAGCTCATTAATCGAAGATGGTTAAGTTTCCTAACCATAGACATGAGTTGTCATTTGATGAACGGGATCACATCATTAGAGAATGATGTGATTAACTTGACTCATCCATTAGCTTAGCACTATGATCGTTTAGTTTATTGCTATTGCTTTCAACATAACTTATACATGTTCCTATGACTATGAGATTATGCAACTCCCGAATACCGGAGGAACACTTAGTGTGCTATCAAACGTCCCAACGCAACTGGGTGACTATAAAGATGCTCTATAGGTGTCTCCGATGGTGTTTGTTGAGTTGGCATAGATCAAGATTAGGATTTGTCACTCCGTGTATCGGAGAGGTATCTCTAGGCCCTCTCGGTAATGCACATCACTATAAGCCTTGAAAGCAATGTGACTAATGAGTTAGTTCCAAGATGTTGCATTAAGGAATGAGTAAAGAGACTTGCCGGTAACGAGATTGAACTATTTATTGAGATACCGATGATCGAATCTCGGGCAAGTAACATACCAATGACAAAGGGAACAACGTATGTTGTTATGCGGTTTGACCGATAAAGATCTTCGTAGAATATGTAGGAACCAATATTACCATCCAGGTTCCGCTATTGGTTATTGACCGGAGATGAGTCTCAATCATGTCTACATAGTTCTCGAACCCGTAGGGTCCGCACGCTTAACGTTCGATGACGATCAATATTATGAGTTTATGTGTTTTGATGTACCGAAGGTAGTTTGGACTCCTGGATGTGATCATGGACATGATGAGGAGTCTCAAAATGGTCGAGACATAAATATCTCGATATATTGGAAGGCTATGTTTGAACATTGGAATGGTTCCGGATGAGTTCGGGCATTTTCCGGAGTACCGGGGGGTTACCGGAACCCCCCGGGGAGCCAATGGTCCTTATTGGGCCTTAGTGGGAGAGAGGAGGAGGCGGCCAGGTGGAGGGTGCCCCCAAGCCCAATCCGAATTGGGTGGGGGGGCGCCCCCCCTTTCCTTCCCTCTCTCTCCCTCTTCCTTCTTCTCCTACTCCTACTAGGAAGGGGGGAACCTACTCCTACTGGGAGTAGGACTCCCCCCCTTGGGCGCGCCCTATGAGGGCGGCCCTCCCCTCCCCCACTCCTTTATATACGGAGGAGGGGGGCACCCCATAGACACACAAGTTGATTGTTTAGCCGTGTGTGGTGCCCCCCTCCACAGAATTCCACCTCGGTCATATCTTTGTCGTGCTTAGGCGAAGCCCTGCGTCTATAACTTCATCATCACCATCATCACGTCGTCGTGCTGACGAAACTCTCCCTCAGCCTCAACTGGATCAAGAGTACAAGGGACGTCACCGAGCTGAACGTGTGCAGATCACGGAGGTGCCGTGCATTCAGTACTTGATTGGTTGGATCACGAAGACGTTCGACTACATCAATCGCATTTCATAACGCTTCCGCCTTCGGTCTACAAGGGTACGTAGACATACTCTTCCCTTCTCATTGATATGCATCTCCTAGATAGATCTTGCGTGATCGTAGGAAGTTTTTTGAAATTACTGCGTTCCCAACAAATACATCTTAGTGTAAATCTGCAAGGTATGAGTCAGCAAGAGTCAGTCGGATGTAAGAGCGATTACAGATTAAAAGAAGAAAGCACTTGGTATTTTGAGCATAACCTCTTCCGGCTCATGGTTGGCGTCGAATGGCTGAACTCTCCTAGCCCCCCTGGGGTTGTCCTTGTTTCCGGTGATGCTTCGCATCCACTGAGCCACCATCTCTTCGATGACCTCCTCTGGGTGGACCCAAGCGGTGTCTCCAAGGCCTGAGTACATCCACATCGGGTGGTCTCGGGCTTGGAGAGGCTGGATCCGTCGACTGAGGAACACCTCCAACAGATCCATGCGAGTCACCCCCTCCCGGACCAAGTTGACGACCTGGTCGACTAAAAGATTCACCTCGCCTCTCTCCTCTGGAGCCACGGTCAATGAAGAAGGTTGGCGGAGTCATTCCATAGTGAAAGGGGGGAGACCGGTCGACTGACCAGGAGTCGGAACATCCTTGTAGTAGAACCAGGTCGACTGCCATCCCCGAACTGACTCGGGAAGGGTAATGGAAGGAAAAGTACTCCTACCTCTGGACTGAATCCCTAAACCCCCTCACATCTGAATCACATGCGTCTTTTTGTCAGTCGGATGGGCTTTCTTCACCGACTGAGATCGACAAGTGAAGATATGCTTGAACAGACCCCAGTGCGGTGTTCGGAGGGAAATGGTGGATTTGGGCAATGGTGGATTTGGGCACCGAAGAAGTTCAAGAAACCCCTAAAGAATGGGTGCGGAGGAAGAGAGAAACCTCGGTCGACATGGGTGGTGAGGAGGACACGCTCACCCTCACACGGCTAGGGCTCAGATTCCCCCTCCGGCAATCTCCAAGACTTGTCAGGGATCAGGCCATCCTCAACGAGCTTCTCCAGGTCGTCCCACTCGACGGTGGAGCGGATCCAGTCTCCCTGGATCCAACCTGGTGGCAGACCGGATCGCGATGACGTCCCCCAAGCCATCTTCTTGCCCTTCGTCGTCGCCTTCTTCGCGCGCTCCAGGGCCGCCGTCTTGCCCTTTCCCATTGCGGCGGACTGTGCATGAGCAGAGCGGCGGCGTCGAGAATAGAGGAGGATGCGGTGGGGAAGCAGAGGAAGAAGAGAGAGAATGAGGTGCACTGTGCAAACGCATTGGCCTGAACGCCTTTTAAGGGCCTACTTCCGAGTGGCTAACCCGTGGGCCCGAGCAATCCTATCAAATCACACAACAGTCACTCGCCTGATACATGGCGAAAAAGGAGGCGTGAAAATTGAGGCGCCCCTATCTACCCACTCCGATTACTGTGGCACACTCCGTCCCGCGCGCCTCTCCAAGATTTCGAATCCCGTGAGATCCAGAAATCACAGAGCAACCAGTCACGCCGAAGATTTCGCACCATAACAACACTCGAAGATTGTCAGTATAGTTCACTCGACGACCTCTGAATCGATCGAGGCGACTGAAATAAGGTTGAAGCCTCAACATGATTTTCGGACTCCAGTGAAATGCCTCCGGAGCATAGGATTGAGTCAGAACCAACTTCAACCCTGCTTCACTCGGGCCTCAATCCATTCGGGGGCTAATGACGATGACATGTACCAAGGTAGGGTCATATGCCTGTCCTAGTCGCCCTACCCAAGGATACTGCCCTAAATTCAAGTACATTCAAGAATCAGCAGAAGATACCGGCTGAAGTCACATTGGAATGCAATCCACCCGACCAGATATACCACTCGGATATCCCAATTCCACTCGACCAAGATACAGTCATTCGACCATACAAAGAATTTCTCGGAGAATAGAAGATCTAAAGCCGCCCTAGGATGGCAACGGTCAGGCATTCACTCTGTAGTCTTAAAGATCATTTATAGTCCTTTATAGCTAGCGTTACCAGTAACGCCCTGTCTTAATGTACATTGAACCTTGTGTAACTTAGGGCTGGAGGGGTCCGGCGCACTCTATATAAGCCACCCCCTCCTCGGGCACAATGGTTCACACACCTAGTAACTTTCACGCATATCCAGTTGACCAAAGCCTCCGGGCACCGAGACGTAGGGCTGTTACTTCCTCCGAGAAGGGCCTGAACTCATAAACCTTGCGTGCACAACCTCGTCGTAGCTAGGATCTCACCTCCTCCTATGTACCCCTATTCTTACTGTCAGATTTACTCCCACGACAGTTACCATATTTCGTTTAAGCATTTTGATGTATTCTCATCTTGTTGAGCAGCTTTGACCCATGACGTGGGGTAAAGCTTCTCTAAGATGGAATGACATACCTTGGGTGGTGGTGTTGATCTTGGTCATGTAGTTGAACTTGTGTAGGATGCTCAATCATCAATGGTTGGGAGCACCACTTGTAGTTTGTGTTCATCTACCTACATGGGTTAGTCTTGCAACGTAGAGCACTTGTGTATCCAAAGTAACAATCATGAAGTTTGATTCCAAATGAAATTTGATATATAGATATTGTCAAAGGATATATTGAAACCATGCTTCCTTGACTTCAACCACCATATTGTAGATACTTGGTGATGTAGAGATTGTTTAAGATATGTCTGAGCTGCAATCTCATATATTTGGATTCATCCAAGTACCCTCAAGGGTTAGATGACATGCAAGGGTACAAATATAGATCCAAGACATAGGATCATCATCATAAGAGAAATATCAACGATTAGTCAAAGCTCATGCCTTGCATGCATTCAAATGGAGTTTCTACTCCAAGTTAGAGGCATCAATGATGTTTGATTCACCTCTCAAATGGCAAAATACTTTCCCTTCAAACGGTTTGGTGAATATATCTGCCAATTGCTTATCAGTACGAACATGCTTAAGATCAATGTCTCCTTTAGCAACATGATCTCGAATGAAATGATGACGAACTTCAATATGCTTGGTTTGAGAATGTTGCACGGGATTGTGAGAAATCTTAATAGCACTTTCATTATCACAAAGCAATGGAACATGTTTCACATATATCCCATAATCTTTAAGAGTTTGGGTCATCCAAAGTAATTGAGCACAACATGAACCGGCGGCAATGTATTCCGCTTCAGCGGTGGATAAGGATACCGAGTTTTGTTTCTTGGAGGACCAAGACACGATAGATCTACCAAGAAATTGACAAGTACCCAAAGTGGACTTTTTATCAACCTTGTCACCGGCATAGTCCGAGTCAGAGTAGCTAACAAGATCAAAAGAATACCTCTTAGGATACCAAATGCCAAAATTTGGTGTATGAATTAAGTATCTCACTATCCTTTTCACAGCCTTAAGATGACATTCTTTGGGGGCCGCTTGATATTGTGCACACATGCACATACTTAGCATAATATCGGGACGAGAGGCACATAGATATAACAATGAACCAATCAAAGAGCGGTAAACCTTTTGGTCAACCGGTTTGCCATCCTTAGTCAAGTCAAGATGTCCACTAGTAGGCATGGGTGTTTTCATACCTTTGCTTTCTTGCATGTTGAACTTGAATAATTCATTGGTATACTTTGTTTGAGACACAAAGGTACCCTCCTTAGTTTGCTTGATTTGCAACCCAAGAAAGAACTTGAGTTCACTCATCATAGACATCTCAAACTTCTCCGACATTAGCTTTCTAAACTTTTCACTAAAATGAGGGTTAGTCAAACCAAATATGATATCATCAACATAAATTCAGCACACAAATAATTCTCCATTAACCCTTTTTGTAAAAAGAGTAGAAACTGTTTTTCCAATCTCAAAGCCTTTTTCAATAAGGAACTTGGTCAAGCATTTATACCACGCTCTAGGAGCTTGTTTAAGACCATAAAGAGCTTTGTGAAGTTTGTAAACATGGTTGGGTTTCTTAGGATTAACAAAGCCGGGAGGTTGTTTAACATCAACTTTCTCCTCAATTTCACCATTTAGAAAAGCACTTTTAATGTCCATTTGATACAATGTGATATCATGATGATTGGCATAAGCAAGTAAGATGCGTATGGACTCAAGTCTAGCAACCGGGGCATATGTCTCACCATAGTCCATACCTTCGACTTCAATGTAGCCTTGAGCGACGAGACGAGCCTTGTTGTGTACAACTTGTCCATCTTCATCTTGCTTATTCCGAAACACACATTTGGTACCAATGACATTTTGGTTGTTGTCCGACTTTTCTACCAATGTACACACTTGGTTCCTTTCAAAGTTGTGTAGCTCTTCATGCAAAGCGTCCACCCAGTCCGGATCATCAAGTGCTTCTTCAACCTTCATGGGTTCAATACTAGAGATGAATGAATAATGTTCACAGAAATTAGCCAAACAAGTTTTAGAGCGAGTAATTCTCCTAGTTTGGATATCGTCAAATATTTGTTAGACGGGATGGTCTCTTGAGACTCTTGCTCTAACTCATGAGAGCTTTTGTTTGGGTCGGGTGGAACATCTTTTTCATCATCTTGTTCTTCCTCTTGTCCTTCTTCGTTGTTGGTGTTGTTGTTCTCTTGTGGAGGTGGAGAAGGAAGTTGATGAGGTTCATCTTGGTGTACATCCTCATTTTCTTCATCTTGGCATGTCCCACTTGTGGATGCCTCCGATTCAACTCTTGGTTCACCTTGTCGTGAGGTAGAAGCTTCCACTTGGATGGACGAGGTACTCTCCTTCACCTCCGTTGGGCGTATCTTTCCAATAGACAAGTCTTGGATTGCTTCCGAAGGGTCTTTGTCTCCTACATCAATTGGCAATTGCTCTACTTATGAGCCGTTAGATTCATCAAACTTCACATCTACCGTCTCTTCAACCTATCGGGTGAAATTGTTGTAGACACGGTAAGTGTGAGAGTTTGAGCCATAACCGTGTAGGAAACCCTCATGAGATTTAGGAGCAAATTTAGAACGACGATGCTTATCAAGAATATAGCACTTTGAGCCGAATACTCGAAGTATCCAACTTGGGGTTTGTTACCAGTGAGAAGCTCGTATGTCGTCTTGCCGAGTAGCTTGTGAAGATATAGACGATTTGTTGCATGACAAGCTGTCTCAACCACTTCCGCCCAAAAGTGTTTTGGCGTATTGTACTCATCAAGCATCATTCTCGCCATCTCAATAAGAGTCTGGTTCCTCCTCTCAACAACTTCATTTTGTTGAGGCGTGTACGTAGCCGAGAACTCATGTGAAATCCCTTCTTCGTCAAGAAAGGTGTCCACATTTGTGTTCTTGAACCACGTTCCGTTGTCGCTGCGAACCTTCTTGATCTTCACTTCAAATTGATTTTTGGCTTTCCTAGCGAAGTTCTTGAAGATATTTTGGACCTGCAATTTATCATCAACAAAGAACACCCACGCAAATCTTGAAAAATCATCGACTGAGACTTTTATAGGCATTTGGACCAAAGAGATCCATATGAAGCAGCTCGAGCGATCTCCTTGTGGTCATGATGTTTTTCACGGGGTGGCTTCCTCCAACCTGTTTTCCTGCTTGACAAGCACTGCACAATCTATCCTTGTCAAATATAACATCTTTCACTCCAAGGATATGATCACCTTTAATAAGCTTATCAAGATTTTGCATGCCCACATGACCTAACCTTCTATGCCACAACCAACCTTTAGAAGATTTAGCAATTAAGCAAGTTCTAGGTTGAGACTTTTTAGTGAAATCAACAATGTATATATCACCTCTACGTATACCGGTAAAGACCATTTTATGATTATCTCTTCGAAACACTTGGCAATCTACTTCAGTAAATAGGACATTGAATCCAAAGTCAGCTAGTCTAGATACGGAAAGTAAATTATAGCCAAGAGATTCAACGAGCATAACATTTTGGATGGAGCTGTCATGTGAGATGGCCACCTTACCAAGGCCAACCACCTTACCCTTTGAGTTATCACCAAAAGTGACATACTTTCGAGGGCCGTCATTCTTAGCAAGCTCATGAAACATATCCTTGTCTCCGGTCATGTGATCGGTACATCCACTATTAAGAACCCATTCCTTTCCTCCAGCCATGTAGCCATGAAGATTAGCCATAAGACCAAAGTGTCTCATAGACTCATCGAGATCAAAGTCACTATCATCATCCTCATCATAGTATCCATGCTCAACATCATCTTGTGATTGATCAACACCTAGAGAGAGTGATTCATTAGATATTTGATGATGACAATGTTCATCTTTATGAATTCTAATGACTTCCGAGATGATATTACTAATGATTCCAACATCTCCTTTAGCACGCATGAGGTCACGAAGCTCAAATAAACATCACCAAACTTAGGATCTCTAGGATTCATCTTACTTAAAGAAATTGACTTTTGAAGAATCATATCTAGATTTTGCAAGGAACAGTTTGGAAATCGTTCCACAATAAATCTCCATATGGTGTAAGCACAATCAAGAGTAGGCAAGCTGACAATCAAATTTCTAGCCAATCCTCTAATGATAAGATTGATAGTTCTAAGATTGCAGATCATGTCAAGAGACTCATCCGGGGTAGGATGCAAGGGGTCAACAAGGGGTGCACACGGGCTAGTAATGTACTTGTTCAAGTGATATTCATTGAAAATCTCAAGCATCTCATTTTTCCAAGCATTAAAAAACTCCCTATAAAGTATAGGCACTCTATGTCTAAAACTCCCCATCGTAGACTCATCCATCTTCCTCCAATGGTGATTAAACCAAAGCAATGGAGACCAATGCTCTGATACCAATTGAAAGGATCGAGAAGAGGTGTCTAGAGGGGGAGTGATTAGACTCTCAACAAAGAAAAGTAGTTGTTTTTAATTTCTTCAAGTTAAGGTGGAGTTTTAGCACAATTTTAAACATTCACGATACATTTCAAGCAAGCATGGAAAGAGTATATGAGCAGCGGAAAGTAAAGCATGCAAGTTGCAAGAAAGTAAAGGGATGGGATTGGAGTGTGCAAACACAATTGGAGACACAGAGATTGTTGGCGTGGTTCCGATAGGTGGTGCTATCGTACATCCATGTTTATGGAGACTTCAACCCACGAAGGGTAACGGTAGCGCGAGTCCACAAAGGGCTCCACCCACGAAGGGTCCACAAAGAAGCAACCTTGTCTATCCCACCATGGCCATCACTCACGAAGGACTTGCCTCACTTGGGTAGATCTTCACGAAGTAGGCGATCTCCTTGCCCTTACAAACTCAATGGTTCAACTCCACAATCTTGACGGAGGCTCCCAAGTGACACATAACCAATCTAGGAGACACCACTCTCCAAAAGGTAATAGATGGTGTGTTGATGATGAACTCCTTGCTCTTGTGCTTCAAATGATAGTTTCCCCAACACTCAACTCTCTCTCACAGATTTGGATATGGTGGAAATATGATTTGAGTGGAAAGTAACCTGGGGAAGGCTAGAGATCAAGATTCTTGTGGTTGGATTGGAATGTCTTGGTCTCAACACATGAGTAGGTGGTTCTCTCTCAGAAAATGAGTAGTGGAAGTGTAGGCACGTTTTGATGGCTCTCTCACAAATGTAGAGGAGGGTGGAGGGGTATATATAGCCTCCACACAAAATCTAACCGTTACACACAATTTACCAAACTCGGTAGGACCGAATAGTGAAACTCGGTCAGACCGATATGGTTCAAAATGTGAACATTAGGCTTTTCGGTGGGACCGATATGGTCAACTCGGTGGGACCGATATGATCAACTCGGCGGGACCGATGTGCTAGGGTTAGGGTAAAACCTCAACTCAGTTTGACCGATTACACAAACTCGGTGGGACCGATTTTGGTAATAAGCAAACAGAGAGTTGATTAGGAAAACTCGGTGGGACCGACTGCATATCTCGGTGGGACAGAAATCATTGCAACATGCAACAGAGAGTTTGCAAGCCCATCTCGGTGAGACCGAGATCCCATCGGTGAGACCGAAATGATTAGGGTTTCTGGTAGTGGCTATGTCAAGCGAACTCGGTGGCGCCGGATAGATCAAATCGGTGGGGCCGAGTTTGACTTTATGTTTAGGACATATTTGGATTTGAGAAAGTGGTTGAGGGCTTTGGAGCATATCACTAAACACTTTAATCAAGCAAGCCATTAAGCAACACCTCATCCCCTTTTAATAGTATTGGCTTTCCTATGGACTCAATGTGATCTTGGATCACTAAAATAGAAATGAAGAGTCTTGAGCTTTTACCAATCTTCTGTCCTTAGCATCTAGAGGGGTTCCACATCCTCTTGTCCATGCCACGCCTTTGTTGAACTTTTCTGAAATATACTAGATAAAAATATTAGTCTAACAAGAGATATGTTGACATTTACCAAAATCACTCAGGGAGCACTTGTGCTTTCAGCCCCCCTCCGGCGGTTCTTGGCTCCAGAAATTTTCTTTTATTGCATAAAAATCCTCGCAAAGTTTCGTTCCATTCCGAGAACTTTTATTTCAGCACAAAAATAACACCATGGTAGTTCTGCTGAAAACAGCGTCAGTCCGGGGTTAGTTTCATTCAAATCATGCAAATTAGAGTCCAAAACAAGAGGAAAATCATTAGGAAAAGTAGATACGTTGGGTACATATCAGTCCTAAAGATATCAAAGGTATTCGTAGTTTCCTAGGTCATGATGGTTTCTATAGGAGATTTATCAAAGACTTTTCTAAAATTTCAAGGCCCCTTACAAATCTTTTGCAAAAGGATGTTCCTTTTGTTTTTGATGATGATTTTTTAGAAGCCTTAGAAAACTCAAGAAAGCCTTAATTTCTACACCTATTGTTCAACCACCTGATTGGAACTTACCTTTTCAAATTATGTGTGATGCTAGTGATTATGTTGTTGGTGTTGTTCTAGGACAAAGAGTTGATAAGAAACTAAATGTTATTCATTATGCTAGTAAAACTCTAGACAGTGCTCATCGAAATTATGCTACTACTAGAAAAGAATTTCTAGCAATGGTGTTTTCTTGTGATAAATTTAGATCTTACATTGTTGACTCAAAAGTAATTGTTCACACCGATCATGCTGCTATAAAATATCTTATGAAAAAGAAAGATGCTAAACCTGGACTTATTCAATGGGTTCTCTAGCTACAAGAATTTGATTTACATATCACTAATAGAAAAGGAGCAAATAACCCTGTGGCTGATAACTTGTCTAGGCTTGAAAATGTTCTTGATGACCCACTACGTACCTATTGATGATAGTTTTCCTGATGAGTAGTTAGCTGCAATAAATGTTTCTCATAACACTCTTTGGTATAATGACTATGCTAATTATATTGTTGCTAAATATTTACCACCTAGCTTTACTTACCAACAAAAGAAAAAATTCTTCTATGATTTAAGACATTATTTTTGGGATGACCCACATCTTTATAAAGAAGGGGTAGATGGTATTATTAGACGTTGTGTACCTGAGCATGAACAGGGACAAATCCTACAGAAATGTCACTCCGAAGCTTATGGAGGATATCATGCGGTAGACAGAACTGCTCACAAGGTATTACAATATGGGTTTTATTGGCCTACTCTCTTCAAGGATGCCCGTAAGATTGTCTTATCTTCTGATGAATGTCAAAGAATAGGTAATATCGGTAAGCGTCAAGAAATGCCTATGAATTATTCACTTGTTGTTGAACCGTTTGATGTTTGGGGATTTGATTACATGGGACATTTTCCTTCCTCTAATGGGTATACACATATTTTGGTTGTTGTTGATTATGTTACTAAGTGGGTAGGAGCTATTCCAACTAGTAGTGCTGATCACAACACCTCTATTAAAATGCTTAAGGAAGTTATTTTCCCAAGGTTTGGAGTCCCTAGATATTTAATGACTGATGGTGGTTCACACTTTATTCATGGTGCTTTTCGTAAAATGCTTGCCAAGTATGATGTTAACCATAGAATTGCATCACCATATCATCTTGAGTCTAGTGGTCAAGTTGAACTTAGCAATAGAGAAATAAAATTAATTTTGCAAAAGACTGTCAATAGGCCCCGGAAGAATTGGTCTAAGAAATTAGATTATGCACTTTGGGCATATAGAACAACATATAAAAATCCTATGGGTATGTCTCCTTATAAAATGGTTTATGGAAAAGCTTATCATTTGCCTCTTGAGTTAGAACATAAAGCATATTGGGCAATTAAAGAACTCAACTATGATTTCAAACTTATTGGTGAAAAGTGGTTATTTGATAATAGCTCATTAGATGAATGGAGAACCCAAGCTTATGGAAATGCCAAGTTATTTAAAGAAAAAGTTAAAAGATGGCATGATAAAAGGATCCAAAAGCATGAGTTCAAACTTGGAGAATATGTTCTTTTGTACAACTCTCGTTTTAGATTCTTTGCAGGAAAACTCCTCTCCAAATGGGAAGGACCCTATGTTATCGATGAGGTTTATCGATCTGGAGCTATCAAAATAAATAATGCCAAAGGTACTAACTAGAAGGTTGTTAATGGGAAACGAATAAAACATTATATCTCAGGTACGCCCATTAATGTTGAAAGCAATATTATCCAAACTATGACACCGGAAGAACATATAAAAGAGACCTTCCGGAACACTCCAGAATCGTGAAAAAGAGGAGGTATCACATGATACGGTAAGTAAACGGACTCCGAAAAATCTGCAAAAAAAATTCTGACCATTTTGGAAAATAACAAATATTAGGAAAATAAGAAACTATCGGGAAAGTGACCCTGGTGGGCACAAGCCAGACACGCCCAGGTGGGTTGTGCCCACCTCGGGTACCTTCCGGACTCCGTTTTTCTTCTGTTTGCTTGTTTCCCAAGATAAAAAATCTTTATATACCCCCCGAATCTATTGACCACCGTATCATGGAGAAATCTTCTGTTTTCTTTTCCTTGCTGTTTTCTGGCAGATTCGACTAGGCTGGCATCATGTCTTCCTCACCTTCCAACAATGAATAAGAAGGCACAGGGTGGTTCACGAGGATCTAAGGAGAGAGGAAGTTGAAGAGGTTGCTATGGAGGAAGGAGAGGAAAATCCTTTTGGGGTTCACCCTCTGGCTTCCGAGAGAGGCACATTGGTTGGCATCTCCACTCATCCTAATCCTCATATAGCTATGAGATCATCAAATAACCAAGAGAGCCTCGAAGTGCATGAAGGGCTCCCACCAAGAAGGCCTTTACACAGGTTATATCACAACAATTTCCACAATTTGATTCACAATTATGGTTTTGAGAATACTCCTCGTGTGCACATACCGTCAGATTGGGACATATCTCGTCCAAGAGAAAGCAATGTAGGAACAAACCCCCGGGGTCCGGAAAATAAACACATAATGGCTGAAGTGAGGAAAAACACTGAGTTACTTCATCGAGCCATTTGGGAGATTCAAGGCTTGAGGGATCTACTCATGGTTATATTGGAAAATGTCACTGCTTCACCACCTTCTTCTTCTTCGTCACCAAAAGAAAATTGAGTATCGGGTATGGGGACTCCCCTTGGCTTCCGCCAAGCTTGGGGGAGGTGCCCCGGTATCGTATCATCCCCACTATCGTTTGCCTTCAGTTATCTTAGTTCGGTCCATAGTTATCTTTTACTTTAGATGAATAAAAGTTTAGTTTGATCCTTTCTTTTCGAGAGTTTGCTTAGTGATCTATGCTTGTAATCGTGTGCGAGATATATAATAAAGTTTAGTTTGAGTTCTTGCTTTCTTTACTTTCATGCTTCAACAAAAAGAAAGGAAATAAATGAAAAAAAATCATATGCTAATCTTATGGTAGGTGATGACACCACAAAAGGAAAAGTATAAGTAGAAAATTTTATTACAGATTGACAAACATAGCATTGGTCAATGATGCAACTCATGAAAGAATTAATAAGGGAAGAGAAGATTCACATATAAATACACTATCCTAGAAATCTTTTGTGATTGTGAGCCCCCATCAAAATATTATATGCTAAAATTGTTGACGTTGGACAAGGAAGACAACGTAATGATTTATGTTTGTTCATATTCACATAGAAGTTATATTGTCATAGATCCCTCAACATGTGGTGCTTGCCCCCATCTTTGCTAGCCAAAAATTCCGCACCAACTAGACATACTACTTGTGCATCCAAAAACCCTTAAACCCAAATCTTATTTTCAAGAGGCCACCATACCTACCTAGGGATTGAGCAAGATCCTTCAAGTAAGTTGTCATCGGTGCAATAAGGCAATAAAAATTGCTTCTAAAAGTGTAAGATCATTTAGTGGAAGAGAAAATTGAGCGTTGTACGAACTTATGATAACAAAGAATAAAAGCGACATACTACATAATAAGGGTTGCTATCATAAGGTCCAATATAATGTGACGTTCTTTTGCACTAAGGGGTTGAGCATACAAACAAATAAGCGCATGGCAACCTCTGCTTCCCTCTGCGAAGGAACTATCTTTTACTTTTATGTATTTACTTTTATGCAAGAGTCAAAGTTTTTCTCTCTATTCCTTTTTATTTTCTCATTTGGCAAGCATCATGTGGTGAGGAAAGATCTAGGCACATATGTCCAGTTGAATATGGGTAGCATGAGTTATTATTGTTGACATCACCCTTGAGGTGAATATGTTGGGAGGCGAAACTATAAGCCGCTATCTTTCTATGTGTCCGGTTGAAACATTTTGCTCATGTGTATGCCGTGAGTGTTAGCAATCATAGAAGACTATATGATGGTTGAGTATGTGGACTTTCCTAAAGGCTCCGATACGTGACCCTTCCTGAAAAAATGATGAATTGTAGTTGCAAAGTTGACTGAGAACATAGTTTGTTTGTTTCCAATAGAGTTTATGCTTTATACTTTGATAGTGTGATGAACTGTTACTTATTCATGAGAAGTTTATGATAAAAGTTCTATGATAACAGTTTTATGTTAAAGTTTGTTGTTGTTATAATAATCTACATGATGCTTCTATGTCTGTATTTTGTTTTTATCAACACCTCTATCTCTCTAAGCATGTGGACATGTTTTTCGATTTCGGTTTTTGCTTGAGGACAAGCAAGGTCTAAGCTTGGGGGAGTTGATATGTCCATTTTGCATCATGTTTATCTACTGTTATTTATAATGTTTTTATGCATAATAATGCTTTTTGGAGTAATTCTAGTGCCTTTTCTCTCATAATATGCAAGGTACACACAAAGAGGGAGAATTCTCGCAGCTGGAAATCTGGACCTGGAAAAGCTACGTCAGGCCACCTATTCTGCACAACTCCAAACAAGCTGAAACTTCACGAGGATTTTTTATGGAATAAATAAGAAATACTAGAGCAAATAACCACTGGAGGGGGGCCACCTAGTGAGCATAAGACATCAGGGCGCGCCTGGCCCCCCAGGTGCGCCCTAGTGGGTTGTGCTCAGCCCGGCCCACCTTCGGTGCCCATCTTTTGGTATATAAGTCATTTTGACCTGGAAAAAATAAGGAGAGGACTTTCGAGACAGAGCACCGCCGTCTCGAGGTGGACCTTGGGCGGGAGCACTTTTGCCCTCCGGCAAAGCGATTCCACCGGGGAAACTTCCCTCCCGGAGGGGGAAATCATCGTCCTCATCATCACCAACAACTCTCCCACCTTGGGGATGGCAATCTCCATCAACATCTTCAACATCACCATCTCCTCTCACACCCTAGTTCATCTCTTGTGTTCAATCTTGTTACTGGAACTATAGATTGGTGCTTGTGGGTGACTAGTAGTGTTGATTACATCTTGTAGTTGATTACTATATGGTTTATTTGGTGGAATATTATATGTTTAGATCCAATATGCTATTTAATACCCCTCTTATCTTGAGCATGATTATCATTTGTGAGTAGTTACTTTTGTTCTTGAGGTCACGGGAGAGATCATGTCATGTGAACTTGGTATGTGTTCGATATTCTGATAGTATGTATGTTGTGATTCCCTTAGTGGTGTCATGTGAACATCGACTACATGACACTGCACCATATTTGGGCCTAAGGGAATGCATTGTGGAGTAGTTATTAGATGATGGGTTGCGAGAGTGACAGAAGCTTAAACCCTAGTTTATGCGATGTTCCGTAAGGGACCGATTGGATCCAAAAGTTTAATGCTATGTGTGGGAGTCCTGGATTAGGGGGTCTCCGGACAGCCAGACTATCTCCATTGGCCGGACTGTTAGACTATGAAGATACAAGATTGAAGACTTCGTCTCGTGTCCGGATGGGACTCTACTTGGCATGGAAGGCAAGCTAGGCAATACGGATATGTGTATCTCCTCCTTTGTAACCGACCTTGTGTAACCCTAACCTTTCTGGTGTCTATATAAACCGGAGGATTTTAGTCCGTAGGACAACATACAATCATACCATAGGCTAGCTTCTAGGGTTTAGCCTCTCTGATCTTGTGGTAGATCTACTCTTGTACTACCCATATCATCAATATTAATCAAGCAGGACGTAGGGTTTTACCTCCATCAAGAGGGCCCGAACCTGGGTAAAACATCGTGTCCCCTGCCTCCTATTACCATCCGCCTTAGACGCACAGTTCGGGACCCCCTACCTGAGATCCGCCGGTTTTGACACCGACATTGGTGCTTTCATTGAGAGTTCCTCTGTGTCGTCGCCGTTAGGCTTGATGGCTCCTACTATCATCGATAGCGATGCAGTCCAGGGTGAGACTTTTCTCCCCGGACAGATCTTCGTGTTCGGCGGCTTTGCACTGCGGGCCAATTCGCTTGGCCATCTGGAGCAGATTGAAAGTTACGCCCCTGGCCATCAGGTCAAGTTTGGAAGCTTAAACTACATGGCCGATATCCGCGGAGACTTGATCTTCGACGGATTCGAGCCTCTGCCTTGTGCGTCACGCGGTCACGATGAGTACGATTTAGCTCTACCATCAGACAGCGTTCTGGAGATTGCATCGGCAGCCGCTCCGACCCTCAATTCGGAGCCAGTTGCAACGACCATGGACGGGGGGATGGACCCCACCACGGAGGCGTTACCCTTAGCGGCGATCGAGCCAAACATCGACCTTACCTTGCCCGAGAGCCGTGTTCTTAAACTGCCGAATTCTTCTCCGACCACGGACTCCGAACCGCCTGCGCCCGTTCCTATCGAATCTGATTGGGCGCCGATCATGGAGTTTACCTCCGCAGATATCTTTCAGCACTCGCCCTTCGGCGACATACTGAACTCATTAAGGTCTCTCTCCTTGTCAGGAGAGTCCTAGCCAAACTACGTCCGGCAGGACTGGGATGCGGACGACGAAGAAATTCGCGGCCCACCCACCACCCACTTAGTAGCCACTGTCGATGACTTAACCGACATGCTCGACTTCGACTCCGAAGATATCGACGGTATGGACGATGATGCGGGAGACGAAGAGGAACCACTGCCCACAGGGCACTGGACAGCCACCTCATCATACAATATATACATGGTGGATACACCCAAAGAAGGCAATGGCAACGAGACAGTGGAGGATGACCCCTCCAAGAAGCAACCCAAGCACCGACGTCAGCGGCGCGGCTCTAAGTCCCGCCAAAGCAAAAGTGGTGATACCGGCACATGAGGTAATAACACTCCGGATAGTGCCGAAGACAACAACAACCCCCTCCAGCAAGATTTAGAGCAGGAGGATGGAGGAGCTAGCCCTCCTGAGAGAGCGGCAGACGGAGAGGCGGAGGATGATAATTACATGCCCCCCTCCGAAGACGAGGCAAGCCTCGGCGATGACGAATTCGTCGTGCCAGAGGATCCCATCGAACAAGAGCGCTTCAAGCGACGACTTATGGCCACGGCAAATAGCCTTAAGAAAAAGTAGCAGCAGCTTCAAGCTGATCAAGATCTGCTAGTTGACAGATGGACTGAAGTCCTCGCGGCCGAGGAATATAAACTCGAGCGCCCCTCCAAGAGTTACCCAAAATGCAGGCTGCTACCTCGACTGGAGGAAGAAACGTATGATGCGGCTGATCGGCCACCTCGTGGCCGTGATAGAGAGGCATTCCAGCCAAAAGCTCAGCCCGCACCCCAACGCTATTCAAATAAAAAAGCATGGGGAAACACGCCAGACCTGCGAGACGCATTGGAGGACAAAGCAAAACATGCAAGATCGATCTACGGATCACGAGGGCGCGCCACTATGCGAGATGATAAACGTCACGCCAAATACAGTAAAAGTAAATCCGGCCAGGCTGAACACAGCGGGCAAGACCCATTTGAGCTACGTCGCGATATAGCCCAATACAGAGGCGCCGCACACCCCTTATGCTTCACAGACGAAGTAATGGATCATCAAATCCCAGAAGGTTTCAAACCTGTAAATATTGAATCGTACGACGGCACAATAGATCCTGCGGTATGGATCGAGGATTTCCTCCTCCACATCCACATGGCCCGCGGTGATGACTTACACGCCATCAAATACTTCCCACTAAAGCTCAAAGGACCAGCGCGGCATTGGCTTAACAGCTTGCCAGCAGAGTCCATCAGCTGTTGGGAAGATCTGGAGGCCGCATTCCTCGACAACTTTCAGGGCACTTATGTGCGACCACCAGATGCCGATGACTTGAGCCACATAATTCAGCAGCCAGAAGAATCGTCCAGGCAATTCTGGACTCGGTTCCTAACAAAGAAAAATCAAATCGTCAACTGTCCGGATGCAGAGGCCCTAGCGGCTTTCAAACATAACATCCGCGACGAGTGGCTAGCCTGGCACCTTGGTCAGGAAAAGCCAAAATCTATGGCAGCCCTCATGACACTCATGACCCACTTTTGTGCGGGGGAAGACAGCTGGCTAGCTCGCAGTAACAATATGTCGAAGAACCATGGTACCTCGGATACCAAGGACGGCAATAGCAGGTCCCGTCGCAATAAACATAAGCGCCGCATTAACAGCGATAATACTGAGGATACGACGGTCAATACCGGATTCAAAGGCTCTAAACCCGGTTAGCGGAAAAAGCCATTTAAACAAAGTACGCCGGGCCCGTCCAGTTTGGACCGCATACTTGATCGCTCGTGTCAAATACACGGCACCCCAGACAAGCCAGCCAATCACACCAACAGGGATTGTTGGGTGTTCAAGCAGGCCGGCAATTTAATTGCCGAAAACAAGGATAAGGGGTCACATAGCGATGACGAGGAGGAGCCCCGGCAGCCACACACCGGAGGACAGAAGAGGTTTCCCCCACAAGTGCGGACGGTGAACATGATATACACAACCCACATCCCCAAGAGGGAGCATAAGCGTGCGCTCAGGGACGTATATGCGTTGGAGCCAGTCGCCCCAAAGTTCAACACATGGTCCTCCTATCCGATCACTTTCGATCGCAGGGACCACCCCACTAGTATTCGTCATGGCGGATTCGCTGCACTGGTTCTAGACCCAATCGTTGACGGATTTCACCTCACTCGAGTCCTTATGGATGGCGGCAGCAGCCTAAACCTGCTTTATCAGGACACAGTGCGCACAATGGGTATCGACCCCTCAAGGATCAAACCCACAAAAACGACCTTTAAAGGCGTTATTCTAGGCATAGAGGCCCATTGCACAGGCTCAATTACACTGGAAGTGGTCTTTGGATCCCCGGATAACTTCCGAAGCAAAGAGTTAATCTTCGATATAGTCCTGTTCCGCAGTGGTTATCATGCACTGCTCGGGCGAACCACATTTGCGAGATTCAATGCGGTATCGCATTATGCATACCTCAAGCTCAAGATGCCAGGACCTCGTGGGGTTATTACAATCAATGGAAACACAGAGCGCTCTCTCCGAACGGAGGAGCACACTGCAGCCCTCGTAGCAGAAGCGCAAAGCAGCCTCTCAAGGCAATCCACTAGTTCGGCGTTTCAAGACCCGGACGCCTTCAAGCGCGCTCGGAGCAATCGGCAACTAGACCGCCTGGCACAATCTGAGCTCGTGTAGCAATGCGGCCCCCACCCCAATCCCAGCCAAGCGGCGAAACTCGTGCCACGCGTACATAATTACGCATTAAAAATACCATGGGCACAGGCGGGGAGGGGGGCACAACTGTAGCACGCCCTAAGACGCGGCTTAAACCGCACTAGGGGCTTCCCGCTTAGTTATTTTTCTCTTTTTCAGGACATTAATCTGTGGAAACCCTGTCCGGCAGCACTATTGCCGAACACATGATGCAGCAACCAAGGAGGCAGAAAGCTACGTCACACCACGGAATTCCCAGGTGGATTACAGTAACGAGCGAAATGTTTGATTTAATACTATTCCTCACCTTGCCCTTGGAAGGGACATAGTCCTACTCTTTGCTTATCGCACTATCTGTATCATTCTGCTTTAACGCACCTTTTTGAATAAACAATGCATAACATTACGACTATTATTGCATTCATGTTATATATATGTGTGTTCATTAATGACGCCTTGCAACCGTACACTTTGGTACGGCCTATACACCAGGGGCTTACGTACCCCACAATATGGTGTGAAAAGTCCGAACACTTTCACAAGTGTGGTACCCCGAACTTATAGCATTATATGCATCAACTACGAATCATGTCTTTGGTCAAATGTTGGGTTTGCCCGGCTCCTATGTTTTGGTACCTTACGTTCCGCTCTATCGGCTAAGGTAGCGCTAGGAGAACTACTGCGATTGTGCCCCGGTTCTGCTGGGTTAAGCACCTCAGTAGAGAAAGCTAAAACTGACTGTCATGATAAGGCGAGAGACTGGTCGCTGTTCGGCGAGGTTTCGAGTCCCTAAATACTTATGCCGCTTAGAGCGAGGGGTCGGCCCTGTCCGGCTTAAAGGCGTGTATCGCGCCCCGAATTCGGCCTTCCGAATATCAGGGGCTTTGCCGAAATATAAAACAATATAATTCTATAGGCTAACTGAGAGTGATAAAGCATTATTAGTCCGGTTGCCTTGTTCGTTGTGCTGAGCACCTCCCTCGAAGGACCCAAAAATGGGAACAAGAGTGCTCGGATTTATCCCGAACACCCCAGCACTCGCGGCATGGGGGCAGAAGCCGAGGACTAGCCATCTCTCAGATTGGATAAACAGCCAAACAGAAGGTAATATTTTAAATTCAAACAAGCGTTGCATAGCGCATATTAAACAAGTTTTCATAAATACAGGATCACACGAGCAAGTTTTACTCAAATATTACATCTTTTGTGCACTCGTCCGCTATGAGACGGGTACCCGACAGAACACCCTCGTAGTACATCTCGGGGTGGCGATGCTCCTTACCCTCTGGCGGCCCTTCCTTGATCAGCTTCATGGCGTCTAGCTTGACCCATTGCAATTTCACACGGGCGAAAGCCCGGCGAGCACCTTCAATGCAGACGGATCGCTTGATGACCTCCAGCCACGGGCAGGCATCCACAAGCCGCCTCACCGGGCCGAAGAAGCTGTTCGGAAGGGCGTCGCCAGGCCACAGTCGGACTATAAAGCCCTTCATGGCCTATTCGGCCGCCTTATGTAGCTTGACCAGCTGCTTCAGCTGGTCGCTCATTGGCACCGGGTGTTCGGCCCCAATATACGGAGACCAGAACAGCTTCTCCGTTGAGCCTCCATCCTCGGCCTGGTAAAATTGTGCGGCATCGGACACGCTGCGGGGCAAATCTGCGAATGCTCCTGGAGAGCTCCGGATTCGGGTAAGTAATTGGTAATTTACTTTTACATGCTTGCTTTGCATATAGAATGCCTTACCCGCCGCTATCTTCTTCATTGCGTCGATCTCCTGGAGGGCCTTTTGGGCATCGGCCTTGGCACTTTTTGCACTCTCGAGGGCCGCGGCAAGCTCAGACTCTCGCGTCTTCGAGTCAAGCTCCAATGCCTCGTGCTTCGTCATGAGAGCCTGGAGCTCTTGTTGCACCTCGCCCACCCGAGCCTCTTGCTTCTCTCACTCGGTGCGCTCCTTGGCCGCTTTATCTTCGGCCTCGGACAGCGCTTGCTTTAGGGTCGCCACTTCGGTCGCGGCCCCTGGCAAATTCATGATGATCTTGTCATTTTGCAATCGCATTGTTTTCATACATATCCACAGACTAGGTACTACTTACCTTTGTTCTCCTCGAGCTGCCTCTTGGTAAGGCCGAGCTCGTCCTGGGACCCTTTAAGGTCCTGCTTCAGTACGGTGACTTCCGCAGTCGGTGCGGGGGACGCCAGCAGCGAAGCCTGCATATGCATATTGACATACTCATATTAGACTCCTGCGATATTGTTTGATCCTCTATTCAGCTTTTCTTTGTGAACACCAAACAGAGCATCAGGGGCTACTGTCTATGCGGTAATATTTTTCCTATAATTTAAACACTTACCTCAAAGCCTGTCAGAAGGCTGGCACAGGCTTCAGTCAATCCGCTCTTAGCGGACTGAACCTTCTGGATCACCGCACTCATAATAGTGCGATGCTCCTCGTCGATGGAAGCGCTGCGAAGCGCTTCCAGCAGATTGTCCGGCGCCTCTGGATGGACAGAGGTCACCGGTGCAGGCGTCTTGCCCCTCTTAGAAGGAGGCCGTCTGCCCGAGTCCGGAACCACTGGAGGTTCCGCGCGGTGTTCGGCTGAGGGCCGAACTCGGAGCCCTCAGGGGCTTTGTCCCCTCTGCTCCCGGAGTCCAGGAGGCCGCCTTGAGGCGCCTCCAGGACTGTCTCCCCTCGACCCGGTGCCTCTTGAGACAGCACCTCGGCGTCGTTGGCAGGACGGGGGGAGGTGGCGGTCGGAACTGGATCGCTATCCATATACGACGAGCCCGGGGAGCCGTCCGATGATACATCGATACGGGCTCGGGGCGGCCTGCATTATCACATTCGGCGTTAGGTAAAGTAGTGCGAAAAAGGGGTGCTATGAGTGACTCTGGTATCCGAATACTTACGACTTCCCCAGGGGCTTGACCCTGGGCAGCCACTCATCTTCGCCGTCGGCGGCGGTGGTAGAGCTGTCCGGAAGGAGAGTCCTTCCCTTCTTGGACCCTTCGGCCTCCCCAGTTGGGGCGGCCTTCCTTTTCTTGTCTCCCCCATCTGGAGGGCAAGCATCTTCTTCTGCCTCCTTGTCTTCGGGGGAGGATTGCGCTGTAGAGTCCTCGGACAGTGAGTCCGATGACGCCTGGCGCCGGGAACTCTTTCAGGTTCCCTTGGCCTTCTTGGTCTTCTCCGGCACCGTATAAGGAGCCAGGGTCAGCATCTTCGTCAGAAGAGCATCTGCTGGGCCTTCGGGCAAAGGAGCCGGACAGTCGATCTGCCCGGTCGTCTCCTGCCAGTCCTGTCAAAGGTACGGGAGTTTAGATCCCACATGGAGTCAAGCTATGAAAAACAAGTATCATGTAAGAGGTAAAGCAGCTTACCGCGTTGGCTTGGCGCTTCGCGCTGAATCCGTGATCCTCAGTAGTGGGGGGGGGACCTCAGCGCTCTTGAACAGCACCCTCCAGGCATCTTCGTGAGTTGTGTCGAAGAGCCTGTTTAGAGTTTGGTGCTGCGCCGGGTCGAACTCCCACAAGTTGAAGGCCCATTGTTGGCACGGGAGGATCCGGCGGTTGAGCATGACCTGGACTACGTTGATGAGTTTGAGCTTCTTGTTGACCATGTGTTTGAATCCATGTTTGGAGTCCGATCAGCTCTCCCGAACTACCCCAGGGCAGGCCCTTCTCTTGCCAGGAGGTGAGCCGTGTGGGGAAGCCAGATCGGAACTCGAGGGCCGCTACCCATGTAGGGTCATGCGGCTCGGTGATGTAGAACCACCCCGACTGCCACCCCTTTATGGTCTCCACGAAGGAGCCCTCGAGCCATGTGACGTTGGGCATCTTGCCCACCATGGCGCCTCCGCACTCCGCCTGGCGGCCGCTCACTACCTTCGGCTTGACATTGAACGTCTTCAACCATAAGCCGAAGTGGGGCTTGATGCGGAGGAAGGCCTCGCACACGACGATAAACGCCGAGATGTTGAGGATGAAGTTCGGGGCCAGATCGTGGAAATCCAGGCCGTAGTAGAACATGAGCCCCCGGACAAATGGGTGGAGAGGAAATCCCAGTCCGCGGAGGAAATGGGTAAGGAACACTACCCTCTCATGGGGCCTGGGGGTGGGGATGAGCTGCCCCTCCTTTGGGAGCCGGTGCGCGATGTCGTCGGGCAAGTATCCGGCTCTCCTCAGCTTCTTGACGTGTCCCTCCGTAACGGAGGAGACCATCCACCTGCCTCCCGCTCCGGACATGATTGGAGAAGGTCGAGGTGGGAAATGCGAACTTGGGCGCTGGAGCTCGAGTGTGCAAAGGTGGATGAGCAAAGGAGGAAGAAGGCGCGGATGAAAAGGTAAATCCTTATCCCTTTATATGGGCGGACGAAACTATGCGTCCCCACTAGCCTGGTAAAACTTGTTTGCCCCCCAAGCGCCGTAGTCGATGGCGCGGTTGGGTTACCCACACCCGTATTGATGAGAATCCCGTGATAAGGGGACACGATCTCTTATTTGACAAGACGTGTCAAAAAACCGCCTCGCGTTATGTGCGGGGCTAGTTAAAGGAAACGGTTCGAATAATCGCCGGGCCGTGACATAATGTCGAGTTGCCAAAACAAGTCAGCAAATTGGATTTTTTTGAAATATTATTCTCTCTACGGTGGTATGTGGAACTTATTTTGCAGGGTCGGACACTATCCTTGTATTCAAAATTCTTCTGTGGTGTATTCAGAGGAGGAACCCGCCTTGCAATGCCGAAGACAATATTGCGCGCCGGACTCATCGTCATTGAAAGCCTGGTTCAGGGGCTACTGTAGGAGTCCTGGATTAGGGGGTCTCCGGACAGCCGGACTATCTCCGTTGGCCGGACTGTTAGACTATGAAGATACAAGATTGAAGACTTCGTCTCATGTTTGGATGGGACTCTACTTGGCGTGGAAGGCAAGCTAGGCAATACGGATATGTGTATCTCCTCCTTTGTAACCGACCTTGTGTAACCCTAACCTTTCCAGTGTCTATATAAACCAGAGGGTTTTAGTCCGTAGGACAACATACAATCATACCATAGGCTAGCTTCTAGGGTTTAGCCTCTCTGATCTCGTGGTAGATCTACTCTTGTACTACCCATATCATCAATATTAATCAAGCAGGACATAGGGTTTTACCTCCATCAAGAGGGCTCGAACCTGGGTAAAACATCGTGTCCCCTGCCTCCTGTTACCATCCGCCTTAGACGCACAGTTCGGGACCCCCTACCCGAGATCCGCCGGTTTTGACACCGACACTATGGTTAGAATTTATTTTTAGTACTTTTCTCGTAGTTGCGGATGCTTGCGGGAGAGTTAGCATAAGTAGGAGGTTTGCTCAAGTAAGAACAGCACCTAAGCATCGGTCCACCCACATATCAAATTATCAAAGTAGCGAACACAAATCAAACCAACATGATGAAAGTGACTAGATTAAATTCCCATGTACCCTCAAGAACGCTTTGCTTATTATAAGAGACCGTTTTTGCCTGTCCTTTGCCTCAAAAGGATTGGGCTATCTTGCTGCAGTTTTGTTACTATTATCGTTACTTGCTCGTTACAAATTATCTTGCTGTCAAATTACTCTGTTACTTACAATTTCAGCACTTGCAGACATTACCTTGCTGAAAACCACTTGTCATTTCCTTCTGCTCCTCGTTGGGTTTGACACTCTTACTTATCGAAAAGGCTACAATTGATCCCATATACATGTGGGTCATCAGGGAGCCACAAAAACACTTTTCCATCGCCGCAACCTTCTTTACCCATGAGATCCCATCTAGGGGCCTTTTTTGACGTCCTGTCGGAGGGGGATTCGATCACGGAGGGCTTCTACATCAACACCATTGCCCTTCCGATGAAGCGTGAGTAGTTTACGATAGATCTATGGGTCCATAGCTAGTAGCTAGATGGCTTCTTCTCTCTCTTTGATTCTCAATACCATATTCTCCTCGATGTTCTTGGAGATCTATTCGATGTAATACCTTTTTGCGGTGTGTTTACCGAGATCTGATGAATTGTGGATTTATGATCATATCTGATGAATTATGGATTTCAATCTTCTCTGAACTCTTATATGCATGATTTGATATCTTTGCAAGTCTCTTCGAACTATCAATTTGGTTTGGCCAACTAGATTGGTTTTTCTTGCAATGGGAGAAGTTCTTATCTTTGGGTTCGATCTTGCGGTGTCCTTTCCCAGTGACAGTAGGGGCAGCAAGGCACGTATTGTATTGTTGCCATCGAGGATAAAAATATGGGGTTTTCATCATATTGCTTGAGTTAATTCCTCTACATCATGTCATCTTACTTAAAGTGTTACTCTGTTCTTTATGAACTTAATACTCTAGATGCATGCTGGATAGCGGTCGATGTGTGGAGTAATAGTAGTAGATGCAGGCAAGAGTTGGTCTACTTGACACAGACGTGATGACTATATTGATGATCATTGCCTTAGATATCGTCATAACTTTGTGCTTTTCTATTAATTGCTCGGCAGTAATTTGTTCACCCACCGTAATATTTTCTATCTTGAGAGAAGCCTCTAGTGAAACCTATGGCCCCCGGGTCTATTTTCCATCATGTAAGTTTCCGATCTAAACTTTTAGTTTCCGATTTACTTCCTTTGCAATCTTTTACTTTTCGATCTATGAACCAAAAATATTTACTTTACCGTTTATTCATCTCTATCAGATCTCACTTTTGCAAGTAACCGTGAAGGGATTGACAACCCCTTTATCACGTTGGGTGCAAGTTGTTGATTGTTTGTGCTAGTGTTCGGTAACTTGTTCGTTGTCTCCTACTGGATTGATACCTTGGTTCTCAAACTGAGGGAAAATAATTACTCTAGTTTGCTACATCACCCTTTCCTCTCCTAGGGAAAAACCAACGCAAGCTCAAGAAGTAGAAGGAAGAATTTATGGCGCTGTTGCTAGGGAGATCTACGCCAAGTCAATACATACCATGTACCCATCATAAACTCTCATCTCTTGCATTGCACTATTCGCCATTTGCCTCTCGTTTTCCTCTCCCCCACTCTAAAACTGTTGGGAATATGACTACCAAGTATGACCCGCCCAAGAGGGGCCGAGTCAATCTTCCTGGCGGGTTATTAAAAGAAGCCCAGTGAATATACAAGGCGATGGGTTATTATAAAACTTGTAGTAGGCCCAAGCCCAGAGGCGGCTTAAGGCCTGTAATTGTAAACCACCATGTATAGTTAAGACTTATAAAGAAAGGCATGTAAAAGAATTCACCGAGCCGGACACGTTGTATGAGCCGGCTGGGACTCTGTAGGCCGCCAGGCATCTACCCGTGTATATAAGGGGATGACCCGGCGGCGGCTTAGGGCAAGTAACATCAAATCGAGAGCCAGGCATAGCGTATTCGCTCCCTGGTCATCGAAACCTAGCAATACCACATCAACTGGACTAGGCTTTACCTTCATCGTAAAGGGCCGAACCGGTATAAACCTCTCGTGTCCTTTGTCCCGATCAACCCCTTTAAACTTCCTAGTTCTGATGGCTCCACGACTAAGTCCTTTCACTAGGACATATGTCGTGACAATTCCACGACAGTTGGCGCCCAATGTGGGGCTAGCGCACGTTGGATTTGAGTTCTTGAAGGGCAACTTCGAAGGGCTCAAGGGATATGCTGTGGGCTGGATGACCAAGAGTCATCGCGGCAAGCTCTACATCGACGACGAAGGCTGGGGCCCTAACACTGGCTCAATTGAGTACGGATACCAGGTCCCCTTCGGCGGAATCCACGTCTTCATCGGCAGGATCGGCGAGCCGGGCCCTGAGCCGGACATCTGCACCAACCTCGTCGAGACGGCTCAGCGTGCGAGATCCGCCCGGGCTCAACCCGCCGCGAGGCATGCCTTCGTGGGTTGCATCCATGGAGGGGAATTTTCTGAAGGATCGGTGGACGGTGATGAGACGGTCGTTTGCTCTGATGGTGAGTCATCCACAGGCGAAACAGATTCTTTGTATCAGTTACAAGATGGCGGGCTTGGGGGCTGTTCCGATGGCGGCAGTATTCCGGACCCCTCTGAGCCGCCGAATCGAGCCGGAGTCTTCATGGCTGGCACTCAACCTGGTCAGAATTCTACTGCTGCGGCAGCAATAACCACCGGGTCAGCAGCGGACAGGTCAGGAGACCCCGCGCCCCCACCAGCTCAGGTGTTAATGGACCTCATGGATAGGATGACGGCCATGTTGACTGCTGTGGTTGAGCCGGCGGATAAGGCTCAGCATGACGCAGAGGTAGCACGGCTACGCGGAGAGGTAACACAGGCCAAGGAAAATTTAGCGACGGAAGATGTCAGGATGGCCGCAGAACGGGCAGCTCTGGATGCACGTGCTCAGCAGCTTCAAGCGGAGACTTTCTGGCTCTCGGAGAGGTAACACAGGTACCAGAAGGCTCAATCATGTCTGCCTCTGACTTATGGTCCTAGGAACCTTTTTCACACACCCGGGGCTGGTCCCAGTAACCCGCCGGAGGCGAACCGGATCACAACACCCGGGGCTGGGGCGCCGGTTCAACCACGGACCATGGAGCCTCCACCTGCGAATACTGCCCTGCCTCATTACACACCAATACCACCGGGTCACTTGTCTAACCCTTTGGAGAATTTAGTTGCTGTGTCAGCTCGTTTGGTGGCTCTCCCAATGGAAGGTGACTCTTCGACGGTGATCGAAACGTGAAGGGTCAAAGAACTTCTTCAGACAGCTCTGGCACAATAGGATGCATATTCTTACAGTGGAGATAGAATCCATTCAACCCCTCACCCAAGCCGGAGCCCAAGCTATAGCAGGCATATGGACTCAGCGGCCATGTTGAGCAACGCCCAACGCCATAACCAACCACGCGGGCGCAACCCGGCCCCGGGCGGAGCCCTTAACTTGGTGGACCAGGAGAGGATCCGTCAAGAGGCTGAACGGGCGATTCAGCAGGCGGCTCAGCAAGCTTTTCCGGTTTATCCAGCGACCTCTGTTGAGGCTGGGATGGCCACAAGGACAGGAGGCGTCCCTTGTCTTGTGCCGGCTCTGTGTCATGAGCCTTTGCCAAAGGACTTTAAGGGGCCTCGTAAGGTGCCCAATTACACAGCCGACCTGTAGCCCGGAGCATGGATTGAAAGTTACGAGATGGCCATGGAGTTATTAGAGGTCAATGACGCGGCAATGGCCAAATACTTCACCATGATGTTGGATGGAACAGCTCGTACTTGGTTAAAGGGGCTGCCGCCCAACTCCATCGGCTCATGGGCGGAGTTGAAGGCTCGGTTCATTCAGAACTTTAAAGATACCTGCAAACAGCCCATGTCGATCGTGGATTTGACTAAGTGCAAGCAAGAGGAAGGCGAATCCACGACCCATTGGGTGTGCCAGGTCAAGAAAATTATACATTCATCTGATAAGATGGATGCCGGCTCCACAGTCTTAATGTTGGAGAAAAATTGCCGTTTTGAGCCTCTGAAACAAAAGCTGGGGCGGCTCAAGCGTGACTGCAATGACATGGGCCAGCTGATGGCGGCTCTCGTCAAGTACGCCGATTCTGATAGTACCAAGGACCCCGTGTCTGACGAAGAGAAGACAGGGAAGGGAAAGAAGAACGGCAATGGCAAAGGTCACCAGCACAACTCGGCAAATCAAGGAGGTAATAAACATAAGGCTGGCGGTAGTCTGGAGTTTGTGGCTAACGCCAATGCACAGGGCAACAATCAACGGCGCAAGGGGAGGCCACCTCCTCGGTCTGGCGGGTCAGGTCCCACCCTTGAGCAGCTGCTAAACGAACCTTGTCCGAGACACGGCACCCAGGAGAAGCCAGCTACCCATCTGTGGAAAGACTGTACGATCATGAAGGCTTTTAAGAATTCTAACATATTCGATGGTAACCACGGACCTGGCGGCGGCTTTCATGGCCCGGGCACCAGCTCAAGCAGGGGCGGTTTTCATGGCCAGGGCATCAAGGTAGTCAAGGAAGCTATAATCGGCAATCCGGTCAGGGCAGTCAGGAGCAGCAGCAGCAGTCTGGGTATCAGAGTAACCCAAAGCAGCTGAATGGTGGGCAGTATCACGTATTCACCACCAGTTTATGCAAGAGGGATCAGAAACTTCATAAGATGGCTATAAATGTTGTTGAGCCGGCGGTTCCACGTTATTTGAGATGGTCTGAGAAGCCTATTGTATGGAGTAGGGAAGATCATCCTCTCCGGGTCGATAATCCGGGTCACCTAGCTTTGGTGGTGGCACCTTAGGTCGGTGGATATAAGTTCACTAAAGTACTCATGGATGGAGGCAGCAACATCAACATCCTCTATTATGAGACATTCCGTCGCATGGGGTTGACTGACAAGAGTCTTAAAACATCCAATAATGTTTTTCATGGGGTGGTGCCTGGTAAGTTGGCGTACCCAGTTGGTAAGATTGAGCTGGAAGTAGCCTTTGGGGATGAGTATGATTCTAGGTCTGAGAAGTTAAACTTTGAAGTGGTTAAGATCAAAAGCCCATATCACGCTCTGTTTGGACGGCCGGCTTATGCTAAGTTCATGGCTCGGCCGTGTTATGTGTATCTGCAGCTCAAAATGCCGGGTTATAAAGGCACTATCACAGTACATGGAAGCCGGAAAATAGCCTTGGAGTGTGAAGAAGGTGATGCTGCTTATGCCGAGTCTATTTGTGCAATAGAGGAATTGAACTTTTATAAGGATAATGTTGACCCCGCACACATGACATCTTTGAAGAATCCAACTACGGAGCATGAGCCGGCGTTGAAATTCAAGTCAGCCGATGACACCAAGATGATTGATTTTGTGCCCGGTGACTCATCCAAACAGTTCATTATCAGCGCTAACTTGGATCTGAAATAGGAAAGCGTGCTCATCGAGTTCATCCATGAGAACTGGGACATCTTTGCATGGAAGCCTTCTGACATGCCGGGTGTACCGAGAGAACTCGCTGAGCACACTCTCAATATTGATCCAAAGTTTAAGCCGGCCAGGAAATTTCTTCGGCGGTTTAACGAGGAAAGGCGCAAGGCTATCGGAGAAGAGGTGGCCCGGCTCTTGGCGGCCGGATTCATTGTTGAAGTTTTTCACCCATAGTGGTTGGCTAACCCGGTGCTTGTGCTAAAAAAGAATGTCACCTGGCGCATGTGTGTGGATTGCACAGATTTGAACAAGGCTTGTCCGACTGACCCTTTTGCTCTCCCTCGTATTGATCAAATCATTGATGCTACGGCGGGTTGTGAGCATTTGAGTTTTTTGGATTCTTACTCTGGTTATCATCAGATCAAGATGGCAGTTAAGGACCAGGAGAAGACAGCTTTCATCACTCCGTTCGGAGCCTTCTGCTATGTGTCTATGCCTTTTGGGCTTAAGAGTGCCCAGGCGACTTATCAGTGGTGTGTATAGAATTGCCGTCATAAACAGATTGGGCGTAATGTTCATGCTTATGTCGATGACATAGTGGAAAAATCCAGAGAGAAGGAAACCTTGGTAGCTGATATGAAGGAAACCTTTGATAACCTCCGAGTCTACAAGATGATGCTTAACCCGGTCAAGTGTATTTTTGGAGTCCCAGCTGGCAAGCTCTTGGGTTTTTTGGTGTCTAACAGAGGCATTGAGGCTAACCCGGAGAAAATTAAGGCAATCACATCTTTGGCTAAACCAGCATGCATCAATGACGTTCAGCGGCTGGCGGGCCGTGTTGCACCTTTAAGCCGGTTGGGTGAGAAGGCTATGCCATTGTATCAAATGATGAAAAAGGCGAATGACTTTGTTTGGAGTGACGCTGCTAACTCTTCCTTTGAGGATCTAAAGAGACAGCTCGCTGAGCCGCCGGTTCTGGCTGCTCCTATTGAGAAAGAACCATTGTTGTTATATGTGGCTGCTAACTCACGTGCTGTCAGTTGATAACCCACGAGTATAGGGGATCGCAACAGTTTTCGAGGATAGAGTATTCAACCCAAATTTATTAATTCGACACAAGGGGATCCAAAGAATATTCTCAAGTATTAGCAGTTGAGTTGTCAATTCAACCACACCTGGAAACTTAATATCTCCAGCAAAGTATTTAGTAGCAAAGTAATATGATAGTAGTGGTAATAGTAGCAAAAGTAATGTTTTTGGTATTTTGTAGTGATGATAGCAATAGCAATGGAAAAGTAAATAAGCGAAGAACAATATATGTAAAGCTCGTAGGCAATGGATCGGTGATGAAGAATTATGCCAGATGTGGTTCATCATGTAACAATCATAACATAGGGTGACACAGAACTATCTCCAATTCATCAATGTAATGTAGGCATGTATTCCGAATATAGTCATACATGCTTATGGAAAAGAACTTGCATGACATCTTTTGTCCTACCCTCCCGTGGCAGCGGGGTCCTAATGGAAACTAAGGGATATTAAGACCTCCTTTGAATAGAGTACCGGAACAAAGCATTAGCACATAGTGAATACATGAACTCCTCTAACTATGGTCACCACCGGTAAGTATCCTGATTATTGTCACTTCGGGGTTAACGGATCATAACACATAATAGGTGACTATAGACTTGCAAGATAGGATCAAGAACTCTCATATATCAATGAAAACATAATAGGTTAAGATCTGAAATCATGGCACTCGGGCCCTAGTGACAAGCATTAAGCATAGCAAAGTCATAGCAACATCAATCTCAGAACATAGTGGATACTAGGGATCAAACCCTAACAAAACTAACTCGATTACATGATAGATCTCATCCAACCCATCACCGTCCAGCAAGCCTACGATGGAATTACTCACGCACGGCGGTGAGCATCATGAAATTGGTGATGGAGGATGGTTGATGATGACGATGGCGACGGATTCCCCTCTCCGGAGCCCCGAACGGACTCCAGATCAGCCCTCCCGAGAGGTTATAGGGCTTGGCGGCGGCTCCGTATCGTAAAACGTGATGAATCCTTCTCTCTGATTTTTTCTCCCCAAAAGCAAATATATATAGTTGGAGTTGAGGTCGGAGGAGCTCCAAGGGGGCCACGAGGTAGGGGGCGCGCCCCCCACCCTCTTGGACAGGTGGTGGGCTCCTTGGTCTTCATCTTTTGCAAGGATTTTTTATTATTTCCGTATAGATGTTCCGTGAAGTTTCAGGTCATTCCGAGAACTTTTGTTTCTGCACATAAATAACACCATAGCAATTCTGCTGAAAAACATCCTCAGTCCGGGTTAGTTCCATTCAAATCATGCAAGTTAGAGTCCAAAACAAGGGCAAAAGTGTTTGGAAAAGTAGATACGCCGGAGACGTATCAACTCCCCCAAGCTTAAACCTTTGCTTGTCCTCAAGCAATTCAGTTGATAAACTGAAAGTGATAAAGAAAAACTTTTACAAACTCGGTTTGCTCTTGTTGTTGTAAATATGTAAAGCCAGCATTCAAGTTTTCAGCAAAGATTATGACTAACCACATTCACAATAACGCTTAGGTCTCAAGTTTACTCATATCAATGGCATAATCAACTAGCGAGCAATAATAATAAATCTCGGATGACAACACTTTCTCAAAACAATCATAATATGATATAACAAGATGGTATCTCGCTAGCCCTTTCCGAGACTGCAAAACATAAATGCAGAGCACCTTTAAAGATCCAGGACTGACTAGACATTGTAATTCATGGTAAAAGACATCCAGTCAAGTCATACTCAATGTAAACTAACAGTAATGAATGCAAATGATAGCGGTGCTCTCCAACTGGTGCTTTTTAATAAGAAGATGATGACTCAACATGAAAGTAAATAGATATGCCCTTCGTAGAGGGAAGCAGGATTTGTAGAGGTGCCAGAGCTCGGTTTTGAAATAGAGATGAATAATATTTTGAGCGGTATACTTTCATTGTCAACATAACAACCAAGAGATGGCAATATCTTCCATGTTACACACATTATAGGCAGTTCCCAAATAGAATGGTAAAGTTTATACTCCCCCTCCATGGCTTGCTCGAAACAACGAGTGCCTCCAACTAACAAGAGTCCCAGGGGGAGTTTTGTTTGCAGTTATTTTGATTTGATTTGCATAAAGCATGGGACTGGGCATCCCGGTGACCAGCCACTTTCTCGTGAGTGAGGAGCGGAGTCCACTCCTCTTGAGAATAATCCGCCTAACATGGAAGATACGGACAGCCCTAGTTGATACATGAGCTATTCGAGCATACAAAACAGGATATTTATTTGAAGGCTTAGAGTTTGGCACATACAAATTTACTTGGAACGGCAGGTAGATACCGTATATAGGTAGGTATGGTGGACTCATATGGAATAACTTTGGGGTTTATGGAGTTGGATGCACAACCAGTATTCCCGCTTAGTACAGGTGAAGGCTAGCAAAAGACTGGGAAGCGACCAGCTAGAGAGCGACAACAGTCATGAACATGCATTAAAATTAATCAACACCGAATGCAAGCATGAGTAGGATATAATCCACCATGAACATAAATATCGTGAAGGCAATGTTGATTTTGTTTCAACTACATGCGTGAACATGCGCCAAGTCAAGTCACTTAAATCATTCAGAGGAGGATACCACCCTATCATACCACATCACAACCATTTTAATAGCATGTTGGTACACAAGGTAAACCATTATAAGCTCCTAGCTAATCAAGCATGGCACAAGAAACTATGATCTCTAGTTGTTATTGCAAACATGTTTATTCATAATAGGTTGAATCAGGAACGATGAACTAATCATATTTACAAAAACAAGAGAGATCGAGTTCATACCAGCTTTTCTCATCTCAGTCAGTCCATCATATATCATCATAATTGCCTTTTACTTGCACGACCGAATAGTGTGAATAATAATAGTAGTGCACGTGCATTGGACTAAGCTGGAATCTGCAAGCATTCAATAAATAGGAGAAGACAAGGCAATATGGGCTCTTTTGTCATATCAACAATAATGCATATAAGAGCTACTTCAACAATTTAATTATGGTCTTCTCCTATCGACCCCCAAAGAAAAGAAAAGAAATAAAACTATTTACACGGGAAAGCTCCAAACAAGCAAAAGAAGAACAGGAAATCTTTTTGGGTTTTCTTTTTAATTACTACTACAAGCATGGAAAGTAAACTAATTAAAAGCTACAACTATTTTTTTTGGTTTTTCTTAAGGTTTATTAAACACACAAGAAGAAAGCATAAAAAAGGGAAATAAACTAGCATGGATGATACAATGAAAAAGTATGAGAACCGGCATCTAGCACTGAGTGTGTGAACATGAATATAATGTCGGTGAGAAATACGTACTCCCCCAAGCTTAGGCTTTTGGCCTAAGTTGGTCTATGGCCACGGCTGGCCTGGCGGATATCCATAATAATAGTTCGGGTCATACTGAGATGCAGCGGCTATCGCCTCCTGAGCTGCAACATGGCGACGAGCGGCCTCCGCCCTCCTCTCGTACTCATCTGCCTCCTCTCTGGTAATAACATATCTTCCTTTTGCCTGATAATCAAAGAAGGCAGGAGCAGGGAGAGTAATACGGACAGCACGACGTCTATCAAAGATTAAACGATACTGGAGAGGTGATTCATTCCTCTCGACAAACTGGTGGTGAACCATAGCATTAAAGTCTAGGTAAGCAGGAGGTAATTCAATATCATCATTACGTATAGTTACACCAAGAAAATCAGCTAAGCGGGTTGCATAAATTTCACCAAAGAAATCTCCATTAAATCTATTCATATGCAACCTACGTGCAACAATGGCTCCCAAATTATAAGATTTATCTCCCAACACAGCACTCCTAAGAATACTGAGGTCGGGGACACACATGTGACATGCTTCATCTTTACCGTTAATGCATCTACCTATGAAGAGAGCAAAATAATGTATAGCAGGAAAATGAATGCTCCCTATGGTAGCTTGTGTTATATCTCCAGATTCCCCCACAGTTATACTAGCAAGAAAATCTCTAAATTCAGATTTGCGAGGTTCCCTGATACTACCCCATTGTGGAAGTTTGCAGGCAGTGGTAAAATCCTCTAAGTCCATAGTGTAAGAATTTTCATAAAGATCAAACAGGATAGTTGGAGAATTACGTGAAGATGAAAGTTCAAACCTCCTCACAAAGGAACTAGTGAGATAGTGATACTGGCTGCACTTTTCTTCCTCGAAGCTCACAAGATCAGTGTTACGCAAATATGCGTTAAATTCTTCCTTAATTCCCGCTTGATCCATAAAATTTTCCGAAGGCCATTCACAAGGATGCACTGGAGCGTCTCTTGGAGGCTCTTCATCAGCATCACGCATTGCAAGCCTGGGCTCTTGTTTCCTTGAAGAGCCACCTTGATACATTTTCCTAAACATGTTTCTTCCTCTGAAAAAATTTCTGAAATTTTTAGTAACTTCAAAATAAAAGTAAACCAAACTCAACAATATTGATAGCAACTACTCCTACAAGTACCTAGAGCCTATATCATGCATCAAAACTACTTTTGACCATATAAATTTGACATGCAAGCTCGAGAACAGGGTCACCTAAGCAGCAAAAATTTGCAATGAATAAAGCACTAGAAAAAAACTAGTTGGACAAATGGAGGAGTCACATACCAAGGAACAATCTCCCCAAGAAGTTTTGCGAGAGGTGCTTTGAGCAAGGATATCGAAAATGGCAGCAAAATGAGCTTGGAGTCGGGTATGAACTGGACATTCGTGTTTGTGGGAGGAAGAAGGAGTGTGTGGGTGCAAGGATAAGTGGAGGAGGGCCACCGCGGGCCCATGAGGCAGGGGGGCGCGCCCAGGGGGGTAGGGCGCGCCCCTGACCATCGTGGCTAGGTGCCAGCTCCTCCCGTTGTGTTCTCAGTGCCAAATATTCCAGAAAAATCATCTTTAAATTTCAGGGCATTTGGAGAACTTTTATTTTCGGGGTATTTTTATATTGCACGGATAATTCAGATAACAGATAGAAAATACTATTTTTATTTTATTAAAAATAAATAACAGAAAGTAAAAGTAGGGTACAGAAGGTTGTGCCTTCTAGTTTCATCCATCTCATGCTCATCAAAAGGAATCCACTAACAAGGTTGATCAAGTCTTGTTAACAAACTCATTACGAATAACATGGAACCGGAGAAATTTCGAATAACACTATCTTATCTCAACGGGGATATGCATATCCCCAATAATAAGAATATCATATTTCTTCTTGACAGTAGGAAGAGGAAATTCAAAACCTCCAAATATAATCGATGGAATTTTTCCAATAGAGTTGATACTATGAACTTGAGGTTGTTTCCTCGGAAAGTGTACCGTATGCTCATTACCATTAACATGAAAAGTGGCATTGCCTTTAGTGCAATCAATAACAGCCCCTGCAGTATTCAAAAAAGGTCTTCCAAGAATAATAGACATACTATCGTCCTCGGGAATATCAAGAATAACAAAGTCCGTTAAAATAGTAACGTTTGCAACTACAACAGGCACATCCTCACAAATACCGACAGGTATAGCAGTTGATTTATCAGCCATTTGCAAAGATATTTCAGTAGGTGTCAACTTATTCAAATCAAGTCTACGATATAAAGAGAGAGGCATAGCACTAACACCGGCTCCAAGATCACATAAAGCAATTTTAACATAGTTTCTTTTAATGAGCATGGTATAGTTGGTACACCGGAATCTCCAAGTTTCTTTAGTATTCCACCCTTAAAAGTATAATTAGCAAGCATGGTGGAAATTTTAGCTTCCGGTATCTTTCTTTTATTTGTAACAATATCTTTCATATACTTAGCATAAGGATTCATTTTGAGCATATCAGTTAATCACATGCGCAAAAAGATAGGTCTAATCATTTCAGCAAAGCGCTCAAAATCCTCATCATCCTTTTTTCTTGGATGGTTTGGGAGGAAAAGGCATGGGTTTCTGAACCCAAGGCTCTCTTTCCTTACTGTGTTTCCTAGCAACAAAGTCTTTCTTATCATAACGTTGATTCTTTGATTGTGGGTTATCAAGATCAACAGCAAGTTCAATTTCTATATCATTATCATTACTATGTTGAGCATCATCATGAACATTATCATTAACATTATCACTAGTTTCAGGTTCATTACCAGATTGTGTTTCAGAATCATAAATAGAAATATCATTTGGATTATTAGGTGGTTGAGCAATAGGTTCACTAGAAGCATGCAAAGTCCTATCATTTTTCTTTTTTCTTCCTTTTAGAAGGACTAGGTGCATCTATATTATTTCTCTAAGAATCTTGCTCAATTCTCTTAGGGTGGCCTTCAGGATACAAAGGTTCCTGAGTCATTCTACCAGTTCTAGTAGCCACTTTAACAGCATAATCATTATTCTTACTATTCAATTCATTGAGCAAATCATTTTGAGCTTTAAGTACTTGTTCTACTTGAGTGATAACCATAGAAGCATGTTTACTAATAAGTTTAAGTTCACCTTTGACATTAGCCATATAATCACCCAAGTGTTCAAGCATATTTGAATTGTATTTCAATTGTCTAGCAAAATAAGCATTGAAGTCTTCTTTCTTAGCCATAAATTTATCAAACTCATCTGAGCATGGGCTAGCAAACTTAATAAACGGGATTTCAGCTTTATCATATCTATAGAGAGAATTTACCTTTACTACCTGTTTTGGGTTATCAGGACCATGAGTTTCTTCAATAGGTTAAGATCATATGTTTCTTCAACAGGCGGTAAATTAAGACCGTGTATTTTTTCAATAGGAGGTAAATTCTTAACATCTTCAGCTTTAATACCTTTTTCTTTCATAGATTTATTTGCCTCTTGCATATCTTCAGGACTGAGAAATAGGATACCCCTCTTCTTCGGAGTTGGTTCAGGAATAGGCTCAGGAGTTGGTTCAGGAAGTGTCCAATTATTTTCATTTGTCAACATATTATTCAATAGAATTTCAGCTTCATTCGGTGTTCTTTCCCTGAAAACGGAACCAACACAACTATCCAGGTAATCTCTGGATGCATCGGTTAGTCCATTATAAAAGATATCAAGTATTTCATTTTTCTTAAGAGGATGATCAGGCAAAGCATTAAGTAACTTGAGAAGCCTCCCCAAGCTTGTGGGAGACTCTCTTCTTCAATTTGCACAAAATTATATATATATCCCTTAAAGCAGCTTGTTTCTTATGAGCAGGGAAATATTTAGCAGAGAAGTAATAAATCATATCCTGGGGACTACGCACACAACCAGGATCAAGAGAATTAAACCATATCTTAGCATCACCCTTTAATGAGAACGGAAAAATTTTAAGGATATAAAAGTAGCGAGTTCTCTCATCATTAGTGAACAGGGTGGCTATATCATTTAATTTAGTAAGATGTGCCACAACAGTTTTAGATTCATAGCCATGAAAAGGATCAGATTCAACCAAAGTAATTATATCAGGATCAACAGAGAATTCATAATCCTTATCAGTAACAAAAATAGGTGAAGTAGCAAAAGCAGGGTCAGGTTTCATCCTAGCATTTAGAGATTGCTTATTCCATTTGGCTAATAACCTCTTAAGTTCATAACTATCTTTGCAAGCTAAAATAGCTAAAGAAGCTTCTTTATCAAAAACATAACCCTTAGGAATAACGGGCAAGTCTTCATCATCACTTTCATCAATATTATCAGATTCAATATGTTCATTCTCTCTAACCCTAGCAAGTTGTTCATCAAGAAATTCACCAAGTGGCACAGTAGTATCAAGCATAGAAGTAGTTTCATCATAAGTATCATGCATAGAAGAAGTGGCATCATCAATAACATGTGACATATCAGAAAGAATAGCAGAAGCAGGTTTAGGTGTCGCAAGCTTACTCAAAACAAAAGGTGAATCAAGTGCAGAGCTAGATCGCAGTTCCTTACCTCCCCTCGTAGTTGAGGGATAAATCTTGGTTTTTGGAACTCTCAAGTTCTTCATAATGATAAGAAGATATAAATCCCAAGTGACTTAAAGAATAGAGCTATGCTCCCTGGCAACGTCGCCAGAAAATAGTCTTGATAACCCACAAGTATAGGGGATCGCAACAGTTTTCGAGGGTAGAGTATTCAACCCAAATTTATTGATTCGACACAAGGGGAGCCAAAGAATATTCTCAAGTATTAGCAGTTGAGTTGTAAATTCAGCCACACCTGGAAACTTAATATCTGCAGCAAAGTATTTAGTCCCAAAGTAATATGATGGTAGTGGTAATGGTAGCAAAAGTAATGTTTTTGGTATTTTGTAGTGATGATAGCAATAGAAACGGAAAAGTAAATAAGCAAAGAACAATATATGGAAAGCTCGTAGGCAATGGATCGGTGATGGAGAATTATGCCGGATGCGGTTCATCATGTAACAATCATAACATAGGGTGACATAGAACTAGCTCCAATTCATCAATGCAATGTAGGCATGTATTCTGAATATAGTCATACATGCTTATGGAAAAGAACTTGCATGACATCTTTTGTCCTACCCTCCCGTGGCAGCGGGGTCCTAATGGAAACTAAGGGATATTAAGGCCTACTTTTAATAGAGTACTGGAACAAAGCATTAGCACATGGTGAATAAATGAACTCCTCAAACTATGGTCATCACCGGTAAGTATCCCGATTATTGTCACTTCGGAGTTAACAGACCATAACACATAATAGGTGACTATAGACTTGCAAGATAGGATCAAGAACTCTCATATATTGATGAAAACATAATAGGTTCAGGTCTGAAATCATGGCACTCGGGCCATAGTGACAAGCATTAAGCATAGCAAAGTCATAGCAACATCAGTCTCATAACATAGTGGATACTAGGGACCAAACCCTAACAAAACTAACTCAATTACATGATAGATCTCATCCAACCCATCACCGTCCAGCAAGCCTACGATGGAATTACTCACGCACGGCGGTGAGCATCATGAAATTGGTGATGGAGGATGGTTGATGATGATGATGGCGACGGATTCCCCTCTCCGGAGCCCCGAACGGACTACAGATCAGCCCTCCCGAGAGGTTCTAGGGCTTGGCGGTGGCTCTGTATCGTAAAACGCGATGAATCCTTCTCTCTGATTTTTTTCTCCCCGAAAGCAAATATATATAGTTGGAGTTGAGGTCGGAGGAGCTCCAAGGGGGCCACGAGGTAGGGGGCGCACCCCCCACCCTCTTGGACAGGTGGTGGGCTCCTTGGTATTCATCTTTTGCAAGGATTTTTTATTATTTCCGTATAGATGTTCCGTGAATTTTCAGGTCATTCCGAGAACTTTTGTTTCTGCACATAAATAACACCATAGCAATTCTGCTGAAAACAGCGTCAGTCCGGGTTAGTTCCATTAAAATCATGCAAGTTAGAGTCCAAAACAAGGGCAAAAGTGTTTGGAAAAGTAGATACGATGGAGACATATCATCAGTGTGGCTATTGTGGTGGAGCGCAAGGAAATTGGCAAGGAACATCCGGTCCAGCGGCCAGTTTACTACGTCAGTGAGGTGCTCATTGAATCTAAGCAAAGGTATCCACATTGGCAGAAGCTTGTTTATGGGGTGTTCATGGCAAGCCGGAAGCTCAATCATTACTTTCAGGGTCACCCCATCACCGTGGTTAGCTCTGCTCCGTTAGGAGATATTATTCAAAATTGAGAAGCCACAGGTCGAGTCGCCAAGTGGGCCATTGAACTTGGGTCTCATGGTTTAAACTATGTGCCACGTACTGCGATCAAGTCTGAAGCGTTGGTCGATTTCATTAACGATTGGACAGAGTTACAGACACCTGAAGAAAAGCCAGACAACACATATTGGACGATTCATTTTGATGGGTCCAGACAGTTAGAAGGCTTGGGGGCTGGAGTTGTTTTAACTTCTCCTCGAGGTGACAAGTTTTTTTATGTGTTGCGATTGATGTTTCCTTGTACTAACAACGCAGCAGAATATGAGGCCTTGCTCCATGATCTTCGGATGGCTAAAGAGATGAGTTTGAGCCGGGTACGGTGCCTTGGCGACTCAGATTTGGTGGCTCAGCAGGTGTCAGGCAAGTGGGATTCCAAGGACCCTCTCATGGCGGCTTATCGTCGAGAGGTGGACGTTGTGGCTGGACACTTCAAGGGATATCAGGTGGAACACATTGATCGCAGAAAGAACGAAGCGGTGGATGTCTTAAGCCGGTTGGGATCTCAGCGTAAGCCGGTGCCGCCTAACACCTTTTTAGATGTTTTACATAACCCTTCTGTCAAGTTGCCTACAGAGGAAGACTTGGCCGTTCCTGACCCGGAGGCCCAGTTAGTAGCGGCTCTTCATGTCATTCCAGATTGCATAGTGCCATATTTGGCTTACATGATCCGGGGCGAGTTGCAAGAGGATGAGACCTTGGCAAGACAGATAACTCGGCGGTCTAAGTTAATGACAATTTCCAATGGTGAATTATATCATCGTAGTGTCACTGGGGCGTTTCAGCGATGTGTCTCTCCTGAAGAAGGTCAAGAGATTCTTCGTGAGATCCATGAGGGAGATTGTGGCCATCATGTCGGCTCAAAATCTCTAGTGGCCAAAGCTTTTCATCATGGCTTTTACTGGTTAACGGCTCATGCTGATGCAGAGGATCTGGTCAGTAGGTGCGATGGATGTCAAAAGTTTGCACGATGAGCACACGTACTGGCTCAAGAACTGCGGATGATTCCAATCACTTGGCCGTTTGCGGTTTGGGGGCTTGATATGGTTGGACCTTTCAAAAGATCCAAGGATAAAAAGACACATCTTTTGGTGGCAGTTGACAAATTCATGAAATGGGTTGAGGCAGAGCCAATGAGCAAGTGTGATGCAGCCACGGCGGTTCAATTCATGAAAAAGGTGATCTTTCGCTTTGGTTTTCCACACAGCATTATAACTGACAATGGCACTAATCTGTCCAAAGGTGCTATGGAGGAGTTTTGTCAACGTGAGCATATCCGGCTTGATGTTTCGTCAGTAGCTCACTCCCAATCCAATGGTCAAGCTAAGAGAGCAAATCAGGAAATCCTAAAAGGTCTCAAGCCCCGGCTTATGGTTCCCTTACAACGGACGCCGGGTTGTTGGGTAGAGGAATTACCCTCAGTGCTATGGAGTATCAATACCACTCCTAACAGGTCTACAGGCTATACACCTTTCTTCATGGTTTATGGAGCAGAAGCAGTTCTGCCTAGTGACATCCGTCATGAATCGCCTCGCGTGGTGGCTTACGTTGAAGCTGATAATGAACAAGCCCGATAGGATGCACTTGACTTGTTAGATGAGGAGAGAGATTTGGCGGCGGCTCGATCAACAATTTATCAACAGGACCTGCGTTGTTATCACAGCCATCGGGTTAAGTCCAGAACCTTTCAAGAAGGTGACCTGGTGCTCCGGCTCATCCAGGATCTGTTTGATGCACACAAGCTATCCCCGCCTTGGGAAGGACCCTTTGTGGTCAGCAAGAACTTAAACAACGGGTCATATTACCTCATTGACGTTCGAGAGCACAAAGACTCATGTAAGTCGGAGGAGGAGACCCGCCGGCCGTGGAACATTGCTCAGCTTCGGCCATACTATACTTAATCCACTAGCTCTCATCATGTACATACTTTGACGTTGTATATATTATGATAAGTAATAAAGCAGGACCTCTGTCCTTTTCCCTTTCAATGATCATATATCTTTATTATTTTCATTATTTAAAATGACCAAAAGGGGGCTGATCGTATCCGAATCTAGCTTAACCTTTTTTGTCCGGCTCATGATCGTATTCGAATCTAGCCGTAAACCTCATGGTCACTTGGGGGCTTCCTATTCAAACATAGGTCGTATTCGAACCAAAGTGAACATAGCTGTCGTAACCCTCTTGATCGGCTCAAAGCCAAACTCACTAGGGGGCTTCTTGATCGTATCCGAATCATAGCTTAACCCCTTTTGGGTCCGACTTGGATCATATTCGAATCAGGGTCATTAAAAACCTCTCAAGGTCATTTGGGGGCTTCCTGTTCAAACATAGGTCGCATTCGAACCAAAGAGAACATAGCTATCAGTACCCTCTTGAACGACGCAACGCCAAAGCCACTGGGGGCTATATGATCGTATTCGAATCTTAGCTTAACCCGTTTGGTCCGGTTTACTAATCGTATTCAAATCAGAAGCCTCCAGTTTTTATTTAAATGTTTTGATTTACATTGTATGAAGCCTAGTGTTTTGTCTTACTATTTTTTATCATCTCAAATCTAACTGTTTGTATGGTTTCAAATTAAACCGGCTCGGTTATTTGACAATGAATTGCCAAGGCATAACAGTCATCAGACATATGGAAGTATTGACTTCTACAAAAGATTGGGTTATCAACCTCATCATCCGGGTCATGTAAACCGGCAGTCCAGATTCAAAGAACACAGGTATGACAGTGTCATTCATGAACAGGTTTCTATGTGTTTTTTCGTTAATCAAAGGTTTTTTCAGCCTTGTTTATCTTACATCTGGTTCTGTTTTTTCCACTATGATAATTTCATAGTCATATACCGGGTGTTTTAACCCGTCCGGTGCTAAACCACCAGGACAGTTTTTTCATTTTTTACAGGAACAGAGTTAAAACATTACAGATGTAATCACGGAGGTGCTACATATATATATTGACATCATTGGCAAAGAGTCATATGCAACATTTTATGCACGATGGCATAGGCAAAACATGCAGTTTTCAAACTAACCTATTACAAGGCTTCGAGAGCCCAAAAGATGGTTATGACTCTCCCCTCGCCGGTTCACCTCCCTCTACTGGTTGGAAGCTGGGATTGGACCAGTCAAAGCCGTTCACTAGGACATCTGCCGTGACAATTCCACGACAAAACCGATTTTCGAAAGATTTGCCTTTTCTTCGCCCTTCGTCTTCTTTGCTTGCTTTTTGTGTGCTCGTGTATTGGATTGCTTGTTTCATCACAAAGGCCCCATAAAAAACGTTGATCCTCACTTTAGGAGGCTGGATGAAGTCAAAAATAATGTTAGAAGCTTCATGTTTTTGCAATTTGAGCATCATAATTTCTTTAGAAACGAGCTCAAGGAGCAGAAAAGTTTTATGGAATACATGAATAAAGAGCTTGATGATATGTCTAAGGAATTTTATGGTTTGAAATCTTAGTTTGCTCACCTTGAAAATTTAGTAGGCCAAATTTCTGATAAGCAAGCTACCTTGGTAAATAAGATGGCCGCTAAACCAGAATCTTTGAATAATGATGAAGATCTTAAAGTGATTGATGTGACTCCTATTGAATCTTTGTTTGCCAATATAAATCTTGATAAATATGGGACGGGAGATGAGTCAACTTTAGTTAAAAGGTGTCCCAATGATTCGGAGTTTTTAGATCTTGATGCAAAAATTGATTAAAATGGGATTGGAGAGGTCAAAACTTTAAGTAGCAATGAACCCACTCTTTTGGATTTCAAGGAATTTAATTATGATCATTGTTATTTAATAGATTGTATTTCCTTGTTGCAATCCTGTTGAATTCTCCTCATGCTTATAATCAAAACAAAGCTTTTACCAAACATGTCGTTGATGCTATGACGCAATCTTTTGAAGAAAAGCTTGAATTGGAACTTTAAGATTAAAGATTATGAGTGCCATGCTTTGTGTGATTTGGGTGCTAGTGTTTCCACGATTCCAAAATCTTTATGTAATGTGTTTGGTTTCCGTGAATTTGATGATTGCTCTTTAAATTTGCATCTTGCGGATTCCACTTAAGAAACCTATGGGAAGGTTTAATGATGTTCTTATTGTTGCAAATATGAATTATGTGCCCGTATATTTCATTGTTCTTGTTATAGATTGCAATCATACATGACCTATTATTCTTTAGACCTTTCCTTAGAACGATTGGTGCAATTATTGATACAAAAGAAGGAAACATTAGATTTCAATTTCTGTTAACGAAAGGCATGGAACACTTTCCAAGAAAGAAAATTATTATGAATCTGTTATGAGAGCCACTTATAGATTGCATGCCAAAGATGATAATACCTAGATCTATTCGTGTTTTAAACCTAGCTAAGGGTGTTAAACAATAGTGCTTGTTGGGAGGCAACCCAATTTTATTTTATTTTTTGCTTTTTAGGTTCTGTTTTTCATTAAATAATTCATCTAGCCTCTGGTTGGATGTGGTTTTGTGTTTGAATTAGTGTTTGTGCCAAGTAAGACCTTTAGATGCATGCTGGATAGCGGTCGATGTGTGGAGTAATAGTAGTAGATGCAGGCAGGAGTCGGTCTACTTGACATGGACGTGATGCCTATATTCATGATCATTGCCTTAGATATCGTCATAACTTTGCGCTTTTCTATCAATTGCTCGGCAGTAATTTGTTCACCCACTGTAATATTTTCTATCTTGAGAGAAGCCTCTAGTGAAACCTATGGCCCCGGGTCTATTTTCCATCATATAAGTTTCCGATATACACTTTTAGTTTCCGATTTAGTTCCTTTGCAATCTTTTACTTTCTGATCTATAAACCAAAAATATCAAAATATTTACATACCGTTTATTCATCTCTATCAGATCTCACTTTTGCAAGTAACCGTGAAGGGATTGACAACCCCTTTATCGCGTTGGGTGCAAGTTGTTGATTGTTTGTGCAGGTATTCGGTGACTTGTTCGTTGTCTCCTACTGGATTGATACCTTGGTTCTCAAACTGAGGGAAACACTTACTCTACTTTGATGCATCACCCTTTCCTCTTCAAGGGAAAACCAACGCAAGCTCAAGAAGTAGCAATGTGAACAACACATATACTCACCAGGCGCCTTCTCTACCCCCTCCGGCGGACCATGTCCCCGCGATCCCGTCGACTCCACCAGCACCCACAACGTGGTCGATCAAAGGATGGAGAGGTAAAAAATCCCTTTGCTCCGGTCAACTTTGTTTCACCTTTGCATTGGTTCCTTAGTGTTTCAGTCGTCGGATTTTGTAGCTACAACATCCATAAATCATATGCCGACTTGTTATCTCTTTATATTGCGCATGATTTTGGATGTGAACTATTGCGGCATGACTATTTTATATAAATTTCATGCATCTATATGAAATCAAGGTCATGTCAATATCCTGTAAATAAGTTTACATCATAACCCTCAAAAAATAATTAAGTTTACATGATCTATTTCGCGTTGGAGCCCTCGTGGTACCACAATTAATTTTGCGGACGAACCTTAAAACTATTTTGCAGGACAGGGTTATAATGGATCTGCTAGAGTTGCTATGTACGTTGGAAGAGATTAGCAGTAGAGATTTCATCGACCATCCCATATTCTTTCTCAGGAGGACCGGCAAGCGGCGCTACGGCTAAATCTGTTTTTGCCGCGCAGCAAGAATTCGTGAGTGACGCTACTGGTTTCTTCTCCGTGCCACAGGTGTTTTTGTGTCGTCCTCCTTATTATGGGTGAGTATTTGTGCACACAATCTAGGGTTCTTCATTTAACTTTTGATTGCGAGAGGAACAACTAAATAAATGTACTTGTGAGTTTCGCTTGGGATAACGAAGACCCGTTCTTACCGACAAAGGAAGATCAGGCTTCCTGCAGTGGCCTTTCAAATGCGATGTTATTGCCCCTGTAATGACTTCTAGTACTATTGAGCAAGAGGATTTAGCAGTGGAATCTTTGTTTGGTAGCTGTAGATATATGTGATGGTTGACGACTCAGTTGCCTTGAGTTACCCACATGATTAGCTGGTAAACAATGTATACCAAGTTCAACAATGTGCTGAAAGATGAATTATCTGCAAAACATATTCTGCATTCATTCTAAAATGTAGCATACTCCTCCAAAATATGCAAATATTTATGCTGGTAAACACAGTATCCGGAGTGATTTTGATGTGCTGAAGGATGAACTATCTTCAAAATATTCTGCATTCTGCAGTTCATTCTAAATAGCACACTCCTCCAAACTCCTGCCTACACTACAGCTCTGAAGATCTATGGATTTCTTGGGTGTCTCGATACTGCAGAAGAAGCATCATGCCTAAGTTAAAGACAAGCGGTGTCGTAGTATCCGGATGGGAAGATCAGTTTCATTTGCCGTCAGGAGTCTCATTGGAGTCTATGTATTGTTGAGATGTCAACATCTATCAACAGAGGAGCAGATACTTGTATCGTATGACCTCTACTACAATGCAACCTCTTGAGCATGCGTTGGTTTTTCCTTGAAGAGGAAAGGGTGATGCAGCAAAGTAGTGTAAGTATTTCCCTCAGTTTTTGAGAACCAAGGTATCAATCCAGTAGGAGATTACACGCAAGTCGCCTAGTACCTGCACAAACGATCAAGAACCTTGCAACCAACACGATAAAGGGGTTGTCAATCCCTTCACAGCCACTTGCAAAAGTGAGATCTGATAAAGATAATAAGATAATATTTTTGGTATTTTTGTTGTATATATTGAAAAGTAAAGATTGCAAAATAAAATAAATAGTAAACTAGAATTGTAGATCGGAAACTTATATGATATAAAAAGACCCGGGGGCCATAGGTTTCACTAGTGGCTTCTCTCATGATAGTGTGTATTACGGTGGGTGAACAAATTACTGACGAGCAATTGATAGAAAAGCGCATAGTTATGAGAATATCTAGGCAATGATTATGAAATATAGGCATCACGTCCATGTTAAGTAGACCGAAACGATTCTGCATCTACTACTATTACTCCACACATCGACCGCTATCCAGCATGCATCTAGAGTATTAAGTTCATAAGAACAGAGTAATGCTTTAGGCAAGATGACATGATGTAGAGGTATAAACTCAAGCAATATCATATAAACCCCATCTTTTTATCCTCGATGGAAACAATACAATACGTGCCTTGTTGCCCCTACTGTCACTGGGAAAGGACACCACAAGATTGAACCCAAAGCTAAGCACTTCTCCCATTGCAAGAAAGATCAATCTAGTAGGCCAAACTAAACCGATAATTCGAAGAGACTTGCAAAGATATCAAATCATGCATATAAGAATTCAGAGAAGAACCAAATATTGTTCATAGATAAAATTGATCATAAATCCACAATTCATTGGATCTCGGTGAACACACCGCAAAAGAATATTACATCGAATAGATCTCCAAGAACATCGAGGAGAACTTTGTATTGACAACCAAAGAGAGAGAAGATGCCATCTAGCTAATAACTATGGACCCGAAGGTTTGTGGTAAACTACTCACACATCATTGGAGAGGCTATGGTATTGATGTAGAAGCCCTCCGTGATCGATTCCCCCTCCGGCAGATCGCCGGAAAAGGCCCCTAGGGGATCTCACGGGTACAGAAGGTTGCGGCGGTGGAAAAGTGGTTTTGTGGCTCCCCTAGATGTTTTTAGGGTATAAGAGTATATATAGGCGAAAGAAGTACGTCGGTGGCCGCCTCGTTGCGTATCTGACTTCCACTCCAAGTCTCCTGGATTGCGTTTGTTCCAAGAAAGATCCTCGCGAAGGTTTCGTTCCGTTTGGATTCCATTTGATATTCCTTTTCTGCGAAACATTGAAATAGGCAAAAAAACAGAAACTGGCACCGGGCCTCCGGTTAATAGGTTAGTCCCAAAAATAATATAAAAGAGCATATTAAAGCCCATTAAACATCCAAAATAGATAATATAATAGCATGGAACAATCAAAAATTATAGATACGTTGAAGACGTATCAAGCATCCCCAAGCTTAATTCCTGCTCGTCCTCGAGTAGGTAAATGATAAAACCAGAATTTTTGATGTGGAATGCTTCCTAACATAATTTTGAATGTAATTTTCTTTATTGTGGTATGAATATTCAGATCCGAAATATTCAAGACAAAAGTTTAATATTGACATAAAAATAATAATACTTCAAGCATACTAACCAAGCAATTATGTCTTCTCAAAATAACATAGCTAAAGAAAGCTGATCCCTACAAAATCATATAGTTTGGCCATGCTTCATTTTCGTCACACAAAATGCTCCCATCGTGCACAGCCCTGATGACAGGCCAAGCAATTGTTTCATACTTTAGTGTTCTCAAAGTTTTTCAACTTTCACGCAATACATGAGCGCGAGCCATGGACATAACACTATAGGTGGAATAGAATATGATGATGGAGGTTGTGTGGAGAAGGCAAAAAAAGGAGAAAGTCTCACATTAACGCGGCTAATCAACGGGCTATGGAGATGCCCATCAATTGATGTCAATGCGAGGAGTAGGGATTGCCATGCAACGGATGCACTAGAGCTATAAATGTATGAAAGCTCAACAAAAGAAACTAAGTGGGTGTGCATCCAACTTGCTGGCCCACGAAGACCTAGGGCATTTTGAGGAAGCCCATTGTTGGAATATACAAGCCAAGTTCTATAATGAATATTCCCACTAGTATATGAAAGTGACAAAATAAGAGACTTTTTATCATGAAGATCATGGTGCTACTTTGAAGCACAAGTGTGGAAAAAGGATAGTAACATTGTCCCTTATCTCTTTTTCTCTCATTTTTTTGGGCCTTCTATTTTTTGGCCTTTCTATTTTTTTTATTTCCTCACACGGGACAATGCTCTAATAATGATGATCATCACACTTCTATTTATTTACAACTCAAAAATTACAACTCGATACTAGAACAAAATATGACTCTATATGCATGCCTTCGGCGGTGTACCGGGATGTGCAATGATTCAGGAGTGACATGTATAAAAAATTAAGAGGGTGGATTTGCCACAAATACGATGTCAACTACATGATCATGCAAGGCAATATGACAATGATGAAGCATGTCATAATAAATGGAATGGTGGAAAGTTGCATGGCAATATATCTCGGAATGGCTATGGAAATGCCATAATAGGTAGGTATGGTGGTTGTTTTGAGGAAGATATAAGCAGGCTTATGTGTGATAGAGTGTATCATATCGCGGGGTTTGGATGCACCCGCGAAGTTTGCACCAACTCTCGAGGTGAGAAAGGGCAATGCACGGTACCGAAGAGGCTAGCAATGACGGAAGGGTGAGAGTGCGTATAATCCATGGACTCAAAATTAGTCATAAAGAACTCACATACTTATTGCAAAAATCTACAAGTCATCGAAACCAAGCACTACACGCATGCTCCTAGGGGGATAGATTGGTAGGAAAAGACCATCACTCGTCCCCGACCGCCACTCATAAGGAGGACAATCAAAGAAACACCTCATGCTTCAAATTTGTTACACAACGGTTACCATACGTGCATGCTACGGGACTTGCGAACCTCAACACAAGTATTTCTCAAATTCACAAATACTCAAGTAGCATGACTCTAATATCACCATCTTGATATCTCAAAACAATCATCAAGTATCAAACTTCTCATAGTATTCAATGCACTCTATATGAAAGTTTTTATTACCCATCTTGGATGCCTATCATATTAGGACTAATTTCATAACCAAAGCAAATTACCATGATGTTCTAAAAGACTCTCAAAATAATATAAGTGAAGCATGAGAGATCAATAATTTCTATAAAATAAAACCACCGCCGTGCTCTAAAAATATATAAGTAAAGCACTAGAGCAAAATTATTTAGCTCAAAAGATATAAGTGAAGCACATAGAGTATTCTAATAAATTCCAGTTCATGTGTGTCTCTCCCAAAAGGTTTGTACAGCAAGGATGATTGTGGTAAAGTAAAAATCAAAGACTCAAATCATACAAGACGCTCCAAGCAAAACACATATCATGTGGTGAATAAAAATATAGCCTCAAGTAAAGTTACCGATAGACGAAGAAAAAAGAGGGGATGCCTTCCGGGGCATCCCCAAGCTTAGGCTTTTGGTTGTCCCTGAATTTTACCTTGGGTTGCCTTGGGCATCCCCAATCTTAGGCTCTTTCCACTCCTTGTTCAAAAATCCATCAAATCTTTACCCAAAAACTTGAAAACTTCACAACACAAAACTCAACAGAAAATCTCATGAGCTACGTTAGTATAAGAAAACAAACCACCACTTTAAGATATTGTAATGAACTCATTTTTTATTTATATTGGTGTTAAACCTAATGTATTCCAACTTCTCTATGGTTCATACCCCCGATACTAGCCATAGATTCATCAAAATAAGCCAACAACACACGAAAAACAGAATCTGTCAAAAACAGAACAGTCTGTAGCAATCTGTAGGTTTCGAATACTGCTATAACTCCAAAAATTCTGAAAATTTAGGATGCCCTAAATAATTTATATATTGATATACTGCAGTTGGAATTGGTATTTTATCACTGGTAAAAAACGAAAATTATTTTCGTGAGCGCATACTTTCTGTTTTTTCAGCAAGATCAAACAACAATCACCCAAGAAGATCCTAAAGGCTTTACTTGGCGCAAACACTAATTAAAACATAAAAAATACAATCATAATAGAGGATAGATGATTTATTTATTACTAAACAGGAAAAAAACAAGGAACAAAAATAAAATTGGGTTGCCTCCCAACAAGCGTTATCGTTTAATGCCCCTAGCTAGGCATAAAAGCAAGAATAGATCTAAGTATTGCCATCTTTTCCTTTTTGCTGATAAAGGTAGACTTTCTTATATAAAGCATTTATTCCTATTTTTTGAAAGCATGTGGCCATTAATGGTAGAAGAAAGATTAAGCACACTACGAAAATTTGTATCTAAGCTAGCCTTCATCTCTTTGATAATTTCGTTTTAATAAAAACACAAAGGAGAGGTGGATTCAACTTTTTCACTCATGGGGTGTCCAAATATAGCTTTCATCTTTTCGTATGTATCTATGGCATCCTTCTCAAGAAAACCTTCTTCAAAGATAGAATCTAAAACTTGCTTGAAAGAAGAGGGCAAGCCAACATAAAAGCTTTTTAGGTATATCTCAATTTGATATTGGGGTACATAGCTGGCTCGGATCCTTAACAGCCTATCCCAAGCATCTTTTAAAGATTCATCAAGAAAATAACGAAAAATTCTAGGGTCATCTTCATCAAAATTATTTAAACTCTCATTGATAACTCTGGTAGGTCTTTCCATAGCATCATTATTTATGAGCTTAGAAATGATAGAAGGATTATCCAAGGTATTAAAACCTGGGAAACCCTTAGCCCCTTTTGGTTCGGTCATAGCGATAGAAAGGCAAGCTTAAGCAAACAAGAGGACAATGAAAGAAGGCAAAGGTGAAGTGGGGGAGATGAAAACGAGAGGCAAATGACAAATAATGTAATACGAGGGAGAATAGTTTGTGATGGGTACTTGGTATGTCTTGACTTGAGCATAGATCTCCCCGGCAACGGCGCCAGAAATCCTTCTTACTACCTCTTGAGCATGCGTTGGTTTTCCCTTGAAGAGGAAAGGATGATGCAGCAAAGTAGCATAAGTATTTCCCTCAGTTTTTGAGAACCAAGGTATCAATCCAGTAGGAGATTACATGCAGGTCGCCTAGTACCTGCACAAACAATCAAGAACCTTGCAACCAACATGATAAAGGGGTTGTCAATCCCTTCACAACCACTTGCAAAAGTGAGATCTGATAAAGATAATAAGATAATGTTTCTGGTATTTTTGTTGTATAGATTGAAAAGTAAAGATTGCAAAATAAAATAAATAGTAAACTAGAATTGTAGATCGGAAACTTATATGTATAAAATAGACCCGGGGACCATAGGTTTCACTAGTGGATTCTCTCATGATAGCTTGTATTATGGTGGGTGAACAAATTACTGTCGAGCAATTGATAAAAAAGCGCATATTTATGAGAATATCTACGCAATGATTATGAAATATAGGCATCACGTCCGTGTTAAGTAGACCGAAACAATTCTGCATCTACTACTATTACTCCACAAATTGACCGCTATCCACATGCATCTAGAGTATTAAGTTCATAAGAACAGAGTAATGCTTTAGGCAAGATGACATGATGTAGAGGGAAAATTCAAGCAATATAATATAAACCTCATCTTTTTATCCTCGATGGCAATAATACAATATGTGCCTTGCTGCCCCTACTGTCACTGGGAAAGGACACCGCAAGATTGAACCCAAAGCTAAGCACTTCTCCCATTGCAAGAAAGATCAATCTAGTAGGCCAAACTAAACCGATAATTCGAAGAGACTTGCAAAGATAACAAATCATGCATATAAGAATTCAGAGAAGAACCAAATATTGTTCATAGATAAACTTGATCATAAATCCACAATTCATCGGATCTCGGCAAACACACCGCAAAAGAATATTACACCGAATAGATCTCCAAGAACATCGAGAAGAACTTTGTATTGAGAACCAAAGAGAGAGAGAAGAAGCCATCTAGCTAATAACTATGGACCCGAAGGTCTATGGTAAACTACTCACGCATCATCGGAGAGGCTATGGTGCTGATGTAGAAGCCCTCCGTGATTGATTCCCCCTCCAGCAGATCGCCGGAAAAGGCCCCCAGAAGGGATCTCACGGGTACAGAAGGTTGCGGCGGTGGAAAAGTGGTTTCGTGGCTCCCCTGGATGTTTTAGGGTATAAGAGTATATGTAGGTGAAAGAAGTACGTCGGTGGAGCTACGAGGGGCCCACAAGGGTGGGGGCACGCCTACCCCCCTGGGCGCGCCCTCCTACCTCGTGGCCGCCTTGTTGCGTCTCTGACTTCCACTCCAAGTCTCCTGGATTTCATTTATTCCAAGAAAGATCCTCGCGAAGGTTTTGTTCCGTTTGGATTCCGTTCGATATTCCTTTTTCTACGAAACACTGAAATAGGCAAAAAAACAGAAACTGGCACTGGGCCTCCGGTTAAGAGGTTAGTCTCAAAAATAATATAAAAGAGCATATTAAAGCACATTAAACATCCAAAATAGATAATATAATAGCATGGAACAATCAAAAATTATAGATACGTTGGAGACGTATCATACAACAAGAAGGAGGTCTCTCGGGAGCTGTACTAGTTCTACCTTGAACAAGGTCATGCTGACCCTAACCGCTTGCCAAGTGGAAGAAGGTATTTATTTTTTACTAGTACATCATGTTGTCTTGAGATAATCCATGTCTCCTATGTTAACTTCGCTTTTACCAATACAAATGCGCGAAAAGCAACAAAAAGAAATGGTGGATTATCTCTCTGAACATGGATTGTAAAGTGCGAGAATTTGCTCATTGTGTTGATGTAAGTTACAGTCCGACTTAGTCCAAGTCTATGATTGTTGATTTGTTGTAGAATTAAATCACTCGTCATTTTCCTTCATCACTTTACTTGATATATGTTGCCTCATTCCTCCTTTCTGATATATAATTAAAGCGTCACCGTCTTGCCTGTTCTTAGATTATTATTTAACTTGCACTGCCAACTGATGTTGAATTTTCATTGGAACGTCTCTGCTGCCTGCACTGCATCCTGACACGACATCACAACATTTCAACCACATGTGTCCGTAATGCTAAGCATTTGAGGGAAGAATAGGTCATAGAGTGTGCTCACTGTGGATGCCTGGTTGCGCCAGTGGTGACTAAGTAGTACTGATGACAGTATATTCACATATAATACCAAGTGAACTGAAGGTGGATGAATTTAAAAAGTTGTGCTTAAGTATTGTACCATAATGTGTAATAACAACCCATAATGCAATAATTATCAACATAAAAGCATGATGCAAAATGGAAATATCAGCTGGATCGGCACCATGGCGCCTGCAGCGGCTTGACTTCCTCCTTGTGTTGGTCTAGTTTGATTGCTGGGCAGACATGACACGTGAGATGCGGCAGGGAGGGTGGCGAAGAGGGGAGAGCAGGGTCGTGCAGGCGAGCTCAAGCTCAGCCAGCAGGGCCGTGCGGTTCAGGGGTGAGGGGCCGCATGGGGTGCGGGGCACAGGGCAACGCTATGCGGTGGTTGCAGGAGACGTGGGTTTGGGGAAAGTACAACGCTAATTGCAATTTACGCTAAAGATTGAAAGATATAGGCTATACTATTTATTGTATGGATGGATAAGATGAATTTGGATCTCCACACTTCGTGCTTTTTAGGGGCAGTAGATAGATAGATTCATCATGCCACGGCAGTACAAAAACACTAGAAAAAAGTTTACATCCAAGTCCATAGACCACCTAGCGGCGATTACAAGCACTGGAGCAAGCCAAAGTCGCTGCCGTCATCGCCCCTCCCTCGATGAGCCGGTCCAAACTTGTTGTAGTAGACAGTCGGAAAGTCATCCTGCTACCACAGGACCAACGTACCATAACAACAACCACCGCTGACGAAGAGAAGTATAGATCAAAAGGATCGAACCTGTAAACACACGAACGAAGACTAGATCTAAGAAAATAAACTGAATACCAACATTGGCCGAATGCTATGAGATCCCCCGAAGGCAAGTCTCCACATGCTCTCTGACGACGCTAAACGCATCACCGGGCTATGTTGGAAAAACCTTATTCCATCTCCGGGAGACGTCACCACCTCGTCTTCCTGAGCAAGAGCAAACCCTAAACAAACTAAAAAACACCTAAAAAGCGGAGCAAGATTCCTCCCGCCAGCAAGGGTCAAGGTCCACCACTCCTCACACCGAAGACAAGGTGGACAACCGTCGGCGCCGGCGGGAGGCAGAGAAACCCTAAGTTTTTTTTATCGGAGAGGAGGTGGCGGCTGCGTTTTCTTCTTTGTTACTGAAGCTGCCCTTACGTGAGAAGAGAAGAGTAGTAGAGATTCTTTCTCATGGGAACCGGTGGCTGACGCTAAGCCTTAATTTTCGTCACGCAACAAGAATTCATGAGTAACGCTATTGGTTTCTTCTCCATGCCAAAGGTGTTTTTGAGTCATCCTCGTTATTATGAGTATTTATGCAGACAATCTATGGTTCTTCGTTGAACCTTTGATTGCGAGAGGAATAACTAAATATACATGTGAGTTTTGCTTGGGATAACAAAGACCCCTTCTTGCCGACAGGAAGGGCCATCACTAGCATTGTGGAGGCCCTAGTGCGATTGAGGCACAATGAACATAGACAAAGTACCATATATACTTTTAACAATATATATCATATATCATGAAAAATATAAAGGCATAAACATAAAAAACATAATTTTAGTTCACAAATGAAGTCTCAATACACTATCTATAGGTGATTATATGATGTAAATAATGTACTCAATTATAAATAAATATTAAATAAATACAACGTGATGAAGCGCGGCGGGGAGGGGGGCATATGCCCCTGTCCATGTTGATTTTTTTTGTTTTGTAGATCAATTTTTTAAAATGTATTTAAGTAATATATTAGGCTCTTATCTAAGATGGACCCTAGGCCACCGCACCTTTTGCCATGGCCTAGGGCCAGGAGCCCATATTTGACACACTTTGCATCAAATTGGCGACCTGGCGCACAAAGAGGGACTTGACTGGGCTGGCCCATCAAGTTCTACCACGGGACGAAAAATATAGAGAAAAAAATTGGCGAGCTGACGCACAGAGAGGGACCTAACTAGGCTGGCCTTGTTTTGTAGATCAATATTTTTTATTTATTTAAGTAATACATTAGGCCCTTATCTAAGATGGGGCCTAGGCCACCCCACGGCCTAGGGCCGGGAGCCCGTATTTGACGCACTTTGCATCAAATTGGCGACCTAATTCACAGAGAGGGACATGACTGGGCTGGCCCATCGAGTTCTACCGCGGGACAAAAAATATAGTAAAAAAAATTGGCGGCGCGCACGACCCAAGAATTGAACCAGAGACCATCTGCATACTATCACGCACTACTAGCCACTCAAGCTAACTAGTACTATTGTTATTAAGGCAGTGCATGGCTTGAAGAACGCACCATAGATGTAGAACCGGAATGGTATACTGTACTGCACCGGAACCAGTACTGTAGCGAACCGAAAGTAGCTATTGTAGCGAATCTGAGTTAGTTACTGGGCTGAACATTTTCCAATGTATATTTTCAAAAATTACCAACATTTCTTGAATTCTTGAAGAAAAAAACCGAAGACCCGAACATTTTTTGAATATGTGAAAAAAATTGAAAAATCAGAAAAATGGAACAAAAAATATTGTTTTTTTGAAAAACATAAACCATTTTGTGAATTTGTGAACAAATTATGAATTCTGAACAAATGTTGAAACCGCGAACATTCTTTGAATTTTTTAAAAAATATTTGAAAAGTGGAACATTTCATGATAATTGGAACAAAAATTTGAAACTGCAAACATTTTCTGAATTTATGAACAAAAACTTGAAAACAGAACATTTCATGAAATTCCGAACAATTAGAAATCACGAACATTTTTTGAAGTTCTGACCAAAATTTGTAATCACGAAGTAATGGAACATTTTACAAAATTCCGAACCAAATTTTGAAATCACGAACATTTTTTGAAATTCTTGAACAATTTCTGAAATACGAATAGTTTTAAATTTCTGACCAAAATTTGAAACCACAAACATACATGATTTTTTTTAAATTGAGTATTTTTTTAACTTGTGAACAATAAAAAAAGGAAACATATTTTGGAATTCCCGGACATTTTTTCAACTTGTGAACAAAGTTTAAAGACAGGGACATTTTTTGAAATTCCTGTACATGTTTTGGTACTAGAATATTTTTTTGAATATATGAACAAAATTCCTGTGCACTTTAAAGGAGGAATATTTTTTTGAAAATCTAGTTTTTAAAATAAATCCTAAAAATATTTAAAGAAAGATCAACTCGAAAAGAAAAAAACGAAAAAAGAAACCAAAAAGTGAAAAAAAAGAAACATAAAAGAATATAGAAACAAATAATCAAAAAAGGTAAAAAGTAAAAAATAAAAACCGAAACAACAATGGGAAACCAGATAAAATCATTCAGGAGGTTCCTAAAACCAGAAAAAAACCGGAGTTTGAACGTTCTCAAAACCAGGATCCGAGTACAGGCTAAACAGCTAAATGGGCCGGCACACTTTGATCGCTCCGTCTTGACGCAAGGTGTGTCTCCGTTAGGGAATTCCCCTAGGGCCGGCCCTGCCGACAGGGGAAGATTAGGCTTTCTGCAGCGGCCTTGTAAATGCAGTGTTATTGCCCCTGCTGTAACATCTAGTACTATTGATGTTAGAGTACGTAATGGGCCTAATGGGCCCGTTAGTTTTAGGGTTATTTAGAGATAATGGTCGTTTGCTTGGGTGTCAAGTAAGCCTTGCTTAGGAGTCAAGTAAACCTCTCTATATAGAGAGAGGAGATGTATCAATCTAATCAAGCAAGAATTAAGAAGGAAATCCCTTCCCTCTTGACCGGTCGTGGGCAAAAAGGCCCCCGGCCGGCACTCTCGCGCCCTCCTTCTAGCAGCGCCATAACAATTTGGTATCAGCTAGCTTCGGTTCGATCATGTCTTCACCGCCGCCCAACCCGTCTCTTCCGCTGCCGGTAACCTGGTCGCCTCTAGCGACCACCACGACCGTCGCCCCGCTCCTGCTTGCGTCGGGATCCTTCGTCGCGCCCGCCCCCGCCGTCCTCACCCCGGAGGAGGTGTCCGGGGCGCTGCGGGACCTAACCCAGGCGGTTCAAGAGATCCGCTTGTTCTTGGCCGGGTCCTACAGGTCGCACCCAGCTGCGCCGCCCATCGCCGCCACCGCGCCGCCGTGGCTGCCATGGCAGCCGCCGCACCAGGCGGCCTCCGCCGCTCTCGCCGGGCGGCTGCAGCTGCCATCCACCGCCACCACCGCCCCGCCCTGGTTGCAGTGGCAGCTGCCGCTCCTGGCAGCCTCCGCCGCGCCCGGCGCTCCGCCGCAGCAGCCGCTGCATCTGCAGCAGCCACCGCCGGTCAGCTCCAGCCCCGCATCAACCGCGCTGGCGGGAGTCCTGATCCACCAGATCAAGTTCCCGCCGTCGCCAACACCGCTTCCCCAGGGCGTCCCCATCCAGTAGATCAAGTTTCCGCTGTCGCCGTCACCGCTTCCGGCTTGGATCACTACCCGCCATGTGTCGGCGGCGGTGAGGCTGCAGGCTGCTGCGCGCGGCCTCCTAGCGCGTCGGCGTGTGCGGGAGATGCGTGGTCTGCCGCTGCGGCTCCTCCCAGTTGCGCTTCGCTGCGCAAAGGACCTCGATCTCGTCCACTGCGTCGGGGATCTTGGGCATGCTGTTTTCCCCACGGATAGCGACCTCAAAGTCTGCGACATCGGCGGTTGGGGGGGCGCACCCCTCCTCGCCATTCTCCATCGACAGTCCTCCACTCTTCTCTGTGCGGTGCAGATCAACAGCCGTCCGGCGAGGAGAAGGCATGGTGTCACCGACAAGAGTGCACGACGTGGCACCACTGCATTCCGCCGTCGGCCGCCGCGAGGGCGCCTCTGCTGGTCACTCTTGCGACCACTTCCAGGTGGCCATACACATACACTCCTTTTGTCCAGATGGTTTCCATGGGATCCAGGTGGCTGTACACGTGCACGTCCGACGTGCGGATGGTGTCCACTTTATGTTCAGGGGTCCAAAATAAAGCGTCCCAGTCCATTTCAGGTTGAGAGTAATAAACCAAGCCGTGATGTAAAAGGCTTGTTTTTAGGTGTTAGGTTTGTGTTGCATCGAGTCATGGTTATAAGTTGGTTAGGTTGCAGCTTGAGGACAAGCTGCATGTCCAGGTGGGGTGTAGTGTTAGAGTACGTAATGAGCCTAATGGGCCCGTTAGTCTTAGGGTTATTTAGAGATAATGGTCGCTTGCTTGGGTGTCAAGTAAGCCTTGCTTGGGAGTCAAGTAAACCTCTCTATATAAAGAGAGGAGATGTATCAATCTAATCAAGCAAGAATTAAGAAGGAAATCCCTTCCCTCTTGACCGGCCGTGGGCAAAAAGGCCCCCGGCCGGCACTCTCGCGCCCTCCTTCTAACAGCGCCATAACAATTGAGCTGGAGGATTTAGCGGTGGAATCTTTATTTGGTAGCTGTAGATATATGTCACGGTGGACGACTCAGTTGCCTTGAGTTTGCCGCACACATGATTAGCTGGTAAACACTGTGTACCGAGTTCTTTTTTCTTAATGTGCTGAAGGATGAATTGTCTGCAAAATATATTCTGCATTCTGCAGTTCATTCTAAAATGTAGCATACACCTCCAAACTATGCAATTCATTCTGCAAATCCTTATGCTGGTGTTACTGTATCCTGGGTAATTTTGATGTGCTGAAGGATGAACTATCTACAAAATATTCTGCATTCTGCAGTTTATTCTAAATAGCACACTTCTCCAAACTCTGCCTACACTACACTACAGCTCTGAAGATGTGTGGTTTTCTTGCCCCAATACTGCAGAAGAAGCATCATGCCTAAGTTGAAGACAAGCGGTGTCCTAGTATCCGGATGGGAAGGTCGGTTTCATTGGCCGTCAGGAGTCTCATCGGAGTCCATGTACTGTTGAGATGTTAATGGTAAATAATGCGGTTGTCGTGGATGTGTCGCGGTGCAGCTAAGAACGATGGGAAGAGGGAGTGTGAGGCGCGGTGGCCCATCTTCAATACATGTAGGAAGGAGGTCCCTCGGGAGCTGTACAGGTTCTGCCTCGATCAAGGTCATGCTGACCCTAACCTCTTGCCAAGTGGAAGAAGGTACTCCCTCCGTCCTATAATATAAGATGTGTGTCAAAAAACATCTTACATTATGAGACAGAGGGAGTATTTACTTTTTAGGTCTTCTTTGGTTTAGAGGAATCTTGTAGAAATTTCATAAGATAGGATTTCTATAGAAAAAATTTTTTTAAAGACCTTTGGTTTGTAGGAATGGAATCCTATTCCTATGAAGATATTCTTCCTATCCTCCATATTTCATAGGAAAATAAACATTAACCTAGACTTAATGGAAAAAATCCTATGATGCGAATCAAAGGGCATCTCCTTTCTTATTCCTACTCACAGAATTTGAGATACATGCTCATTTCCTATGACTTTCCTATTTCTACGATTTTTCTACCCTATAAACCAAAGGAGGCCTACTAGTCCATCATGTTGTCTTGAGATAACCCATGTCTACTAGCTTTTACTAGTACAAATGCGCGAAAAGCAACAAAAAGAAATGGTGGAGTATCTCTCTCTGAACATCGATTGTAAAGTGGGAGAATTTGCTCACTGTGTTGCTGTAAGTTACAGTCCGACTTAGTCCAAGTCTATGATTGTTGATTTGTTGTAGAAACAAATCAGTTGTCATTTTCATTCATCACTTTACTTGATATATGTTGCCTCATTCCACTTTTCTGATATATAATTAAAGCGTCGCCGTCTTGCCCGTTCTTAGATTGTTTTTTAACTTGCACTGCCAACTGATGTTGAATTTTCATTGGAACGTCTCTGCTGCCTGCACTGCATCCTGACACGACATCACAACATTGCAACCACATGTGTCTGTAATCCTAAGCATCTGAGGGAAGAACAAGTCACAGAGTGTTCTCACTGTGGATGCAGGGGCTGCGCCGGTGGTGACTAAGTAATAATGATGACAGTATATTCACACATTACACCAGGTCAACTGAAGGTGGATGAATTTAAAAAGTTATGCTGAACCGGTGATATCACCGATTTTGACTTGTTCATCCTCATCGATGATACTGCCTTCTGCAGTTTTGATGTATCTGTATGTAATGTGAGTGAGAATACTTTGAGAAAATTTCAAATGCACCTCTCTTTAGTCGAAGATTCTCCTTGAATTTTGAATTTGATCATGGTTTGTAGGCTTTGTCTTGTCCCTCATGTTTTCTGGTTGTCGTAAGCAAGCATACTATGACATATGAAACAGAAAACTCTGCTGAAGCTATTTCTGCAATAGTGACATTTGGCGGGAAAAAGGCGCAATCATACATTGTTAAATCAATTCACCAAATTGGAGCTCATACAATCCTCATCAGATCCATCTGAGCTACAAATGGGTCCACGGAACATAGGTAAAACAGCAAGCACAAATTTCTAACTTTTGCAGCACCCAGCTAATATGAAGCAGCAGAACTACACAGCTGTTGCCCATACTCAAGTTCATAACTTGGCTGGGGCAGGGAGGCCTGCAAATGGCACGAGCGGCGGCGTTGGCAGGGTGGGGGAGAGTCATGATGGCACCCTCCACGAGGCTGGAGGAGTCGATGCCCTCGGTGAGAGTTGTACCATCTCTAGCGCTTGCATTCTGAGCTCTATCGGATAATCCTTCACGCACCCAATTCTTGGACCATTTCCAGTGCTCCATTTCAGGGATAGCCTGTGGCCGAGCTGATAGGATTTTGACCTGCTCTTGGAATTTACCCTCTCAAGAATTGCATCCTGCGAGACGACCGCATCAAGATGACTTTGCAGGCCACCTGATAAGGTTCTTTGGTAGGCTGACCTTGTTTGCTCCACACGGACATTATTGTCCTCGTCAGCTTCAGTCTGTGGAGATGGCCCAGATGCCTTGTCTTCTGCTACCATGTTGGAAGGCAGTTTCAACTGTGGAGTATTGGATGCCATCATGGCAGCAGCAGCAGGGTTCTCTTTGATATTAGGCACTGGATCTTCATAGTAGTCTTCCTTGGTGGATGAGCGCACCTGAATATGCCAAAATAAGTTGATTAAGTGAATCGTCTCACATTTGGTAACACATAGGAGTGTGATTAGATTCAGCTGGACCAAAAATAGTATACCTCAACTTCTTTCAGATCAACTCCATTTTCTTCTAGAAAGCTCATGAAGTTGGTAAGGTTCTCCGCACTCGGCTTGTAATGTCCACTATAGGCCCAGATGGACTGAAATGAAAAGAGATCGCCAAAGCATCATATTAGCACAATGCATCCAATGAGAAAGCATAAGAACAAAATTGTGAGTATGCTATTAGATCTTTTGGGATATAGATACAATATTTAAGTAACAATTCACCAAGTGTAAAATCTGTTTGTAAATGGTGGCACTAAGATAGGATGGTGGTTCTCGACAATACCTTGATAACTCCATTTTCTGCCGTAAACCTTCCAGCAGCTATAGTTGCACCTCCTGCTAAAAAGCTGGAGTGCTGGAATACACCTCTCTCTTTCTGGATATAGAAATAAGCATACAAGGTAAACATTTAGTGAAGCTAATCTTCAAAAACACGATATAACAGTGCTCAGCAGCAATAAAATTCTGTAAGTTATCAAACTACCTGCCCAGCATAAAGTTTCTTTGCTGTGCTCACAACAAAAATCCATTTTGTCCCTTTAGAGCCCTGGCTTGTATCAAGTGGTTCTCCAGATATCTTGTGGACAATCTTTCCCTCTTTAATGATGTATTCATAGTACTCACGCTCTTGCTGCAAAACATTAGACAATTGTTACAGAGTTCATGCTTAACTATCTTCTTCCAAACTTTCATGTGGCAATTTGTTATGACTAATCTGAACATGTTGGGTGTGTTGTGGTTAAGATGAACAATCAAAGAGAAGTATAAATGGCACAGACTAAGGAGTTCTATGACCTCATACATATAAAGTATTAAACATATTCAATACTTCTGGAACTTTTGCAGTTAAATTTATCTTCGATAACTCTGTCCAGAAATATAAGGAATGCATGTTTCCAAGATGTAACTTTGACCAACGATTTTCCCAACTATGTGGATTATCTCGTACAAATTGATACTACTGAAAAGTGCTTTTAGGATGAATCCAATGATACCAATTTTGTATAAAGTAATCCACACATTATTGACCAATAAATTTGAGAAGCGTATGTGTATGCCTTACAATTCTGGGCAGAGGGAGTATTTATTTATTTACAATAGCATTAAGACGTATGTCATGTGCAGCGGGCCGCAGAAGTCCAGCGACCGAGGATAGGGCACTCATCCTCATGTAGATGCCAGCACGGCCCAATCCCTGTCGAAGTTAGGCAGGCTCTTTTGCTTAGTTTTGTCTTTACACCTGAGATATTCTTACCAACTAAATAACCTATCTCTTGCCTAACTAAATATCATTCCCAGCAAACCCTATCAATAGCTTCCTATTTTAACCTTCTCTTTCCTAAGTAAATAGATATACTTACAGACTAAATAATGTATTAACTATTGTTCTTAACTCCTTCATGAATTGATGATGATCAATTTTTTTAGAAAAGGAGGATGACCCCCGGCCTCTGCATCTGGGAGATGCATACGGCCATTTTATTGATTATTCTTGAGGACCTTACAAAGTAGTACAACAATATGCCTGAATCCGCCATCTTGGCAACATCTGCCGCTACTCCAATCCATATGATGAAGGGGTGCAAGGTGAGCCAAATACCTAGACCTCTCACCTAAGCCTAACATCTAAAGCCGGAGGCCCCGACTGAGCCACATACCGGGTCCGGGGCACAAACCGGTCTGACGCACTCACATGTGTCGTCGCCGCCATCTACCACTAGTCCATCTTCAGAGCAGATTGAGGTGCCAACCTTGGTAGGTGCCTCCGCCATCGACGCCACCTTGACGCCAAACGACGACCTCCACCTACGTGAGTCCATCTCCAAGCAACGGACGCAGATCCATGCTAGGATAGGGCCGCACCACCGCCGTCGCCCACCACCCACAAGCGCCACCCGGCCCCAAGGTTCCCAAAGCGGCGCCTTCAAGAAGGGAACGGCGCCGTGAGCGCCATCGCCGCCCAACAAAGTTAGGGTTTTCGCCCGAGAGACCTAGGGGAAGGGGAAGTGAGGGGATCAGTCCATACCGACGCCTCCAAGGAGGGGAACAGCGCCCTCAGGCGTCGCCGTCGACGCGGCCGGCCATGGCCGACCAGGGATTTCTCCCGAACTAGATCCACGCCACCAGCAGCGCCTCCTGTACAGAACCGACGACCCAAGGAAGCGCGGCCCGACGAGGTTGGCCTGCACGCCAAACAGTGGAGGAGGGGAGGCGCCAGATCGCGTGCACCGGCCACCGCAGAAACCGCCGCCGGCCACCAACGACCACCGGATCCCGCCGCCCGCGCGGCCGGGACGCCAGATCCACCGCCCGCACGGCTGCTAGCCGGCCGTGCCTTGCCAATGAAGCCGCCGCTCCAGATCCGGGGTTCCCCACGCAGAGGCAGGGCAACCGAGGCCCCGCCGCCACCATCCTTGGCGCCCCGGGCTTGCCTGGCGGCTGCCTCAGGCGGCGGCGAGGAAGGGAAGAGGAGGAGGGGCGGCTAGGGAGGAGGAGGGACAACTAGGGTTGGCATTGATGATGATCATGGTATTGTTAGCTTCAATATTGACTCTGCATGTGACAACGCTTAGCATGGTGCTGCCCTTGATCCAGCACCTAAACCACGTTTTCATTATGATCAAAACATATTTTAGAAGTTAAAGATGAGAAGCACAAAGTTATTGGTATTTTTTAATCGCAACTGAGGCTTGCTGAAGAAACTTGAGCATTGAATGAGTTTAGCAGTCTGAAGTTCTAATGCAGCTCTCAGTGAAATATTTTCAGTAAGAATGGTATCGTTTCAAATAAAGATAGCATTCGTTATGCAAATAATCTTACTGGACCAAGATATCTTATGCATTGCTTTTTCAGCAGAGCCCTTGAACATTCTGGAAGCTCTATATCTTTTCCCTCACCAATATCGAGCCTGAATATGCAAAAAGAAAAAGACTTATCAATTTCCGTGCAAAATCCATCAGACTTATCTTGTAGGAAAATGACAGCTACATATTGATTGCATCATTTCGTTTGAACAGCAAAACTTTGATACACATAGTGGCAGTCATTTTCTTACCAGTAGAAGAAGGGCTGGCCAGCCTGGGTTTGGCACCAGGCATCATAGTAGAAATGCAGGTTGTGCCCGTACCTATGTCTTGGATCAATCTACAAGATGGCACATGGATTTCAAAATTTTGCAAGTAGAGGTCAAGTCAACAGTGCAAGCTGCAGAACTTTTATCATGGATGTTCACAGCTAACTGAAAGTCCAAGTCAACTGATACTGCGAGCTGATTCTTTTCACACTCATTTGAAGAGCATAGAAAGGCAGCAGATACAATACTACTAAAATTAGGTTGAAAGCAGTAGTTGATGTGTACGGTTTTTGTACTCACAGCCTCGATCCAGTGCTGGAAAGCCAGCTTAAGAGCCTTGGCATCCTTGGATAAACCCTGACCCACCTGCATCAAGCTCATGAATATGTGTTGGAGCTAAAATCAAGGAGAATTCCAATCAAAAGAATCACTTTCTTGTGGGGAAAAGGCCATGGTGAGCTGCCTTGCGCTGGCGATTGACGCGGGGAAAGGGAAAGCGGCAAGACCTTGGATGCATTGAGGCTGACGCGGTTCCAGCGCGAGGCGGCGGTCTCCGGCTCCGGGTCGTCGTAGAAGGAGACGGTGCTGTGGTTTAGCCGCGCGAAGTCCAGCGCTTCCCACCTTCATTCAATCCAAACAAATGAAAAACAGATTAATTTTCAGCACCCGTAGCCATCAAGACAAATCAATGATGCAAAGGCCGGGGGCTATCCTCCTTTTAAAAACAAAAACAAATATATCATCAAGACAAAGCAAATCAGGCATTGCCGACGCCAAAATCTCCGGCTGACCGGAGGGCAACAAGCAAAGAAAAGGGCAGCAATAAGCGCAGAATCCCAAGAAAGGCGGGTTTGGGCGATTTTCTTTGCCAAAATTATGAGACGACCAAATGGAAGAAAAGAAACACGTTATCTTTTTGCGTAGGATCTGGTTACCAGAGCTCCTCGACGACGACGGCGGAGTCGGCGAGCTTGCGCCTGGTCCGGTAGCTCCGGTAGACCTTCTGCACCTTGGTCGCCGCGCCATTCGCGCCGCCTCCAGCCGCCGGCGACGGCAAGGAGGACTCCGTGTGAGTCGGCTCCCGCGCGGCAGAGTCCACGCGGTCCAGCCCGGCCGCCGGAGGAGGCATCACAGTCTCCACCTCCATCTAGCAACGGCCTAATGGTTGTAGTCTTGTCGAGGAGGAGGAAGGGGGGGAAGGAGTCAGCAGCAGCAGGAGCAGGAGCAGGAATTTATGCTTGCGCTGGGCTGGTGTAACACGAGAGATTGTTGGACAATAATTTAATTTAATGCGCTTATTGAGTTAGTTTTGTGTAATGCTGGCGGGAACTACGTGTAGTGTACAGAAAGATTTCCCGGCAACAACAGAAAAGAAAAATGGAGCGCAGAAATGTTATTCAGTGCCGACCGAGTACGCGTGGCATGGGATTACCTGTATGCCAAGGTCCACGGTGACGTGGATTGGCGGTGGTGACGGGCTGCAGCTGCATGCGGACGCGGTCGCAGGTCGTGTGTCGACCGCCGGGTCGTGTCCACCGTGCCCGTGCGTTTCGTCCAGGAGCGGGCACATACGAGTAGATACGATGTGTTGACTCGGAATTGCTGTCCATACACCTCTCAGGTGCACGGTGCATGCAAATGCTCCTGCTACCTACCTCTTGCACGGTTTATGTATGTGATGATTCTAGAGCAGCACATAGTACGTCTATGTCCAAACGCATTTATGGTCAGCAAGTACTGGTAGCTTTCCTGCACAGAAATTCGCATTGTTATTACTGTTTGAGGGTCGAAATTCAAGTTATTGCTTTACCTACTACCAGAACCCGTGGTGCCCATGGCAGGTGGCTCCATGACTGCGTCCTTGCCCTGGCCCAGCGTCACAGTAAGAGCATATACGGCGGGAATGGTTTGTGTTACAAGGGATATAAAGGAGTTCACGGAATATTATGGATGTATTATTTAGCCTCGAGGACGAATGTATATTGAATACAATAATTGAAGGGCAAGACGTCTCTTTTAGAGATAAGGTAGGAGACGGATTACAAATCATATAGACTACTAAATACATGTATCTTAAATATATCTATAACGGCAACTCTGAAAAAAGCCCGTCCTCGTCGCCCGCGTCTGGCGACACGGGGGAAACCTCGCCGCCGCACCTAGGGGCCGTCCTCCGCCGCCCCGCCTCCGCATCGCCGTTGCCGGAGGGCCGCCGGCAAAGCCGTGTTGCGCCCTGAGATGGCAACGGCGGGGCGGCTCCGTCCTGCGCCGCGGCGCCCCTCCCCCAGATCCGATCTGGTGAATCTTGGGGTGCTCCCCTCCGGCTGTTGCGCCTCCTCTGCCGGTCCAGTGCGGCTGCTCTGCCTCGGCTGCTCCTCCGCCGGATGTTTCCTGTCCCCTCAAAGGCACAGCTCTCTCCTGCTGCTGCGTTGGGGGTGCTCGAGGTCCACGGGTAGTGGCGGTCGGGCGGGTTGGGTCTTGGTTTGGCCTCGCCGCAGGCCGCTCCTAGTCCCCAGCCGCGCCTCCTCCGTGCTGCGGTTCCGGCATGTGTGTATTTGTGTGGTCATGGTGTTCTTCTTGGCGGGCAGCTGAGGCCTCGCGGCGGGCTTTTGCCAGCACTGCTTCGGTCCCGGCAGCCATGGACCTGCGTTCTCCAGCGTCCGCTGCTTGCCAGCGTCCTCTGCCGGTGTAGTGCCGGACCTGGCGCTCCGATTGTTGCGTCCTCTCCGGCCTTCAGTTCGCCGGCGCTTCGGCGGCTCGGCCCTCGGCAGCTCGGAGCTGCGTCCCTTCCGGTTCCTAGTTTGTCGGTGGCGTGGGTCGCCATCCCACCCTCTGCGTCGGCTCTCTCCACCCTGCTGCCTTCCCGTCCACCTACATGCCATGCCGGCCCAAAGCTCGTGTTTTTTGGCAGCGCCGATGCCACTCTCTGACGGCACACATAGCCCCACCTCACCCTTCTGTGATGGTAGTCTCGACTTGTGCATTGACTTTGTCATCTACGGATCCTGATCTGGCGGCAATGGGATTGCTCGAATTCAAGCCAGGGCGAAAGCCCTGCTCGGCTTGCCGACGCTGGTAGTGGCGGCATTTTCGGGTGTCGTTTTCCTTCTTGGAGGCTCTGCCATGGCCTTTATCCGCGCCCCTCTTCGAGCATCGGGGGAAACCCTTGGTCCGATTCTTTGGATCGGATGGCGGTGGCATAATCATGTTGCTCTCCTTCTTGAAGGTGCTATCTTACTTGCTTGCGGCGTCCCTGGTGTTGGCTTTGAAGATGTTCGACGTTTTGCCAGTCTAGGTTTAGTGGGTTTAGCTGTGTTTTTTCTTCTCTTCGCGTCGAGCATCCCTTATTTCTATGCTCCGGGTACCATGCCCACGCCAGTTTGCGTTCGTGGCATGTGTTGTATTCTCTTTGTACTCATTTCTTTTCCTTCTATCAATGAAAAGATACGCAAGCTTTGCGTATTCACGAAAAAAATATCTATAACATCCCCCCGTAGTCATACTGGTAGTGTTGTGAACAACAGTAGCGTCGCGGACGGTCAGACTGGAGAGAATGGCAGCCGTCGGGTTGACATCCCCCGCAATCGTAGGGGAGCGTCGCGGATGCATTGACTGTAGAGGAAGCCGACGAGTTGCTTAAGTAAGGTGAGAGCCCTTTGTGTCGTTTTCGAGGTAGCCGAGAGTGTGGGTGGTGTAGCCGTGGTCGATGTAGCCATGCGAAGAACGCCGTGGCCGGTGTCGAGGAAGTCATCGTGGAGCCGCGGACGCAAGGGGGCGCCGAGTTAGTCATGGGCGCAGTGGTGTCGAAGTAGTGGTGCGCTCGGAAGAAGACGTTATTGATGACGCGTCATGCGGAGTTTGCCAAGCCCAGGGACACATCATGGACGAAGGCACGCATCGGTGTTGCCAGCACCAGGTATACGTAGACAGACGAATACGAAGTCGACGCAGCGCCGCACCAAGCTTGCTAGGCCCGAGGACACATCATGGACGAAGGCACGCATCGGTGTTGCCAACACCAGGCATACGTGGACAGACGAAGACGAAGTCGACGCAGCGCCGCGCCAGGCTTGCCAGGCCCGAGGACACATCGTGAACGAAGGCATGCATCGGTGTTGCCAACACCAGGCATACGTAGACAGACGAAGACGAAGTCGACGCAGAGCCGCACCAGGCTTGCCAGGCCCGAGGACACATCATGGACGAAGGCACGAATCAGGGTTGCCAGCATCGGGCATGTGTAGACAAGGGACCTACACAAGCTGTACGCCATGTCAAGGAGTCAGAGGGGCCAGCAGAGAAGAACTCGACGACGGTTGCGGCGCCAAACGACGCGGGGCCGATGTCGCCAACGGTGGTCGGAGTAGACGAAGTGGTCGGGGGAAGATGACAGCGATGCTAGCAACGAGCTGGTGCTGAACGAAGACGAAGAGGGTGGACTGGCGGCGCGGCTCGGGTGAGCGAGCTGCAGTGGTGCCGAAGAAGAGCGGTGGCCGTGGCTTGGTTAGGAGCGCGGCGGTGATGCTCGAAGTAGGCGAGGAGAACCCAACAGCGTGACAAAGACCAATGCGGACAGTGGCATTCCCATGCCAAGGAAGGCGGCGGGGCGCATAGCACGTGAATTCAACGCACGGGGACAGCGGAGTGTACCGCGGGCCGCGGTGCTACGGCTCAAAGGGGTGACGCAGCGGCAGCAGGCGGGTCGTGGTGACGACGGGAAAATCTCGGGGCGATGGCGGGGACCGCGGGCCGCGACGCTACGGCCCGAAGGGGCGGCGCAGCGGCAGAGCGCGGGATCGTGCAACCGCGGGGACGGCCTCGGCTGACGGCGAACACCGGATGCCACGCTCGCTACGGCCTGATGAGGCGACGCAGCGACAACGCGAGGCTCGGTGCAGCCACGGGGACGACCTGGATAAGACGACCTCAGAGCGGTAGTAGACCGCAGGCCGTGACACTATGGTCCGAAGGGGCGATATAGTGGCAGCACGTGGGTCGGTGCACCTGTGGGGAGAACCACGGGGCGACGGTGCCGCAGCCCGGTGGAGAGATGCTGCGGCAGCCCAATGGTAGATCGGTGCAGGGGTGCGCTGAATACAAAAACGATCTTCACAGAATTTATGGAGGCGCACGCAAGTGACGGGCCGTCTGTCGCACGGCATGGATGAAGCTGAAGCTGTGGACAGGTGATCAATCTGATCGCTCGCGGGGTCGAGGTGGCACAGACGATATCGAACAGCCGCAGACCAGCGAGCCCGCACGAGCAACCCTCCATCCACGTGGGAACATGCAAGCGACCAAGGGGCATGGTGTCGCGAACATGGGTGCGGCCAGACCCGTACAACGTCGTACTAGTGCAAGACGCCGGCATAGAGTTGTTCGGCTGGTGCCCAGTGCGCGCGGCCAAATCCAAGCTTGCTTGTTGATGGACTTTAGGCCTATGTGGACGATTGGTTGGACTTGCACCGTGGAGACCCGTGAAAAGGATGTTGCTGAAGTCTGCATGGACCAGATGCAAACACATCTGGATGGAGGCGGGGTTGATATAGGTTGCGATCTGATCAAGGCGAGCACAACCGACTCAGAGCGACGTGCGGACAGTCGCGCAGACGACGGCCATTACAAGCCGCCGCATGTTGTGTGAGACCGTCGTGTCGAAGAAGAGGCTGCTGTAGTCTGACGCCGAAGTCGGAGTAGAGGCACGAGAAGCTCAACGGACGGTGGCGGGTGACGCAAACCGATCTTAGATCGGAAAATCAAAAAGAAACATCGATCAAGACAACCGGCAAGATAGAAAAATCCGGATCAGGAAATCAGAAAAAAGACTAGGACGCCGGTCAAACACGACCGGCGAACGAACCCTAGGCACGGGCGACGCGGCCCCTGGCGGCGGTTGAGGGAGTCCTGGATTAGGGGGTGTTCGGGTAGCCGGACGATACCTTCAGCCGGACTCCTAGACTATGAAGATACAAGATTGAAGATTTCTTCCCGTGTCCGGATGGGACTTTCCTTGGCGTGGAAGGCAAGCTTGGCGATGCGGATATTCAAGATCTCATACCATTGTAACCGACTCTATGTAACCCTAACCCTATCCGGTGTCTATATAAACCGGAGGGTTGTAGTCCATAGGCAATCAACTCCATATACAACAATCATACCATAGGCTAGCTTCTAGGGTTTAGCCTCCTTGATCTCGTGGTAAGTCTACTCTTGTACTACCCATATCATCAATATTAATCAAGCAGGACGTAGGGTTTTACCTCCATCAAGAGGGCCCGAACCTGGGTAAAACATCGTGTTCCCTGCCTCCTGTTACCATCCGGCCTAGACGCATAGTTCGGGACCCCCTACCCGAGATCCGCCGGTTTTGACACCGACATTGGTGCTTTCATTGAGAGTTCCTCTATGTCGTCGCCTTTAGGCCCGATGGCTCCTTTGATCATCAACAACGATGCGGTCCAGGGTGAGACTTTTCTCCCCGGATAGATCTTCGTCTTTGGTGGCTTCGCTCTGCGGGACAATTCGCTCGGCCACCTGGAGCAGATCGAAAACTACGCCCCTGGCCATCAAGTCAGGCTTGGAAGCTTAAACTACACGGCTGACATCCGCGGAGACTTGATCTTTGACGGGTTCGAGCCACGGCCAAGCGCGCCACACTATCTCGAGTGGCATGATCTAGCTCTGCCCCCGGACAGTGTCCTGGAGGCCGCACACGCATCGGTTCTGACCCCTAACTCGGAGCCTATTGCGCCAATCGAGGATGAGCGGTTGGACGTCACCTCGGGGGCTGCGATCCCAAAAGCGATCGAGCCGAACGCTAGCCCCGCACTCTGCACTACCCGTGACTCCGAGGATCCGAACTCCTCCCCGGACTCCGAACCTCCCGCGCCCCTGCCAATCGAATCCGATTGGGCGCCGATAATGGAGTTCACCGCCGCCGACATTTTTCAGCATTCGCCTTTTGGCGACATCCTGAATTCTCTTAAGTCCCTCTCTTTATCAGGAGAGCCCTGGCCGGACTACGGTCAGCAAGGGTGGGATACGGACGATGAGGAAATTCAAAGCCCACCCACCACCCACTTTGTAGCCACTGTCGACGATTTAACCGACATGCTTGACTTCGGCTCCGAAGACATCGACGGCATGGACGACGATGTAGGAGACGAACAGGAACCAGCACCTGTAGGGCGCTGGAAGGCCAACTCGTCATATGACATATATATGGTGGATACTCCAAAAGATGGAGATGGCGACGGAACAGTGGGGGATGACGCCCCCAAGAAACAGCCAAAGCGCCGGCGTCAGCGGCGCTGCTCTAAATCCCGCCAAAGCAAAAACGGTGATTCCGGCATGGGAGATAATACTACCCCGGATAGCACCGAAGAACACCCACCTCAGCAAGATTCGGCACAGGAAGATGGGGAAGCCAGCCCTCATGAGAGAGCGGCAGACCAAGAGGTCGAGGATGATAACCATACGCCTCCCTCCGAAGACGAGGCAAGCCTCGATGACGACGAATTCGTCATACCATCAGACCCCGCCGAACAAGAGCGTTTTAAACGCAGGCTTTTAGCCACGGCAAGCAGCCTCAAGAAAAAGCAGCAACAGCTTAGAGCTGCCCAAGATTTGCTAGCTGACAGATGGACTGAAGTCCTTGCGGCCGAAGAGTATGAACTCGAACGCCCCTCCAAGAGTTACCCGAAACGCAGGGCGCTACCCCGATCAGAGGAGGAATCACCTACATCACCAGCGCATGACATGGCAGACCGGCCACCTCGCGGCCGCGACAGAGAGGCCTCTCGGCCCTCCACCCAAGCCATGCCCCGACGTCGCTCAACTAAGGCACGAGAAAATGCGCCAGACCTGCGAGACATACTGGAGGATAAGGCAAGACAAACAAGATCGATCTACGGATCGCACAGGCGCCCTACGGCATGTGACAATGATCTTCACTCCGGATACAACAAATCCGGCCGGGCCGAACACAACAGACATAGCTCTTCCGAGCTGCATCGTGATATAGCCCAGTACAGAGGCACCGCACACCCGCTATGATTTACGAGTGAAGTAATGGATCATAAAATCCCAGAGGGTTTCAAAACCGTAAACATCGAATCATACGATGGCACAACAGATCCGGCGGTATGGATCGAGGATTATCTCCTTCACATCCACATGGCACGCGGCGATGATCTACACGCCATCAAATACCTCCCGCTCAAACTTAAAGGACCGGCCCGGCATTGGCTTAACAGCTTGCCAGCAGACTCAATCGGTTCTTGGGAGGACCTGGAAGCCGCATTCCTCGACAACTTCCAGGGCATTTACGTGCGACCACCAGATGCCGACGACTTAAGCCACATAATTCAGCAGCCAGAGGAATCGGCCAGACAATTCTGGACACGGTTCCTAACAAAGAAAAACCAGATAGTCGACTGTCCGGACGCAGAGGCCCTAGCAGCCTTCAAGCATAACATCTGCGACGAGTGGCTTGCCCGGCACCTGGGACAGGAAAAGCCGAAATCCATGGCAGCCCTCACGACACTCATGACCCGCTTTTGCGCGGGAGAAGACAGCTGGCTAGCTCGCAGTAACAACTTATCAAAGAACCCTGGTAATTCAGATACCAAGGACAAAAGTGGCAGGACACGTCGGAATAAGCAAAAACGCCGCGTTAGCAGCGACAGCAATGAAGACACGGCAGTCAATGCCGGATTCAAAGGCTATAAATCCGGTCAGCGGAAAAAGCCATTCAAAAAGAATACTCAGGGCCCATCCAGTTTGGACTGAATACTCGATCGCTTGTGCCAGATACATGGCACCCCCGAAAGGCCAGCCAATCACACTAACAGGGATTTTTGGGTGGTCAAGCAGGCAGGCAAGTTAAGGGCCGAAAACAGAGACAAGGGGCTGCACAGCGACGACGAGGAGGAGCCCAAGCCACCGAACAACAATGGACAGAAGGGCTTTCCCCCACAAGTGCGGACGGTGAACATGATATACGCAACCCACATTCCCAAGCGGGAGCGGGAGCGTGCGCTACGGGACGTATACGCGATGGAGCCAGTCGCCCCAAAGTTCAACCCATGGTCCTCCTGCCCGATCACTTTTGATCGAAGGGACCATCCCACTAGCATCCGTCATGGCGGCTTCGCCGCATTGGTTCTCAACCCAATCATCGACGGATTTCATCTCACAAGAGTCCTCATGGACAGCGGCAGTAGCCTGAACCTGCTTTATCAGGATACAGTGCGGAAAATGGGCATAGATCCCTCAAGGATTAAGCCCACAAAAATGACCTTTAACGGCGTTATACCAGGTGTAGAAGCCAACTGTACAGGCTCAGTAACACTTGACGTGGTCTTCGGATCTCCGGACAATTTCTGAAGCGAAGAATTAATCTTCGATATAGTCCCGTTTCGCAGCGGCTATCACGCCCTGCTCGGACGAACCGCATTTGCAAAGTTCAATGCGGTGCCGCACTACGCATATCTCAAGCTCAAGATGCCAGGACCTCGAGGAGTAATCACGGTCAACGGAAACACCGAACGCTCCCTCCGTACGGAGGAGCACACGGCGGCTCTCGCAACGGAGGTACAAAGTAGCCTTCTCAGGCAATTCTCCAGTCCGGCCATCAAAAAGCCAGACACGGCCAAGCGCGCCCGGAGTAACCCACAGCAGGACCGCCTGGCACACTCTGAGCAAGCATAGCAATGCGGCCCCAACCCCAGCTCTCGCGACATAACGAAACCAGTACCTCACGTACATAACTACGCCCTTGAAATACCATGGGCACAGGGGAAGGGGCACAATAACGGCATGCCCAAAATACGGCTTAAAACGTACTAGGGGCTGCCGGATTCCTTTTTTAATTTTTTCTTACTTTCAGGTCTCCATACTTCGGACGACCTGTTCGGCAATTCGACTGCCACACAAACGATGCAAGCTCCAGGGAGGCAGACAAGCCATGCCGCATTATGGAACTCCCAGGTGGTCTCTGTTATGAGCGGTATACCTGTTTTAAATACAATTTCGCGGCCTGCCCCTGGTCAGGACATACTAAATAGTCCAATATCTTTTGCTTACCGCACTATTTATATCGTTCGGCTTTGATAAATAGCCTCTCTATAAACAATGCTTAGCTTCTTGTCTATTTTTTGCATTATCTTCTTTTCACATTTATGTTTATTAAATGACATGATTGCACCCGTACACCATGGTACGGCAAACACGCCAGGGGCTTCAGTACCCCTCATAATGGTGTGAGAAGTCCGTACACTTTCACAAGTGCGGCACCCCGAACTTATAGCTCTATATGCATCGGCTCCGAATCATGATTTGGGTCAATAGTTGGGTTTGCCCGGCTCCTATGTTTTGGTGCCTTACGTTCCGCTCTATCGGCTAAGGTAGCACTAGGAGAACCACTGCGATTGTGCCCCGGTTCAGCTGGGTTAAGCACCTCAGTGGAGAAAGCCAAAACTGACTGTCATGATGTGGTGAGAGACCGGTCGCTGTTCGAGAGGTTTTTTGAGTCCCTAAAGGCTTATGCCGCTTCGAGCGAGGAGCTGGCTTTGTCCGGCCAAGGCGTGGATAGCGCCCCGAACTCGGTCTTCCGAACTAGGGGCTTCGCCGAAATTTAAAATTATAGAGTTCTATGGCTAAGTGAGAGTGTTCAAGCATTATAGTCCGATTGCCTAGTTCGTTGTGCTGAGCGCCTCCCTCGAAGGACCCAACTATGGGAAAAAGAGCGCTCAGGTTTATCCCGAACACCCCAGCACTAGTGGCATGGGGGCAGAAGCCGACGACTAGCCATCTCTCAATTTTTGATAAACGGCTGCACAGAAAGTAATATTTTAAATTCAATAAGCATTGCTTAGCGCATCTGAACAAGTTTTCAGCGCACATGATAAACACGAGTGAGTTCATTCAAAAATCACATCCTTGGTACATTCATCCGCCACAAGGCGGGCACCTGCAAGAACATCCTTGTAGTAGTTCTCGGGCTTGCGATGCTCCTTCCCCGGCGGTGGCCCGTCCCTAACAAGCTTCTCACCGTCCAGCTTACCCCAGTGCACCTTTGCACGCGCATGGGCCCTACGGGCACCTTCGATGCAGACGGAGCGCTTGATGACCTCGAGCCTTGGACAGGCCTCCACCAGCCGCCGCACCAGCCCGAAGTAGCTCCCAAGCAGGGCCTCTCCGGGCCACAGCCAAACTATGAAGCCCTTCATGGCCTGTTCGGCCACCTTGTGGAGCTCGACCAGCTGTTTCGGCTGGTCGCTCAAGGGCACAGGGTGTCCGGCCTCAGCATACTGAGACCAGAACACCTTCTCCGTCGAGCTGCCCTCTTCAGCTCGGTAGAATGCGGCGGCGTCGGATACGCTGCGGGGAAGATCTGCGAATGCCCCTGGAGGGCTCCGGATTCGGGTAAGTAACAAGTAGTTTACTTTTATATTTCTGCTTTGCATAAAGAATGCCTTACCTGCTGCTATCTTTTTCACCTCCTCCAACTCTTGGAGGGCCTTTTGGGCTTCGGCCTTGGCAGACTTGGCAGTCTCAAGGGCCGCCGCGAGCTCGGACGCTTGCGTCTTTGACTCAAGCTCCAGACTCTCATGTTTTTTCATGAGAGCCTGAAGCTCTTGCTGCACCTCGCCGACACGGGCCTCAAGTCTCTCTCGCTCGGTGCACTCCGTGGCCGCTTTCTTTTCGGCCTCGGACAGCGCCTGCTTGAGGGTCGCCACCTCAGTCATGGCCCCTACAATAAGCAGTACAATCCTGTTATTTTTTGCAATCACGTCTTTTTATAGGCACCTTTTTCTGTAAGGTATTTCTTACCTTCTTTCTCCTCGAGCTACCGCTTGGCAAGGCCGAGCTCTTGCTCGGTCCGCTCGAGTCCCTGTTTCAGGGCACCCACCTCAGCAGTCAGTGCGGCGGTGGCTAGCAACGAAGCCTGCACACGCATATTCACTCTTTGTTGTTAGACTACTGCGAAACTTGATAGATCCTCTATTCGGCTTTTCTTCCCGAACGCCAAACAGAGCATCAGGGGCTACTGTCTATGCGGTTATTTTCTTACATATTTTTTACTTACCTCGAAGCCTGTTAGAAGGCTAGCGCAAGCTTCACTCAGTCCGCTCTTGGCGGACCGAACCTTTTGGATCACCGTACTCATAATAGTACGGTGCTCCTCGTCGATGGAGGCGCCGTCAAGCACCTCCAGCAGATTGTCCGGCACCTCCGGTTGGACAGAGGCCGCCGGCTCAGAAGGCTTGCTCCTCTTGGAAGGAGTTCGCCTACCGCAGTCCGGAACTGTTGAAGATTCCGGCGCGGTGTCCGGCACAAAGCCAGACTTGGAGCCCTGGGGGGTCTTGTCCCCTTTACTCCTGGAGTCCGGGAGGTCGCCTTGCGGCTCCTCCAGGACCACCTCCTCCTGCCCCGGAGCTCGTTGCGACGCCACTTCGGCGTCATCTGCAGTGCGGGGGAAGACAGCAGGCGGAACTGAGTTCACGTCCGATGAATCCAGGGAGCCGCTCGACGACTCGTTGAGTTCGGCCCGGGGTGGGCTGCATAATTATGTTCGACATTAGGGAAGGATGTGCAACAAAGCAACGTCATGAGTTACTCTAATATCCGAATACTTATGATTTCGCCGGACGCTTGGCCCTATCTGGCCACTCCTCTGCGTCCTCTTCGGCGTCGGGGGAGTAGTTCGGCGGAGGGGTCTTCCTCTTCCTGGACCCTTCGGCCTCCCCCGTTGGGGCGGCCTTCCTTTTCTTTCCTCCTCCCGCTGGAGGGGGAGAGTGTTCTTCTTCCTCCTCCTCGTTCTCACGGGAGGAGAGCGTCTCGGACTCGTCGGATGACGAGTCCGACACCACCACATTACAGGTACTCTTTCGATTCCCCGTGGCCTTCTTCTTCTTGGCCTTCTTCTCCGGCACCACATAAGGCGCCGGAACCAGCAACTTCACTAGGAGAGTAGGGGCTGGGTCTTCGGGCAGGGGAGCCGGACAGTTAATCGATCCGGACTGCACCTGCCAAGCCTGTCAAAGGTGAGGGAGTTTAGATCCCACATAGAGTCAAACTATGAAGAAACTTAACATCCTGTAAAAGGTGAAAATAGCTTACCTCGCCGGCGTGATGCCGCGAGCTGTATCCGCGGTCCTCGGAAGCGGATGTGGGAGCCTCGGCGCCTTTGGTTAGCACCTTCCATACGTCTTCATACATCGTGTCAAAGAGCCGGTTAAGGGTTTGATGCTGCGCCGGGTCGAACTCCCACAGATTAAAGCCCCGTTGTTGACACAGGAGGATCCGGCGGACGAGCATAACCTGGACTACATTGACAAGCTTGATCGGCTTGCTCACCAGGGACTGGATGCATGTCTGCAATCTGGTCACCTCTTTTTCGTCGCCCCACGACAGGCCCGTCTCTTTCCAAGACATAAGCCGCGTGGGGGGTCCGGATCGGAACTCGGGGGCTGCGATCCATTTCGGATCGCGCGGCTCGGTGATGTAAAACCACCATGATTGCCACCCCTTCAGAGTCTCCACGAAGGAGCCCTCGAGCCATAGGACGTTGGCCATCTTACCCGCCATGGCACCTCCGCACTCCGCCTGGCTGCCGCGCACCACCTTGGGCTTGACGTTGAAGGTCTTGAGCCAGAGGCCGAAATGGGGGCGGATGCGGAGGAAAGCCTCGCACACGACGATAAACGCCGAGATGTTGAGGACGAAGTTCGGGGCCAGATCGTGGAAATCCAGGCCATAGTAGAACATGAGCCCCTGGACAAATGGGTGGTGGGAAACCCAATCCGTGGAGGAAGTGGGGAAGGAATACTACCCTCTCATGGGGCCTTGGGGTGGGGAGAAGCTGCCCTTCCTCGGGAAGCCGGTGCGCGATGTCCTTGGACAAGTATCCGACCTTCCTTAGCTTTTTGACATGGCCCTCCGTGACGAAGGAGACCATCCACTTGCCTCCTGCTCCGGACATTGCTGGAGGAGGTTGAGGTAGGAAGCGCGGGCTTGGGCGGAGCTCGGGTGCGCAGGAGATGGATAGGCAAAGGAGGAAGAAGGCGTAGGTAAAAAGGTGGATCCTTGTCCCCTTATATGGGTGGATGCGGTTGTGCGTCCCCACCTGCCTAGTAAAACTCGCTTGCCTCCCAAGCGCCGTGATAAGTGGCACGGTTGGGTTACCCATGTCCGTATTGATGAGAATCCCGTAAAAGGGGGGTACACGATCTCTGCTTTGACAAGATGTGCCAAGGAAACCGCCTCGCAAAACATGCTGAGGTGGAAAAGTGAAAACGATTCGAGCGAAGGACTTGGCTGTAGTGTGATGACACACTGCAGAATACGTCAGCAGATTTGATTTGTGTTAATATTATTCTCTCTATGGCAATATGTGGAGGCTTATTTTGCAGAGCCGGACACTACTCTTGGTGTTTACAATCTTCTATGAAGGACTTGGAGGAGGAACCCGCCTTGCGATGCCGAAGACAATTTGCGCGCCGGACTCGTCGTCATTGAAGCCTGGTTCAGGGGCTATCGAGGGAGTCCTGGATTAGGGGGTGTTCGGGTAGCCGGACGATACCTTCAGCCGGACTCCTGGACTATGAAGATACAAGATTGAAGACTTCTTCCTGTGTCCGGATGGGACTTTCCTTGGCGTGGAAGGCAAGCTTGACGATGCGGATATTCAAGATCTCCTACCATTGTAACCGACTCTATGTAACCCTAACCCTATCCGGTGTCTATATAAACCGGAGGGTTGTAGTCCATAGGCAATCAACTCCATATACAACAATCATACCATAGGCTAGCTTCTAGGGTTTAGCCTCCTTGATCTCGTGGTAGATCTACTCTTGTACTACCCATATCATCAATATTAATCAAGCAGGACGCAGGGTTTTACCTCCATCAAGAGGTCCCGAACCTGGGTAAAACATCGTGTTCCCTGCCTCCTGTTACCATCCGGCCTAGACGCACAGTTCGGGACCCCCTATCCGAGATCCGCCGGTTTTGACACCGACAACAGTCATGGAGGTCGACCGCCCCAGGGGCGGCACACGGGGCTGAAGCGATGAGCGGCGGCTAGGGTTGGATCGGTTAGGCTGATACCGTGTTACAAGGGATAAAGATGAATTGGCGGAATATGATGGATGTATTATTTAGCCTCGAGGACGAGTATATATTAAGTACAAGACGCCTCTTCTAGAGATAAGGTAGAAGATAGATTACAAACCCTATACTACAAAATACATGTATCCCAACTATATCACTAACAATTTGGGCCGAAACTATGCGTATTGGACGGCTCGTGGATTGGATGAAATGGGTTAAGTGCCTAAATCAGTTTAGTTTGGTATCGGCTTTAACTATTTCGACTTGAAGCTCACAATCTCGCAAATATGCTTGTAATTTAGGTGTCGCCCGATATGTTTGGTTGGGAAATCCTCATGACCCAATTATTGCATCTATGAACATTATTTTGAATCAATAAAGTCGACGAGATTTCTAGAAAGAAATGTTGGGCTGGGTTTGTTTGGTCTAGACATGAACCGAATGGTCTCAGACCATTTCGACGCATAGTCTTGTAACCAAATCGACACGGGAAAGTGACCTAGATGAGGAGCGCCTCTACGGTCGCCGGCTGCCAGCCGTCGCCCGCTGCTAAGGTTAGAGATCTTCCGATGTCGCTGTCGTTGCTGCCGACTGGAGCTTGGTGATATGTCTCCAATGTATATATGATTTTTTATTGTTGCATGCTATTAAAGTATCAATCTTGGATGTTTTATATACATATACTAGCAAATTTATATCATTTTTGTGATTAACCTATTGACATAGCGCCTACTGCCAGTTGTTGTTTTTTGCTTGTGTCGGATTCGGGATTCCGCGGACCCTTGTGAGGTTCGAACACTCGGGTGCGTGCGAAGAACTCCCTCTTCCCAACCTGCCAGCTCAACGATTCCACAACCTAGCTCGACGAACCCGAGGGACAAAGGACACAACAGTTTATCCTGGTTCAGGCCACCTTGCGGTGTAATACCCTACTCCAGCTTTGTGGTGGATTTCCTCGAGGGGCTGAGGATGAACTAGTACAGTCGACGAACAACTTCAGGAGGTGAGGTGTTCTTGAGCTCAATGAGCTAGTGAGGTGGTCAGGGTGGAATGGATTCTCTCCCTCTATGGTGGTGGCTAGGTCCAATTTATAGTGGCCTTGGTCCTCTTCCCAAGTGTAAGGCGGGAAGGGATCCCACAATGGCCAAATTTGAAGGGAGGCAGCTAGTACAAGCTATCCTGACAAAAGTAGTCTTCGCCTGCAAAAGGCTCTCTTGGTGACGTTGTAGTGGGCTCCACAATGACCTTCGTCTTGTCGTCCTGGCGGTCTTGGTCTCGTTGCACCTGTTGGGGATCGTAGTAATAATTTAAAATTTTCCTACGTGTCACCAAGATCAATCTAGGAGATGCTAGCAACGAGAGAGAGAGAGAGGGAGTGCATTTTCATACCCTTGAAGATCACTAAGCGGAAACGTTAGAAGAACGCAGTTGATGGAGTCGTACTCGTGGCGGTTCAAATTGCGGAAGATCCGATCTAGTGCCGAACGGACGGCGCCTCCATGTTCAACACACGTACAGCCCAGGGACGTCTCCTCCTTCTTGATCCAGCAAGGGGAGAGGAGAAGTTGAGGGAGAACTCCAGCAGCACGACGGCGTGGTGATGGAGGAGCTCGTGGTTCTCCGGCAGGGTTTTGCCAAGCACTACGGAAGAGGAGGAGGAGTTGGAGAGGGGGAGGGCTGCACCAGGGGAAGGGTCAAGGCTGCCCTCCCACTCCCTCACTATATATAGGGGGAAGGGGAGAGGGGGAGGCGCCCTAGGGTTTCCCCTAGGGGGCGGCGGCCAGGGCAGATTGGATCTCCCTAGGAAACCCTAGGGAGACTTGCCCCCCAAGCCAAGTAGGTGGAGGCTTGCCTCCCAAGCCAGGTGGAGGCACCCCACCTCCCCAAGTAACATGGGAAAAGGGTGTGGGGGCGCACAGTCCCTCAGTGGGCTGGTTTTCCCCCTCCCCTTGGCCCATGAGACCCTGCAATACTTGTCGGGGCTCCTGAAACATCTTTCGGTCATGCTGGCCATCACCCAGTACTCCTAGAACAATTCTGGACTCCAATACCCTTCGTCCAATATATCAATATTCACCTCCGGACCATTCCGGAACTCCTCGTGATGTCCGGGATCTCATCCGGGACTCATTGGACCGCATACATCAGTATGTATTATTTCCAATAAGTCAGTTGCTCGCTCCATTGTTCCGGAGAACGGAGTCTTAGTCATCTTACCCATGAGGCATGGTTCGCAAGCATCAAGTGATTCCAAAAACCCATTAGCATGGAGTTTCTTCATGCGATTTACACCAATATGACCTAAATGGCAGTGCCACAAATAAGTTGCACTATCATTATTAACTTTGCATCTTTTGGCTTCAATATTATGAATATGTGTATCACTACGATCGAGATTCAATAAACCATTTATATTGAGTGTATGACCATAGAAGGTTTTATTCATGTAAATAGAATAACAATTATTCTTTGACTTAAATGAATAACCGTATTGCAATAAACATGATCAAATCATATTCATGCTCAACACAAACACCAAATAACATTTATTTAGGTTTAACACTAATCTTGAAAGTATAGGGAGTGTGCGATGATGATCATATCAATCTTGGAACTACTTCCAACACACATCGTCACTTCACCCTTAACTAGTCTATGTTCATGCTGCAACTCCCGTTTTGAGTTACTACTCTTTAGTGACTGAACCAGTATCAAAATACCGAGGGGTTGCTATGAACACTAGTAAAGTACACATCAATAACATGTATATCAAATATACCTTTGTTCACTTTGCCATCCTTCTTATCCGCCAAGTATCTAGGGCAGTTCCATTTCCAATGACCATTTCCTTTGCAGTAGAAGCACTCAGTTTCAGGCGTGGGTCTAGATTTAGGCTTCTTCATGGGTGTGGCAACTTGCTTGCCATTCTTCTTGAAGTTCCCTTTCTTTTCCTTGCCCTTTTACTTGAAACTAGTGGTCTTGACAACCATCAACACTTGATATTTTTCTTGATTTCTACCTTCATCGATTTTAGCATCACGAAGAGCTTGGGAATCGTTTCCATTATCCCTTGCATATTATAGTTCATCACGAAGTTCTAGTAACTTGGTGATAGTGACTAAAGAACTCTATCAATCACTATCTTATCTGAAAGATTAATTCCCACTTGATTCAAGTGATTGTAGTACTCAGACATTCTAAGCACATGCTCACTAGCTGAGATATTCTCCTCCATCTTGTAGGCAAAGTACTTGTCAAAGGTCTCATACCATTCGACATGGGCATGAGTCTGAAATACTAATTTCAAATCTTGGAACATCTCATATGCTCCGTGGCATTCAAAATGTCTTTGAAGCCCCGATTCTAAGCCGTGAAGCATGGTGCACTAAACTATCAAGTAGTCATCATACCGAGCTTTGTCAAACGTTCATAACGTGTGCATATGCTCCTGCAATAGGTCTATCACCTAGTGGTGCATCAAGGACATAATTTCTCTATGCAGCAATGAGGATAATCCTCAGATCACAGATCCAATCTGCATCATTGCTACTAACATCTTTCAACTTAGTTTTTCTCTAGGAACATATCAAAAAATAAACGGGGAGCTACATCGCGAGCTATTGATCTACAACATAGTTATGCAAATACTATCAGGACTAAGTTCATGATAAATTAAAGTTCAATTAATCATATTACTTAAGAACTCCCACTTAGATAGACATCCCTCTAGTCATCTAAATGATCACGTGATCCAAATCAACTAAACCATGTCCGATCATCACGTAAGATGGAGTAGTTTTCAATGGTGAACATATCTACTATATGATTCATGCTCGACCTTTTGGTCTCCAGTGTTCCGAGGCCATATCTGCATATGCTAGGCTTGTCAAGTTTAACGCGAGTATTCTGCGTGTGTAAAACTGTCTTACACCCGTTGTGGATGAACGTTGAGCTTATCACACCCGATCATCACGTGGTGTCTCAGCACGATGAACTTTGGCAACGGTTCATACTCAAGGAGAATAGTTTTACCTTGAAATTTAGTGAGAGATCATCCTATAATGCTACCATCAATCAAAGCAGAATAAGATGCATAAAGGATAAACATCACATGCAATTAATATAAGTGATATGATATGGCCATCATCATCTTGTGCCTTTGATCTCCATCTCCAAAGCACCGTTATGATCACCATCGTCACCGGCACGACACCTTGATCTCCATCGTAGCATCATTGTCATCTCGCCATCTATTTCTTCTACGACTATCGCTACCGCTTAGTGATAAAGTAAAGCAATTACAGGGCGATTGCATTGCATACAATAAAGTGACAACCATATGGCTCCTGTCAGTTGCCGATAACTCCGTTACAAAACATGATCATCTCATACAATAAATATAGCATCATGTCTTGACCATATCACATCACAACATGCCTTGCAAAAACAAGTTAGACGTCCTCTACTTTGTTGTTGCAAGTTTTACGTGGCTGCTATGGGATGAGGAAAAACCGTTCTTACCTACGCATCAAAACCACAACGATAGTTCGTCAAGTTAGTGCTATTTTAACCTTCATCAAGGACCGGGCGTAGTCACACTCGGTTCAACTAAAGTTGGAGAAACTGACACCCGCCAGCCACCTGTGTGCAAAGCACGTCGGTAGAACCAGTCTCGCGTAAGCGTACGCGTAATGTCGGTCCGGGCCGCTTCATCCAACAATACCGCCGAACCAAAGTATGACATACTAGTAAGCAGTTTGACTTGTATCACCCACAACTCACTTGTGTTATACTCATGCATATTACATATACGCATAAACCTGGCTCTGATACCACTATTGGGGAACATAGTAATTTCAAAAAAATCCTATGCACACGCAAGATCATGGTGATGCATAGCAACGAGAGGGAAGAGTATGTCTACGTACCCTCGTAGACCAAAAGCGGAAGTGTTTATCAACGCGGTTGATGTAGTCGTACACCTTCACGATCAGTCCCGATCAAGTACCGAACATACGACACCTCCGCGTTCAGCACACGTTCAGCTCGATGACGTCCTCGCCTTCTTGATCCAACAAGAGGGGCGAAGTAGTATATGAGTTCCGGCAGCACGACGGCGTGGTGACGGTGTTGGTGAAGAACAATCTCCGCAGGGCTTCGCCTAAGCACTACGAAAACTATTAAGGAGGATAAACTTGAGGGGACGGGGTTGCCGGCACACGGCTTGGTGTTTCTTGATGTTTCTTGGGTGCTATCCCTACCCCTCTATTTATATGTTGAGCCTTGGGGTCGAAACTTGGAGTAAAAGCCTGCACAAAGTCGGTTTCACCCGAAAGGCAAGAGTCCTTCGGACTCCAGGGCCAGACGCCAGGGTTCCCGGCGTTTGGATCCAGATGCCAGGGACCCAGGTGTCTGGCCCTTCGACTCCGCAAAACTTTCTTTTGCGCTTTCCGAAAACCTTGCGGGCTTTCCCCTTTGGCCCAAATAAAGTGTTCTCGTACCCAAACCTTTCGGGAAACATCCGGAACCCCTTCCGGTAAATTCTGGAACCCTTCCCGAGACCAAACACTATTATCCCATATATCAAACTTTATCTCCGGACCATTCCGGAGTTCCTCGTCATGTCCGTGATCTTATCCGGAACTCCGAACAACATTCGGTTACCAACATACATAACTCATATATACTATATCGTCAATGAACGTTAAGCGTGCGGACCCTACGGGTTCGAGAACTATGTAGACATGACCGAGACACTTCTATGGTCAATAACCAATAACAGAACATGGATGCCCAGATTGGCTCCTACATATTCTACGAAGATCTTTATCGGTCGAACCGCATAACAATACACGTTGTTCCCTTTGTCATCGGTATGTTACTTGCCCGAGATTCGATCGTGGGTATCTCAATACCTAGTTCAATCTCGTTACCGGCAAGTCTCTTTACTCGTTCCGTAATGCATCATCCTGCAACTAACTCATTTAGTTACATTGCTTGCAAGGCTTATAGTGATGTGCATTACCGAGAGGGCCCAGAGATACCTCTCCGATACTCGGAGTGACAAATCCTAATCTTGATCTATGCCAACTCAACAAACACCATCGGAGACACCTGTAGAGCATCTTTATAATCACCCAGTTACGTTGTGACGTTCGATAGCACACAAGGTGTTCCTCCGGTATTCAAGAGTTGCATAATCTCATAGTCTGAGGAACATGTATAAGTCATGAAGAAAGAGTAGCAATGAAACTGTAACGATCATCGTGCTAAGCTAACGGATGGGTCAAGTCAATCACATCATTCTCTAATGATGTGATCCCGCCTATCAAATGACAACTCTTTGTCCATGGCTAGGAAACTTAACCATCTTTGAGCTAGTCAAGTAGAGGCATACTAGTGATACTTTGTTTGTTTATGTATTCACACATGTACTAAGTTTCTGGTTAATACAATTCTAGCATCAATAATAAACATTTATCATGATATAAGGAAATATAAATAACAACTTTATTATTGCTTCTAGGGCATATTTCCTTCGGGATCTGGATACCCATGTTGGCTCCCACATGTTCCACGATGATCTCATCGGATGAACCACGATGTCGAGGATTCAATCAATCCCGTATGCAATTCCCTTTGTCTATCGGTATGTTACTTGCCCGAGATTCGATCCTCGGTATTCCCATACCTCGTTCAATCTCGTTACCGGCAAGTCTCTTTACTCGTTCCGCAATGCATGATCCCGTGACCAATATGGAAACCTTAGCTTGATTCCTCGGGACTCCGCTCCTATGCTTGCCTCCTTGGCACCAAAGGGGAAATTGGTACACTGCGCCCGCTGGCACCCGCCTGGCCTTGGTCGTCATGTCTCACGTCATGTGAACCTCGCAAGGTGCACCTTGCATTGATATCTCCGCTCCTCGGGAGCTAGTCTAGTGAGGTCGCCCCTCAGGGAGGTCTTGGTGTCATCCGCCTCGCGAGGCTTGGCCCCTCGCGAGGGTCTTGGGTTGTTTGTTGATGAATCTGGGTCATACCGGGCCATCGATGGAGCCACATCGTGGGCCGCAGGCAGGCAAGTCTGGGTACCCCCGTTCCCAGGATGCCGACAGTATCCCCCAAGCCCAAGGCACACTCTAACTTAGCTTCAAGGCGAAGCCAAAGGGCAAGGGCGGAGCGTCACGGGCCCAACCGCCTGCGGTCTCGGTCGACGCATGGCAATTGATGGGACGTGGGCACCTCCGCTTACCCATGCTGCCTTGGCAACCGTTCCTGGCTGACAAAAAGGCTGGTGCCCGCTGTAGAGCTTTCATTGCCTTCCTTTCGTATTGCTGCAGATCCCCCTTCTCCTTCTCACCCAGAGAGCCCTAGATCCACCGAAACTCTCCCCCAGCCCGCAGCCGATGGCCACCGACCAGGAGAAGGGCGTGCGTTCGCCCTTGTGGTTCGAGCCTGCTTTGATCGCGTCCACGGTCTCGGAGAAGAACCTCGCCACCGCACTCCTGGTGACGACGTGCGACAGCAACGGGGGGGGGGGGGGGGGGGGGGGGGGGGGGGGGGGGGGGGAGACAGCGCTTCGGGCCAGCTCCACCAAGCCTGAAACCTTGGGCGGTACCTTCTATCCCTTCTTCTTGAACTGCGTGTTCGTGGGGCTGGTCCCCTTGAGGGAGTCCTGGACTAAGGGGTCCTCGGGCGTCCAGCCTGTTAGCCATGGGCCGGACTGATGGGTTATGAAGAACACAAAGACCGAAGACTGCACCCGTGTCCGGATGGGACTCTCCTTGGCGTGGAAGGCAAGCTTGGTGACCAAATATGTAGATTCCTTTCTTTGTAACCGACCTTGTGTAACCCTAGATCCTCCAAGTGTCTATATAAACCAGAGTGCTTAGTCCGGAGGACATACATACCTTCATTACCATAGCCATACAAGCTAGACCTCTAGGGTTTAGCCATTACGATCTCGTGGTTGATCAACTCTTGTAATACTCATATTCATCAAGATCAATTAAGCAGGAAGTAGGGTATTACCTCCATAGAGAGGGTCTGAACCTGGGTAAACATCGTGTCCCCTGTCTCCTGTTACCATCGACCTTGGACACACAGTTCGGGACCCCCTACCCGAGATCCATCGGTTTTGACACCGACATTGGTGCTTTCATTGAGAGTTCCACTGTATCATCCTCAAAAGGTTCGATGGCCCCTTGAATCATCGACAACGACACTGTCTAAGGAGAAACCTTCCTCCTCGGAAAGATTTTCGTGTTCGGCGGCTTTGCACTGCGGGCCAACTCGTTTGGCCATCTGGAGCAGATCGATAGCAATGCCCCTGGCCATCAGGTCAGATTTGGGAGCTTGAACTACGTCGGACATCCATGGAGATTTGATCTTCGCTGGATTCGAGGCCGCGGCGATCGCTCCTGGTCACCTCGATGAACATGACCTAAATCTGTCATCGGACCACATTCAGGAGATAGCTCCTATAACTGCTTGGGCCTTAGATCCGGAGCATACGGCGACATCTAAGGACTGGAGGTTCAACCCCACCACGGAGGCCACAAATTCCCCGGTGTTGGAGCCGCACATGGACTTAAACTTACATAATATTTGTTTCACCGGAACCCCAGACTCGTCTCTGGGTGTAAGTTCCGAACCATGTGAGTCCACGGATGCCGAACTTGATCGTTTATCGATCTTCGAGTTCAGCGCCGCAAACATCTTCCAGCACTCACCCTTGGGCGATGTGCTAAGCTCATTAAAAACATGTCCTTGGCGGGGGACTCACAGCCGAACTATGTTAGATTCGAACTAGGGGCTGATGATGGAGAATCTTGCTTCCCACCCGCCACCCACTTCATAGCCACAATCAAGGATTTAACCGACACGCTCGATTACGACTCCGAAGACATCAACGGTATTGACGATGATGCTGATGAGGAGCAAAATCAAAGTCCGCCATTCACTGGACGCTGGACGGCCACCTCTTCGTACGATGTGTACATGGTGGACACATCCAAAACAACCAACAACGATGACAAAGAAAATCCAGTTGAGAATAAACCTCCCGAGACACAACAAAAATGCTAGTGTCCTCAGCGACGCACTAAGTCACATTGTTCAAAGGATAGTAACACTGGCAGCGGGGGAAATAGTACTCCGGACAAACCCGAAGATAATAAAGACCCCGTTGAGGTAACCTCTGAACAGGAGGAACGGGAAAATGGGCAAATTAGCCCTGATGAACAGGCCATACATGACGATTCGGAAGACGATAATTATCTTCCGCTCTCCGAAGATGAGGTAAGCCTCGGCGACGAGGATTTCATCGTCCCCGAGGAACCTCTCGAGCAGGAGCGCTTCAAGCGCAAGCTAATAGCCACTGCAAGGAACCTAAAAAAGAAGCAGCAGCAGCAGCTTCAAGCTAACCAAGATCTGCTCAACGACAGATGGACTAATGTCCTGGCAGCCGAAGAATACGACCTCAAGCTCCTAGCCGGGAGTTACCCAAAGCGCAAACTGCTACCCCAATTTGATGAGGAGGCGCTAGAGCTCATACCTCACTCGCGCAACGCGGCCGACCGACCACAGCGTGGTCGGGACAATGCGGCAGGTCGACCGCAACTTGGCCAGGATAAAGCGGCAATTCAAGCCGAACTGCAACCCGCCCCACCGCCATGTAAAAACAGAAACAACACAGCTCGGGGTGATACATACGACCTTCGGCAGGACCTGGACAATAAAGCAGGATATACCATATCTATCTACAGATCGCGAGGATGTACTGTGACACGCGACAATGGCTATCTATTCAGATGTGACAAACCTAGTCACGCCCGGGCTGAAAACTGCAGGCGGACTCCATTGGAGCTACATTGTTCTTTGCTTCACTGATGGAGTAATGGGTCACGAGTTCCCAGAAGGGTTTAAACCCGTAAATATTGAATCATATCACGGAACAACAGACACCACAGTGTGGATTGAGGATTTCCTTCTCCATATCCACATGGCCCGCGGAGACGACCTTCATGCCATCAAATACCTCCCGTTAAAACTCAAAGGACCAGCTCGGCACTGGTTAAACAGTCTGCTTGAAAACTCAATTGGCAGCTTGGAGGAGTTGGAAGATGCCTTCCGCGATAACTTTCAAGGTACATATGTCCGGCCACCGGATGCCGATGACCTAAGTCACATTGTCCAGCTGCCTGGAGAGTCCGCTAGAAAGCTCTGGACTAGGTCTTTAGTTAAAAAGAACCAAATTGTTGATTGTCCGGACACGGAAGCCCTCGCGGCCTTCAAATACAGCGTCCGGGATGAGTGGCTTGCCCGCCACCTCGGTCAGGAAAAACCAAAGTCTATGTCATCCCTTACCGGTCTAATGACCCGCTTTTGCGCGGGAGAAGACAGCTGGCTCGCCCGTAGAAGCAATAGCGCCAGCGATCCGGGCACCTCTGAAGTGCGGGACGGTAATGGAAAGCCATGACGCAATACAAACAAATGCCGCAATAATAATGAGGGCACATAGGACACAACGCTCAACGCTGGATTCAGCGGCCCCAAGCCCGGCCAATGGAAAAAGCCATTTACGGCAAAGAAAGACGGACCATTCAATTTAGACAAAATATTGAATAGGCCTTGCCAGATCCATGACCACCCCAATAAACCAGCTAATCACACCAAAATAAGCTATTGGGTCTTCAAACAGGCCGGCAAGTTAAATGCCAAACATAAGGGGAAGAGGCTGCCCGGCGATAGCAACGACAAACAAGCTCACCAACCGAACAACGGGGGTCAGAAGCAGTTTCCCCCCGACGCAAAAATAGTAAACATGGTATACATGACACACACCCCTAGAGGTGAGCGCAAGGAACACTCCCTTCGTACAGGAGATCATACTACGGCTACCTCAGTCGAACTACGCAGCGGCCTTATCACGCCGCATATCATGTCGGCCATAATGCCGCCGGTCCCCATTCAACATGACCGATCAATGTCCCTATTGGACTAGCAATTCGGCTTCTGCCGTTCGCCTAATATGCCTTAAAAGTGGGTACCACGCATACATAATTATGCACTTGAAATACCCCGGGCATCGGCGGAAGCACAATGAGGGTGGGCGTGCAAACCGCCCTACTTTTCTAACTGCCCTTTTCCTTTTTACTTTTCCCTCTACAGGTAGCTCAAGGGCCGGTCACCCCAAGGACTCTACCAGAGTTCGGGTTCGTACAATCACCCAAGGGTTATTCCTGTCAAGGAATCCCTTAACCGAGGACGTGCGGCGCAGACGTGCGATAGGAGGTCCAAAATAACTTTTTGTAGACCGCGCTCTCTATTTGGAGCCTATAAGGTGCCTTTTTCCTCAGCCTTCGACCCCTGGCATGTCAAATAGCCAGAGTCGCGGCTTTGTTATCTATGTAATAATTGGCATATCACTCAACTCCCAGTAAAAGTAACCAGTGTCCAGTATTGACTTTCTCCTAATTGATCCGAATTTCGGCTCCTATGGTTGTTTTACACACACACACCTCGGCATAACCCGCAAGGGGCTCGGTATGGGAACAAATGAGTTGCCGACAAGTCCGAACAGCTTTATAGCGTACTTTTGCATCACGGGTTTGGCCTTATATGCATCAGCTCCGAATCATGTCTTGGGTCAATAGTTGGGTTGCGCGGCTCCTGTGCTTGCTACCCTACATTCCGCTCTATCGGCTAGGGTAGTAAAGGGAGAACTACTGCGATTGTGCTTCCGGTTCATCTGGTCAAGCACCTCAGTAGAGAAAGCTGAAAATTGACTGTCATGATGCGGCGAGAGCTGGTCAACCACTCGATGACTTATCAGAATCTTTAGCGATTCTCACCGTGTCATACGAAGGATCTTTTTCAGATCATTTTTGCAACGCATCTTATGAAAAATAAGCTGCGTATATACCAGGGGCTATATCGTAGACCCACCATAAAACTCCTATGGCTAAGTGAAAGTGTTAACGCCCTATAGTTCGATTGCCTGGTTTGCCGCATTGTCACCTCCTTCATGGACCAAGACGTTGGGTCAAGAGTGATCAAATGCTTTTTCGAACACCCCCGTACTTTCTACGAGGGGGCTGAAGCCGACGACTGGAAAACTTTCAGATTATATAAAAACGGCCGCACAGGAGGAACAAAAGCTTTCGAGCAAAACATAAAAATAAATATAAAATTGTCTTTTACAATTCCCATACACCTCACTCGAATATTATGTCTTTTGAGCATTGACCCTCTATCAAGCGGGCAGCCTCTAAGACGTCCTCGAAATAATGCTGCGGTGCGTGATAGTCCTTGCCCTTGGGTGGACTCTTCGCTGCAACATCGATGGCCTTCATCTTCTCCCAGTATGTCTTGACACAGGCAAAGTCCATCCGTGCACCCTCAATGCACGCCGACCGCTTAACAGCGTCGATACGTGGCACCGCATCAGTAAGCTCCTGCACCAAGACAAAGTAGGTATTCGAAATAGGCTCAGTCGGCCACAGCCGGAGTATGACGTTCTTCATGGCAGCGCCAGACATCCTGTGAAGCTCGGCCCATTGAGACATCTGTTCATTCAGCAGCAGAGGGTGTTTTTATGCACTAAACTGCGACCAAAAAAGCTTCTCCGTTGCATATCCCTCTTGCGCTTGGTAAAACTGCGCTGCATCGGAATAACTCTTCGGCAGGTCCAAAAACGCATCTGGAGAGCTCCACACTTGGTTAAGCTGAGCATAATTCGGATCGCCGAACGTAGTCTGTAATAAGAAGGGCTTACTAGCCGCAATCTCCCCAGCTTGCCGGATCTCCTCACGGGCCACTCTAGACTCGGACCGCGCTTCTTTCGCCTCCCGCAAGGCCTTGTCAAGATCAGCCGTTTTTCCATTATTCGCCTTCTCAAGGAACTCACAGCGGCTAGTAGCATTCTGTAGTTCGAGCACCATCGCGGATATTTTCCCCGCGCCTTGGTGCCGAGCATCTCGTTCGGCCTTTAACTCAGCCAATGTATTTTCGGCAGCCGCATTACTAAACCGGGCCTGCTCCTTGGCCTGGGCCAGCTCCGCCCGAAGAATCTCAACGGCGGCGGCACCATCTGCAACCATATATATCCCAGTATGCAATTTTAAGCGTCACGCTTATATTACAGACACGTATGTGTAAGGATTGCTCCGAATACATACCTTGCGACTCGTCAAGATGCCTATTGATTAACGCAATGTCATCCCCTGCCACATCAAGCTTCCGCTGTAGCTCGACAATATCCGTAGTTGGGGCTGTTGTCAGGGGAGAAATGATACGTCTCCAACGTATCTGAAAGTGCTAGTGATCGACTAGAGGGGGGGTGAATAGGCGATTTTTATGGAAGTCTTCAAAACATGGAAGTTTCGAAGACAAACGATAGAAATAAACCTATTACCATGCAGCGGAAGATAGACTACACTAGGCAAACCATAGTCAAGTATTCAATGAAGTGAAAGCACAATGACTAATAGCAGCTAAGCAGTAAAGATCAGGTAGGAAGATATTGTGAAGCCAATCAGAACAAGCAGTCACTAGTGAAGATAAAAGATAATGCAATCATACAATGACTTCACAAGGACCAACAGTAAGTAAAGGGAAGGGAAGGATGAAACCAGTGACTCGTTGAAGACAATGATTTGTTGGACCAGTTCCAGTTGCTGTGACAACTGTACGTCTGGTTAGGGAGGCTGAGATTCAACTCAGAAGACCTCGTCTTCACCTTATTCCCCTTGAGCTATGGACACCCAGTCCTCGCCCAATCACTCTGGTAAGTCTTCAAGGTAGACTTCCAAACCTTCACAGACTTCGTTCACCGGCGATCCACAATTACTCTTGGATGCTCAGAACGCGACGCCTAACCGGCTGGAGGATTCATAGTCCTCAAGTGTAATAAGTCTTCAGATCACACAGACAGGAAGACTTAAGTGATGCCTAACACTCTTTGGCTCTGGGTGTTTAGGGATTTATCCTTGCAAGGAATTCTCTCTCAAAGGCTTCGAGGTGGGTTGTTCTCAAACGACAAAAGCCGTACTCTAAATCTGAGCAGCCAACCGTTTATGGTTGTAGGGGGTGGGCTATTTATAGCCACTGGGCAACCCGACTTGGTTTGTCCGAAATGACCCTTGGTCACTAAGGAACTGACACGTGTTCCAACGGTCAGATTTCAAACACACACGACAACTTTACTTGGACTACAAGCAAAGATGACTTATCCAACTCTGGACAAGATTTGCTCTCATAGTCTTCACTCGAAGACATAGGATTTTGGTTAAGCATCACTTCAGTCATTCTGACTGGTTCTCTTGGACCCCACTTAACAGTACGGTGGTTCCTATGACTCAACAAAGAAAAACACAGAACGACGAAACTGCTAAGTCTTCGCGCCCCATAGTCTTCACGCGATGTCTTCTCTTATCATAGTCTTCAATGTGAATGTCTTCACATACCACCGCTGACTTCAATGTCTTCATACATTTTTAGGGGTCATCTCTGGTAGGAAAAACGAATCAATGAGGGACTTCTACTTGTGTTATCCTGCAATTCTCACAAACACATTAGTCCCTCAACTAGGTTTGTCGTCAATACTCCAAAACCAACTAGGGGTGGCACTAGATGCACTTACAATCTCCCCCTTTTTGGTGATTGATGACAAACTAGTAGAAGTTTTCAACGGGGAATATAATATGTGAAATTGTAAAGGATAGGGGATTGTCTTCATAAGTTGCAAGGGCTCCCCCTGAAGATGTGCATATAAGTAATTTGCTTTTGGAATGCAAATGCACATGGCAGGTTGTACTTGTGGAGATCCTCTTCAACTTATGATGACAATTCATTATGCAAGATATGACGTGACGAAGATGATGATATGCATAATGAATAATGGACGTCTGCAAAATGATCTAAGTGCGGAATTTATCGTCGCACATGCGGAATTTATCATCGCATCACAGAATAGCAAATAAGTAGCAGACGACCATCGAGTTTGAGTGTTACAACTCAAAGAACCAAATGTATCAAGATGCGAGAGTTGTAAACACTAGGCAAAATATAAAACTACCGCCCATATGAACCCGCTTGAAGACTATCAAACTCATATGCTTCTCCCCCTTTTGTCAGTAAGGACCAACAAGGTTTGAAGACATAGAGCACCTACTCGTCCCCGTGAGGAGTTGGTGAAGCAGCAGGGTCTTCGGTGTTGGTTGGCGGTGCAGACGAACTCGGTGCAGTGTTGATTCACGCTGAAGGTGGTGAAGTAGCATCGTCTTCATCATCGATGACACGTGCATTCACTGTTGCAGCAGAGGAGGAGAACTCAGAGTCTTCAAGAGACGGAGTACACCACAGCACAGTCCTTCTTGGAGGTGTTGAGTCAAACTTGAAGCGTTCAGAGAAGCCATCCTCTTGAAGATCATCTTCGGAACACATAAGCGTCAGCCCTTTCCATCTACGCTGACAAGTTTCATGGGCAACAAAGGCATTCTTGGTGGCAAGGTTGCGAATCCTATTTACGTCCACCAAGAGGCTTTGCATTTGGCGCTTCAGCCAGTCATGATGCTTATCCTGTTTCTGATGAAGGGCAACCAGAAGTTCTCGGTCGTTGAAAACACGAGATCGCTTCTTGGGCCGTTGGGCAATGGTGCTTTCAGTTGCTTCAGTGAGGGCACGATGAGGTGCACGGGTAGTACCAGCCAGAGGATAAACACGAGCGACTGCTAGATCTCCGTCAATGTGTTGTGAGAAACTTTGCTTATCAGCATTCTGAAGACTAAGGGGCTCCTTGGCAGGCTCTGGATAGATGGCTTCAACTGACATATCGATGTCAGGCATAAAGATCCGATGATTGCGAGCAGAGGGCTGATAGGTGACAGCTGAGTGTAGTTTGATCAGCCGCATAATCCATGGAGCGTAAAACTTCAAGCCAAATAGATCAGATCCTGATGTAGCAAGTTGGCAGATGAAGAAGTCTTGTGCATTGAAGCATTTGCCGTGAACAATATGGAAGACCAAAGTCTTCATTGCACCTTCCAGCTTTGCATGTGGAGAATGTCCTTTGATGGGCCAGAGAGTTCGCCTTATAATGTGATAGATAGTGCGTGGCAGATACTCAAGGTCTTCAACAAAGAACTCCTTAGGATATGCAGCATCTGGAGGCAAAGGCTTCATCATGCTAAGCATCTGACTCATGTTTGGTTCAGGCTTGTGAAAAATGCTCTCCATAGCTGCACTGTGAAGCTGACAACCAGGTTCATAAAGATCTCCTGGAGTGGGCAGACCAGTGAGCTCAATGATATCAAAGGCTTTGGCTTCATGATGAACATTGCCTGTCATCCACTCAAGGACCCAAGTCTTCGGATCTTTGTTGTAGCCACGAATATGAAGAGTGGCATAGAATTGGAGCAGCAATTCTTCGTTCCAGTGCTCCTTGTCAGTGACGAACGACAACAATCCAGACTCTCCGAAGCAATCCAGAGCTTCTTCCAAACAAGGCAGACCAGTTATGACTTCAGTGTCAAGACGCATATGTGGGAAAATGCGACCTTGATTGTACAGAATGCATGAGTAATAACTGCGCTGCTGATAGCTCCAGAACCGAGCAGGAGATATTCTTGCCTTGGTGTAGGGGTTCTTGGCGCTATCAAAGAAGGTGTTGTGTGCCTTGAAGCCATTGATATTAAAAGATCCGGGTGCAGATGCAGTACCTGGAAACCTGGTAACCTTGGCATTGGCTTCTGAACCTGAGGCCTGTGCTCAACGTGATAGTCAAACTAAGGACCAGCAGCAGGCGGAGGAGTCAGAAAAGGCCATTTGACAGTGATAAGTTGGCCATAGTTGAATGCTTGCTCGATAGTGTGTGGCCTTGGTGGCGGAACAGGAGCAGTGGCATCAATAGAGGCGTCAGGCTGCACATCTGTTGCAGGTGCATCATTGGCTTCATTGGCCTCTGGCACAGTGTTAGGTGCAGGCTCCACAGTGTCTTCAGCCAAGACCACGTCATTGGCTTCAGTGGTGTTAGTGGTGGCAGCCTCAGGATTCTCAACCTCCACTTCAGAAGCTGGAGGGTCGATCACATTCTCCTCGAGAACAACATCTTGGTGAGACGGGGGTGTAGCAACTCTTGGGGCTTCTTCTTCATCGACTGATGCAGCCGGAACATCTTCAGCCATTTTGGCTTCGGATTCAGAGACAGTCACAGTAGGAGTGGCATCTGGAAACACTTGACGTGCAACAGATTGGTGGTGCACTTCTCCTTCTGGAACGCTCGAAAGAGGGACTTGAGGCCTTGGTCCTTTGCGAAGCCTGCGTAGCGCTGGCGACGCCTGTGGAGATGGAGTTGTCTGGGCCTTAAAGTCGTCTTCTTCGTCTTGCACAGGTGGTGTGACTTGTTGTTGTTGGGGAGTACTCGGGGTGTCTTGTTGTAGTGGGTGATCAGCCCACGATGCATCCTGAGCAGTTGGAATCAGAGGACGACCAATGCTGATGAGTTTGCTGTGCGTGAGTACAAGCGATGATACCAGTTGGTGCTTGATCTGAGGAAGGACTTCATCATCTTCAACATTGTCATGGTGACCAATGTCTTCAGCAGCGGTGGGGTCAACTGCTGGAATGTCTTCAGCTTCAGGAGCCTCTGTGGAAGCAGGCTCATGAACTACTATCCGTCGTTCTTGATGCGAGGAATCAGGGCGAGCAACAGAGATGGGTTCTACAACAAGGGGCTCTGTGGGAGCAGCCCGATCTTTCTTGGTTCTGCGCTTCTTCTTGGAGGGAGCGACATCAGAAGCATCAGGATTTTTCCTCTTTCTGGCTTCAGCCTTGGCAGTCCTTGTCTTCTTCAGTTCTAAAGCGGTTGACCGGACCTTTGGCTTCGAGCCAGTCATGCTGCTTGGAAAGACTATGCGTGGCTCTTCCCGCCTTGAAGGTGCAGATTGGTCTGTTGATGGCTTCTTCTTCTTTGCAGCCATTCTTGGGTCGATGCCAGGACGACCAAGAGCCTTGCGCTTCTCAGCCTCATTGTAGGCTTGCACACACTTGCCAGCCAGGCTCTTCATGCGCTCACGAGAACCTTTAGCTTCTTCACGCTTCTTGAGAAAGGCTTCCTTGAGCTCGTGCAGCATAATCTTGAAGTTTTTCACATCTTGCACGCTGAGCTTGGCCATGTGCTTCTTGAACTGAGCTTTCTCATAGTCGATCTTTTGCTTCAGTTCAACGATGCGCTGAGCTAGAGCTAGCTCAGAAGCAATGGCGCCAGTGAAGGCGACACTGAGGCCAATTGGAAGTTGCAGATCTTCAAAGCTGAGGTTGGGCATGTCAAACCACTCATCAATGAAGTTATGGATGATTGCCACATCAAAGAGAGGCAAATCATTGAAGATCTCTGCTTCTTCCTTGCTCTTGATCAGTTGCTCAAGAGCGTCATCTGCAAGATCTTCATCGCTGGACAGATCAATGACGTCATTGCACAGAATAGCAGCAGCAGTCAGTGCCTGATCAGTATTCTTTCTCATCTTAGTCTTCTTGGAGATATGTGATAGATCTTCAGACTGCACACTGTCTTCAGGAGGTGCAGTAGCCAGTGGCTTCACACGTGAAGCTTTTGGAGGAGCAGCTGACTTTGAATCTTTAGCCTTCTTATGCTTGTGCGGCTTTGTAGTAGGAGCTGGGGCTTCATCAGTGTCGGCATCATCATCAGAATGATCCACTTTGGCACCTTGAACAGAAATGTGAGTGATAAGGCCATCAAGGTTGTAGAAAGGTCCGATGATATTGGGTTCAGCATCGCGTGTGCCGTCAGCCCGGGGAGCAGAAGAACCAGGGTTGAAGTCTAGTCCCAATGACTTCTTGTTTTCCTTGGCCGATGCCTTTGCGTGCTAGAAGTTGTGCTTGAAGAGATTATCGTCACGACACCAGAGCAGTGATGATGGGTCGGCATTTTCAGGCTGTGGTCCACGGACCATACAAAGATAGAAACCCTGAGCAATAGCTTCAGCTCTGGTCTTGGGTGGAAGGCTTCGGAAGAGAATGTCACCCCGAGGACTCTTGATGGCATTCTTCTCAGCATACTCCTGGGTCACAAACTTGTATTTAAACCATTGTTCGGCCCAATATCTTCGAATCCATTAGATTCGTGTCTTGCACTGATTGTAATCCTCTTCTGGATCTGTCTTGTACAACTCTGAGAGGTCATCAGGTAGATCTCTTGATGTTCCCCCTCGACGCTGTCTGCCACCCTTCCTTGCTGATTTCTCTGTAGCCATGAACTTTAAACTGAAAGGCTTCAAAAGCTTCCGCTTTCTGGTCAAACAGGAACTGGCTTCGGGAGAGTTAATGTGATGCTGTAAGAATTCTGCAAACAAATGCAGACTATGAGAACCAAGGGATTCTCCCACGGACTTGTACCTGTGACATCATTAAGGTGCGAGGGAAGGGGAAGAGGTCATATGCATTCTCAGAAGATTTTGAAGATAAATCAGTTTAGAAGACATTGACCTCATCGTGCGAAGACATTCACTCATAGATAAAGAGTTGGTTCCAGATTTGTACAAATCCATGAATAAGTACAAGTGAGGAATCTAACTACTTTGTGAAGCATAAGTGAACATACTAGGCATATTATGATATGCAGTATGAAATAGATCCAACTTGTGTGAACAGAAACTGCTTGTGGTAGAAAGTAATGAATCTATAGGATCAAAGGGGCCATAAAAAGGAAGTTTTATTTACCACACAAAGAACTGCTAGACGGAGTGGGAGAGGAGGCCGAGCAGTTCGATCGTCCGTGCCCTAACTTGGCGACGGAGGACACCTACGGCGACGGCGGAGAAGACGATGTCCGCGGCCGGCGTGAAGACGGCGTCGGCGAGGTCGCGGCAGCTAAGCGCTTCGTCGCCGGCGTCGTCGAGGGCTAGCGGTGGCGCTAGGGTTTGTGCGAGAGTGGAAGAAAGGATAATGACTGTGGTGAGGCGTGTATTTATAGGGACAGGGACGGCACAGTGTTATTACACAGGTGCCCCTAGCGATTCACATCTGAAGGGCACGTGGCTATCATGCAACATATCGGAGGTTGTTCCACATTCCCACGCACGCCTGGATTGTCGGGTGGTCGTTCCCAATTCTCCGGGTTTCAGGTGAAAGGATTTAGCATTGAAAACAGACTTAATGTTTGTCTCTGTATCTTCTGCTGACAAGGACACAGAGAATATATTCGACAGTTTCAATAGAATGCATATGATTTGTAGAGATAGAGTTTGAGATAGAAAGCATATAGAGGTTAGGGTCCGATCACATTCACTTAGTTCAAAATATTCAACAAGAAGACATAGCTATAAGTGAATGCTGTAGAGGACAAAACACTAGTATATATATATATATATATGAGAAAGACAATCAAATCAACATAGTGAAGATAATCATGAAGACAAGTTGAGATTGAAGCCAAACCAAATGTGAAGACATACCAAACGTAACGCCATGAGTGAAACACTTCAAACAGAAAAATTTGGTGGTGGCATTACCCACCGTATAGGAAGTATTAGACCCAGACACGGCGCACAATTATCGTGGCGCTCCGAAGTCAAATTCCACATTAATGTATTCACACTTAGAATTTAAGTCTTCATTGATTGAAGATATACTTTACTTCGTGTGTTGCACATCTAAGTCATCAATATGCATAAGTGTTAGGATGTGTGCCTGATCACAGGACATTTGAGGATTCCAAGATATTTAGCTCACACCGTAACTTGCAAAACCTCTTCTCATCCAAGGGCTTGGTGAAGATATCTACCAATTGCTCTTCAGTGTTGACGTGTATGATATCAATATCTTCCTTCACAACATGATCTCTGAGAAAGTGATGACGAATTTCAATGTGCTTTGTCTTCGAGTGCTGAACTGGGTTGTTGGCAATCTTGATGGCGCTTTCATTGTCGCAGTAGAGTGGCACTTGCTTCAGATGAATGCCATAGTCTTTGAGTGTTTGCTTCATCCATAGAAGCTGAGCGCAGCAAGATCCAGCAACAATGTATTCAGATTCAGCAGTGGAGAGAGATACACAGTTCTACTTCTTTAAAGACCAACATACAAGTGATCGTCCCAGAAAATGACATGTGCCTGATGTAGACTTGCGATCCACCTTGTCACTAGCATAATCAGTATCCGAGAATCCAACCAGATCAAACTCTGAGCCCTTTGGATACCATAATCCTAATGTTGGGGTGTAAGCCAAATATCGAAGAATTCGCTTCACAGCTAAGTGATGCGATTCCTTTGGTGCCGCTTGAAATCGAGCACACATGCAAACACTAAGCATAATATCTGGCCTAGATGCACATAGATAAAGTAAAGAACCAATCATGGAGCGGTATACCTTTTGATCGAACTCTTTACCATTGTCGTCGGGACCCAGATGATGTTTGGCTGGCATTGGCGTCGTGAAACCTTTGCAGTCTTGCATCCCAAATTTCTTCAGGCAATCTTTGAGGTACTTCTCTTGAGATATGAAGATGCCGTTGCGTTGCTGACGTATTTGAAGACCAAGGAAGAACTTCAACTCACCCATCATGGACATCTGATATTGCTCTTGCATCATATATCCAAACTCTTCACTGTATTTCTGATTGGTGCAGCCGAAGATAATGTCATCCACATATATTTGGCACACAAACAGTTCACCATCATATGTCTTCATGAAGAGAGTCGGGTCGAGAGAACCAGGTTTGAAGCCTTTGCTCTTCAGGAAGTCTTTGAGTGTGTCATACCAAGCCCGAGGGGCTTGTTTGAGGCCATACAGTGCCTTGTTGAGCTTGTACACCATGTCAGGATGTTTTGGATCTTCAAAGCCAGGCGGTTGTGCAACATACACTTCTTCTTCAATTTTGCCATTGAGAAAAGCGCTGTTCACATCCATTTGATACAGAAGAATGTTATGATGATTTGCATAGGCCAGCAGTATGTGTATGGCTTCAAGTCTAGCCACAGGAGCAAATGTTTCATCGAAGTCAATCCCTTCAACTTGAGTGTACCCTTGAGCAACGAGACGAGCTTTGTTTCTGACAACTTTACCATGCTCATCTTGCTTGTTGCGATATATCCATTTGGTGCCTATTATATCGTGCTTGCGAGGATCAGGACGCTTAACCGGTTCCCATACATTATTCAGCTCAAATTGTTGAAGCTCTTCTTGCATAGCTTGAATCCATTCAGGTTCCATGAAGGCTTCTTCAACTTTCTTGGGTTTAGATATTGAGACGAATGTGAAGTGCCCACAAAAATTTGCTAGCTGTGTTGTCCTTAAACGAGTGAGTGGACCTGGTGCATTGATGCTATCAATTATTCTCTCAATCTATACTTCATTTGCAACACGAGGATGTACAGGACGAAGATTTTGCTCTTGCTGATCATTGTCATCGTTAGAAGGATTGTCTTCAGGCTGAGATTCAGATGGTATGATTTCTCCAGTTCCCATAAGTTTGATTGATTCAGTGGATGGAACTTCATCTAGCACGTTTGGCAGGTGGTCTCTTTGTGAGCCGTTAGTCTCATCGAACCGCACATCCACTGTTTCAAACACTTTATAGTGAAAAAGGTTGAAGACTCTGGAGGAGTGTGAATCCTTTCCATATCCAAGCATAAAACCTTCATGTGCTTTTGGTGCAAATTTTGAAGTGTGATGTGGATCCTTGATCCAGCACCTGGCACCAAATACTCTGAAGTAACTGACATTTGGCTTCTTGCTAGTAAGGAGCTCATAGGATGTCTTGTTAAGAAGCTTGTGAAGATAAACATGGTTGATGATATGGCATGCAGTATCAATGGCTTCAGGCCAGAACTTTCTTGGAGTCTTGTATTCATCAAGCATCGTCTGGGCCATCTCAATAAGTGTTCTGTTCTTGCGTTCCACGACGCCATTCTGCTGCGGTGTGTACGGAGCTGAGAATTCATGTGTAATGCCTAAAGTATCAAGATAAGTGTCTAGACCAGTGTTCTTGAATTCAGTGCTATTGTCACTTCTGATGTGCTTGATCTTGACGCCATAGTTGTTCGTGGTTCGATTGGCGAAGCGTCTGAAGACATCCTGCACTTCAGTCTTGTAGAGGATTATATGCACCCAAGTATATCTTGAATAATCATCAACAATGACAAAGCCATAGAGACAAGCAGTAGTAGTAAGAGTTGAGTAATGAGTGGGACCAAAAAGGTCCATGTGGAGCAGTTCGAAGGGTTGAGTCCTTGTCATGATTGTCTTCGAGGGATGCTTGGCCCTCGTCATCTTTCCTACTTCACAGGCACCGCATAAGTGATCCTCCTTGAACTTGACGCCCTCGATGCCTATGACATGCTTATTCCTTGCAAGGGTGTGGAGGTTCCTCATGCCAGCATGCCCTAGCCTTCGATGCCAGAGCCAGCATTCAGAAGCTTTTGCTACAAGACATACGGCAAGTTGTGGTCCTGCTGAGAAATCTACCACGTACAAATCATCTTTCCAATACCCTTCAAACACTAGAGACTTGTCAGATTCCATTAGAACAAGGCAACGATATTTTCCAAACATCACAATCATGTTTAAATCGCAAAGCATTGAGACAGACATTAAGTTGAAACCAAGGGATTCAACAAGCATGACTTTATCCATGTGTTGATCCTTTGAGATTGCAACTTTATCTAGACCCAATACCTTGCTTTTACTAGTGTCAGCAAATGTGATGTGACTTCTGTCAGATGGACGTAAGGTTGAGTCCATGAGAAGGCTTCGCTTGCCAGTCATGTGATTAGTACACCCACTATTAATAATCCATTCTGAAGCAGCTGGTGTCGTACCCTACAGTGCAGTTAGGGGGATAGGCTTCACGAAGAGAATTGTGAAGCATAAACATTTGACGAGCAAGTGGATTATGAAAGCTTAGATCGAGGTTAGGACTAATAGGGCAAGTGGCAAGCGACTTAGGAACAAAATACATAATAAGACCATTTGGGCATTTGATCTTGCGCCCTACAAGATGTTTAAGGTCCCCAGCAATGGCTTCAGATGATTTTGGTTTTCGGCCGGAGACCTTTCCCTGCAAAAGTGAGTTAAGCTTTCTTAGCCACCCACATCTTCAAGGGTGGCTTCGAAGCAATGAGTCTAAGTGCAGCATCTGAGAACTTTGGCTTTGGAGCCCTAGCAAAAAGTCTTGCAGGTGGACAATAGTACTCATAAGGATAAGCAGAATAGTTTTTGGTCTTATGAACATGGCGGTTTGATGAAATGCGCTCATATTCATAGGCCTGAGTAAGGTTTCCCTACAAAACATTTGCGTTAGTGCGACTCAGGTGAGTCCTCTGTCTGTATGAAGCCTTTGGACCATATGAAGCCTGTGGTCTGGGGTTTGTCTTCTTCACTTGTGGTGTCATGACGACATTCACAGGAAGATTCTCCAAACACCTTTTCGGCACCCAGACTTTCTTCATAGGCGGCCCATTCCTGCAGTTACTACCAATATACCTGGCAAACACTTCACCATTCTGATTCTTAAACAGTTTATAGTTTGCATCAAAGGAATCATCAATAACAATGGGATTAGCATAAGTGAAGCCAGATAGGGTGGATGGATCCGCTGAAGGTTCCTTTGCAGCAACCCATGTGGTTTTGGGGTACTTGTCGGCGTTCTGGGAACGGGGGTCCCCAGACTTGCCTGCCCGCGGCCTGCGGCGTGGCTCAAAGGGGGGCCCAGCACGGCCCATCTTCACCAACACAGACCCAAGACCCTCGCGAGGGGCCAAGCCTCGCGGGGCGGACGACGCAGAGATTCCTCAGGCACGGCCTCATCAGGCTGGCTCGCGAGGAGGCGGAGAGATCAAGGCGGGGTACCTCACGAGGTGCCCGTGACGCAAGCCATGATGACCAAGGGCGCCAGGCGGGTGCCAGCCCGCGCAGTGTCCTCCTTTCCTCTTTTGTGCAAAGGGGGCAAGTGCAGCCGCGGAGTACCGAGGCATCAGGCAAAGGTTGCCATTTCGGTGCAACAAGACCAGGACCAGGAGGACTGCAAGACGGAGGTCATTGTGGAGCCCAAGACGGCGTCACCACCAGAGCTTTGTGCAGGCGAAGACTGCTTTTGTCAGGATAGCTGGTACTAGCTGTCCCCCTTCAAATTAGCCCGCCATTGTTGGCTCCCTTCCCGCTCGATATTTGGGAAGAGGACCAGGGCCTCTATAAATAGGACTAGCCACCCCCAGGGGAGAGGGGCATCAACAATCGGAGAGAAAGAGAGAGAAGGGTGACTGAACTCCTCCCAGCAGTTCATCGCCCCAGCCAAGAGCAGACCCTCGCGAGGCTGTTCTTCCTTGTATTGTTCCTCATCATCAGCCCAAGAGGCAATCCACCACACCACACACTGGAGTAGGGTATTACACCACAACGGTGGCCCGAACCAGTATAAACCTTGTGTCTCTTGTGTTGTTCTTTCCATTGCTTAGATCTTAGCGAGGCGGAGGGGTGCAGGTAGGTAGGAGGCGAAATCTCCGCGCGCACCCCAGTGTTCGAACCTCAAGGGTCTGCCGGAACCCGAAATCCAACATTTGGCGCGCCAGGTAGGGGTGCACCGGAGTTTTCTCTTCCTCCACCGCCATGGCCTGCCTCGCGATGAGTAGCGCGTCACCCGCTCCGGCCGCCGGCGCCAGAACGGGGGCCAGGGGGCTCCGAGCCCTGGCCCCAGCCCTGCAATGGGTACGATGACCGGACAAGTTCAAGCCAACGACGCCGCCGCGCTACGGCAGCGCGACAGATCCGCTGGCCTTCTTGCTGGCAAGCGAGGAGGCCCTCCTCGAAGCTGGAGGTGATGATAGGGTCATGGCCAACTGGCTCCCCATGGCCCTCACCAGAGCTCCGCGCACATGGTTGCTCCACCTGCCGGCAGCCTCCGTGGCCTCTTGGGAAGAGCCCCGCAGCCTCTTCCCCGCCCATCGCGCTACACCAACACCCCCGGTCGTCGCGGCCCTCCTGGGCGGCTCGCAGGCGCCGCCTACAAGTCACCACATCAAGCCGTTCATCCGCCGGGTCAGTGCCGCTTCCACGCGGCAGGGGGCTCTCCCGGACCGGGCGGCACCCAAGGCCAGCCTGACCTTCAGCTTGGAGGACCACCCCTCCAACTCGGCCTGCTCGGGTGCGCTCCCCATGCTGTGCACCCCCACCATCTGTCAGGTGGCCGTCACCAGAACTCTCATCGATGGCGGTGCGGGCCTCAGCGTGCTCTCGATCGAGGCCTTCAACCTCCTCTGCATACCCCTGGAACGGCTGCAACCCAGCCGGCCCTTCTCAGGCGTTGGGGGCGGATCATCCAGCTCCTTGGGACAGATCCAGCTCCTAGTGACCTTCGGCACCTACAACAACTTCTGCACGGAGCTGGTCGACTTCGACATCGCCCCCATCGGCCTCCCCTACAACGCCATCCTCGGCTACCCAGCGCTGGCCCAGTTCATGGCCGCGACGCACCCGACGTACAACCTCATGAAGATGCCCGGGAGCAGCGGTGTCCTCACCGTGCACGGGGACACCGGAGACGCGCTGCGGGTGCTCAAGCTCGCCTTCAAGACGGCGGCGTCGGCATAGCCCGCCGACTTGGAGACCCCCGAGCCCAAGGGGGCTGCACCCGCCAAGAAGAAACAGTTGTTCACCCAAGACAAGGCAGAAACCAAGCAGATACCCGTTGATGAGGACGGGTCCACCAACGCCACTTTCACCATAGGCGCCAACCTCGAACCCGAGCAGGAGGAGGCCCTGGTCGGGTTCCTGCGCACAAACAAGAAGGTATTCGCTTGGGAGCCTGACCAGTTGGCAGGGATCCCTAGGAGAGTAATCGAGCATCACCTCAACGTGTGCCCCAACGTGCGCCCTGTGAAGCAGAAGGCCAGGCGGCAGTCCACAGAAAAGCAAGCCTTCATCGTCCAAGAGACCCGCAAATTAGAAGCTGCTGGGGTCATTCGCGAGGTCCGATACCCGGATTGGTTGGCCAACCCTGTCGTTGTGCCAAAGAAGGGAGGGAAGGAGCGCATGTGTGTCGACTTCACCAACCTCAACAAAGCATGCCCGCAAGATCCGTTCCCGCTCCCACGCATCGACCAGATCATCGATTCCACTACGGAATGCGACCTGCTATGCTTCTTGGATGCCTTCTCTGGGTATCACCAGATCAAGATGGCGGTAGAAGACGTCGAAAAGACAGCCTTCCTAACCCCGTGTGGGGTGTAATGCTACACATGCATGCCATTCGGGTTGCGTAACGCAGGGGCGACCTTTCAACGGCTGATGCACATCACCTTGGGCCCGCAGCTCGGGAAGAATGTTGAAGCTTACGCCGATGACATTGTGGTAAAGTCTTGGGAGGCCAGGACCCTGATACAAGACCTGGAGGAAACCTTCGCGAGCCTCAACGCAGTGAACCTACGGCTCAACCCAGAGAAGTGTGTGTTCGGAGTCCCCTCGGGCAAGCTCTTGGGTTTCCTCGTGTCCCACCGAGGCATCGAGGCTAACCTGGAAAAGGTCAAGGCGGTGGAAGACATGAGCCCGCCAAAGACCCTCAGAGAAATGCTGAAGCTCACTGGGCGCATGACCGTGCTAGGGCGCTTCATCTCCAAGTTGGGGGAACGAGCGCTGCCCTTCTTCCAGCTAATGAAGAAAAAGGGGCCCTTTGAGTGGACTGAAGAGGCCGACAAGGCGTTCCAGGATCTCAAGAGATACCGGACCAGCCCACCAGTCATGGTGGCTCCGCGCCCTCAAGAGCCCCTGGTGCTTTACCTCGCCGCCACTCCGTACTCCACCAGCGCAGCCCTGGTGGTGGTTAGAGAGGAGCGTCGAATCAAAAACACAGCAGCAGCCCGGGACAAGGCAAAACAGGAACAAGGAAGGCCCACAGAAACCGCCACCGCGGCTAAGGAGGATTAGCCGCTGCAGAGGAGTGCACCGGAGGCGGAAGAGGCCCCTCCCCCAGATGGCCAGCCTCAGGAGGCCTCATCGCCTCAAGAGGCGCCATGGTCTCTGAAGGGAGCCGCCAGCACTGATGCACCCAACCTCGTCGAGCACCCGGTGTACTTCGTCAGCACGGTGTTGCGGGATGCGAGGGCACGGTACCCCATGCCTCAGAAACTCCTCCTCGCGCTACTGGTGGCCTCGCGCAAGCTGCGGCACTATTTTCAGGGTCACCCCATCAAGGTCGTCTTGTCATACCCCCTGGAGAGAGTGCTCAGGAGCCCTAACTCAGCTGGAAGGGTCGCTGTGTGGAACATAGAACTGCAAGCGTTTCAGCTCGAATTCAGCATGACCAGAGTCATCAAGGGAGCAGCGTTGGCGGATTTTGTGGCAGAATGGACGGAGGCACCAGGCCTCAAGGCCGACGAGGATCGGTCCCTCTCCCCGGGAAGCGAGGCGCCAGAAGGTTGGGTCATGTACTTCGATGGGGCGTTCTCCAGGCATGGCGCTGGGGCTGGGGCGGTGCTTATATCGCCCACTCAGGACAAGCTCTACTACGCTGTGCAGCTCTGTTTCCAGCAAGATGAAAAGGTCTCCAACAACATAGCGGAGTATGAAGGTTTAATAGCGGGCTTGAAGGCCGCAGCTGCCCTGGGGGTGAAACGCCTCACCATCAAGGGCGATTCGCAGCTCCTTGTCAATTTCTCCAACAAGGTGTACGAGCCGAAAGATGAGCACATGGAAGCCTACCTTGCGGAGGTCCGCAGGATGGAGAAGCAGTTCTGGGGGTTGGAGTTGCAGCATGTGCCCCGTGGCACCAATCAGGAGGCCGACGACATCGCCAAACGGGCGTCCAGGCGGTTACCTCAGGAGCCTGGCATTTTCGAGGAGCGGCTCTTCAAGCCCTCAGCCCTGCCGTCATTGTCAAACACGGCTCAGCCTCGGGAGAAGCTCCCCCAGCCACCTGCCTCAGGAGCTCCGGCCTGTGGCCCGGCCTCAGGAGCGCGCCTGCTCCTGACGATGGAACCTCGGGAGGGATGATGGATCACGGAGCTCCGGAGTTACTTAACACAAGGGACCCTGCCGGAGAAGGAGGAGGAAGCGGAGCGAGTGGCACGCCAGGCCACGGCATACTGCATCAAGGATGGAGAGCTCTACCGGAAGCGACCAAATGATGTATCCCTCCGCTGCATCCCCAGGGAGCAAGGGAAGGAACTGCTGGAAGATATACACGGCGGAGACTGTGGACATCATTCATCATCACGGACCCTCGTCGGCAAGGCGTTCCGTAGTGGGTTTTATTGGCCCACCGCGCTCAATGACGCCATCGAACTAGTGAAAGCTTGTGAGGCCTGCCAGTTCCACGCCAAGCAGATCCATCAGCCAGCAGGAGGCCTGCAGACTATACCCCTTTCGTGGCCATTTGCAGTCTGGGGGCTGGACATCTTGGGCCCGTTTCCTCGGGCGCCAGGGGGCTACCGCTACCTCTACGTCGCCGTAGACAAGTTCACCAAGTGGGCTGAAGTAGAGGCTGTCGGCACCATTCCCGCGGGTTCCGCGGTCAAGTTCATCAAGGGCATCGTGAGCCGGTTCGGGGTGCCGAACCGCATCATCACGGACAACGGTTCACAGTTCACCAGCAACCTCTTCAAAACATACTGTGCTAACCTTGGAACGCAGATATGCTACGCTTCGGTGGCGCACCCCCGAAGCAACGGCCAGGCCGAGCGAGCCAACGCAGAGGTCCTGAGGGGCCTCAAGACCAAGACGTTCAAGAAGAAGCTGGAGGCCTGCGGCAGAGGTTGGTACGACGAGCTTCAGTCCGTGTTGTGGTCCATCCGCACAACCGCGACCAAGCTGACTGGAGAGACCCCGTTCTTCCTGGTCTACGGAGCCGAAGCGGTCCTCCCTCACGAGGTCAGATGTCGCTCCACGCGGGTCCTGGCGTTCGACGAGGCGCAGCAGGACGCCATGCGGGGGATGGACCTCGTGCTGGGGGAGGAACATCGCCGAGAAGCCGCGCTGCGAGCGGCGAGGTACCAACAAGCACTGCGGCGATATCACTACCGCAACATCCGCCCTAGAACTCTCGAGGTAGGAGACCTCGTGCTCAAGCGGGTTCTCTCCAGGGAGGGGCCGCACAAGCTCTCTCCCATGTGGGAGGGCCCGTTCAAAGTTGTTCATGTTTCCAGGCCCGGCTCCGCGCGCTTGGAGACTCAGGAGGGGGTGCCGGTCCAGAACGCATGGAACATCCAGCACCTCCGGAGGTTCTACCCCTAAAAAGGCCCAGAGCCTGTGAAGAAGGCGAATGCCTGTGAAGCTGTCGCGTTTTGGAAAAGGCCGAGAGCCTGTGAGGAAGGCGAATGCCTGTGAAGCTGTCATGTTTTGGAAAAGGCCCAGAGCCTATGAAGAAGGCGAATGCCTGTGAAGCTGTCATGTTTTAGAAAAGGCCCAAAGCCTGTGAAGAAGGCGAATGCCTGTGAAGCTGTCGCGTTTTGGAAAAGGCCCAGAGCCTATGAAGAAGGCAAATGCCTGTGAAGCTGTCGCGTTTTGGAAAAGGCCCAGAGCCTGTGAAGAAGGCGAATGCCTGTGAAGCTGTCGCATTTTGGAAAAGGCCCAGAGCCTGTGAAGCTGTCGCATTTTGGAAAAGGCCCGGAGCCTGTGAAGAAGGCCAATGCCTGCGAAGCTCGCCGCCCGTGACACTATCACGTAATAATGAGTTGGGGCTGTACACGCCCTGGAGTCTCAGGAGCGCCGCCTCAGGCCCTGGGGCTCCCTCCCACGCCCAGTGGCAGCACTTAGCTCCGCGCTGGTGAGAAGACGTCGAAGACTAGATTAGGTGCCGGACGCGGCTTTTCATTTGCTTTCCGCAGTTGGCTTGTTCCTTCTCATTCGAAGTTTTATTGAAGTTGTTGCCGTCTTTGGCTTGTGGTTCTTCGACTTTTCACTCTCCTACCTCGATTTCTCTTATGCAAGACCTCGAGAGGGGGGGGGGGACTGCCAAGCGCCCTCGCGAGTGTTCCTGTCCTAGTCGTTCAAAGGGTTCGCAACCTGGGTCCATTACAGGAGCACCCCTCCAGTCCGTGCCCCACGGGCATCGCGACACGAACACAGGGCCTGGGTCGGTCGCCCCCCACGGCTGGGGCCGGGAACTATCCACACGCGGGCACGTAGCCGGAAGGCACGATAACGGAAACAAAACGATGATTAACAGCAATAACCCAAACACGCCCCCGCGGGGCTCCACACTACTGTCTTTTTTACGCAGGAAAAAGGAAAAGAAAGAACAAGTCAGGCACAGCTCGCCTCACACCAGCCTGCAGGGAAGACTCGAGCTGCCTCCGGGGCTCAGGCAGACTCCCTCTCGCGCTTCACCGGGGCGCGACGGCGGGCGGACACGCTACCACCTCCCAAGCAGATGCGACGGCATGGAGGCTGACCGCGGCCACCGCTGGAAGAGTCGCTGCTTGAAGAAGAACCGGAGAAGCTTGGGGAACCCCGAGTGCCGCCAGTCATGCAAGCGTTGTCTTCTCCATCATCGCCGGAGCTGGGTTCCCGGCCGCGGTCGTCGTCCTCGGGGCAGCACCCTGCGCGGCGACCATCTTCCCCAAACACCCTCACGTAGAGGGTGGCATCGCTGTCAAACTTGAAGTGCAGGGTGCAACGACGGCTCAGGCCACGCGCGCGGGCAAACGTCTGCCAACCGCGGGTCAGGGCCAGGCTCCCGGCTGCGGAGACCTCTAGTGAAGCTGATAGAGGCAAAGGTGCCCCGATGTTTCGATGAGATGGTGGCTATCGTTTTCTGTGGGAGTCGACCTTGACGATCCGACTACGATCGTGCGAGACGTCGCGCCTTAGCAATCGCTAAACCAACTTCCGAGGGGTTATTGACCACGCCGGAGCACGATCAACCTGACCACGAGGGCCTGTTTCCTGCGAGCAAACGAAGAACAAGCAAGAAACTGAGATTGCAATCTGGATATTGCGAATATAAGATGAAAGCTTTATTGATCAAGGTGGGGTTCTGTGACGTCTTGGTCTGGTCTTTGGACACAAACGAAGTACGTGAAGTTGCAGCTATGGCGAACTTTTAATCTAAACAAAACCCAAAGTCTGAATGACGCCCTAAGGGCTGTATATATGGAGGAAGAGAGGGGAATTTCGTGGCCCTTGAGGGTGGGGTCCGAAACCAACCCTAACTCTTGTTTCCCCACACATACGGACTCTAAAAATAGCCTATACTTAAGTATTTCGAAATTACATGGGCCTGGCCCATTAATAAGGTGACGCAGCACCTAGAATAGCCTATGGACGAATATTATGAAGTGGCATCTTGTATATTTCGTCCATGGCTTCATGCACTCCTTATGGCGGCTTCAAAGTCCTGAAATCATCACTTGTAACTCCGTTCTTGATCCCCTTGCGCATGCCATCAACTTCATGCGTGTTCTTGCTCCAATGTTCATCCTTCTCCAAGCTAGGCCCTTCATTTGAAAGCAAAACAAATGTATCCAATTTAGGCAGCATCATAATCTCATGAACATTAGAATCATTACCAAGAAACGAAAGTACCTGGTAATTTAATTGGCGTGCGCGAGCTCTAGTAATTGGTCCAGTATATGTAACAGTAGGGGCTGTGGGTGTAACAATGGTATTGATGTCCTCATCATCCTCCCGTTCTTGAAATGAAGTCGTCCTCGACGGAAGCTCATCTTCCTCACCCAGATAAGGCTTCAAATCTGCAATATTAAAAGTGGGACTAACCCCAAAATCTGCAGGTAGCTCAAGTTTATTATGCATTATCATTTATTTTCTCTAAAACCTTAAAAGGACCATCAGCACGTGGCATTAGCTTTGATTTGCGCAGATTAGGAAATCTATCTTTACGCAAATGTAACCAAACAAGATCTCCAGGTGCAAACACAACATGTTTTCTACCCTTATCTCCAGCAAGTTTATATTTAGCATTCATACGCTCAATGTTTTCCTTAGTTAACTCATGCATTTTTAAAATCAATTCAGAACGTTCTTTAGCATCAAAATTAACCTTCTCCGAAGATGGAAGAGGCAACAAATCAATAGGTGCACGAGGTAGGAAACCATACACAATTTCAAAAGGGCACATCTTAGTAGTAGAATGCAATGAACGATTATAAGCAAATTCAATATGAGGCAAGCATTCTTCCCACATTTTCTTGTTATTCTTCAAAACAGCCCTAAGCATAGTAGACAATGTTCTATTGACTACTTCAGTTTGTCCATCAGTTTGGGGGTGACAAGTAGTACTAAAAAGCAGCTTAGTCCCCAACTTAGCCCATAAACATCTCCAAAAGTGGCTAAGAAATTTAGTATCACGATCTGAAACAATAGTATTTGGCACACCATGTAAGCGAATAATTTCACGAAAGAACAAATCAGCAACATTAACAGCATCATCGCTTTTATGACATGGTATAAAGTGTGCCATTTTCGAGAACCTATCCACGACAACAAATATGCTATCCCTCCCCTTCTTTGTTCGAGGTAAACCTAAAACAAAGTCCATAGATATATCCTCCCAAGGAACACTAGGTACAGGCAAAGGCATATATAAACCATGAGGATTGAGTCGTGACTTAGCTCTTTGACATGTAGTGCAGCGAGCAACAAAACGCTCAACATCCCGTCTCATCTTTGGCCAAAAGAAATGTGTAGCAAGTATATCCTCCGTCTTCTTGACGCCAAAGTGTCCCATTAATCCTCCTCCATGCGCCTCCTGCAACAACAAAAGACGAACGGAGCTAGCTGGAATGCATAGCTTGTTAGCACGAAACACAAATCCATCGTTAAGAACGAACTTGTTCCAAGTTCTCCCTTCCTTACAATTCTGCAATACATCTTTAAATTCAGCATCATTAACATATTGATCCTTGATGGTCTCCAAACCAAATATTTTAAAGTCAAGTTGTGAAAGCATAGTATAACGACGAGACAAGGCATCAGCAATAACATTTTCTTTACCCTTCTTGTGTTTAATCACATAAGGGAAAGTCTCAATGAATTCAACCCATTTAGCATGTCTACGGTTCAGTTTTGCTTGACTTTTAATGTGTTTCAAAGATTCATGATCAGAATGTATAACAAATTCCTTGGGCCATAAATAATGTTGCCATGTTTCTAAGGTCCGAACAAGAGCATATAATTCTTTATCATAAGTAGAATAGTTCAGACTAGGCCCACTCAATTTTTCAGAAAAGTATGCAACAGGTTCCCATCTTGTAATAACACACCTCCTAATCCAATTCCACTAGCATCACATTCAAGCTCAAAAGTCTTATTGAAATTAGGAAGTTGGAGTAAAGGAGCATGTGTCAACTTACCTTTCAATACCGTGAAGGCTTCTTCCTGTGCGGTACCCCAAACAAAAGGTACATCCTTCTTTGTAAGCTCGTTGAGAGGTGCAGCAATGGTGCTGAAATCTCTCACAAAACGCCTATAGAAACCAGCGAGGCCAAGGAAACTCCTCACTTGTGTGACCGTTTTGGGCTGCGGCCAACTCTCAATAGCTTCAATCTTGGCTTTATCAACTTCAATTCCCTGTGGAGTAACAACATAGCCAAGAAAAGATACTCGGTCGGTGCAAAAGGTGCACTTTCCAAGGTTACCAAACAAACGTGCATCACGTAGAGCAATAAAAACAGCACCTAAATGTTCCAAATGTTCCTCCAAAGATTTGCTATAAATCAATATGTCATCAAAGTAAACTACCACAAATCGTCCAATGAAAGCACGTAAAACTTCGTTCATTAACCTCATGAAAGTACTAGGTGCATTAGTTAACCCAAAAGGCATGACTAACCACTCATATAATCCAAACTTAGTTTTAAATGTTGTTTTCCATTCATCTCCCAATTTCATACGGATTTGATGGTAACCACTACGCAAATCAACTTTGGAGAATATTGTAGAGCCACTCAATTCATCAAGCATATCATCTAGCCTAGGAATAGGATGACGATAACGAATAGTAATATTATTAATGCCTCTACAATCAACGCACATACGCGACGTACCATCCTTTTTCGGCACTAAAATGATAGGAACAGCACAAGGACTAAGGGATTCGCGTATATAACCTTTGTCGAGCAGTTCTTGTACTTGACGCATAATCTCCTTCGTCTCCTCTGGATTGGTACGGTATGGTGCCCGGTTGGGTAATGATGCACCGGGGATTAAGTCAATTTGATGCTCAATCCCGCGAATAGGTGGTAATCCCGGTGGCACGTCTTGTGGAAAGACGTCGGCGAACTCCTGCCCTACCTAGCCGTCGGCCTGAAGCCAGAGGCCGCCCGGGGCGTCGGCCGGGAGCTCGCCGAGGAGGAAGCGAGGAAGCGGAAGCCGGGTGCTGGTCGGCTCCGCCGACCACACGACGAACTCCGGCAGCACCTCTGCAACGCGAAAGCGCGGCCTAGGGGGACGCGCGACCGGAGCGCGCCCCCCGGCCGCAGCAATCCGCCCGTAGCCGTGCTGAAAATCGCCTCCACGGCCGCGGGGAGCTGCCGTGGTGGCCACAGGATGTTTGCGAGGGCACCCTCGCCCGCGCTTGGGCGGGGGAGAGGCAGGCTCAACCTGGCGAGCCTTCCCCTTCTCTGCGGCCGAGAACCTCCTCGACGGGGCCATGAAGAAGAAGGAGAAGCAAGGGGGGATGAACTGGAAGGGCGCGCGCCGATCCGTACTTATAGCCGGTGAGGGCCAACCGACGGCCCCCACGATCGCAGGTAATTATGACCCACTTTGCATGCAGGGACTTGTCCAATCCGTGCAGTTGCCGAGGCGCCATGGGGAAGTGGAGACGCCCACGTCCAATCAACTGCTACGCGGCGCCCAAGACCGCAGGCTGTTAGGGCCCGCGGTGCTTTGCTATTGCCCTTTCGCCTCCCTGCACAGCCAAGCCCGGGCGCGCCTTGGGCCCGGGGGCTACTGTCGGCATTCTGGGAACGGGGGTCCCCAGACTTGCCTGCCTGCGGCCTGCGGCGTGGCTCAAAGGGGGGCCCAGCACGGCCCATCTTCACCAACACAGACCCAAGACCCTCGCGAGGGGCCTAGCCTCGCGGGGCGGACGGCACGGAGCTTCCTCAGGCACGGCCTCATCAGGCTGGCTCGCGAGGAGGCGGAGAGATCAAGGCGGGGTACCTCACGAGGTGCCCGTGACGCAAGGCATGATGACCAAGGGCGCCAGGCGGGTGCCAGCCCGCGCAGTGTCCTCCTTTCCTCTTTTGTGCAAAGGGGGCAAGTGCAGCCGCGGAGTACCGAGGCATCAGGAAAAGGTTGCCATTTCGGTGCAACAAGACCAGGACCAGGAGGACTGCAAGACGAAGGTCATTGTGGAGCCCAAGACAGCATCACCACCAGAGCTTTGTGCAGGCGAATACTGCTTTTGTCAGGATAGCTGGTACTAGCTGTCCCCCTTCAAATTAGCCCGCCATTGTTGGCTCCCTTCCCGCTCAATATTTGGGAAGAGGACCAGGGCCTCTATAAATAGGACTAGCCACCCCCAGGGGAGAGGGGCATCAACAATCGGAGAGAGAGAGAGAAGGGTGACTGAACTCCTCCCAGCAGTTCATCGCCCCAGCCAAGAGCAGACCCTCGCGAGGCTGTTCTTCCTTGTATTGTTCCTCATCATCAGCCCAGAGGCAATCCACCACACCACACACTGGAGTAGGGTATTACACCACAACAGTGGCCCGAACCAGTATAAACCCTGTGTCTCTTGTGTTGTTCTTTCCATTGCTTAGATCTCAGCGAGGCGGAGGGGTGCAGGTAGGTAGGAGGCGAAATCTCCGTGCGCACCCCAGTGTTCAAACCTCAAGGGTCTACCGGAACCCGAAATCCGACAGTACTGCTCAGGTTTCCAGTAAGAGCCATCAGCATTCATTTTCCTTTCGAACCCAACACCCTCTTTCCTAGGGTTTCGGTTCAGGATCTGCCTTTTGAGGACATCACATAGTGTCTGATGCCCTTTGAGACTTTTGTACATCCCTGTTTCAAGCAATGTCTTCAACCTAGCATTCTCATCAGCAATAGCAGTGGTATCCTCAGCAGAGGGGTTAGTTACCACATCAACAGTTGAAGATATTGCAATAGTAGCAGCAGTAGAACACCCAGCAACAGAAGTAGCGTTGTCACGCTCGATGCATTTAAGACATGATGGTTCAAATCCTTCCTGAGCTGAACTGATCTGTTCGACGCGAAGTGACTCGTTTTCCTTTTGAAGATCTTCATGAGCCGCTCTCAATTTCTCAAGATCTTGCTTCCTTTGAAGATAATCATAGGAAAGCTTTTCATGAGTTGTTGAGAGTGTTTCATGACGACTTTCAAGTTCCTCATACTTAACGTGAAGATTTTTTATGTCTTCAATTAAGGACTGAGATCGAGTCATTTCAGCGTCTAACATATCATCGCTTTTGTCTAACAGTTTTTGAATATGTTCCATAGCTTTCTGTTGTTCAGTTGCAATTTTAGCAAGTGTTTTGTAGCTGGGTTTGGAACCACAATCAGAGTCATCTTTACTAGATGTTTGATAGTGAGTAGTGCGTGTGTTTACCTTGGCACCGCATGCCATGAAGCAGTAGGTAGGAGCGGAGTAGTCCTTGTCATTTGCATCGGTGTCGGTGATGAAGTCATTGTCTTCAGTGTTGAAGATGGACTTGGCAACGTATGCTGTAACTAGAATCGCAACGCCAGAATCAGACTCCTCCTCAGACTCCACCTCCGCCTCCTCAAAAGCGGACTCCTCCTCTGAATCCATTTCCTTGCCAACAAACGCACATGCCTTGCCAGATGAGCTCTTCTTGTGTGATGAAGACTTTGAGGAAGACTTGGAAGAATACTTTGAGTATTTCTTCTTCTTCTTGTCGTCAGAGTCATACTCCTTGCTCTTCTTCTTCTTGTTGTTCTCATTGTCCCACTACGGACACTCAGAGATGTAGTGGTCAGGTTTCTTGCACTTGTGGCATGTTCTCTTCTTGTAGTCATGAGCAGAAGCTTCATCATTCCTTGAGCTTGATTGTGAAGACTTTCTAAAGCCTTTCTTCTTGGTGAATTTTTGGAACTTCTTCACAAGCATAGCAAGCTCCTTTCCAATGTCTTCAGGATCATCAGAACTGCTGTCAGATTCTTCTTTAGATGAGGAGACAGCTTTTGCCTTCAAGGCACGAGTTCGCCCATAGTTGGGACCGTAGATGTCTCTTTTCTCAGAAAGCTGAAACTCGTGTGTGTTGAGCCTCTCAAGTATGTCAGACGGATCGAGTGTCTTGTAGTCAGGACGTTCTTGAATCATCAGGGCTAGGGTGTATAACAAGCTGTCAAGTGATCTCAGGAGTGTCTTGACGACTTCATGCTTGGTGATCTCAGTGGCGCCGAGAGCTTGAAGCTCATTTGTGATGTCAATGAGTCGATCAAACGTGAGCTGGACATTCTCATTGTCATTTCTCTTGAAGCGGTTGAAGAGGTTGCGAAGGACACTGATTCTCTGATCTCTCTGGGTTGAGACGCCTTCATTGACCTTAGAGAGCCAGTCCCAGACTAGCTTAGATGTTTCCAAAGCACTCACGCGGCCATACTGTCCTTTGGTCAGATGACCACAGATGATGTTCTTGGCAGTGGAGTCCAGTTGAACAAACTTCTTGACATCAGCAGCGGTGACACCTTCACCAGCCTTGGGAACGCCATTCTTGACAACATACCATAGGTCGACATCAATGGCTTCAAGATGCATGCACATTTTATTCTTCCAGTAGGGATATTCAGTTCCATCGAAGACGGGGCATGCAGCAGAGACTTTAATTATCCCTGCAGTCGACATAGCTAAAACTCCAGGTGGTTAAACTGAATCACACAGAACAAGGGAGTACCTTGCTCTGATACCAATTGAAAGTGCTAGTGATCGACTAGAGGGAGGGTGAATAGGCGATTTTTATGAAAGTCTTCAAAACATGGAAGTTTCGAAGACAAACGATAGAAATAAACCTATTACCATGCAGCGGAAGGTAGACTACACTAGGCAAACCATAGTCAAGTATTCAATGAAGTGAAAGCACAATGACTAATAGCAGCTAGGCAGTAAAGATCAGGTAGGAAGATATTGTGAAGCCAATGAGAACAAGCAGTCACTCAGTGAAGACAAAAGATAATGCAATCATACAATGACTTCACAAGGACCAACAGTAAGTAAAGGGAAGGGAAGGATGAAACCAGTGACTCGTTGAAGACAATGATTTGTTGGACCAGTTCCAGTTGCTGTGACAATTGTACGTCTGGTTAGGGAGGCTGAGATTCAACTCAGAAGACCTCGTCTTCACCTTATTCCCCTTGAGCTAAGGACACCCAGTCCTCGCCCAATCACTCTGGTAAGTCTTCAAGGTAGACTTCCAAACCTTCACAAACTTCGTTCACCGGCGATCCACAATGACTCTTGGATGCTCAGAACGCGACGCCTAACCGGCTGGAGGATTCACAGTCCTCAAGTGTAATAAGTCTTCAGATCACACAGACAGGAAGACTTAAGTAATGCCTAACACTCTTTGGCTCTGGGTGTTTAGGGCTTTATCCTCGCAAGGAATTCTCTCTCAAAGGCTTCGAGGTGGGTTGCTCTCAAACGACAAAAGCCGTACTCTAACTCTGAGCAACCAACCGTTTATGGTTGTAGGGGGTGGGCTATTTATAGCCACTGGGCAACCCGACCTGGTTTGTTCAAAATGACCCTTGGTCACTAAGGAACTGACACGTGTTCCAACGGTCAGATTTCAAACACACACGACAACTTTACTTGGACTACAAGCAAAGCTGACTTATCCAACTCCGGACAAGATTTGCTCTCATAGTCTTCACTCGAAGACATAGGATTTTGGTTAAGCATCACTTCAGTCATTCTGACTGGTTCTCTTGGACCCCACTTAACAGTACGGTGGTTCCTATGACTCAACAAAGAAAAGCACAGAACGACGAAACTGCTAAGTCTTCGCGCTCCATAGTCTTCACGCGATGTCTTCTCTTATCATAGTCTTCAATGTGAATGTCTTCACATACCACCTCTGACTTCAATGTCTTCATACATTTTTAGGGTTCATCTCTGGTAGGAAAACCGAATCAACGAGGGACTTCTACCTGTGTTATCCTGCAATTCTCACAAACACATTAGTCCCTCAACTAGGTTTGTCGTCAATACTCCAAAACCAACTAGGGGTGGCACTAGATGCACTTACAGTATCTATAATTTTTGATTGCTCCATGCTATATTATCTACAGTTTTGGACTATATTGGGCTTTATTTTCCACTTTTATATTATTTTTGGGACTAATCTATTAACCAGAGGCCCAGCCCAGAATTGCTATTTTTTTGCCTATTTCAATGTTCCGAAGAAAGGGAATATCAAACGGAGTCCAAACGGAATGAAACCTTCGGGAACGTGATTTTCTCACCGAACGTGATCCAGGAGACTTGGACCCTACGCCAAGGCATCAGAGAGGCGGTCACGAGGGTGGGGGGCGCGCCCCCTAGGGCGCCCCCTGCCTCGTGGGCCCCTCGGAGCTCCACCGATGTACTTCTTCCTCCTATATATACCTACGTACCCCCAAACGATCAGAACAGGAGCCAAAAACCTAATTCCACCGCCGCAACTTTCTGTATCCACGAGATCCCATCTTGGGGCCTGTTCCGAAGCTCCGCCGGAGAGGGCCGTTATCACGGAGGGCTTCTACATCATCATAGCCCCTCCGATGAAGTGTGAGTAGTTTACCTCAGACCTTCGGGTCCATAGTTAGTAGCTAGATGGCTTCTTCTCTCTTTTTGTATCTCAATACAAAGTTCTCCCCCTCTCTCGTGGAGATCTATTCGATGTAATCTTCTTTTTGCGGTGTGTTTGTTGAGATCGATGAATTGTGGGTTTATGATCAAGTCTATCTATGAATAATATTTGAATCTTCTCTGAATTCTTTTATGTATGATTGGTTATCTTTGCAAGTCTCTTCGAATTATCCGTTTGGTTTGGCCAACTAGATTGGTAGTTCTTGCCATGGGAGAAGTGCTTAGCTTTGGGTTCGATCTTGCGGTGTCCTTTCCCAGTGACAGAAGGGGCAGCAAGGCACGTATTGTATCGTTGCCATCGAGGATAAAAAGATGGGGTTTATTTCATATTGCATGAATTTATCTCTCTAAATCATGTCATCTTGCTTAAGGCGTTACTCTGTTTTTAACTTAATACTCTAGATGCATGCTGGATAGCGGTCGATGAGTGGAGAATAGTAGTAGATGCAGAATCGTTTCGGTCTACTTGTCACGGACGTGATGCCTATATACATGATCATGCCTAGATATTCTCATAACTATGCTCAATTCTGTCAATTGCTCAACAGTAATTTGTTCACCCACCATAGAATACTTATGCTCTTAAGAGAAGCCACTAGTGAAACCTATGGCCCCTGGGTCTATTCTCATCATATCAATCTCCATCACTTTAATCTTGCTTTGCTTTTTTACTTTGCCTTTTACTTTCACTTTGCATCTTTATACCAAAAATACCAAAATATTATATCTATCAGATCTCGCTCTCATAAGTGACCGTGAAGGGATTGACATCCCCTAATCGCGTTGGTTGCGAGTAGCTATTGTTTTGTGCAGGTATGAGGGACTTGAGCATGGCCTCCTACTGGATTGATACCTTGGTTCTCAAAAACTGAGGGAAATACTTACGCTACTCTACTACATCATCCCTTCCTCTTCGGGGAATTCCAACGCAAGTTCAAGAGGTAGCAAGAAGGATTTCTGGCGCTGTTGCCGGGGAGTCTACGCAAAAAGTCAACATACCAAGTACCCATCACAATCCCTATCTCTCGCATTACATTATTTGCCATTTGCCTCTCGTTTTCCTCTCCCCCACTTCACCCTTGCCGTTTTATTCGCCCTCTCTCTCTATCCTCCCTCTCTATTTGCCTCTTTTGCCCGTTTGCTTTTGTTTGCCCGTGTGTTGGATTGCTTGTTTGTCGCGATGGCTCAAGATACTACCAAATTTTGTGACTTCACCAATACCAATAATAATGATTTCCTTAGCACTCCGATTGCTCCTCTTGCCAATACTGAATCTTGTGAAATCAATATTGCTTTGTTGAATCTTGTTATGAAAGATCAATTCGCCGGCCTTCCTAGTGAAGATGCCGCTACTCATCTGAATAGCTTCGTTGATTTACGTGATATGCAAAAGAAAAAATATGACGATAATGATGTCGTTAAATTGAAGCTATTTCCTTTTTCGCTTAGAGATCGTGCTAAAGCTTGGTTTTCATCTTTGCCTAAAAATAGTATTGATTCTTGGAACAAGTGCAAAGATGCTTTTATCTCTAAGTATTTCCCTCCCGCTAAGATCATCTCTCTTAGAAACGATATTATGAACTTTAGACAACTTGATCATGAAAATGTTGCACAAGCTTGGGAGAGAATGAAATTAATGATACGTAATTGCCCTACTCATGGTTTGAATTTGTGGATGATTATACAAAAAATTTATGCCGGATTGAATTTTTCTTCTAGAAATCTTTTAGATTCGGCCGCGGGAGGCACTTTTATGGAAATCACTTTAGGAGATGCTACTGAATTCCTAGATAATATTATGGTTAATTATTCTCAATGGCATACTGAAAGATCTTCTAATATAAAATTGCATGCGATAGAAGAAATCAATGTTTTGAGTGGAAAGATGGATGAACTTATGAAATTATTTGCTACTAAGAGTGTTTCTTCTGATCCTAATGATATGCCTTTGTCTACTTTGATTGAGAATAACAATGAATCTATGGATGTGAATTTTGTTGGTAGGAATAATTTTGGTAACAACGCTTATAGAGGGAATTTTAATCCTAGGCCATATCCTAGTAATCCTTCTAATAGTTATGGGAATTCCTACAACAACTCTTATGGGAATTATAATAAGATGCCCTCTGAATTTGAGAATAGTGTTAAAGAGTTTATGAATTCACAAAAGAATTTTAATGCATTGCTTGAAGAGAAATTGCTTAAAGTTGATGATTTGGCTAGGAACGTTGATAGAATTTCTCTTGAGGTTGATTCTTTAAAGCTTAGATCTATTCCTCCTAAGCATGATATCAATGAGTCTCTCAAAGCCATGAGAATTTCCATTGATGAGTGCAAGGAAAGAACCGCTAGGATGCGTGCTTCCAAAGATGCCTTTATTAAAGCGTGTTCTTCCAATTCCTATGAAACTCAAGATGAAGATCTATAAGTTATTGATGTGTCTCCTATTAAATCTTTGTTTTGCAATATGAATCTTGATGAAACTGAATATGATCTTCCTTTGCCTAGAAGGCATTCTAAAAATTCGGAGTATTTAGATCTTTATGATGAAATTGATGAAAGTGGGATTGAAAGAAATAAAAATCTAGATGTTGCTAAACCCACTATATTGGATTTCAAGGAATTTAATTATGAAATTTGCTCTTTAATTGATTGTATTTCCTTGTTGCAATCCGTGCTAAATTCTCCACATGCTTATAGTCAAAAGAAAGCCTTCACCGAACATATTGTTGATGCCTTGATGCAATCTTATGAAGAAAAACTTGAGTTGAAAGTTTCTATCCCTAGAAAACTCTATGATGAGTGGGAACCAACTATTAAAATTAAAATTAAAGATCATGAGTTTTATGCTTTGTGTGATTTGGGTGCTAGTGTCTCCACTAACCCCAAAACTTTGTGTGATTTGCTAGATTACCGTAATTTTGATGATTGCTATCTAAACTTGCATCTTGCGGATTCTACTATTAAGAAACCTATGGGAAGGATTAATGATGTTCTTATTGTTGCAAATATAAATTATGTGCCCGTAGATTTCATTGTTCTTGATATAGATTGCAATCCTTCTTGCCCTATTATCCTTGGTAGACCTTTCCTTAGAACGGTTGGTGCGATTATTGATATGAAGGAAGGGAATATTAGATTTCAATTTCCATTAAAAAAGGGCATGGAACACTTTCCAAGAAAGAGAATAAAATTTCCATATGAAACTATCATGAGGGCCACTTATGGATTGCCTACCAAAGATGGCAATACCTAGATCTATCTTTTCTTTTATGCCTAGCTAGGGGCGTTAAACGATAGCGCTTGTTGGGAGGCAACCCAATTTTATTTTTATTCCTTGCTTTTTGCTCCTGTTTAGTAATAAATAAATTATTTAGCCTCTGTTTTGGTTGTGTTTTTTGTGTTTAATTAGTGTTTGTGCCAAGTAGAACCGTTGGGAAGACTTGGGGAAAGTCTTGTTGAACTTGCTGTAAAAAACAGAAACTTTAGCACTCACGAGAACTGCTGTCATTTTTATTTGGAGAGTGCTATTTACTTAATTCTTTTTGAATATGATTAATATATAAGTTCCTCACGTCCAGAAATTTATTTTAGAATTTTTGGGATTCCATATGTTGCTCTACCTACAGATTACTACAGACTGTTCTGTGTTGACAGATTCTGTTTTTCGTGTGTTGATTGCTTATTTTGATGAATCTATGGTTAGTAAAATAGTTTATAATCCATAGAGAAGTTGGAATACAGTAGGTTTAACACCAATATAAATAAAGAATTAGTTCATTACAGTACCTTGAAGTGGTTTTTTGTTTTCTTTCGCTAACGGGGCTCACGAGTTTTCTACTTTAAGTTTTGTGTTGTGAAGTTTTCAAGTTTTGGGTGAATTCTCATGATGGATTATGGAACAAGGAGTGGAAAGAGCCTAAGCTTGGGGATGCCCATGGCACCCCCAAGATAATCCAAGTACACCAAAAATTCAAAGCTTGGGGATGCCCCAGAAGGCATCCCCTGTTTCATCCACTTCCATCGGTAATTTACTTGGAGCTATATTTTTATTCACCAACATGATATGTGTTTTGCTTGGAGCGTCTTGTATTATTTGTGTCTTTGGTTGTTAGTGTGCCACAATGATCCTTGCTGTACACACCTTTTGAGAGAGCCATACATGAATTATAATTTGATAGAATACTCTATGTGCTTCACTTATATCTTTTTGAGCTAAGTAGTTTTGCTCTATGTGCTTCACTTATATCTTTTTGAGCTATAATTTTTGCTCTATGTGCTTCAGTTAGATTTTTTAGAGCACGGTGGTGGATTTGTTTTAAATAAACTATTGATCTCTCATGCTTCACTTAAATTATTTTGAGAGTCTTAATAGCATGGTAATTTGCTTAATAATAACATGCTTGGTATTCAAGATTTGTGAAATTTTCTTTTGAGTGTGTTGAATAGTAAGAAAAGTTGGATGCTTGATAATTGTTTTGAGATGTGGAGGTAGTAATATCAAAGTCATGCTAGTAGAGTAATTGTGAATTTGAGAAGTTCTTGAGTTAAAGTTTGCAAGTCTCGTAGCATGCACGTATGGTAAACGTTATGCAACACATTTGAAACTTGAGGTGTTATTTGATTGTCCTCCTTATGAGTGGCGGTTAGGGACGAACGATGGTCTTTTCCTACCAATCTATCCCCCTAGGAGCATGCGCGTAATACTTTGGTTTTTGATGGCTTGTATATTTTTGCAATAAGTATATGAGTTCTTTATGACTAATGTTGAGTCCATGGATTATACACACTCTCACCCTTCCATCATTGCTAGCCTCTACGGTACCGTGCATTGCCCTTTCTCACATCGAGAGTTGGTGCAAACTTCGCCGGTGCATCCAAACCCTGTGATATGATACGCTCTTTCACACATAAACCTCCTTATATCTTCCTCAAAACAGCCACCATACCTACCTATTATGGCATTTCCATAGCCATTCCGATATATATTGCCATGCAACTTTCCACCATCCAGTTTATCATGACACATTCATCATTGTCATATTGCTTAGCATGATCATGTAGTTGACATAGTATTTGTGGCAAAGCCACCGTTCATAATTTTTTCGTACTTGTCACTCTTGATTCATTGCATATCCCGGTACACCGCCGGAGGCATCCATATAGAGTCACACTTTGTTCTAGTATCGAGTTGTAAATAAATAGAAGTGTGATGATCATCATTCAATAGAGCATTGTCCAAAAAAAGGAAAGGCCAAAGAAAAAAAAAAGAAGGCCCAAAAAAAGAAAATAAATAAAAAGGGGCAATGCTACTATTCCTTTTTTCCACACTTGTGCTTCAAAGTAGCACCATGTTCTTCATATACAGAGTCTCTTGAGTTATCACTTTCATATACTAGTGGGAATTTTCAATATAGAACTTGGCTTGTATATTCCAATAATGGGCCTCCTCAAGTGCCCTAGGTCTTCGTGAGCAAGCAAGTTGGATGCACACCCACTTAGTTTCTTTTGTTGAGCTTTCATACATTTATAGCTCTAGTGCATCCGATGCATGGCAATCCCTACTCCTTGCATTAACATCAATCGATGGGCATCTCCTTAGCCCATTGATTAGCCTCGTTGATGTGAGACTTTCTCCTTTTTGTCTTCTCCACATAACCCCCATCATTATATTCTATTCCACCCATAGTGCTATGTCCATGGCTCACGCTCATGTATTGCGTGAAAGTTTATGAGTTTGAAATTATTAAGGTATGAAACAATTGCATGGCTTGTCATCGGGGTTGTGTATGACGAGAGCATTCTTGTGTGACGAAAATGGAGCATGACTAAACTATATGATTTTGTAGGGATGAACTTTCTTTGGCCATGTTACTTTAAGAAAACATAATTGCTTTGTTGGTTTGCTTGAAGTATTATTATTTTTTATGTCAATATGAACTTTTTTCTTGAATCTTCCTAATCTGAATATTCATACCACAATTAAGAAGATTTGCATTGAAATTATGCCAAGTAGCACTCCGCATCAAAAATTCTCTTTTTATCATTTACCTACTCGAGGACGAGCAAGAATTAAGCTTGGGGATGCCTGATACGTCTCCAACGTATCTATAATTTTTGATTGCTCCATGCTATATTATCTACTGTTTTGGACTATATTGAGCTTTATTTTCCACTTCTATATTTTTTTGGGACTAACCTATTAACTGGAGGCCCAGCCCAAAATTGCTGTTTTTTTTTCCTATTTCAGTGTTTCGAAGAAACGGAATATCAAACGGAGTCCAAACGGAATGAAACCTTCGGGAACGTGATTTTCTCACCGAACGTGATCCAGGAGACTTGGACCCTACGCCAAGGCATCAAAGAGGCGGTCACGAGGGTGGGGGGCGCGCCCCCCCTAGGGCGCGCCCCCCTGCCTCGTGGGCCCCTCGAAGCTCCACCGACGTACTTCTTCCTCCTATATATACCTACGTACCCCCAAACGATCAGAACAGGAGCCAAAAACCTAATTCCACCGCCGCAACTTTCTGTTTCCACAAGATCCCATCTTGGGGCATGTTCCGAAGCTCCGCCGGAGAGGGCCGTTATCACGGAGGGCTTCTACATCATCATAGCCCCTCCGATGAAGTGTGAGTAGTTTACCTCAGACCTTCGGGTCCATAGTTAGTAGCTAGATGGCTTCTTCTCTCTTTTTGGATCTCAATACAAAGTTCTCCCCCTCTCTCGTGGAGATCTATTCGATGTAATCTTCTTTTTGCGGTGTGTTTGTTGAGACCGATGAATTGTGGGTTTATGATCAAGTCTATCTATGAATAATATTTGAATCTTCTCTGAATTCTTTTATGTATGATTGGTTATCTTTGCAAGTCTCTTCAAATTATCCTTTTGGTTTGGCCAACTAGATTGGTAGTTCTTGCCATGGGCGAAGTGCTTAGCTTTGGGTTCGATCTTGCGGTGTCCTTTCCCAGTGACAGAAGGGGCAGCAAGGCACGTATTGTATTGTTGCCATCGAGGATAAAAATATGGGGTTTATTTCATATTGCATGAATTTATCTCTCTACATCATGTCATCTTCCTTAAGGCGTTACTCTGTTTTTAACTTAATACTCTAGATGCATGCTGGATAGCGGTCGATGAGTGGAGTAATAGTAGTAGATGCAGAATCGTTTCGGTCTACTTGTCACGGACGTGATGCCTATATACATGATCATGCCTAGATATTCTCATAACTATGCTCAATGCTGTCAATTGCTCAACAGTAATTTGTTCACCCACCATAGAATACTTATGCTCTTAAGAGAAGCCACTAGTGAAATCTATGGCCCTCAGGTCTATTCTCATCATATCAATCTCCATCACTTTAATCTTGGTTTGATTTTTACCTTGCCTTTTACTTTTCACTTTGCATCTTTATACCAAAAATACCAAAAATATTATATCTATCAGATCTCGCTCTCGTAAGTGACCGTGAAGGGATTGACAACCCCTAATCGCGTTGGTTGCGAGTAGCTATCATTTTGTGCAGGTACGAGGGACTTGAGCATGGCCTCCTACTGGATTGATACCTTGGTTCTCAAAAACTGAAGGAAATACTTACGCTACTCCACTGCATCATCCCTTCCTCTTCGGGGAAATCCAACGCAAGCTCAAGAGGTAGCAAGAAACAACATGTGTTCCAATTAATCAGGTCATTCCCTGGGCATTTCTTTTGAACCTTTGATTGCCTCCCTCGGGAAGCCAATCAGAGTCTCAAGGGCTACTATCTATACACATGTGCATTTCATGAATAAAACACAATTGAACATATTACAGTACAAACCTGAAACCTCTTAGTAGGCCCACAAAGGCCTCATTCAATCCGCGCTTCGCGGACAAGACCTTTTCAACTACCGTGCCCATCAAGGTACGTTGTTCCTCTAAGACGGACGCCTGCTGCAGCATGTTAGTCAGTATATCTGGCACCTCTGGATCTCCGGAGGCTGCTGTAGGAGTACGGCCACCCTTTGAAGGGATCCGTTTATTCATATCCGGCTATAGACCGGATTTTTCGGGGCCTTCATTACTGGTCCCCAGACCCTGGGCCACTGAAGTATTACCTTCGGGTAATATCTTCATCGTCCCTCGCACCGCCTGTTGGTCGGGGGAGACCCTCCGCGACGACACCTCGAAGTCGTCCGCCCTATGGGGAGGAGAGGCCGGTGGAGGCGTCTCGCTTTCCATCATCTCTGGGAGAAGGTCCCCCGAGGAAGAGGATTGTTGAAGAAGACTGCGTGCCAAACTGCAAAAAATATATATTCTAGGCATCACAAGAAAAAGAACGGGACAAGTCTAAAACATCCTTGTTTACTTATGATTTGGCCCGAGGCTTGTCCTCATCATGAGACTGCGCGTCGACGTCCTCCAAGCCTGAGCCGCCCGACAAAGGCATCTTGCCTCGCTTAGGAGCCTTTTCCTCCCAATCTTCGGAGGTGGCCCTTTTCTTTCCATAGGAGGGAGAGGCGTTGACCTCCCCCTCCTTTTCGCCTTCGGACGATGGGATCTTGATTCCTCCGAACACAATGTCTGATGCACCCTCGGGGTGGAGGCCATCTTTGGTCGTCTCTGCCTTGCCCCCCTTCACAGGCATCTGGTATGGTACCAGGGCCAACATCCTTGTTAAAATAGGATTCGCTGGGCCTTCGGGCAGGGGGGCAGACACATGATTAGTTCCGCTTTCTTTATCCAGCCCTGGAAGAAGATAGTTTGCTTAGTACCATATTGCGGTATGCGTAACTACACAGTGTTCGGAAGACAAGTGCTTACCGGGGTATCCGGACGGTGGCAGTCAAGGCCAGCGTCCTCAGTAGTGTCCGGCCAATGTTTTCGCTTCCCGAAAAATAGCTTCCACATCCCTTCGTGCATAGTGCCGAAGAAGTGTTGGAGGGTTCGTGGTCCTTCTGGATTAAGCTCCCACACGCGGAGAGACCTGTGCTGGCATGGCAGGATTCAGCGAACTAGCATCACTTGAATCACGTTGACAAGATCGATGTCTCTCTCAAGGAGGATTCGGATGCGGTTCTGTAGAGTTTGCACTTCGTCAACTGATCCCCAGTCCAACCCCTTGTAAATCCATGATGCAAGCTGTGGTGGAGGGCCGGAACGGAACGCAGGTATAGTTGCCCACTTGGTGCTATGGGGTTCCGTGACATAAAACCACTCTCACTGCCATTGGTTGGAGGTTTCGGTGAAAGAGCCTTTTGGCCAGAGAGTGTTGGTAAGCTTGCTCACTACAGCTCCACCGCACTCCGCCTGTTCCCCATCGACCACCATTGGCTTCACACTAAAAGTCTTGAGCCATAAGCCGAAGTGCGGGGGGATTCGGAGGAAGGCGTCGCATGTAATGATAAACGTCGAGACGTGGAGGAAAGAGTCCAGAGATAGATCATGAAAATCTAGTCCGTAATAAAACATTAGCCCCCGGACGAAGGGGTGAAGAGCGAACCCTAGCCCTCGGAGGAAGTGGGAGATGAATACGACCCTCTCGCCAGATCTGGGGGTCGGAATAACCTATCCTTGAGCAGGAAGCCTATGGTGGATCTCCGCGGTCAAGTATCTGGCCGCCCGAAGCTTCGCAATATCCTCCTCTGTAACGGAGGAAGCCACCCATCGGCCTTGAGGGCTGGGTCCTGACATGATGGGGAGGCTTGAAGCAACGAAGTCGGACCTTGGGTGCAGGAACTCGAGGTTGGGAAGGCTGAGGAGAGGTTTGGCATAAAAAAGACGGCCCTTGATTCCTTTATGAAGGCGAACGCCTCCTCCTAAGCCCGAGAACCTGCCTATTCCTAAGGAATCTTTCCCGCGGGACGGTTGGGTTACCCACACTCGTATTGATGAGAATCCCGCGATAAGGGGACACGATCTCTGCTTCGACAGGACGTGCCAACAAAAACCACGTCCGGAAACATGGAACGGCGGGACGGGAAACAGTTCGAAATAATAACCGGGCAAGCGTGACATGACGTTACTAAAGTGGTCAGCAGATTGGATTCGTGAAATATTATACTCCCCACGGCTGTGTGTTGCAGATCCGGACATGTTTGTTTTGTCTGAAGACTATCTTGGAGTTCGGAAGGAGGAACCCGCCTTGCAATGCCGAAGACAGATCTACGCGTCGGATACCTTGTCATTGAAGCCAGGTTCAGGGGCTACTAAGGGAGTCCTGGACTAAGGGGTCCTCGGGCGTCCGGCCTATTAGCCATGGGTCGGACTGATGGGCTGTGAAGAACACGAAGACCGAAGACTGCACCCGTGTTCGGATGGGACTCTCCTTGGCGTGGAAGGCAAGCTTGGCGACCAAATATGTAGATTCCTTTCTTTTTAACCGACCTTGTGTAACCCTAGATCCTCCCGGTGTCTATATTAACCGGAGGGCTTAGTCCGGAGGACATACATACCTTCATTACCATAGCCATACAAGCTAGACCTCTAGGGTTTAGCCATTACGATCTCGTGGTAGATCAACTCTTGTAATACTCATATTCATCAAGATCAATCAAGTAGGAAGTAGGGTATTACCTCCATAGAGAGGGCTTGAACCTGGGTAAACATCGTGTCCCCTGTCTCCTGTTACCATCGACCTTAGACGCATTGTTCGGGACCCCCTACCTGAGATCCGCCGGTTTTGACACCGACACCCCCCTTCTCCGGCTTCTTCTATGTCATCCTTCGTCATTACAATCTCCATACGCTCCATCTTCATCCCAACTCTGTCCTCCTCCTGTCGATCTTTTCCTTTTATTGCGAGGCATTCATGGGGGTGATGCCATCCGTGGTGCTGCTCCGCCATTTCTTGTACCTCCGTCTCAAGGAGGGCCAGTGCTTGGGGTGTGCCAACTTCGTCGCAGCCAACGGTAGGAACGCGATCTCACGAGCTGGGAAGAAGGTGGACGACTTCAGGAACAAGTGGATCTTCATGGACGCTAAGCGCTCCTATACTCGGCTGGTGCTGCCGACTGGGATACCAGTGCCCCATGAGGGATGGAATCACGCAAAGCTCACCGATCCCTGGGCAGAGCAGATGATGGAGAGGATGGTGGCCGACCTGAAGCCCGACGACCTGAGGGCGGAGAAGCTGATGGGGGCCATGATTGTCAAGGAGTTCCTGACGCAGCGCCTGGCTCCGCTCCAGGCGCGCTCGTGCTACCTCTTGAGCACTGCGTTGGTTTTCCCTTGAAGAGGAAAGGGTGATGCAGCAAAGTAACGTAAGTATTTCCCTCAGTTTTGAGAACCAAGGTATCAATCCAGTAGGAGATCACATTCAAGTCCCACGCACCTACACAAACAAATAAGAACCCCGCAACCAACGCGATAAAGGGGTTGTCAATCCCTTCACAGTCACTTATGAGAGTGAGATCTGATAGATATGATAAGATAACATTTTTGGTATTTTTATGATAAAGATGCAAAGTAAAATAAACGGCAATAGAAATAGCTAAGTATTGAAAGATTAATATGATGAAAGATAGACCCGGGGGCCATAGGTTTCACTAGTGGCTTCTCTCGAGAGCATAAGTATTATGGTGGGTAAACGAATTACTGTCGAGCAATTGATAGAATTGAGCATAGTTATGAGAATATCTAGGTATGATCATGTATATAGGCATCACGTCCGAGACAAGTAGACCGACTCCTGCCTGCATCTACTACTATTACTCCACACATCGACCGCTATCCAGCATGCATCTAGAGTATTAAGTTCATAAGAACAGAGTGATGCACTAAGGAAGATGACATGATGTAGAGGGATAAACTCATGCAATATGATATAAACCCCATCTTTTTATCCTCGATGTCAACAATACAATACGTGCCTTGCTGCCCCTACTATCATTGGGAAAGGACACCGCAAGATTGAACCCAAAACTAAGCACTTCTCCCATTGCAAGAAAGATCAATCTAGTAGGCCAAACCAAACTGATAATTCGAAGAGACTTGCAAAGATAAACCAATCATACATAAAAGAATTCAGAGGAGATTCAAATATTGTTCATAGATAAACTTGATCATAAACCCACAATTCATCGGATCTCGACAAACACACCACAAAAGAAGATTACATCGAATAGATCTCCAAGAAGATCGAGGAGAACTTTGTATTGAGATCCAAAGAGAGAGAAGAAGCCATCTAGCTAATAACTATGGACCCGAAGTTCTGAAGTAAACTACTCACACATCACCGGAGAGGCCATGGAGTTGATGTAGAGGCCCTCCGTGATCAATGCCCCCTCCGGTGGAGTTTCGGAAAAGGCCCCGAGATGGGATCTCTCGGGTATAGAAGGTTGCGGTGGTGGAATTATGTTTTCATGGTGCTCTTGGATGTTTGGGGGGTACATGGACTTATATAGGAGGAAGAAGTAGGTCGGTGGAGCTACGAGAGGCCCACGAGGGTGGAGAGCGCGCCTGGGGGGGAGGCGCACCCCCCTGCCTCGTGCCTTCCTCGCTGATTGCTTTACGTCCACTCCAAGTCTCCTGGATCACGTTCGTTGAGAAAATCACGTTCCCGAAGGTTTCATTCCGTTTGGACTCCGTTTGATATTCCTTTTCTGTGAAACACTGAAATAGGCAAAAAAAACAACAATTTGGGTTGGGCCTCTGGTTAATAGGTTAGTCCAAAAAATGATATAAAAGTGTAAAATAAAGCCCATTAACATCCAAAACAGATAATAATATAGCATGGAGCAATAAAAAATTATAGATACGTTGGAGACATATCAAGCATCCCCAAGCTTAATTCCTGCTCGTCCTCGAGTAGGTAAATGATAAATTTTTTTGATGTGGAATGCTTTTAAACATATTTCTCAATGTAATTTTTTCTTTAGTGTGGCATGAATGTTCAGATCTGAAAGATTCAAGATAAAAGTTTAATATTGACATAGAAATAATAATACTTCAAGTAGACTAACAAAGCAATTATGTCTTCTCAAAATAACATGGCCAAAGAAAGTTATCCCTACAAAATCATATAGTCTGGCTATGCTCTATCTTCCCCACACAAAATATTTAAATCATGCACAACCCCGATGACAAGCGAAGCAATTGTTTCATACTTTTGATGTTCTCAAACTTTTTCAATATTCACGCAATATATGAGCGTGAGCCATGGATGTAGCACTATATGTGGAATAGAATGGGGGTTGTGGAGAAGACAAAAAGGAGAAGATAGTCTCACATCGACTAGGCGTATCAACGGGCTATGGAGATGCCCATCAATAGATATCAATGTGAGTGAGTAGGGATTGCCATGCAACGGATGCACTAGAGCTATAAGTGTATGAAAGCTCAACAAAAGAAACTAAGTGGGTGTGCATCCAACTTGCTCGCTCACGAAGACCTAGGGCAGTTTTGAGGAAGCCCATCATTGGAATATACAAGCCAAGTTCTATAATGTAAAATTCGCACTAGTATATGCAAGTGACAACATAGGAGACTCTCTATCATGAAGATCTTGGTGCTACTTTGAAGCACAAGTGTGGTAAAAGGATAGTAACATTGTCCCTTCTCATTTTTTCTCTCATTTTTTGGGCCTTCTTTTTTTTCATTTGGATTCTTTTTTTTCGTCCGGAGTCTCATCCTGACTTGTGGGGGAATCATAGTCTCCATCATCCTTTCCTCACATGGGACAATGCTCTAATAATGATGATCATCACACTTTATTTACTTATAACTCAAGAATTACAACTCAATACTTAGAACAAAGTATCACTCTATGTGAATGCCTCCGGCGGTGTACCAGGATGTGCAATGATGCATGAGTGACATGTATGAAAGAATTATGAACGGTGGCTTTGCCTAAATATGATGTCATCTACATGATCATGCAAGCAATATGACAATTATGAAGCGTGTCATAATAACGGAACGGTGGAAAGTTGCATGGCAATATATCTCGGAATGGCTATGGAAATGCCATAATAGGTAGGTATGGTGGCTGTTTTGAGGAAGGTATATGGTGGGTTTATGGTGCCGGCGAAAGTTGCGCGGTACTAGAGATGCTAGCAATGGTGGAAGGGTGAGAGTGCGTATAATCCATGGACTCAACAATAGTCATAAAGAACTCACATACTTATTGCAAATATCTATTAGTTATCGAAGAAAAGTATTACACGCATGCTCCTAGGGGGATAGATTGGTAGGAAAAGACCATCGCTCGTCCCCGACCGCCACTCATAAGGAAGACAATCAATAAATAAATCATGCTCCGACTTCATCACATAATGGTTCACCATACGTGCATGCTACGAGAATCACAAACTTCAACACAAGTATTTCTCAAATTCACAACTACTCAACTATCATGACTATAATATCACCATCTCCATATCTCAAAACAATTATCAAGTATCAAACTTCTCATAGTATCCATTGCACTTCTATGAAAGTTTTTATATTATTCCTAAAAGCAAATTTCCATGTTGTTTAAAGGACTCTCAAAATAATATAAGTGAAGCATGAGAGAACAATTATTTATATAAAACAAAATCACCGCCGCGCTCTAAAAGATATAAGTGAAGCACTAGAGCAAAAACTATATAGCTCAAAAGATATAAGTGAAGCACAAAGAGTATTCTAATAAATTTCAAATCATGTGAGTCTGTCTCAAAAGGTGTGTACGTAAAGTATGATTGTGGTAAACTGAAAATAAAATACTCAAATCATACAAGATGCTCCAAGGAAAACACATATCATGTGGTGAATAAAAATATAGCTCCAAGTAAAGTTACCGATAGACGAAGACGAAAGAGGGGATGCCTTCCGGGGCATCCCCAAGCTTTGGATTTTTGGTGTCCTTAGATTATCATGGGGTGCCATGGGCATCCCCAAGCTTAGTCTCTTTCCACTCATTGTTCCATAATCCATCAAATCTTTACCCAAAACTTGAAAACTTCACAACACAAAACTCAAAATAGAAAATCTCGTGAGCTCCGTTAGCGAAAGAAAACAAAACACCACTTAAAGGTACTGTAATGAACTCATTCTTGATTTATATTGGTGTTAAACCTACTGTATTCCAACTTATCTATGATTTATAAACTATTTTACTAGCCATAGATTCATCAAAATAAGCAAACAACACACGAAAAACAGAATCTGTCAAAAACAGAACAGTCTGTAGTAATCTGTAGCTAACGCAAATTTCTGGAACCCCAAAAATTCTAAAATAAATTTATGGACTTGAGGAATTTATCTATTAATCATCTGAAAAAAGAATTAACTAAATAGCACTTTCCAAATAAAAATATCAGCAGTTCTCGTGAGCGCTAAAGTTTCTGTTTTTTTACAGCAAGATCAAAAAGACTTTCCCCAAGTATTCCCAACGGTTCTACTTGGCACAAACACTAATTAAACACAAAATACTCAACCAAAACAGAGGCTAGCTAATTTATTTATTACTAAATAGGAGCTAAAAGCAAGGAATAAAAAAATTGGGTTGCCTCCCAACAAGCGCTATCGTTTAACGCCCCTAGCTAGGCATAAGATTTCAACGATGCTCACATGAAAGACAAGAATTGAAGCACAAAGAGATCATCATAAAACACGTGACAAACACATCTAAGTTTAACATACTTCCTATGCATAGGCATCTTATAGGCAAACAAATTATCAAGGCAAGCAAAAACTAGCATATGCAAGGAAGCGGAAAGAAACAATAGCAATCTCAACATAACAAGAGGTAATTTAGTAACATGAAAATTTCTACAACCATATTTTCCTCTCTCATAATAATTACATGTGGGATCATAAGAAAATTCAAAAAAATAGCTATTACATAAAATATTTTCAACACGATCCACATGCATGCAAAGTTGACACTCTTCCAAAATAGTGGGATTAACATTAACTAAAGTCATGACCTCTCCAAACCCACTTTTATCAAAAACTTCATAAGATTGAACATTCTCCAAATATGTGGGATCTAAAGTTGACACTCTTCCAAACCCACTTTCAATAATATTGCAAACACTATTATCAATCTCATATTCATCATGGGGCTTAAATAAATTTTCAAGATCAAAAGAAGAGTCACCCCAATCATGATCATTGCAACAAGTAGTAGACATAGCAAAACTAGCATCCCCAAGCTTAGGGTTTTGCATATTATAAGCACAATTGACATTAAGAGAATTTATGATAACATCATTGCAATCATGCTTTTCATTGAAGGAACTATCAAGTATGGGTACAATAGCAACGATCTCATGTTTAACATAAGGAACTATAGCAAACTCATCTTCATAAATATTGGCATCATGGCCACAAGAATAGAAAGCATCATGTTCATCAAGGGATATTTCAATCAAATCATCGGAATCATAATTATCTATAGATTCATGCATATCATTATTTTCTTCCGAAGCAATGGTCATTCTTTCAATAAATTCTTTGACATAGACATTATGAGCATAGTTTTCATAGCAATATTTAAGTATGTCCAAATTTTCAGATTCGTAGAGAGTAATATCATACTTTTCAAACAAAGAAGCAATTTCATAAGCACCCTTGAAAGCAACAAATTCTTCAATTTGTTCGATATCATAGTAACTATAAACACCCTTTGCATAAGAAGATAAGATTTCATTATCATTAAACTCACATAGGTAGGGGAGGTGTTTTTTAGGGTTCTTAGAGCAACAAGTAAGATCACAGATTTCACAAAGATTCCAAGCATAACATAGCAATATGTTTATTTGATCCCATAAGAGTCTCCCTTTTTCAGACAAACGGTGACGCACAAAATGAGCATGCTCATCTAAACATTTCCCATCAACTAGGCTAGTTGGGGTTTTAGCACGAGTGCATAAGGATCGAGGATGATCCAAGTAGAACACTTTAAGTGGATCCATATTAATAGATTTTTAGCAAGCAAAGATGCAAGCAAATAGAAGGCACAAGGAAACACAAAGAAAGATACATACGAGAAGAAGGCGAACGGAAAAAGGGCGAATAAAACGGCAAGGGTGAAGTGGGGGAGAGGAAAACGAGAGGCAAATGGCAAATAATGTAATGCGAGGGATAAAAGTTTGTGATCGGTACTTGGTATGACTTGTGCGTAGACCCCGGCAACGGTGCCAGTAATGGCTCGTTGTCGGAAGTCGAATCTTGACTTGACTTGGCGCGAATCTCCCCGGCAACTGCGCCAGAAATCCTTCTTGCTACCTCTTGAGCACTCCGTTGGTTTTCCCTTGAAGAGGAAAGGGTGATGCAACAAAGTAACGTAAGTATTTCCCTCAGTTTTTTAGAACCAAGGTATCAATCCAGTAGGAGGTCAAGTTCAAGTCCCACGCACCTACACAACCAAATAAGAACCTCGCAACCAACGCGATAAAGGGGTTGTCAATCCCTTCACGGTCACTTACGAGAGTGAGATATGATAAGATAATATTTTTGGTATTTTTATGATAAAGATGCAAAGTAAAATAAACGGCAATGCAAATAGCTAAGTATTGAAAGATTAATATGATGAAAGATAGACCCGGGGGCCATAAGTTTCACTAGTGGCTTCTCTCGACAGCATAAGTATTACGGTGGGTAAACGAATTACTGTCGAGCAATTGATAGAATTGACCATAGTTATGAGAATATCTAGGTATGATCATGTATATAAGCATCACGTCCGAGACAAGTAGACCGACTCCTGCCTGCATCTACTACTATTACTCCACACATCGACCGCTATCCAGCATGCATCTAGAGTATTAAGTTCATAAGAAAAGAGTAATGCTTTAAGGAAGATGACATGATGTAGAGGGATAAACTCATGCAACATGATATAAACCCCATCTTTTATCCTCGATGGCAACAATACAATACGTGCCTTGCTGCCCCTATTGTCACTGGGAAAGGACACCGCAAGATTGAACCCAAAGCTAAGCACTTCTACCATTGCAAGAAAGATCAATCTAGTAGGCCAAACCAAACTGATAATTCAAAGAGACTTGCAAAGATAAACCAATCATACATAAAATAATTCAGAGGAGATTCAAATATTGTTCATAGATAAACTTGATCATAAACCCACAATTCATCGGATCTCGACAAACACACCGCAAAAGAAGATTACATCGAATAGATCTCCAAGAAGATCGGGGAGAACTTTGTATTGAGATCCAAAGAGAGAGAAGAAGCCATCTAGCTAATAACTATGGACCCGAAGGTCTGAAGTAAACTACTCACACATCACCGGAGAGGCCATGGAGTTGATGTAGAGGCCCTCCGTGATCAATGCCCCCTCCGGTGGAGCTCCGGAAAAGGCCCCGAGATGGGATCTCTTGGGTACAGAAGGTTGCGGCGGTGGAATTAGGTTTTCGTGGTTCTCCTGGATGTTTGGGGGGTACGTGGACTTATATAGGAGGAAGAAGTAGGTCGGTGGAGCAACGAGGGGCCCACAAGGTTGGAGGGCGCGCCTAGGGGGGTAGGCGCGCCCCCTGCCTCGTGCCTTCCTCGCTGATTGCTTTATGTCCACTCCAAGTCTCATGGATCACGTTCGTTGAGAAAATCACGTTCCCAAAGGTTTCATTCCGTTTGGACTCCGTTTGATATTCCTTTTCTGCGAAACACCGAAATAGGCAAAAAACAACAATTTGGGCTGGGCCTCCGGTTAATAGGTTAGTCCAAAAAATGATATAAAAGTGTAAAATAAAGCCCATTAACATCCAAAACAGATAATAATATAGCATGGAGCAATCAAAAATTATAGATACATTGAAGACGTATCAGCTCGCACCCCTTGTGGAAGCTCATGGACGAGGGAGGCGCCCTCCGCCTGCGCCCGGACGCCTTGTCCGACGAGGAGCTGGACAAGGCCCTGCGCCTCCTAGTCAGGAAGGACCAGGGCTGCCTGCCAGATACTCATCTTCCGTTGTACCACCGCCCGGAAGGGGCGAAGACCACCGCCGCTATGCCTGTCTTCAACGAGCGCGGGCTCGTACCGCTCGTGCCCATTGGGCCCCCGGGCTCCCCGGTGGCGGCAGTTTATGGTGAGTCCGACGAGGAGGGGGGTCGGACTCGGAGGAGACTGTGGAAGGTGTGGGGGAGACCTCCCCCCCCCCCCGCGCCAAGCCGACCACCTCCTCGTCCTTTCTGATGATGATGGTGATGCCGGTGAGCACCCGGCTCAGGAGCCCCTTCACTCCATCGGGGTCACTATGAGATCCAGGGGCACCCCTCCGAGGAAGCCGGAGCCGGGGGTCCTGAAGAAGAGCTGGTCGACGCTGATCACCCGAGGTGGCGCCTCTGGCTCATCGCCAGCCGGCATTGCCGCTGGCCCGTGCGTCACGTCCCTGTCTGCCCCTGGGGCTCGTGCGCCAGTGCCCCAGCCTGCGAAGACCATGGGCATGGTGCTTCTAAAGAGGGAGAGAGATTACACCGCCATGGTGAGTAAGTGCTCTGCCCTAATCTTCCTTATTTGCTCTTGTTGTAGTATCTTGATGCCTCCCTTTGGAATGGCTAGGCCGACGCCGGTGGTGAAGAAGAAGAAGGAGACTGATGTGGTCCCCGTAGCTCAGTAGCTTGCCGCGGCCGCACCGCCCCCGGCATAGAAGGGCGGTGATGACCGTCGCGCTTCTGTGGCAGGGTTATCCTCGCGAGACTCGGGGGCCCAGCCTCAGGAGAAAGCGGCCTCTATAGTCAAGCCAGCTCCGGAGGTGCCCGCCCTCAGCTCGCCTGATGAGGCACTGAAGGCTCCGGTGCCCCCGGCCTCCTCTGCTGCTGCTAACTTGCTAACCCTTGCGTCGGCGCTGCCTCCTCCCCCTTCCATCACGCCACTGGGTCGTGATTCTTCGGCTTCACCTGATGCTCTGGAGGAGGCTCTTTCTGCCCTGACCCAACTTCGCGACGATCTTCAAGGCGCCGACTGTCGCCTGGAGTTGATCTCGGGGTGGCTACGATCCGACGCGTCCATTAGGGCGGCATGGAGCCACGCCTTAGCGGCCTCTGAGGAAGGTAAACAGGTTGCCGGCTTGGCCGCGGTCGCCCGCAACATGGCGTTGAAGGATGCTAAGGCTGCCAAGGAGCGTTGCTGGGTGGCGGAGGCCGAGCTGGAGACCCTGCGCAATGAGTGTGCCACCAAGGCTCGTCAGCGCGAGGCGCGGGAGGAGGAGGTGAAGGCTCGAGAATACACTATTGCCGGTTGTGACACTGAGCTGGAGCAGTCAGCGCGGGAGTAGGCCGTGGAGCACGACTGCCTGGAGAAGCTGAAGGAGGAGGTGGAGGTGGAGAAGGCCGAGATGGAGACCAAGACAAAATTTCTCGCCAAAGATCGTGCCGCTTTTGATTCTCTTGAGGAGAGGTCCCGCAAGGCATTGCGGGAGCTCTACGGGAGGGGGTTGAAGGAGCCATTGGCGACTACTGAGGAAGGCCCCGCCGAGCTACTCCCCCAACTTGTCGCGGCACTCGAGGGCGTTGTTGATGGAGTCGGCCCCATGGTGGAGGAGGAAGCCCGCGTGCTATCCGCTTCGGCTATGACGCGCGTGTTCAGCCACCTCCATCTTCGCGACCCCAGCACCGACTTTGGAGCCCTTCTTGAACCTGTGGACGAGGAGCACTGCACCACCGCCTCCAAAGCCGTGAAGGACCAAGTGGAGGCCTTGCTGCAGAAGTTCCTCGCCATCGACCCCATGCCCCGACTGACAGCGCCGCTGAACCTACAGCCATAGCCGATGGTACATGTGACGGTGATGTTGTCGACGACGGGGCACTCCTTGCGGGTGGTGGCAGCGCCTGAGGGTGAAGAAGAGGCTTGCTGGCAGCGCTTCCCTCCATTCTTATTTCCTGCGACATGCACCATGCCTCGTGGAGGCGTTAAAACTTTATGTGTCCGTGCTTTTTAAGAGACAACATTTCTTTTAATAATTTTCTAGGATTTTGCGATTTCCTTCCCGCTTCCTTGATGTTCTACGTCGGCAGGGCCCGACCCCGCGCGTACCTCGGCTGCCGTTGGGTTGTCCGGATCACCAGGACGAGGCTAAGTGGTGATGGACTACGTGACCAGTTAGGCTCCTGAGTCGCGATGCTCAGGAGTCCTCCTTGACGTAGAAACAACCCGCGGGAAGGAGATGCGGGAGTAGGCCATAGCGTTCTGCGTCGGCAGGGCCCGGCCCCGCGCGTACCTCAGGCGTGGTTGGGTCGTCCGGATCACCAGGACATGACCAAGGGGTGAGGGGCTACGTGACCAGTTAGGCTCCTAAGTCGCGATGCTCAGGAGTCCCCCTTGACGTACAAATAGACCTTCATACCTTTCCTCACCGAGGTCCCGCTCGGGAGGGGCGCGCGACTACCAAGTCTGAGGGACCTGGCAGGGTGGTGTGCTCTAGGCGTGACCTGAGCATAGCCCCCATGCCTAGCCCCCTCGCGTGACTCTCCCAAGGGGAAAGTGTTGCAATGAGGCCGGACACTAAGCCTTGCAGCTCCCTGAGGTTGATGCAGCCAAGGGGCCACCCTCAGTTGTTTATCACTAGCGCAGAGCATGGCGCTTCCGCACTTGCATGGGCATAGCCGCTCCTCGACCGTGTCGACTGCCAATGCGGAGCATGGTGCTTCCAGTGGTGCGTGGGTGGGGGCTCCCTCTGAGTGGAACCCCCGGGGCGTGTATAGCCCCGCCCTGACACGTGGCTTGCACGGCAGGGCTAGACGAGGTGTGTCTGGGAACTCGTGAGCCAGCGCGGAACTCATGAGGCCCTACCTCAAAGCGGGTTATGCCTGAATTTGATTCCTGACAGTTGTGATGGCCCTGCGAGATGGTTAGATAACCTGCACCGAATGAATCTCCTGAGGCGATCACATGAGAAGGCCAAACACCAACGACCCCAGGAGGTGACGTGAACAGGACCGACCCGCCAGACAGAGCTCATTCGTTGGGTTTATCAATGCTGTAGGGATGGACCTCAACACAGACGTCGTGCCCAGTCTTCTCATGCGAAAATCCTGAAGAAAGACAACCGACGCGTGGCTCCCGTGGTGTCGAGGCACCGAGTCGCACACCCTAGCTCGTCTACAAGCGATTAGCTCATGCAAGAACGAGGTACCCAGGACCATGGGAGGTGACGTACACAGGAGCTAGCCCGCGAGCCAGAGCTCAGCCTCTTGGGTTTAGCAACGCTGCAGGGACGGACCCGAGCACAGACGCTGTGCCAGTCCTTTGTCATGAGGCGGTTGTGGGTGGGCTTGCAAGGGCGTATGACGTTCATACTATCAAAGTACCGGATAGGCATATAGTAATCATAAAAAAATTCATGGGAGGAGGTACAGCTAGTTCAGATAAATGCAAGAACGACACATGCCGTAGGGACAGACCCACACGGCCTGGGGACAATGCAGCCCGAGGGTCGCCCCCAGCAGAGCGACTGGAAGATGTAAGATACATGCCGCAGGGACAGGCCCATGCAGTCTGGGGATAATGCAACCCGAGGGGTGCCCCCAACAAAGTAAACCAGAAAATGTCACCTGGCACCGTTGCTGAAGAGATGTCGAAGTAGCTGAAGATGCCTGCTGACGAGGTTGCTCCTTACGAGCCGCCTGGGTCCTGAGCCTCAGGAGTCTTTGGAGGCTCGTGAAGAACCTTCACCATCTCCGCCAGGACCGCGTGGTGCCTGGCCTCCTTGTAAGTGCATCTAGTGCCCCTTAGTGATTTTGGTGTATTGAAGACTTATAGGTTAAGGGACTAATGCGTTTGTGAGTGTCCACAGGACTATAAGTCTATGAGGAGTTTGATATTTACAGAGAAATTCGATCCCTAAAAATGAATGTCTTCAACTGAAGACCTTGGATTTCTGAAGACCTTGGATTTCTGAAGACTTTCTGAAGACTTTGAAAGTGAAGAAATTGGTGTGAACCATGAAGACTTGATATCCATGCGAGGAACATGAAACATGAAGACTTTTGTTTTCGTAGTTTCATTTTCTCTTTCTTGAGTCATAGGAAACACCGTACTGTTAAAGGGGGTTGAGGTAAAACTAAGGAAAGGTTTCCAGGGGATGCTCGACTCAAAATCCTACACCTACCAATCCCTTCGAGTGAAGCCATTGGAAATCTCATACAGTTGAGTCAATTTCTTCAATGACAGAGACGTAGTTCTTCTGATCTCCGAGGAATTTGTTCTGACTAAGGATTAGGAATTTGCCAGTGTGGATTACCTACAAGTGAGGAATTTGAACCTCAAATTTCCAACCATTGTTGTGCTATGCGCTAGTTGTCCCAAAATATCTTATCCACATAACGGTTATATCATTGAAGGGCATTTATGTCTTATCATGTCGGGCTGCTCCCTAGGCTATAAATAGCCTCCCCCTACAACCATTAGTTGGTTGGCTGCTCCGCGTGAAACTGACACTTGTCATTGAGAGCATCCCATCCTCCGAGGACTTTGAGTGAAAATCATCAAGTGAGGAAAAACCAAAAACCCAAACCCAAACACCTACAAACCCAAAGTGACTAAGCATCACTGAAGAGATTGTTCCTGTGTGGAACTGACGCTTGTTACCTTTGAGGACTGTGCATCCTCTAGACGGTTAGGCGACATGGTCTAGAGCCTCCAAGAGGAAATTGTGGATTGTCGAGTGGCCGAGTTTGTGAAGGTTTGGAAGTCACCTGAAGACTTACCACGAGTGATTGGACGAGGTCTGTGTGACCTTAGTTCAAGGAGAATACGGTGGGGACTATGTGTCCGGGACTGTGTGCCCTCAGGTTTAAATACCTAGCTGCTCTAACCAGGCGTACAACTGCCACAACAGTTGGAACTGGTCTACCAAATCATTGTCTTCACCGAGCTAACTGGTTCTATTTCCTCAACCCTTTCATTTCTTCATTATTGTGTTGTGTACCTGTTCATATCTGGTTGAAGACTTTGACTGAAGACATTCTCAATTTCCTCGGTTCAATTTCTTCAGTCTAGTTGTCTTCATTCCATTTTATCATGTGCTTACGATTTCTGTACTCTGTGTTTGTTTCCTATTAATCATGATGTCCATGCTTATGTTATGTGATGTCTGCATCTGAGTACTTATTTCGCTGCAAGTAGTTCTTCACTTAGGAATTTCCTCACCCTGAAATTCCTCAGTGAAGAATTCTTAAAAATCGCCTATTCACCCCCCTCTAGTCGACAACGCACTTTCAATTGGTATCAGAGCAAGGTACTCCCTTGTTCTGTGTGATTTTGGTTTAACTGCCTGGAGTTTTAGTTATGTCGACCACATGTATGATCAAGGTCTCTGCTGGGTGTCCTACCTTCGATGGGACGGACTACCCTTACTGGAAGAATAAGATGCGCATGCATCTTGAGGCAATTAATAACGATCTCTGGTACGTTGTAGAAAATGGCGTTCCCTCTGTCACTCCTACCATCAACGCTGCTGATGTGAAGAGATTCAAGCAACTCGACTCTCAGGCGAAGAACATCATATGTGGCCATCTGAGCAAAGGGCAATATGGCAGAGTGAGTGCTTTGGAGACAGCAAAGCTTATCTAGGATAGGCTGTCCAATGTCAATGAAGGAGTCTCAACACAGTGTGACTCTCGAGTTGACATTCTTCGCAATCTCTTCAACCACTTCAAAAGACTCAACAACGAAAATGTTTAGCAAACCTTCGATCGCCTCACTGACATTTCAAATGAGCTTCAAGAACTTGGTGCCTCTGACATCACCGACCACGAGGTGGTGAAGAAATTGCTTCGATCGCTTGATTCCTCATTTGACACCCTTGCACCGATGATACAAGAACGTGGATACTATAAGTCACTTGATCCTGCTAATATCCTTGAGAGGCTAAACACTCATGAGTTCCAGCTTGCTGAGAAGAGAGATCTCTATGGACCGAGCTATGGCAGATCACGAGCTCTGAAGGCCAAGGAAGTGTCTGAATCTGAAGGTGAAGATTCTGGTAGCAGCCTTGGTGATCTTGAAGAACTGAGCCAGGAGCTAGCAATGCTCGTGAGGAAATTCCAGAAGTTCTCAAGACGTGGTCGATTTGGAAAATCCTCAAGAAGTGATGACTTAAGATTAGATTCATCATCCCATGATTACAAGAAGAGACTTTGCCACAAATGCAAGAAACCCGGTCACTACATTCAAGATTGTCCTCGGTGGGAAAAGGAATCAAAGAAGAAGAAGTACAAGGACTACAGTTTTGATGATTCGAAGAAGAAGAAGAAATCTTCAAAGTCCTCTTCATCAAAATCTTCAAGGCCTTCATCTCACAAGAAGAGAAGCTCCAAGAAGGCTCAGTCATTCATTAGCAAGGAAATGGACTCTGAGGCTGAATCTGAGGAAAATGAGGAAGAGGAGGCATCCGAGGAGTCAGAGTCTGGTGTGGCGAGCCTAGCCCTCGCTACTGCGCTCGTCGGCAAGTCCATCTTCAACTCTGAGGAAAAGGACCTCCCCAACACTACTGATGACGGCGATGATGACTACGCTCCCACCTATTGCTTCATGGCAAAAGGTGCAAAGGTACTCAAATATCCCTCCGCTGAATCAAGTGAGGATGAATCTGATGAAAACCTCAAGCCTAGCTATTCTAAACTTGCTAAGATCGCTGTGAAACAACAAAAGGATCTTTAAAAGGTTCAAAATATGGTAGACAAAAGCGATGATATGTTGAGTGAAGAAATGGATCGCACTAAAACTTTGACTGAAAATCTTCAGAGACTTCAGACTAAGTTTGATAATGTCCAGAGTCATCATAACACTCTCTTATCTGATCATGAGAAGCTTTCTTATGAATTTCTTCAAAGAAAGCAAGATCTTGAGCAGTTAAGAGTGAGTTATGAACATCTTCGGAAGGAGCGTGATTCGTTACTTGCTCAACAAATCAGCGCTACTCAGGAATAATTTATTCCTCCATGTTCGAAGTGCATTGAACATGAATCTTCTAATTCTTCACCTGAAAGTTCAAATGCTTCTATTGCTACAAATTCTTCAACTGTCTCTGCTATCACTAATTCCTCATCTGAGGATGCTGCTAGTATCACTGACCATGCAGGGCTGAAGGAATTGTATGTGACAGGCATGTACAAAAGCCTCAAAGGGCATCAAGCTCTTTGTGATGTGCTTAAGAAGCAGATCCTCAACAGGAACCCTAGAAAAGAGGGTATTGCCTTTGAGAGGAAACTCAATGCTGATGAGACCTACTGGAAGCCTGAGCAGTATCCCAAAACCTCATGGGTTGCTGCAAGGGGACCTTTAGTGGATCCATCTACTTTATCTGGCTTTACATGTGAATCTTCATATTATTTTGATGAGTCACTTGACTCCAACTATAAGCTGTTCAAAAATCAAAATGGTGAAGTATTTGCTAGATATGTTGGCACTAATTACAGGAACGGTCCTCCTATGAAGAAAATCTGGGTTCCCAAAAGGTGCCTTGAAAGTCTTCAGGTGAATGTCATCATGACACCACCTGTGAAGAATGGGAACCCCAGATCAAATTCTTCATATGGATCCAAGTCCTCATATGGACCACATTCCTCACATGGATCAAAGTCCTCATATGGACATCATCGCGCTAACACTTCTGATTCATAGGGAAAAGCTAAGGGTTACGAATATATGCATTATTCTTCAAATCATTATGTTCAGAAATCCTCGAAGAATTTCTCTGCTTACTCATATGCTTACCAAAACCCCTGTTATGTGAAACAAAATGGATTGGCATCTATGCCACCTTTCTCTTATGGAGCTCGCAGAATGATGAACACTTTACCACCCCTTCAGATGTGGGTGATGAAGAAAAAGAACTAATCTCTTATGCAGGGTCAGGTCTCTAGACGAACCTAAACGTCTGAAGAATTTGCTAGAGACCTAAATATGCTTGAAATTATGCAAGCTAATCATGAAGAAATTAATTTTCATTTCTCACGTCCTCATGCTACTTTACCTATTCTACCGCTTGTCGGCGTTCTGCGAACGGGGGTCCCCAGACCTGCCTGCCTGGGGCCCACGGCGTGGCTGAGCCAGCAGGCCGTACGACCCGTCTTCATCAACAAGGCATCCAAGACCCTCGCGAGGGGGCAAGCCTCATGAGGCGGACGACGCAAGACCTCCTCTGGAGCGGCTTGGTCAGGCAGGCTCACAAGGAGCGGAGATATCAAGGAGCCATGACGATCGACACCAGGCGGGCGCCAGTGCGTGCAGCGTCCTTATTTCCTCTTTGGTGCTAAGGAGGCCAGCGCAGGCGAAGAGTGCCGAGGCCTCAGGCAAAGGTTGCCATATTGGTGCAACAAGACCAAGACCAAGAGGACGGCAAGGCGGAGGTCATCGTGGAGCGCAAGACGGCGTCACCCGAGAGCTTTTCGCAGGCGAATGCCGCTTTTGTCAGGATAGCTTGTACTAGCTGCCCCCTTCAAATTTGCCCGCCATTGTTGGCTCCCTTCCCGCTCGATATTTGGGAAGAGGACTAGGGCCTCTATAAATAGGACTAGCCACCACAGTAGGGGATAAGACAAGGGAAATCGGATCGGAGGGGATCGAAGAGAATCAAATCGAACCCTCACGCCACAAGTGCATATGCACAAGAACACCTCGACCTCAGGAGGCTATTCTTCCCTTGTACTATTCATCATCAGCCCGTGAGGCAATCCACCACCACACTGGAGTAGGGTATTACACCACAACGGTGGCCCGAACCAGTATAAACCTCGTGTCTTTCTATGTTGTGAGTTCATCGAGTTCGTCCGCAAGATCTTAGTGAGCTAGAGCGTAGATCGGTAGGAGGGAAAGACTTCGCGCACACCCTAGTGTTCGAACCTGAAGGGTTTGTCGGAACCCCACATCCGACATTTGGCGCTCCAGGTAGGGGTGCGCCGTAGTTTCCCTTCCGTCGGTTCGTTGCTCCGTCGCCCCATCGCTTCCATGGCGGACGCTCGCCGTGCTCGAGCTGAGTGTCGAGCTGCCCTCTCCGCCCGCGTCGCTCAGACGGCTCCCATAGGCGGGCCACCTCGTCACTCTCCATCTCCCGCCACCAACGCTGCTACCGGCCCGGCGGGGAACGAGTAGCAGGCGTCCTCGCTGCATCCTTCAGTGCGGCAGGACGACCGCACCGCTACTCCATCACTCACCCCTGCCGGTTCTTCGTCTCACGCGCACCGTGCTCCCATGGAGGCATGGACCGCGCTCATCGCGGCGAACGAGCTCCTGCGTTACCGCCCCATCGATGACCTCTATGAGGAGTGGCTCGACCGCGTCGCCGAGCTCGTCCGTGCCGTAGGGGGCTCTCCGATGCCGTCCCACTCTCTGCCTCCCCCTCAACCAGCCGCGGGTGACGGGGCTCATGGCATGCCTCTACCGCCTCGGCCCCAAGACGGTGCCTTGGCACCAAGGCGCGCGCCTCCGCGGCGTGATCCACCGCACTCGGCGCCCGCGCGTGAAGAAAGAAGCTGCCAAGAAATCCCGTGGCCGCGAGAAGCTACACCGGCGCTCCCCGCGCCACCTCGTCAAGACCGCGTGCCGCCTGCAGTGGCGCAGCGCGGACCTCGCCAAGACTAAGCTCCACCTCAGAAGCGGGCCCCGGCGACCACGGATGGCTGCCGTGCCTTCACCCCCGAACTGCGCAGCGTCGCCTGGCCAAGCAAGTTCAAGCCAGATCTACCTCCTCGATACGACGGCACCGCCGACACTGTGGAGTTCCTGCAGCTCTATGAGCTGAGCATCGAAGCGGCTAACGACGACGAAAAAGTCATGGCGAACTGGTTTCCCATGGCTCTCAAGGATGGGGCCCGCTCCTGGCTCCTAAACCTGCAGCACGGCTCGATCTCCTCCTGGGACGAGATGCGCGACTGCTTTGTCGCCAACTTCCAGGGCACTCGCGACCGCCACCGGCCGCGGGCGATCTACGCTGCATCAAGCAACAGCCAGGAGAGACCCTCCGGAAGTACATCCAGTGCTTCAACAACACCCGCCTCAAGATCCCCAAGGTCACGGACGAAGCCATCATCTCCGTGTTCTCAGACAGCGTCCGTGACGTCAAGATGAAGGAAGAGCTGGCTATCCACGAGGAGCATTGCACATCTCAGAAGCTGTTCAGCCTGGCAACCAAGTGCGCAAGAGCTGAGGAGGGGCGACTCTCTCTCCTTGAGCTGCCAGCTGCAGGAGTGGAGGATAAGAAGGCGAATGCCAAAGACGTGAAACGCAAAGAGGCCGTAGTGCTCACAGCGGAGCCCGACACCAAGCGAGGTAGAGATCAGCCCGAGTCGTCCAAGAACGGCCGACCGTTCTGCGCCTTCCACAATCTGAACACCCACACCACCAGTGGCTGCTAAGAGCTCAGAGCCATACGGGAAGGATGCTACGGTCGACGCCCCGAGCGCAACGACCGGGGCTACGGCCGCGGAGGAGGATGCAGAGGCGGACGCTGGGACGACCGTGGCCCGCGCCAGGAGTCGCCAGGAGTGGCGCGACCGGCCTCATGAGGACTGCTGGCAAGACCAACCTCCGAAAGATTGTGGATGTCGCCTAGAGGGGGGGTGAATAGGCGCTTTAAAATAATTACGGTTTAGGCTTGAACAAACGCGGAATGAACCTAGCGGTTAATTTGTCAAACACAAAATCTACAACAACTAGGCTCACCTATGTGCACCAACAACTTATACTAAGCAAGATAAACAACTATGTGATAGCAAGATATATGACAAGAAACAATATGGCTATCACAAAGTAAAGTGCATAAGTAAAGGGCTCAGGTAAGAGATAACCGAGGCACGCGGAGACGAGGATGTATCCTGAAGTTCACACCCTTGCGGATGCTAATCTCCGTTTGGAGCGGTGTGGAGGCACAATGCTCCCCAAGAAGCCACTAGGGCCACCGTAATCTCCTCACGCCCTCGCACAATGCAAGATGCCATGATTCCACTAAGGGACCCTTGAGGGCAGTCACCGAACCCGTAAAATGGCAACCCTTGGGGCAGTCACCGAACCTGTACACTTTGGCAACCCTTGGGGGCAGTCACCGGTACCCGTCAAATTGCTCGGGGCGATCTCCACAGCCTAATTGGAGACCCCGACGCTTGCCCGGAGCTTTACACCACAATGATTGAGCTCCGAACACCACCAACCATCTAGGGTGCCCAAGCACCCAAGAGGAACAAGCTCAAGGGTACCAAGCACCCAAGAGTAATAAGCTTCTCAACTTGTAACTTCCACATATCACTATGGAGAACTCAAACCGATGCACCAAATGCAATGGCAAGGGCACACGGAGTGCCCAAGTCCTTCTCTCTCAAATCCCACCGAAGCAACTAATGCTAGGGAGGAAAATGAGAGGAAGAACAAGAAGGAGAACACCAAGAACTCCAAGAACTAGATCCAAGGGGTTCCCCTCACATAGAGGAGAAAGTGATTGGTGGAAATGTGGATCTAGATCTCCTCTCTCTTTTCCCTCAAAAACTAGCAAGAATCCATGGAGGGATTGAGAGTTAGCAAGCTCCAAGAAGGTCAACAATGGGTGAAGAACACGAGCTCAAAGGATAAGGTTCATTGGGGAAGAAGACCTCCTTTTATAGGTGGGGGAAAATCCAACCGTTATGCTCACAGCCCGCACAGAGCGGTACTACCGCTCCAGGGAGCGGTACTACCGCTAGGGCGGTAGTACCCCTTTGAAAAACAACAGCGAGGAGGAAAAAGGCCAGTAGAACCGCCGGAGCGGTACTACCGCTCGTCCTCACGGTACTACCGCTAGGGATCGCGGTACTACCGCAAAGGGTAGCGGTACTACTGCTAGCGAGCGGTACTAAAAAAATACATCCGGGCCTACCACCACAAGACTTGGGATGAGTTTTTGGTCCGGAGCGGTACTACCGCTGTAGGAGCCGCGGTAGTACCACTCTGGAGTGGTAGTAAAAAATTACATCCGCTCCAATTCGCGGTAGTACCGCTGCAGCCTTTTCAGAACACCAAAACTGCCACAACTTTTGCAAACAGACTCCGAATTCGATGAAACCAAGTTTGTTGGAAAGCTAGAGACAAGGGCTAACACAATATTGATACAAAAACCAATAAGAAGCAAAAGAGAAAAGGCCCAAAAGAATATGGTGAGAACCCTTCCTCGGATAAGACCGGTAAAACCTCCAACACCGAAAACATCATAGAAGACGCATGCAAACTCCGTTTTCGATGAACTCAAGCTTGTCATCAAGATGACCATAAGCTCTAAGACTCAAAAAGAGAACCAAACAAGAACCAAGAAACATGATGCAAGGATGCAATGGTTTGAGCTCTCTACTAACGATACGATCAAGCCACCAACTTGAGAGCCCCCCTTGATAGTACGGCAAACGATCCTATAACCCGGTCTCCCAACTACCACCACGAGACCGGTAAAATAGAAAGCCTATCAAGGGAAAACCTTTGCCTTGCATATGGTCCACTTGAGCTAGATGATGACGATCTTGACTCCCTCAAGTTGGACCACCTTTCTTGATTGTGTTGGCTCGATGAAGACTAGATGATTGCTCCCCACTCTTCGGCACATCTTCACAAGTCCATTGACACCACAATGGATGGCAAGCTTCAAGAACTTGATCTCTTCATGGTGCTCCACCTGAACTTGCACACGACAATCTTGATGATGATCACCACTTGATGTCATCCTTTCCACGGGTTGTATGATATCTTCCTCTTGACTCAAGCCCATGGACACGTACCTAACCCCACATAGAACTCTCACATAGACCATGGGTTAGTACACAAAGTGAAATGGACAATGCTTACCATACCATGGGATCACTTGATCCCTCTGTACATCTTGTACGCTTTGTGTGTTGATCAACTTGATTCACTCTTGACTTAGTCTTGATCAACCTTGATTCTTTCCAAACTCTCTTCATTTGGATGATGTCTTGAAGGTAAACATGAATGATCAAACAATCTTCTTCTTCAAGACATGCTTGCAATAAGCTCAACTCTCGAATGACCAATCTTTGGATAATTCCTTGAATAGCACCTTGGTCGACACAAACTCTCCTTGAAACCAACACATGTACTCCAAGAAATGCCTATGGACAAAACCTTCAAATATAACTCAAGGTAACCATTAGTCCATAGAGATTGTCATCAATTACCAAAACCAAACATGGGGGCACCGCAAGTTCTTTCAGCCTCGCGAGGGCGCTTGGAGGGACCCACCTCGTGAGGATCGCCCCCAGGGCAACGCCGGTCTTCCCCTGTTGCCGCCACCGAGAAGGAACGACGACCACCACCAGGACGAGGGGGCTGGGGGCTTCCAGGAGCCGCGTGCGATCACTTGCATCTTGGGCGGTGCTCAGGCCCTAGCCTCTCAGCGCATCTTCAAACAGTTCGCTCGTGACGTGAACGCGGTGCTCCCCAAGCTCGAGGCCACGCGCTCGCTCAGGTGGTCCCAATGCACCATCACCTTCAACTCGGCAGACCAGCTTAAGTGCGTAGCCACCGCTGGCGCACTCCCTATGCTGTGCTCCCCAGTCATCAGCAATGTGAAAGTCACCAAGACTCTCATCGACGGCGGCGCAGGGCTCAACGTCCTATCCGCAGACACGTTCGACAACCTCCAAGTGCCCTATGAGCAGTTCCAGCCAACCAAGCCTTTCTCAGCAGTGACTGACGGTTCCACCACACCAATAGGGCAAGTTCGCCTGCCTTTCACCTTCGGGGAGCGCAAGAACTACCGCACCGAGCTCATCGACTTCGACGTTGCGCACATCGGCCTGCCGTACAATGCCATCCTCGGGTATCCAGCCCTGGCCAAGTTCATGGCAGTCACTCACCACGGCTACAACGTTCTCAAGATGCTAGGAAGCAGGGGAATCATCACGGTCCCATGTGAGGAAAGGGATGCGGTGTGCTCCCTTGAGCGCGCCTTCCAAGCCGCAGCAATTGGCAACCCTGACAGCAGAAGCGAAGACCCTCCGGAGACCATCCCCTAGAAGAAGCTGACGCGCCGCGCAGGACCCCAAGAAGATGGCGTCGCGTCAGGAGCCTCGTCAGGATACTTTCCTCAGGAGAGCACAGGTCAAGGAGTGCCCACCACCCAGGAGTTCATCACCAAGACCACCTAGGAACTGCAAAGAAGCAAGAGCCATGCGCGGCCACAGCCGCTCACAAGGCACAACCCCCCATCCAGGCGAGGATGTCGGGCTGCGTGTCTACGTCGACGTCCCAGGGCTCAACAGGTCCGCATCTCAGGAACACTTCTGGCCATCACGTGCGGGCCGTTGTGAGGGACCACCACACAACGACGTTCGCATGCCCTTCGGCTTGCCGAGCGTGGCATCGGCCTATCAGCGCAATGTGCGGCAAGTCCTGGCGGCTCAGGAGGCCAGGTTCCACGCCGTTCTGGAGGAGATGGGGACGGTCTTCAGGGAACCTCCTGAGCCCCCAGAGCCTCCCGAGGCTCAGGGTCCCAGTGGCTCATGAGGAGCCATTCCTTCAACGTGTGGCTTCAGCTGCACCAACTCTACTTCGTCTATAGAACCAGGTGACATCTTCCAAGTTCATTTAAGCTGGGAGCGCCCCTCGGGCTGCATTATTCCCAGGCCACACGGGTCCGTCCCTATGGCATGTATCCCTTCTGCTTAAGTCTTTAGCTTACCTTGCTGGGGGTGCCCCTCGGGCTGCATCATCCCTAAGCCGCTCGGGCCAGACCCAGTGGCATGTATCTTCCTGCATTTATCCAAGTTGATCTGCTCTTCATTCTTAACCTGCCAACTGCTATCACCTGCTCGATCATCGCCTCCCTCGGGGCCTCTACACAGGCACGGCGCTGGTGCATGGGTCCGCCCCTGCCACGACCGACAAATCCGAGCGGTCGATCTCTGACTCGCGGCACGTGCCGTGCACGCCACCTCACCAGGCCCTCGGTGCCTTCACCTCACCCAGACCAACCAGCGGCAGGCAGGCGGCAGTAACGGCAAACCATGTTTCTTCTTGTGCCTGTCCACAGGGACCCCGCGGGAAGGATAGCAGGCAGCACCGCAAGTCTCCTTTTCTCTCGTGCGATTCTCTTGCGCATTAAAAGGGGGGCTCCTGAGCATCGGGATTCAGGAGCTCTTACTGGCTCTCCGGCCCTCACCCCCTGGCCTTGACCACGGCATCGCGACCTGGCATACCAGTGGCGGCTGAGCTCGCTTGAGGGCCGGGACCTGAGGACGTAGAGCACTAAGAAGAGCTCGGGAGAAGGAAAACTCGTGCGGACCGGCCTAGCTATGTCGCATAAGTTGGTGCGCAGCCCTAGCGCAACATCAGGAATCACCGCGAAGTCAGCAAGATAAGTCTCTCCCTCGGATCGGCTAAATATTTGGGCCTAGTAGCCGCTCACACCATGTCGCAACCCCGTTGCGGCCAAGTCATCTTCCTTTCTTTCCTTACCATGGCCGCTTGGGCGCTAAGGGGGACCTCCTGAGCATCGCGCCTCAGGGGCTCTTACTGGACCTCGGGCCGCGCACCTCCTGGCCTTGACCACGGCATCGCGACCTGGCATACCAGCGACGGCTGTAGCCGCCTTGGGACCGGGACCCGTTAGCGTAGAGAAACAAGCTATCGCGAGGAAAGAAAGGGGGGACCGAGCCTTAACGAAACACACGCTCATCAAATCTTCATAACAAGGAAGATAAGTACAAGGGCATTGCAGATCCTTACATGCCCCCGCGGGGTGATTCATGATTCTTTGCAGGAAACAAAAGCTGATGCTAAGGGGGATCCTATCTACAGCCTTCTGTGGCAGACGCCATCATCAACAGTGGGCCACGGGGGACCAACGCCAACCTGATCCAGATCAGCGGAGGCGGCCGGACGCGGCAGCACTGCTCCGAGCGCGGCGAGAGCTCGGAGGCACGTAGCTATCGTCGCTCGTCTCCGGAGTCTCGTAGAGCTCAGGAGAGCTGTTGGACTCCCAAGGGCTGCTGCTGCTGGAGTGGTCGCGAGCGGAGCGTGCATCAGCCTCGTGCTCTTCTCCGGAACAGCACTCTAGGCGACGGCCCTTGGCTTCGAAGACCTTGAAGAAGAGCGTGGAGGCGCTGTCGTACTTGAAGTGGATCGCGAGGGCACCCCGCGCACGGCAGACCCGCGCGATCTCGCCCCAGCCTCAGCTCATGATGATCTTGCAGGTGGGGACCGCTTCGATCTCCGCTCCGGTCGCCGGAGCGCTGCAGTCGGCGTGCTGCAGCCAGAGCTCGAGAGGCCCCCTCGGCGGCATCACGTCGGAGAAGAACCGCGGGAAGCGGATCCAGGAGCTTGGGGGTATCGGCGCCCACAGCACCAACTCACGCGAGGAGTCCGCGGCATGGACGGCATGCGTCGCCGTGGCGCGGCGACCCCGGATGCGGCGTGGGCGGCGCTGCTCGTCACTTCGTCCTCCTGAGCCCTCGGCTTGGGCGTACAGGGGTAGCGGATACCCTGGAGGAGGCCGCTCGCACCAAGGCCTCGTCACCACCTGCATCGCCGCTTCATCGCGGCGATGGATCGACCTCTTCTTCGGCGGGAGTGGCTCCGGGACATCCCGGGGGCCTTTCCCCTTCTCTTCGGCGGAGAACCTTCTGATAGGCTCCATTGGAGCAAGCAGTAGAGCAAGGAGGAAGAAGCAAGCAAGAGAGGAAGAGATGGGTGACGGGGGCTCCGCCCCCTCTCCATTTATAGCGGAAGAAGGCCAACCGACACCTCCCACGATCGCAGGTAATGATGGTTTCCCTTGCATGTCGCAGGGACTTGTCAAGTCGTGCAGTTGCCGAGGTAGCGTGGGGAAGCGGAGACGCCCACGTCCAATCAACCGCCACGTGTCAACCGAGACCGCCGGCTTTTGGGGCCCGCGGTGCTCCGAACTTGACCCTTGGCTTCACCGCGAAGCCAAGCCCGTGCGCACCTTGGGCCCGGGGGCTACTGTCGGTGTTCTGGGAACGGGGGTCCCCAGACCTGCCTGCCTGCGGCCCATGACGTGGCTGAGCCAGCAGGCCGTACGGCCCGTCTTCATGAACAAGGCATCCAAGACCCTCGTGAGGGGCCAAGCCTCACGAGGCGGATGACGCTAGACCTCCTCTGGAGCGGCCTGGTCAGGCAAGCTCACGAGGAGCGGAGATATCAAGGTGAGGCGAACCTCACGAGGCTCTCGTGACGTGAGCCATGACGATCGACACCGGGCGGGCGCCAGTGCGCGCAGCGTCCTTATTTCCTCTTTGGTGCTAAGGAGGCCAACGCCGACAAAGAGTACCGAGGCCTCAAGAAAAGGTTGCCATATTGGTGCAACGAGACCAAGACCAAGAGGACGGCAAGGCAGAGGTCATCATGGAGCCCAAGACGGCGTCACCCCAGAGCATTTCGCAGGCGAAGACCGCTTTTGTTAGGATAGCTTGTACTAGCTGTCCCCCTTCAAATTTGCCCACCGTTGTCGATATTTTGGAAGAGGACCAGGACCTCCATAAATAGGACTAGCCACCACAGTAGGGGATAAGACAAGGGAAATCGGATCGGAGGGGATCGAAGAGAATCAAATCGAACCCTCACACCACAAGTTCATATGCACAAGAACACCTCGACCTCAGGAGGTTGTTCTTCCCTTGTACTGTTCATCATCAGCCCTGAGGCAATCCACCACCACCACACTGGAGTAGGGTATTACACCACAACGGTGGCCCAAACCAGTATAAACCCTGTGTCTTTCTGTGTCGTGAGTTCATCGAGTTCGTCCGCAAGATCTTAGCGAGCTAGAGCGTAGATCGGTAGGAGGGAAAGACTTCGCGCACACCCTAGTGTTCGAACTTTAAGGGTTTGCCAGAACCCCACATCCGACACGCTTGATGAAATTGATCTGATGAATTTGATATCATATTCTTCATTGATGAAGTATATGAGTTCGTAAGTTGCACTAATTCATCTGCAGGATGATCAACCCAAAGCCACTGAGTGGGTCCTCGATAGTGGATGTACAAATCACATTACCGGTGACAGGAGCTTATTGATGGATACTGCTTTATCTCCATCGCATCTGAAGCATATCACCTACACTGACAAAGGCAAAAGCAAGGTATTGGGTCTAGGTAAGGTTGCAATCTCAAAGGATCGACACATGGACAAAGTCATGCTTGTCGAGTCCTTAGGGTTCAACCTCATGTCTGTCTCAATGCTTTGTGATCTTGATATGGTTGTTGTCTTTGGCAAGTATCGTTGTGTCGTGATCATGGAATCTGGCAATTCCAAAGTCTTCGAAGGCTTTAGGAGAGGAGATTTGTATATTGTTGATTTCTCTACAGGACCACAACCTGCTACATGTCTACTTGCAAAAGCTTCAGAAGGCTGGCTATGGCATCGACGACTTGGTCATGCTGGCATGAGGAACTTGCACACACTCATGAAGAAGAAGCATGTCATCGGCATCGAGGGTGTCAAATTCCTCAAGGACCATTTGTGTGGTGCTTGTGAAGTCGGAAATATGACCAAGGCCAAGCATCCCTCAAAGACCATCATGACAACCACTCGTCCATTTGAATTGCTTCACATGGATCTCTTTGTCCCTACTCATTATGCCACATTTACCAATGCGGCATCTTTATATGGCTTTGTCATTGTTGATGACTATTCTCATTATACATGGGTGCATATCATCACATACAAAACTGAAGTGCAGGAGTCTTCAAATGATTTTCCTTAAGGGATTCAACCAATTTTGGTGTGAAGATCAAGCACATCAGAAGTGACAATGGAACTGAGTTCAAGAACACTGGTCTTGATGACTATCTTGATGAACTTGGTATTACTCATGAGTTATCTACCCCTTATACTCCTCAGCAGAATGGTGTCGTGGAGCGCAAGAACAGGACTCTTGTTGAGATGGCTCGCACTATGCTTGATGAGTACAAGACACCTTCTCGCTTCTGGCCTGAGGCAATTGATACTGTGTGCCACATCATCAACAGGGTATATCTTCACAAATTCTTCAGAAAGACCCCATATGAACTCCTCACGGACAAGAAACCCAATGTGAGTTATTTCAAAGTCTTCGGTGCTAAATGTTGGATTAGAGATCCTCATCACAATTCTAAATTTGCACCGAAAGCACATGAAGGTTTTATGCTTGGTTATGGTAAGGACTCGCACACCTACAGAGTCTTCAACTCCTATCACCACAAGGGTGTTGAAACTGTACATGTGCGTTTCGATGAAACTAATGGCAAGCAAAGAGAGCACCTAACTCCTGTGGCAGATGAAATACCTCCTGAGGAATGCATCAAGTTCAAGGCTACTGAGGATGTCATTCCTACCGAAGGATCTGCTGAAGAAGTCATTCCAGAATGTGAAGAACGTCATGCTGATGCACCTAAGGAAAATGGTGCTGAAGAAAATGCTGATCAAATTCCTCAACGACAACCAGCTCATCCTCGTGTTGCAAATGAAGGGCAGATTGAGAAAATCATCAACGACATCAAAGCACGAGGTCCTCTAACACGCTAAAAAGCTTCACATTTGTCTAACTTTTGTGGGCACTTTGCTTTCATCTCTATCACAGAGCCCACTAAGGTACATGAAGCATTTCTGGAGCCTGAGTGGATTCAAGCAATGCAAGGGGAATTACATTAGTTCAAGCTCAACAATGTGTGGGAACTTTTCAAGCGACCAGACCCTCGCAAGCACAGTATCATCAGCACAAAATGGATCTACCGCAACAAGCAAGATGAAAATGGCCTTGTGGTGAGGAATAAGGCACAACTTGTAGCTCAAGGCTACACACAGGTTGAAGGAATTGATTTCGATGAAACTTTTGCACTTGTTGCTAGACTCGAGGCTATTCACATATTACTTGCTTATGCTAACCATCATAATATCATCTTATATCAAATGGATATGAAAAGTGCATTCTTCAATGGTAAGCTTGAGGAAGAAGTATATGTTGCTCAACCCCCAGGTTTTGAGGATCCAAAGCATCCTGACAAAGTCTTCAGACTCAATAAGGCCCTCTATGGCCTCAAGCAGGCCCTGATACGTCTCCAACATATCTATAATTCTGACTGTCCCATGCTATTATATTATCTGTTTTGGATGTTTAATGGGCTTTATTATGCACTTTTATATTATTTTTGGGACTAACCTATTAACGAAGGCCCAGTGCAAGTTGCTGCTTTTGCCTATTTCAGTGTTTCGCGGAAAAGGAATATCAAATGGAATCTAAACGAAATGAAACCTTCGCGAGGATCTTTTTTGGAACAAACGCAATCCAAGAGACTTGGAGTGGAGGTCAGGGAAGCAACAAGGTGGCCACGAGATAGGGAGGCGCGCCCAGGGGGGTAGGCGCGCTCCCCACCCTCGTGGGCCCCTCATAGCTCCACCGACCTACTTATTTCGCCTATATATACTCTTATACCCTTAAAACATCCAGGGGAGCCACGAAACCACTTTTCCACTGCCGCAACCTTCTGTACCTATGAGATCCCATATTGGGGCCTTTTCCAGCGATCTGTCGGAGGGGTATTCGATCACGGAGGGCTTCTACATCAACACCATAGCCTCTCCGATGATGTGTGAGTAGTTTACCACAGACTTTCGGGTCCATAGTTATTAGCTAGATGGCTTCTTCTCTCTCTTTGGATCTCAATACAAAGTTCTCCTCGATGTTCTTGGAGATCTATTCGATGTAATACTTTTTGCGGTGTGTTTGCCGAGATCCGATGAATTGTGGGTTTATGATAAAGTTTATCTATGAACAATATTTGATTCTTCTCTGAATTCTTATATGCATGGTTTCATATCTTTGCAAGTCTCTTCGAATTATCAGTTTGGTTTGCCCTACTAGATTGATCTTTCTTGCATTGGGAGAAGTGCTTAGCTTTGGGTTCAATCTTGCGGTGCTCGATCCCAGTGACAGAAAGCGAACCGACACGTATTGTATTGTTTCCATCGAGGATAAAAAGATGCGGTTTATATCATATTGCTTGAGTTTATCCCTCTACATCATGTCATCTTGCCTAATGCGTTACTCTGTTTTTATGAACTTAATACTCTAGATGCATGCTGGATAGCGGTTGATGTGTGGAGTAATAGTAGTAGATGCAGAATCGTTTCGGTCTACTTGACACGGATGTGATGCCTATGTTTATGATCATGCCTAGATATTCTCATAGCTATGCACTTTTCTATCAATTGCTCGGTAGTAATTTGTTCAGCCACCGTAATATATGCTATCTTGAGAGAAGCCACTAGTGAAACCTATGGCCCCCGGGTCTACTTTACATCATATAAGTTTCCGATCTACAATTCTAGTTTAGTATTTATTTTATTTTGCAATCTTTACTTTTCAATCTATACAAACAAAATACCAAAAATATTTATCTTAGTATCTTTATCAGATCTCACTTTCGTAAGTGACCGTGAAGGGATTGACAACCCCTTTATCGTGTTGGTTGCGAGGTTCTTGTTTGTTTGTGCAGGTACTAGGCGACTTGCGTGTAGTCTCCTACTGGATTGATACCTTGGTTCTCAAAAACTGAGGGAAGTACTTACGCTACTTTGCTGCATCACCCTTTCCTCTTCAAGGGAAAACCAACGCATGCTCAAGAGGTAGCAGGCCCCTCGGTCGTGGTATGACACTTTGAAGGAATTCCTCATGAAGAAAGGCTTCAAACCTGGTTCACTTGACCCAACTCTTTTCACCAAAGCTTATGATGATAAATTATTCATGTGTCAAATATATGTTGATGATATCATTTTTGGCTGTACTGGCCAACGTTACAGTGATTAAATTGCCTATATGATCATTGAAGAATATCAAATGTCTATGATGGGAGAATTGAAATAATTTTTAGGTCTCCAGATTCGTCAACAACGAAATGGCATCTTCATATCTCAGGAGAAATACCTCAAGTATGTGTTGAGGAAATTCGGCATGCAAGATTGCAAAGGCGTCAAAATCCCTATGCCCACAAATGGCCATCTATGCACTGATGAAAATGGTATTGACTTTGATCAAAAGGTATACCGCTCCATGATTGGCTCGTTATTGTATTTATGTGCATCTAGGCTAGATATTATGCTTAGTGTTTGCATGTGTGCCCGTTTTCAAGCTACACCAAAGGAATCACACCATAAGGCTATGAAGCATATTCTTCGATATCTAGGTCACACTCCAACACTTCGATTATGGTACCCCAAGGGCTCGGCTTTTGGTCTCATTGGATATTCAGATTCTGACTATGCTAGTGATTGTGTGGACCGCAAGTCAACATCAGGCACATGCCATTTCCTTGGATGATCCTTGATCTATTGGTCTTCGAAGAAACAGAACTACGTATCACTTTCTACTGCTGAAGCTGAGTACATTGCCGTTGGTTCGTGCTGTGCTCAATTGCTGGATGAAGCAAACTCTCAAGGACTATGGCATCAATGTGAAGAACGTGCCACTCTATTGTGACAATGAGAGTGCTATCAAGATTGCTCATAACCCAGTTCAGCACTCGAAGACAAAACACATTCAGATTCATCATCATTTTCTTCGTGATCATGTGTTGAAGAGCGACATCTCCATCGAGCACGTGAAGACTGAAGAACAGCTAGCCGATATCTTCACAAAGCCCTTGGATGAGAAGAGATTTAGCAAGTTGCGGTGTGAGCTAAATATTTTAAAATCTTCGAATGTCCTTTAAAAAGGACACACATCCTAACACTTATGCAAATTGATGACTTAGATGTGCAACACATGAAGTAAAGTTTTTCTTCAATCAATAAAGACTAACCCTCTAAGTGTGAAGAAATTAATGAAGAATTTTATTCTCAGAGCCCTACGATAATTGTACGTGGCGTCTGAAATCAACATTCTTATACGGTGGGTCACGCCACCAACAAAAGTTGAAAATCTTCAATTTGAGTTTTTCTTAAGTCTTGAAATTCCTCAACTTTGCAATGTCTTCACTCTCTCCGTCGTTTTTCTTCATTGGCTATTTATATTTATATGAGTTTATGTCCTCTACAACATTCACTTATAGCTATTTCTTCAAGTTGATGTTTCTGCTAAGTGAATGTGATCGGACCCTTCCCCCTCTATGCTATACTCAACCCAGTCTATTCACAAATTCTTCATGTGCGTTCTATTTGAAACCCGTTCAAAATCTTCATTGTGTCCTTGTCAGCTGAAGATTCTGCAAACGAAACTTTAAAATATTCTAATCTGAATTTTCGGTTGTTACCGCATAAAACGTTCCACATCCCACGATAATACTTATCTATTCACCCACGATCTCACATGATCTCCACCTCTCTGTACGTGGGTGACACATGTCGTAAGGATGAGAAAGGTCAGGGGCACGTTCGTCCATTTTCATCGGACGAGCAGTTTTTCACCGTGGCTATAAATACCCCCTTCCCTTCCTCAGTCTGTTTTTACGCCGCTCGACCTCACTCCCTTGCTCGAGCTCTCAAAACCTAGCGCCGCCGCTACTTCCATTGTCGCCGGTGAGGAAGAGCTTCGCTTCCTCGACCTCGTCACCGTCGTACTCGCGCCGACCGTGGATTTCTTCACTCCACCGCCGCCTTAGCTGTCTTCCTCTGCCAAGTTAGGGTGTGGAAGATCTGGACTGGCAAACTTCCAATCTACATTCCCAGTTCGTCGTGTTCTTCATCAAGGGTAATTAAAAGCTACTTTTACTACCCTTATTGCTTCCAGTGATTTCTTCAAAAGGTGTTTATTCTTCAATCTTCACACTCTGAACACCTCACACAAACATCTGTTCTTAATCTGTTTCCCTAAGCCATGTTTTTCTTCAAGATTCCTCAATTGTGTGGATTTTCAATCTATACAACTCTGAACCTAAGTCAAAGAACGCTTAGTGAAATTCCTCAAGACACATTTGGTCAAATTCCTCAAATTTGTTCTTATTTGCAAAAACTTCTGAGAACGCATATGACCTCTCCAAATTCTTTGCACCTATACTCTGTTCACAGGTACTCATGTCCGTTGCTGAATCACTAGGTTCTCATCAACTTAACTCATTTGCAGCATTCCTCGAATAAAAACGGCATACCTCTTCAGAGAACTCAATAGTACAAAATCCTCAGCTGAAGAAAATGGTTGACGGCAAGAAACCTCAGAAGGGAGGGAAGAAATTGGAAGTCAACACTGCTTTTGAAATCCCAGATGATATCTATGCTGGATACTGCACACCCCCTGCGGAAACAAAGAATGAGGGCAAAGTGCACATTCAGAAGATTGAGAGGAGATGGGCCAGAGAATGGAGGGAATATCGCTATGTCACTCCCAAGTACATGAAGAAATTCGATGTACACCCTCCATACCCAAGACCTCCATTGGCACCAAGCCAAGTTGCTGATCCTCTAGCATCAGAAGAGGTGAGGAATTTCCTGTTGAATGGGCAAAGCGTCAAGCTAAACTGGCCAAAATGGCAAAATAGGTAGTGAAGAAATTCAATGAAGACTCTACTGCTGCTGCTGCTACCACTGCTGAGGCCTCTGCTAGCAAGCCCAAGAAGGCCATGCCAAAGAAGCCCGCACATAAGCCTAGTGCTTCTTCTTCAATGCCCTCACGGCCAAGCTCCTCAGCTATGCCCTCACGACCAAGCTCCTCAGCTATGCCCTCACGACCAAGCTCCTCAGCTATGCCCTCATGGCCCAGTTCTGCTAAGCCCTCATGGCCAATTCCTCAAGCTGCTCTAGTTCCTCAAGTTCCAAAACCCTCAGCTCCTCCGGCAAAGTCCTCAACACCTGTGCATATCGCGTCATGTCAAAGGACCACAGGAAAATCAATTTCCTCAGGAGCCTCTGCCAGTTCTTCAGCTCCTCTGCATTCCTGAACAGGCCCCACATTGCTGAAGACTAAGGCCACTGCTGGACGAGGCACTAGACCAAGCCCTCAAAAGAAGCAGGTCGCCTTCCAAGTACCATCCTCTGATGTCGAAGCTGATGATGATGAACTCGCCAAGAACATCAGAGGCAAGCAACAAAGGGCCGCTAGAGCCAAAGGCACAGATGTGCCTCTGCTTTTGGACCCAAAGTTCATCCTCGATTTCATTGACCTCTGGCACAGGGATCCCAACACTCCTATGTCTGACCTCAACCTCACTCCTGGCCAAAGTCACATGCTGATCGCCTTCATAGGCGAGGAAAAATGGAAATTTGAAAAGGCCAGGAAATTGAAGAAATCACAGTACAAGAAAGAGCGCTATCTGAAGAAGAACGTTGTCAAGATGACAACTGATGAACTTGTGGTTGTTCAATCTGAAATCAAAAACCTCAGTGATGAATTTGATGCCTACCATGCAGATTGGAAGGGAGCCAAAGTCAGATTTGTAAAATTGGCAAAGGCATTCACCTACAATGTTGCTACTCAAACGCACATTGAAATTCCTCAGGTTGACGCTTCTGCTTAGCCGACTGAAGAACATGCCAGCACCGCTGATGAAAATCAGGCTGCTGATGAAATTGCTAGTACCAAAGCTGATGACTCCATTCCAGCCTCTGATGAAACTGCCAGGGCAACCACTAGTGTTGCGCCTAAAGAACAAGCCAGGCCAGCTCAAGCTTCAACCGTTGTGCTTGAAGAAACTGAAAATGCCAAGGCAACTACATCAGTTGCACCTGAGGTTACTGAACCAATCTCCTCTGCTCCTCCTGCACCAACGCCAAGTCCAATTCTTCCTTCTGCATCAGAAGTGAAGAAAACCAAGGCCGCGGAGCAAGCAGCAGTGAAGAAAAGGAAAGCATCTGCTCCATCAAATTCTTCAGCACCGAAGAAGATGAAGAAATTGACAAGCTCTTTTCAGAATCCAATTGATGCTATTCCACTTTCAAGCATGCCATCAAAGGAACTCGTTCCCTTTAGTGAGGATTATGTGATCCCAAGCGGATCTGATGAAGATGTTCCTTCTGTTGCTTCTTCAGAGCAGTTGGACGGAGAAATTGAAGAGGATGATATCCCTTCAACCCCAATTATCTCATCGCCTATGCCTCAGTTCACAGCTGAAGAGGCAGGCTTTGAAGAATTGAATGAAGAAGATGAAGAAGTGGACATTGGGTGCTCCACTCTAGTGATGAATGATGATTATTGGGATAGTCAGCACCCCAACTCTCCGCTCTTCACTCCACTGCAACAAATCCCTCAGTCCCTTGTGCACACTGAAGTTCAAATGGGTTCTGCAAATCATCACTCCACTGCTTCCATTCCTGAAGAAATTCCAGCCACTGGTGTTGATGTTAATGTTGATGAAGAATTGAAGACTCAGGCTGCTACTGAAGCAGAAACTGAAATTCCTCAGCCTGTGGTTCCGGAGAATGTGATTCCTGAGGCTGTGATGACTTTGACTGAACTCCTCAGCCCAAGCCGAAGAATCCCTTCTCCAAGAAGCAAAAATTCAAGGCTGATGACTTCTTTCATGATCATGTATTCTTCACAGATTACAATCCATATGACACTGCTCGTCTGCGAAGGAAGCGTTTCTGGACTGCAAGCCAAGCCAACTTCTATTCTTCACTGCTTTTCGATAAGGACAAAGTGTTTCATCATGCACATATTCCTCATGTGGACTTGGAATCACTGCCTTACTTCACACCAGTCCTTAGTGTTCTTCATGAAGTTGGGCTGCTCAACTTCTGCACCGACATCGTAGACCGGAATGAAGAACTAATTCTTTAGTTCTACGCGACGCTGCACATCACAGGAAATGTTGAAGATGTGAATTCTTGGGTGTTGGACTGGATGACCGATAACACTCACTTCAAAGCACCGGCCTTTGAATTGCTTCATGCCCTGCCTGTCAGTCCTCCCCTTTAAGGTGCGCAGCTGATCTATCATGAACCTGAGCTTTTATATCACTACATGCAAGTGCTGATGAAACCGATGATGCCTGGTCAAGCCCCAAGGACCAAATTCCTCGTGAAGGAATTGCTGTATGTGCCACAGACTATCTATCGCATTCTGACCAAGACATTGAGTCCAATCAAAGGCCACGACTCGAATGAAGAAGAGGTCATTGGCATCATGAAGAGTCTGCTTTTCAATATCATCCATGGAGTTCCAATCAACTACCATGATTTCTTCATGAGGACTCCGACAAATGTTGCATTATCGCCTTTTGAGTTGAAACCTTACACTCCTTGGATTATGAGATTCCTTAGATCAAGGTCTTCAATCAATTACAAGGCTGATTTGCAGAATCATGTCAACTATTTGCCCCCAATTGAAGTCTTCAAGCGACCTATTTCCTCATCTAATGAGAAGGGCAAGGCACCTGCTGTTATTGATGAAGACATTCGTCCATTGGATGGTCAGTTCTGCAAAGTTGCATCTTACTCCACCAATGATGACTCTGCCACTCATGACTCTGCCGCCAATGCTTCAAAGAAACATCCTCAAGCCACAGCTCCAAGGGTATTGACTGATCGTGAGCTTCTCTTCAGTCTTACCAGAAGGTCGATCGCAACCACAAATTGGTCAAGCACCAGTTTGGTTCAATTCTTCAGAACATGACCATCACTCAGAATTCAGTGAAGAAGAACCATTACTACCTCCATGAAGTATCTGATCGCACCTAGGTTTTTCTGTCTCATTGTAGCGACCAGACCTCAAACAGTCTGATCTCTGTGCTCCGGTGTCATCCCTGGATCAGTAATGCTGACACCACACAATACTCGGAGGATTTATAACAGAGTAGCAATCACACACTTATTACATCGAGTGTCTCAATAGAGAACTAATTACAATAAGCATGGCTTAAGGCCATCTAATAACGATAACAGTGGCAGACTTGGAAGATAAGTGAGTCCATCAACTCCAATGGCATCACTAAGTATAGAACCATGACCTAAAAACTCCTTAATCGTCGTCTGAAAAGTCTGCAACATTAACGTTGCAGCCCGAAACGGGTCAGCACATGGAATATGCTGGCAATGTAACACATAGAGAGTAATGGAATGAAACATCTATACTATATGCATATTTGGCTGGTGGAAAGCTCTATGGTTACAGTTTTGCGTAAAGCCAATTTTTCCCTACTACAAAGGAATAAGATTTATTTAACTATCATGGTAGTTGTTAAACATTGAGAATGGTTGACAGCATCCTCAATCCCAATTACCAACAAAATTAATTTTAGAGTAACATGTTGAGAATCACATGATAATCCAAGTACTAGATACTCAAGATGTCCATAACCGGGGACACGGCTAACCATGATTAGTTCAATACACTCTGCAGAGGTTTGCACACTTTTCCCCACAAGACTCGATTGCCTCCGTTTGGTTTCTCGCACTACATGGTGTTTGAGAAGACGGATGACCGAGACATAGTCTTTCAGAAGCGCTAGCACCTTACGATGGATAGACCGTTACACCTACTTTCCCCTACATCTGCTAGTCTACCCTGTAAGAGTTCACACGACTTAATCAACTATGCCAGAGCCCATAATGGCTTGTGGCTGCACACGGAAGTTTCTAGTATGAATAATCTCATGATCCCTTTGAGCCTGAGTGGCGGTCCATAAAGAAAAATAGGCAATCCTGGAATACCCAGGTACCTCAATCCACCCAGATATGTGTTTAAGTTGCCACCTTAGATAAACCATTAATTAACAAACTCACATCTGTCATGGATATCACTCACCCAATCCACGTCTACTAGCATAGCATGGCATAATAGGCAAAAGTAGAAGTAACTCCCAAGGGTTTGATAATATAACAGGTGATAGGTACTACCTCAACTACTTCCCATCCCACAATTTAATTAGATCCTACTCATGCAATGTTTGAGGATTGATCTAATGCAATAAAACTAGGTATTAGAAAAGGTATGATCAAAGTGTTACTTGCCTTGCTGATGATCCGCGAAACCTAGTGATTCGAAGTAACAGGCGGCGCACTCCGGGTATTCTATCATAGACAAACAAACAAGCATACAATAAGCACTCATCTAATGCACAGGTAACAGTCAAATAAGAGATCTAACCAGAAAGTTCAACTTAAGAACTCCGGTTTGCAAAAAGAATCAAATCGAACGAAGCAACGAAAATCAAACGGCGAAAGAAAACAACTTCGTTCTACTAATCAGGATCTAAGTCAAATTTTACAGTAGCAAAAACTTGTTTAAATTGGTTAAACGGATAGAGGGTTTCGAGACAAAACTCCAGGCGCTTGAATCGCCTGATTCCGATAAACGAGCGAAAAGTTATACTAAAACGAAAATCGGATCAGAAATCGCGATCAGAAAAATCGCGGATTTAATCCGAGAAAAGAAAAATGACGAACGTTCGCTAGAACGAACGAACGGACGAACGCTCGCTAATTAACCTAAACCGAAAAAAACGATCTAAAAAATGAAAACTAAAAATAAAAAAACCGACGAAAACCGATTGGTTTTTAAAAAAACACCGGCAGCGCGGATTACGAGGCGAACCTCGGGCGGCGGGTCGGCGAGGCGGCGGCGCGGCGGCTCCGGCGACGGCAGGCAGCGGCGTGCGGCGGCGGGGTCGGCGGCGGCGCTAGGGTTCGGCGGGCGGCGGCGGGGTCGGGCGCTTCGGCTGGGCTCCCCCCCCGGCTTATAAAGCCTATGCGGGCCGGAGTCCCGATCGGACACGGCCCGTAGGTCGGTGCGATTTTTTTTAAAATAATTACGCGTGGAAGAAAAATAAAATGAAATACTAAACTGACTCCAAAAATCCCGAAATAAATTTTCCCGGGCTTGTAAAATCAAGCCGCACAAGGTGAACATTTATTTGGGCCTAAATGCAATTTTGAAAAACGCATTTTTCCTAAATTCAAATAAAATAACGAGAAACTCCGAAATAAAATCTTATTTGATTTTATTATTAAATCCTCAATATTTCTTTATTTTGGGAAAGTCATTTTATTCCCTCTCTCATATTTTTGTAATAGAACTAACTGATGATAAAATAATTAAAATCAAATGATCCTATTCTCAAAATTTGAGAAAACTCAAATATGAAAATAATGAATTCCCCAACTCTCTCCGTGGGTCCTTGAGTTGCGTAGAAATTTCTAGGATCAAACCAAAAGCAAAATAAAATATGATATGCATTGATGATCTAATGTATAACATTCTAAATTGAAAATTTGGGATGTTACAAACCTACCCCCCTTAAGATGAATCTCGCCCTCGAGATTCGGGTTGGCTAGAAAATAGGTGAGGGTGGTCATTGAGCAAATCTTCCTCTCGTTCCTAGGTGGCTTCATCCTTCGTGTGGTGGCTCCACTGAACCTTGCAAAACTTGATAACCTTGTTGTGAGTGACTTGGCTGGCAAACTCGAGAATTTTAATTGGTTTCTCCTCATAGGTCAAATCGTTATCCAACTGAATTGTTTTCAATGGCACTATGTCTCTCAAGGGTATGTCAGCCATCTCCGCGTGGCACTTCTTCAACTGAGAAACGTGGAACACATCATGAACTCCTGACAATCCTTCGGGCAATTCCAACTTGTAGGCCACTTCTCCCATACGCTCCAAAACTCGATATGGTCCTACAAATCGTGGCGCTAACTTTCCTTTAACCCCAAAACGCTTTGTTCCCCGAAGTGGGGATACTCGAAGATAAGCTCTATCTCCAACTTCGTAAACAGTCTCCTTGCGTTTAGAATCTGCATAACTCTTCTGTCTGGACTGAGCTACCTTGAGCCTATCGTGAATCAATTTCACCTTCTGTTCAGACTCTTTAATCAAATCAGGCCCAAACAACTGGCGGTCTCCAACTTCGTCCCACAACAACGGTGTCCTGCACCTCCTTCCGTACAAAGCTTCGAAAGGGGCCATCTTTAAAATGGTTTGGTAACTGTTGTTGTAAGAGAACTCTGCATATGGCAAATTGTCGTCCCAACTAGATCCATAATCTAGCACACAAGCTCTCAACATGTCCTCCAAAATCTGATTGACTCTCTCGGTCTGTCCATCTGTCTATGGATGAAAAGATGTACTGAATTCTAGCCTAGTACCCAAAGTTTCATGCAACTGCTTCCAGAACTTTGAGGTAAACTGGGTTCCTTTATCTGATACGATACTCCTCGGAACTCCATGCAAACATACGATCCTGGTCATGTATATCTTTGCCAACTTAGCACTGGTGTATGTGGTATTTACCGGGACGAAATGAGCTACCTTCATCAACCGATCGACCACAACCCAAATCGAGTCATAGCCTGAACGAGTCCTGGGTAATCCCATGATAAAATCCATGCCTAACTTATCCCACTTCCATTCGGGTATCAGCAATGGTTGTAACAATCCTGCTGGCTTCTGATGCTCTGCCTTTACTCTATGACACACATCACAAACTGCTACATACTCCGCAATATCTTTCTTCATTCCGGTCCACCAGAAAATATCCTTCAAATCCAAATACATCTTGGTATTTCCTGGGTGAATCGAATACGGTGAATCGTGTGCCTCTTGCAAAATTAGCTTCCTAATCTCTGGGTCATTGGGCACATAAATACGGTCTTCAAACCATATGGTTTTGTGCTCATCCTCACGAAATCCTTTAGCCTTTCCTTCGCTTATTTTCTCCTTTATAGAGGCAATCTCCTTGTCAGTCTTCTGAGCTTCTCTGATTCTATCCACCAAAGTTGACTGAATCTCCAATGCTGCTACGTAGCTTCTCGGAACTATTTCCAAACTTAACTCTCGAAGATTTTCGGCTAACTCCCTTGGTATTTCTCCCATCATTAGTGTATTGGCATGACTCTTACGGCTTAATGCGTCAGCTACTACATTAGCCTTTCCGGGATGGTAATGCAATCTCATATCATAATCCTTGATGAGCTCCAACCATCTCCTTTGTCTGAGGTTTAACTCCTTCTGTGTGAAAATGTATTTCAAACTCTTATGATCCGTGTACACCTCACAATGGTTTCCAATGAGGAAATGTCTCCATGTTTTCAATGCATGCACTACGGCTGCTAATTCCAAATCATGCGTAGCATAATTCAACTCATGAGGTTTCAGTTGTCTTGAGGCATATGAAACAACTCTCCCTTCCTGCATAAGCACTGCTCCAAGTCCTCGACGTGAAGCGTCGCAATACACCTCATAGTCCTTGGTCCGATCTGGCAAAATCAACACTGGTGAAGTAACCAAGCGTTTCTTCAACTCCTGGAAACTAGCCTCACATTCCTCAGTCCATTTGAACTTGGTATCCTTCTTTAATAACTCCGTCATAGGCTTCGCAATCTTGGAGAAATTCTCAATGAATCTCCGGTAGTATCCTGCGAGTCCAAGAAAACTCTGTATCTCTCCAACCGTGGTTGGTGCTTCCCACTTGGTCACGGTATCAACTTTAGTGGGATGAACTGTTATTCCTTCTCCGGATATAACGTGTCCGAGGAATCCTACTTCCTTCAACCAAAACTCACATTTGCTGAACTTGGAAGACAACTGATGTTCTCTGAGCTTCTCAAGTACCAATCGCAAATGTTCCTTATGCTCCTCTTCATTCTTCGAGTAAACCAGGATATCATCGATGAACACCACGACAAACTTATCCAAGAACTCCATAAACACTTTGTTCATCATGTTCATAAAATATGCAGGTGCGTTAGTCAGACCAAATGACATAACGGTATACTCGTACAGCCCATACCTGGTGGTAAAAGCTGTCTTAGGAATATCCTGTTCTCGAATCTTCAACTGGTGGTATCCTGATCGCAGATCGATCTTGGAAAATACCTTAGCTCCTTGCAATCGATCAAACAGATCATTAATCATTGGTAGTGGGTACTTGTTCTTGATCGTTACTTCATTCAATCCTCGATAATCAACAACCATCCTTAACGATCCATCCTTCTTCTCTACTAGAAGTATTGGCGATCCCCAAGGCGAAGAACTTGGGCGAATATATCCCTTATCTAGTAACTCTTTAATCTGCTTCTTAATTTCCACCAAATCCTTTGCAGGCATCCTGTATGGTCTCTTTGATATTGGCCCTGTGCCTGGCAATAGCTCAATCAAAAACTCAATATCTCTATCCGGTGGCATGCCTGGTAACTCCTCTGGAAATACTTCAGGGAAATCCCTTACCACTGGTACTTCCTCCTGCACAACTCCTGTTAAACAATTTACTTGAGTCCCTTTTGGCACATGCCGGGTTACATACTTGATCCTTCTCCCTTCTGGGGTAGTAAGCAAAATTGTCTTACTGGCGCAATCGATGTTTCCCCCATACATCGACAGCCAATCCAAACCCAGAATTACATCCAATCCTTGTGATTCCAAAATGATTAAATCCGAGGGAAACACATGCCTACCTATACTCAATGGCACTTGAAAACATCCTTGACTGGCCATATACTCCGCTCCTGGTGAGCTTACTAGCATAGGTGTTCTAAGAACCTTAGTGGGCAGGTTATACTTATTCACAAATTCCCTTGATATGTATGAATGCGATGCACCAGTATCAAAAAGAACGAGTGCAGTAAATGACTTAACCAAAAACTTACTAATTACGGCATCCGGCTGCTCTTCAACCTCCTCCACGTTAACGTGGTTCACCTGTCCCCTGTTGAAAGGGTTCGGCTTCTTCCCAGAACTTCCATTGCCATTCTGGCCTTCAGGACATTCATTGGCATAATGTCCGGTCTTCTGACACTTAAAGCAAGTGACTTGGCTCAGGTCCTTCTTGGCTGGGGTTGATGGGTTGGTGCGATTCTGGCCATTGCTTCCTCCATTCCCATTACCATTCTTGGTGCCATTGTGATTGTGCGAGCTACCTCCTCCATGGGTATGCTGAAAATGTCCTCCCGATCTAGGGATAAAACGTGGCTTCTACTGAGCTCCTGAATTGTACTTTCCTTGTAGATACTTCCTCTTGTGGTTCTCAATTTGCTGCTGCTTGCCTTCAATCATAAGAGCACGGTCTACCAACTCCTGGTAGTTGTTGAAGGTTGCTACCATCAACTGCATGCTCAACTCATCATTCAGTCCTTACAGAAACTTCTCCTGCTTGGCTGCATCCGTAGCAATGTCATCTAGGGCATAACGTGCTAATTTACTAAAGTCCTCCACATACTGGCCAACTGTCCGTCCTCCTTGGCGCAAGTTGCGAAACTCACGCTTCTTCATGGCCATAGCTCCTGCTGAAACATGGGCAGTACGAAAGGCCTGCTGAAACTGGTCCCATGTGACAGTGTCGACAGGGAAAGTGGCTGTGAAATTCTCCCACCATGATGCTGTGGGTCCTTCAAGCTGATGTGCGGCAAACTTCACCTTCTCCGCATCTGTGCATCCTGTTGTGGTCAACTCTCTAGCTGTCTTGCGGAGCCAATCATCTGCTACTATCGGCTCGGTGCTACTGGAAAACACCGGCGGATTCAGCCTAAGAAAATGGGCTAAGTGATCAACAAGTGGTGGTGGTGGTGGGTTGTTGTTGTTGTTCTCCTGATTCTGATTCTGGACTAGCAACTACATCAAGGTGTTCTGCTGCTGGATCAACTGGGTGAGCTCCGGTGGAAAGGTAAATCCGGGGTCACGTCTCGGAGGCATCTGAGGGTTTAGAAAAGATGAGATGTAAGAATAGAGGGGGTCTAAAGAGAAAACACTACCCATATGCACATGAGGCAAAAGCAAACAATTCACTTCATTCAATCAAACAAGGGCATACAATCGATCTAACTATCGCAAAAGTGCTCGGACTACTATATTTACATGGTGGACTACTACTATTACTGATGAGATGGTCTACTAAAATATTCTTCGGTTGCAGACTCCATGATATCTGCTCCGGCTTCATCAACATAGTCATCATCGCTATCATCTGGGTCCGAGTCGGTGTCGTCGATGATGATGTAGTCTTCCGGGCGAATCTCCTTGGGCTCCTCGTCTTCATCTACTGGTGTAGGGCCTCCCATAAATATTTCTAACTTCATTGTTAGGTCGGCATTCTTATCCACTAGTACTTCAATTTCCCCTTCATAATCTTCGCGTGTAGCTTTGAGTTCTTCCTCCAGTTCCTTGATCCTTGTCCTTGCCTTCTTCAGGTCTATCATGTCGGCGCACATTTGGTTCTCCTGTCGTCGAATGTGCTGGTTTAACTCCTGGATAAAAGTTGCAACTGATCTATCCTTTCTGGTGTTGATCATCTCCCAGTGCTTATCTCAGCGCCCACAAATCTGGTAGATAGTATCCTTGAGATCATTGCGGTAGACTTCTCCAATGCGTCCCATGGCGATGTGAGCTGCCATGCTGTTTCCTAGACTCCAAGTTGGTGCATCAAAAGAAAACTCTATGGGCTCAGTGACTGGCATGAACGTCCTTCCTGGAACTTGAACGTGAATCATCCAGCGCTCTTCTTCAGGTAAAGTGGCGTTGTAGGTTCCGGTGAAGCTTGGTACTCCTATGTTCAGGTATCTAGTGACTTCCTTCAAGTGACGTCCAAAAGGTGTATCGTCATCCGGTTGCGTGAACTTGTTCCTTGCATCCGCCATCCTAAAGAGTAGAAAAGATGAGAGGTCAGAAGAGAAGAGAGTGAATAGTGATCTAGGTCTTTAGCTTAGTGGTCGTGTCCTATAGTCAGCGTGTGCTCTGATACCATCTCTGTAGCGACCAGACCTCAAACAGTCTGATCTCTATGCTCCGGTGTCATCCCTGGATCAGTAATGCTGACACCACACAGTACTCGGAGGATTTATAATAGAGTAGCAATCACACACTTATTACATCGAGTGTCTCAATAGAGAACTAATTACAATAAGCATGGCTTAAGGCCATCTAATAACGATAACAGCGGAAGGCTTGGAAGATAAGTGAGTCCATCAACTCCAACGGCATCACTGAGTATAGAACCACGACCTAAAAACTCCTTAATCGTCGTCTGAAAAGTCTGCAACATTAACGTTGCAGCCCGAAACGGGTCAGCACATGGAATATGCTGGCAATGTAACACATAGAGAGTAATGGAATGAAACAGCTATACTATATGCATATTTGGCTGTGGAAAGCTCTATGGTTACAGTTTTGCGTAAAGCCAATTTTCCCTACTACAAAGGAATAAAATTTATTTAACTATCATGGTAGTTGTTAAACATTGAGAATGGTTGACAACATCCTCAATCCCAATTAAACATCATCATTAACAAAACCCAACAGAATTAATTTTAGAGTAACATGTTGAGATTCACATGATAATCCAAGTACTAGATACTCAAGATGTCCATAACCGGGGACACAGCTAACCATGATTAGTTTAATACACTCTGCAGAGGTTTGCGCACTTTTCCCCACAAGACTCGATCGCCTCCGTTTGGTTTCTCGCACTACATGGTGTTTGAGAAGACGGATGACCGAGACATAGTATTTCAGAAGCGCTAGCACCTTACGATGGATAGACCGTTACACCTACTTTCCCCTACATCTGCTAGTCTACCCTGTAAGAGTTCGCACGACTTAATCAACTATGCCAGAGCCCATAATGGCTTGTGGCTGCACACGGAAGTTTCTAGTATGAATAATCTCATGATCCCTTTGAGCCTGGGTGGCGGTCCATAAAGAAAAACAGGCAATCCTGGAATACCCAGGTACCTCAATCCACCCAGATGTGTGTTTAAGTTGCCACCTTAAATAAACCATTAATTAACAAACTCACATCTGTCATGGATATCACTCACCCAATCCACGTCTACTAGCATAGCATGGCATAATAGGCAAAAGTAGAAGTAACTCCCAAGGGTTTGATAATATAACAGGTGATAGGTGCTACCTCAACTACTTCCCATCCCACAATTTAATTAGATCCTACTCATGCAATGTTTGAGGATTGATCTAATGCAATAAAACTGGGTAGTAGAAAAGGTATGATCAAAGTGTTACTTGCCTTGCTGATGATCCGCGAAACCTAGCGATTCGAAGTAACAGGCGGCGCACTCCGGGTATTCTATCGCAGACAAACAAACAAGCATACAATAAGCACTCATCTAATGCACATGTAACAGTCAAATAAGAGATCTAACCAGAAAGTTCAACTTAAGAACTCCGGTTTGCAAAAAGAATCAAATCGAACAAAGCAACAAAAATCAAACGGCGAAAGAAAACAACTTCGTTCTAATAATCTGGATCTAATTCAAATTTTACAGTAGTAAAAACTTGTTTAAGTTGGTTAAACGGATAGAGGGTTTTGAGACGAAACTCCAGGCGCTTGAATCGCCTGATTCCGATAAACGAGCGAAAAGTTACACTAAAACGAAAATCGGATCAGAAATCGCAATCAGAAAAATCGCGGATTTAATCCGAGAGAAGAAAAACGATGAACGTTCGCTAGAACGAACGAACGGACGAACGCTCGCTAATTAACCTAAACCGAAAAAAACTGATCTAAAAAAACAAAAACTAAAAATAAAAATCCGACGAAAACCGATCGGTTTAAAAAAACCGGCGGCGCAGATTACGAGGCGAACCTCGGGCGGCGGGTCGGCGAGGCGGCGGCGCGACGGCTCCGGCGACGGCAGGCGGCGGCGGCGGTGTGCGGCGGTGGCGCTAGGGTTCGGCGGGCGGCGGCAGGGTCGGGCGCTTCGGCTGGGCTCCCCCCCCCCCCCCCGACTTATAAAGCCTATGCGGGCCGGAGTACCGGTCGGACACGGCCCGTAGGTCGGTGCGATTTTTTAAAAAATAATTACGCGCGGAAGAAAAATAAAAAGAAATACTAAACGGACTCCAAAAATTCCGAAATAAATTTTCACGGGCTTCTAAAATCAAGCCGCACAAGGTGAACATTTATTTGGGGCCTAAATGCAATTTTGAAAAATGCACATTTTTCCTAAATATAAATAAAATAACGATAAACTCCGAAATAAAATCTTATTTGATTTTATTATTAAATCCTCAATATTTCTTTATTTTGGGAAAGTCATTTTATCCCGTCTCTCATATTTTTGTAATAGAAATAATTGATGATAAAATAATTAAAATCAAATGATCCTATTCTCAAAATTTGAGAAAACTCAAATATGAAAATAATGAATTCCCCAACTCTCTCCGTGGGTCCTTGAGTTGCGTAGAAATTTCTAGGATCAAACCAAAAGCAAAATAAAATATGATATGCATTGATGATCTAATGTATAATATTCCAAATTGAAAATTTGGGATGTTACACTCATCTCTACGATGAAGATGATCTTAACAAGATGGGCTCCAAGCAGGACTTTGACTGGTCTCATCCACCTTCGAAGAAATTCAAGAAGGTCAAAGTTCCTCACTTGGTGGCCAGCTCTTATTCTTCATCGTGCGAGATGGATGAGCATGAAGATTTGGATGACATTGCGGCAGGCCCTACTTCAACAACCGACCCCAACAATGCTGGCGCTCCTCCATCGACTCAGTGATGATATTCTTCCGGGGCGTTAGTCCTCACTTTTCATCCCTTTTGGTCATTCGACGACAAAGGGGGAGAAATTTTGAGTTAGTCTTCAAGTGGGTCTACTTATACGGGCGTTTTTTTGCTAAGTTACAACTCTCGTTCTTCTGAAGATTTATTGGATCGAGTTGCAAACTTAAGTCCGATGGTGGTCTGATACTTTTGCTATGTTCTTCTGCATGCTATTTCCTCATGTATGATAATGCACACGCATGCTGAATTACATCCGCCACCATATTTCATCATGCATTTCAAATTCTTCATATCATATGTTAAATGCGTGTATGAATTACAAGATATAGGGGTAGATCTCCATGATTCTACTCTTCAAACGTGCATTGCTTCAAAAGCAAATTCCTCACTATGCACATCTTCAGGGGGAGTTCTTCTATATCTTGCAATCAAATTCCTCAATATCAGCATTTACACATCATATGGTAATCCCCACTGAAAACTTAACCTATATTGTCATCAATCACCAAAAAGGGGGAGACTGTAAGTGCATCTAGTGCCCCTTAGTGATTTTGGTGTATTGAAGACTTATAGGTTAAGGGACTAATGCGTTTGTGAGTGTCCACAGGACTATAAGTCTATGAGGAGTTTGATATTTATAGAGAAAGTTGACCCCTAAAAATGAATGTCTTCAACTGAAGACCTTGGATTTCTGAAGACTTTGAAAGTGAAGAAATTGGTGTGACCATGAAGACTTGATATTCATGCAAGGAACATGAAGCATGAAGACTTTTGTTTTCGTAGTTTCATTTTCTCTTTCTCGAGTCATAGGAAACACCGTACTGTTAAAGGGGGTTGAGGTAAAACTAAGGAAAGGTTTCCAGGTGATGCTCAACTAAAAATCCTACAACTACCAATCCCTTCGAGTGAAGCCATTGGAAATCTCATACAGTTCAATCAATATCTTCAGTGACAGAGACGTAGTTCTTCTGATCTGTGAGGAATTTGTTTTGACTGAGGAGTTAGGAATTCGCCAGTGCGGATTGCCTACAAGTGAGGAACATGATAGCCCTGAGGAATTTGAACCTCAAATTTCCAACCATTGTTGTGCTATGCGCCAGCTGTCCCAAAATATCTTATCCACCTAACGGTCATATCATTGGAGGGCATTTATGTCTTATTATGCCGGGATGCTCCCTAGGCTATAAATAGCCGCCCCCTACAACCACTAGCTGGTTGGCTGCCCCGCGTGAAACTGACACTTGTGATTGAGAGCATCCCATCCTCTGAGGACTTTGAGCGAAAATCATCAAGTGAGGAAAAACCAAAAACCCAAACCCAAACACCTACAAACCCAAAGTGATTGAGCATCACTGAAGAGATTGTTCTTGTGTGGAACCGACACTTGTTACCTTTGAGGAATGTGCATCCTCCAGACGGTTAGGCATCATGGTCTAGAGAATCCAAGAGCAAATTGTGGATCGCTGAGTGACTGAGTTTGTGAAGGTTTGGAAGTCACCTGAAGACTTACCACGAGTGATTGGACGAGGTCTGTGTGACCTTAGTTCAAGGAGAATACGGTGAGGACTGTGTGTCTCGGACCGTGTGTCCTCAGGTTTAAATACCTAGCCGCTCTAACCAGACGTACAACTATCACAGTAGTTGGAACTGGTCTACCAAATCATTGTCTTCACCGAGCTAACTGGTTCTATTTCCTCGACCCTTTCATTTCTTCATTGCTGTGTTGTGTACCTGTTCATATCTGGTAGAAGACTTTGACTGAAGACATTCTCAATTTCCTCAGTTTAGTTTCTTTAGTCTGTTTGTCTTCATTCTGTTTTATCCTGTGTGTCGGATCTCGGGTTCCGGCAAAACCCTCAAGGTTCGAACACTAGGGTGCGCGCGAAGCTTTTCTCCTTATCGATCCATGCCCTAGCTCTCTAAGATCTCGTGGATGAACTCGACGCACTTGCAACACAAAGACACAAGATTTATACTGGTTCGGGCCACCGTTGTGGTGTAATACCCTACTCCAGTGTGGTGGTGGATTGCCTCTTGGGCTGATGATGAATAGTACAAGGGGAAGAACAACCTACTGAGGTTGAGGTGTTCTTGTGCTTGGCGAACTTGTGTGGGTGAGGATTCGATGTGGTGTCTCTAATCTATGGTCATGTCGATCCCCTAGTGAGCTGATCCGTCTCCTCCCAGCTATGGTGGTGGCTAGCTCTATTTATAGTGGCCCTGGTCCTCTCCCCGAACATTGAGCGATAAGGGCGCCAACAACGGCCAATTTGAAAGGGGACATCTAGTACAGCTTATCCTGACAAAAGTGGTCTTCGCCTGCAAAAGTGGTGATGCCGTCTTGGGCTCCACGGTGACCTCCGTCTTGCCGTCCTTCTGGTCTTGGTCTCGTTGCACCAATATGGAAACCTTTACTTGATGCCTCGGTACTCCACGTCTGCGCTTGCCCCTTTAGCACCAAAGGGGAAACAAGGACACTGCGCGCGCTGGCGCCCTCCTGGTATCGATCGTCATGGCTCACATCACGAGGACCTCTCGAGGTTTGCCTGGCCTTGATCTCTCCGCCCCTCACGAGCCTGCCTGGCGAGGCCGCTCCTGAGGAGGTCCTGCGTCGTCTGCCTCGCGAGGCTTGGCCCCTCGCGAGGGTCTTGAGTACCTTGTCGATGAAGATGGGCCATACAAACCTGCTAGCCCAGCCACGCCATGGGCCGCGGGCAGGCAAGTCTAGGGACCCCCATTCCCAGAACGCCGACAGTAGCCCCCGATGCCCAAGGCGCGCTCGGGCTTGGCTTCGAGGCGAAGCCAAAGGTCAAGCGCGGAGCGTCGTGGGCCTCAAAATCTTATGGCCTTGGTTGACGTGTGGCGGTTGATTGGACGTGGGCATCTCCGCTTCCCCACGCTGCCTCGGCAACTGCTCTACTTGACAAGTCCCTGCGACATGCAAGGAAAACCATCATTACCCATGATCGTGGGGGGCGCTGGTTGGCCTTCTCCTGCTATAAATGAGGAAGGGGGCGGAGCCCCCGTCCCCCGCTTCTTCACATTCCACCTGCTTCGTCCTCCTCTGCTCCACCACCGACTCTAATGGCACCGTCGAAGAGGTTTTCCACCCCGGAGAAAGGAAAGGCCCCTCGCGAGGGCCCCGGCTCCCCGGCGCCCAAGCGGGGCGCGGCCGTCCCCGCAAGCACACCACGACTCCCACCGTGCCCCCCCTCCCCGCTACCGGGGTGGCGCTGCCGTGCATGGTGGGGGTTGCTCTGGCCGCGGCAGCCCCGTCGATGAGGTGAGACATGTCGTGGTTGCACGGCCTCCCTGGCCACGCTTCCACTCGGCAGAGGTGCTGCCGGAGTTCGTTGTCTGGTCGGGGGATCCAGCCGGCAACTGGCTTCAGCTTCCACGCTTCTTCGTCAACGAGCTGCCAGCCTCTGGTCCAGGCGGGCTCTGGCTGCAGGCGAACGGCTGCTGTAGCAGGGCCTCCCGGGTCGCGGTTGAAGTCTCTGTCATGGGCAACATAGCTCTGGCCCGCGGCTGGCAGACGTTCGCCTGCGCGCGTGGCCTGGGCAGGCGGTGCACCCTCCATTTCAAGTATGATGGTGATGCGACCCTCTACGTGAGGGTGTTTGAGGAAGATGGTCGCCACGCCGGGTGTTGCCCCGAGACGAACAACGGCGAGGAGGTGCTCGGTCTCGGCGATGGTCGTGATGAGGGCGAGCCCGCCGGTCGCGCCTCATCCAGCTACCAGACTGAAAGCTCCAGCAGCGGCGGCTACAACCAGCCACCACACCGCCACGCTCGCTTCGAAGGTGGTAGCGGGTCGTCTCGTCGCCGCGCCTCCGTGAAGCACGAAAAGGGATCCGGCTAAGCTCGGGACATCGCTAGAGGCCTGCCCCCGTGGTTCGCTGCAACACCGCTTTTGTTTTGTTCCTCTTTTCTTTTCTGCATCAAAATAAAACCAGTATGGGCCTGGAGGGACGTGTATCGAACCGTAATTCCTCAATCATTACGCTATGCCTGTTATTTCCGTGTCGTGTCGTTATTTTGTGCGGGGATAACTTAGCCTGGCGTGTTCCGGGCAGCCTCTTCTTCACAAGGCACTTGTTTCCTCGTGCCCGTCTTGGCTTAGTGGTTGCTCAGGGACTACAAAAAATTCGTTAGGAAGCTCGCTAGGAGACTTATCGTTCACCCGAGACTTGACCCAGCGCTTCATATCGCGGTACCCGAGGGGCACGGATTAGGACAGGTGTGCCGGCTTGTGGGCTCGAACGAGGGTGCCTCGCGAAAAGACAAGAGGAGGAAGCTCATGAGGGTACCCGTTCAGCCCCCTCGCGAGGGACATGAGGGAGAGTACAGGTCGACTGAAGAGGCGAAGGCAGAAATAGAGGCAGAAAGCGATAAGAAAGGACCAGCAAGAGACACTAGAAAGCAAATTTCAAATAAAAGAGGGGCAAGCCAACTTCGAAAGCAAATGAAAAGCCGCGTCCGGCACCTAGTCTAGTCTTCGACGTCTTCTCACCAGCGTGGAGCTAAGTGCTGCCACTGGGCGTGGGAGGGAGCCCCCGAGGCCCGAGGGCGGCACTCCTGAGACTCCGGTGCGTGTATAGCCCCACTCATTATTACGTGAGAGTGTCACGGGCGGCGATTCTTCACAGGCACTGGGCCTTGCTTCACAGGCACTGGGCCTTTCTTCACAGGCACCGGGCCTTGCTTCACAGGCATTGGGCCTTTCTTCACTGGCACCGGGCCTTCTTCACATGCACTGGGCCTTTCTTCAGGGGTAGAACTTCCGGAGGTGTTGAATGTTCCAGGCGTTCTGGACGGGTGCCCCGTCTTGCGTCTCCAGGCGCGCAGAGACAGGCCTGGAGACATGGACGACCTTGAACGTGCCCTTCCACATGGTCGAGAGCTTATGCACCCCCTCCCTGAAGAGCACCCGCCTCAGGACAAGGTCACCTACCTCAAGAGTTCTGGAGCGGACGCTACGACAGTGGTACCGTCGCAGCACCTACTGGTATCTTGCCGCCCGTAGTGCAGCCTCGCGGCGACGTTCCTCCCCCAGCACGAGGTCCACCCCCGCGTGGCATCCTGTTGCGTTTAATCAAACACCAGGACTCGTGCGGAGCGATGCTTGACCTCGTGAGGGACGACTGCTTCTGCTCCGTAGACGAGGAAGAACGGGGTTTCGCCCATCGGCTTAGTGGCGGTGGTGCGGATGGACCACAACACGGACTGGAGATCATCATGCCAGCCCCTGCCGCAGGCCTCGAGCTTCTTCTTGAAGATCCTGGTCTTGAGGCCTCTCAAGACCTCCGTGTTGGCGCGTTCAGCCTGGCCATTGCTCCTGGGGTGCGCCACCGAAGCGTAGCAGATCTATGTTCCAAGGTTAGCATAGTATGTTTTGAAACGGTTACTACTGAACTGCGAGCCGTTGTCGGTGATGATGCGGTTGGGGACCCCGAAACGGCTCGCGAGGCCCTTGATAAACTTAATCGCGGAACCAACTGGGATGGTGCGGACGGCTTCCACTTCTGCCCACTTGGTGAACTTGTCGATGGCGACATAGAGGTAGCGGTAGCCCCCTGGCGCTCGAGGGAATGGGCCCAAGATATCCAGCCCCCAGACCGCGAACGGACATGTGAGCGGTATAGTCTGGAGGCCCTGAGCTGGCTGATGGATCTGCTTGGCGTGGAATTGGCAAGCTTCGCAGGACTTCACCAGCTCAGCTGCGTTGTTGAGCGCCATGGGCCAGTAGAATCCACTGCGGAACACCTTGCCGACAAGAGTATGTGACGACGAGTGGTGTCCGCAGTTCCCGCCATGTATATCAATCAGCAGCTCCTTCCCCTGGTCCCTGGAAATGCAATGCAGGGAAACATCATTTGGTCGCTTCCTGTACAACTCACCATCCTAGATGCAGTATGCCGTGGCTTGCCGGGCCACGCGCTCTGCATCCTCTTCCTTCTCCGGTAGCGCCCCTTGCCTCAGATATTCCTTGAATTCCTTGGTCCAACATCCCTCTTGGGGCTCGAGCGCCAGGAGAAAGCGAGCTCCTGAGGTTGGGCCGCAAGCTGGGGCTCTCGTGGCAGGCGGTTGTGGGAGCTCCTCCCGAGGCCGTGCCGTGCTTGAAAGTGGTGGCGCTGCTGACGGCTTGAAGAGTCGTTCCTCGAAGACGCCAGGCTCTTGGGGCTGCCGCTTGGACACCCTCCTGGCGATGTCGTCAGCTTCCTTGTTGGTGCCACGGGGCACATGCTGCATCTCCAGGCCTAGGAACTGCTTTTCTATCTTACGTACCTCTGCGAGGTACGCCTCCATGTGCTCGTCCTTTGGCTCATACACTTTGTTGGAGAAGTTGACTAGGAGCTATGAGTCGCCCCTAATGGTGAGGCGCTTTACCCCTAGAGCTGTCGCGGCCTTCAAGCTAGCTATGAGGCCCTCATACTCCGTGATGTTGTTGGAGACCTTCTCGCCCTGCTGAAAACAGAGCTGCACTGCGTAGTAGAGCTTGTCATGCGTGGGCGAGATGAGTACTGCTCCAGCCCCCACGCCCTGGTGCGCGAAGGCACCATCAAAATTCATGACCCATCCGTCGGGCGCCTCGCTTCCTGGCGAGGTGGACCAGTCCTCACCCACTTCAAGTGTCGGGGCATCCGTCCATTCCGCCACAAAATCAGCGAGTGCGGCTCCCTTGATGACCCTGGTAGTGCTGAACTCCAACCGGATCGCCTGCATCTCGATGTTCCACTCAGCAACCCTTCCAGCGGAGTTGGGGCTTCTGAGCACCCTCTCCAATGGGTAGGCCAAGATGACCTTGATAGGGTGGCCCTGGAAGTAGTGCCGCAACTTGCGCGATGCCACCAGGAGCGCGAGCTAGAGCTTCTGAGGCATGGGATATCGTGTCCTCACATCCCTCAACACCGTGCTGACGAAATACACCGGGTGCTCGACGAGGACCGGCGTGTTGGCGAGGCCCGCGTCTTGTGAAAGTTAGCGTGCCTCCTGAGGTGGCGGGCCCCCTGGCGTCGGATCACTTGCGGGAGTCTCTACGGTGTTGCCCTGCCGAGCTTGGTCTTCTGTTGCTGCCGCTGTGGCTCATCTCGGCCGGCGGCATAGCTTGACGCGGCGCGCTCTTGGCCTGGTGCTCCTCCCGAACCGCCACTAGCGCAACGTTGGCGGAGTATGGGGTCGCGGCAAGATAAAGTACTAGAGGCTGATACGTCTCCAACGTATCTATAATTTTTTATTGTTCCATGCTATATTATATTCTGTTTTGGACATTATTGGGCTTTATTATTCACTTTTATATTATTTTTTAGACTAACCTATTAACCGGAGGCCCAGCCCAGAATTTCTGTTTTTTGCCTATTTTAGGGTTTCACAGAAAAAGAATATCAAACGGAGTCCAAACGGAATGAAACCTTCGGGAACATGATTTTTGGAACGAACATGATCCAGAGGACTTGGACCCTACGTCAGGCAACCAACAAGGAAGGCACGAGGTAGGGGGCGCCCCTACCCCCCCCCCCAGGCGCGCCCTCCACCCTCGTGGGGCCCATGTTGCTCCACCAACGTACTCCTTCCTCCTATATATACCTACGTACCCCCAAACTGCCAGATACGGAGCCAAAACCCTAATTCCACCGCCGTAACTTTCTGTATCCACGAGATCCCATCCTGGGGCCTTTTTCGGAGCTCCGCCGGAGGGGGCATCGATCACGGAGGGCTTCTACATCAACACCATAGCCCATCCGATGAAGTGTGAGTAGTTTACTTCAGACCTACGGGTCCATAGTTATTAGCTAGATGGCTTCTTCTCTCTTTTTGGATCTCAATACAAAGTTCTCCCCCTCTCTTGTGGAGATCTATTCGATGTAATCTTCTTTTGCGGTGTGTTTGTTGAGACCGATGAATTGTGGGTTTATGATCAAGTTTATCTATGAACAATATTTGAATCTTCTCTGAATTCTTTTATGTACGATTGGTTATCTTTGCAAGTCTCTTCGAATTATCAGTTTGGTTTGGCCTACTAGATTGATCTTTCTTGCAATGCGAGAAGTGCTTAGCTTTGGGTTCAATCTTGCGGTGTCCTTTCCCAGTGACAGTAGGGGTAGCAAGGCACGTATTGTATTGTTGCCATCGAGGATAACAAGATGGGTTTTATATCATATTGCATGAGTTTATCCCTCTACATCATGTCATCTTGCTTAAAGCGTTACTCTGTTCTCTTGAACTTAATACTCTAGATGCATGCTGGATAGCGGTCGATGTGTGCAGTAATAGTAGTAGATGCGGGCAGAGTCGATCTACTTGTCTCGGACGTGATGCCTATATACATGATCATACCTAGATATTCTCATAACTATGCTCAATTATGTCAATTGCTCAACAGTAATTTGTTCACCCACCGTAATACTTATGCTTTCGAGAGAAGCCTCTAGTGAAACCTATGGCCCCCGGGTCTATCTTCCATCATATTAATCTTCCAATACTTAGTTATTTCCTTTGCCATTTATTTTACTTGCATCTTTATTTCTCTTTATCATAAAAATACCAAAAATATTATCTTATCATATCTATCAGATCTCACTTTCGTAAGTGACCGTGAAGGGATTGACAACCCCTTTATTGCGTTGGTTGCGAGGAGTTTATTTGTTTGTGTAGGTGCGAGGGACTTGTGCGTGGCCTCCTACTGGATTGATACCTTGGTTCTCAAAAACTGAGGGAAATACTTATGCTACTTTGCTACATCACCCTTTCCTCTTCAAGGGAAAACCAACGCAGTGCTCAAGAGGTAGCAAGAAGTATTTCTGGCGCTGTTGCCGGGGAGGTTCATGCAAGACAAGTCAAGATCTGACTCCCGACAACGACCCATTTCTGGCGTCGTTGCCGGGGAGTCTACGCAAAAGTCAGCATACCAAGTATCCATCACAAACCCTTATCTCCCGCATTACATTATTTGCCATTTGCCTCTCGTTTTCCTCTCCCCCACTTCACCCTTGCCGTTTTATTCGCCCTCTCTCTCTCCATCCTCCCTCTCTTTCTCTATTTGCCTCTTTTTGCCCGTTTCTTATTTGCTTGTGTGTCGGATTGCTTGCTTGTCATGATGGCTCAAGATAATACCAAATCGTGTGACTTTACCAATACCAACAACAATGATTTTATTAGCACTCCGATTGCTCCTCTTACCGATGCCGAATCTTGTGAAATTAATGTTGCTTTGTTGAATCTTGTCATGAAAGATCCGTTCTCCGACCTTCCTAGTGAAGATGCCGCTACCCATCTAAACAACTTTGTTGATTTGTGTGATATGCAAAAGAAGAAATATGTGGATAATGATATTGTTAAATTGAAGCTATTTCCTTTTTCGCTTAGAGATCTTGCTAAAGCTTGGTTTTCGTCTTTGCCTAAAAATAGTATTGATTCGTGGAATAAGTGCAAAGATGCTTATCTCTAAGTATTTTCCTCCCGCTAAGATCATCTCTCTTAGAAACGATATCATGAATTTTAAGCAACTTGATCATGAACATGTTGCACAAGCTTGGGAGAGGATGAAACTAATGATACGTAATTGCCCTACACATGGTTTGAATTTGTGGATGATTATACAAATTTTTTATGCTGGATTGAATTTTGCTTCTAGAAATCTTTTAGATTCATCCACGGGAGGCACTTTTATGGAAATCACTTTAGGTTAAGCTACTAAACTCCTAGATAATATTATGGTTAATTGTTCTCAATGGTACACTGAAAGATCTACTAATAAGAAAGTGCATCCGATAGAAGAAATTAATGTTTTGAGTGGAAAGATGGATGAACTTATGAAATTATTTGCTAATAAAAGTGTTCCTTCTGATCCTAATGATATGCCTTTGTCTACTTTGATTGATAATAATAATGAATCTTTGGATGTGAATTTTGTTGGTAGAAATAATTTTGGTAACAACGCGTATAGAGGAACCTTTAATCCTAGGTTGTATCCTAGTAATTCCTCTAATAATTATGGTAATTCCTACAACAATTCTAATGGGAATTTTAATAAGATACCCTATGATTTTTAATCTAGTATTAAAGAATTTATTACCTCGCAAAAGAATTTCAATGCTTTGATTGAAGAAAAATTGCTTAAGATTGATGAGTTGGCTAGGAACGTTGATAGAATTTCTCTTGATGTTGATTCTTTGAAACTTAGATCTATTCCTCCTAAGCATGATATCAATGAGTCTCTCAAAGCCATGAGAATTTCCATTTATGAGTGCAAAGAAAGAACCGCTAGGATGGGTGCTAAGAAAGATTGCTTTATAAAAGCGTGTTCTTCTAGTTTCCATGATAATAAAGATGAAGATCTAAAAGTTATTGATGTGTCCCCTATTAAATATTTGTTTTGCAATATGAATCTTTATAATGATGGGACTGAATATGATCCACCTTTACCTAGAAGGCGTACCAAAAATTCGGAGTATTTAGATCTTGATGCTAAAATTGTTAAAAGTGGGATTGAAGAAGTCAAAACTTTGAATACTAATGAACCTACTATTTTGGATTTCAAGGAATTTAATTATGATAATTGCTCTTTGATAGATTGTATTTCCTTGTTGCAATCCGTGCTAAATTCTCCTCATGCTTATAGTCAAAATAAAGCCTTTGCCAAACATATCGTTGATGCTTTCATGCAATCTTATGAAGAAAAACTTGAGTTGGAAGTTTCTATCCCTAGAAAACTTTATGATGAGTGGGAACCTACTATTATAATTAAAATTAAAGATCATGAATGCTATGCTTTGTGTGATTTGGGTGCTAGTGTTTCCACGATCCTAAAGACTTTGTGTGATTTGCTAGGTTTCCGTGATTTTGATGATTGCTCTTTAAACTTGCACTTTGCGGATTCCACTATTAAGAAACCTATGGGAAGAATTAATGATGTTCTTATTGTTGCAAATAGGAATTATGTGCCCGTAGATTTTATTGTTCTTGACATAGATTGCAATCCTTCATGTCCTATTATTCTTGGTGGACCTTTCCTTAGAACGATTGGTGCAATTATTGATATGAAGGAAGGGAATATTAGATTCCAATTTCCGTTATGGAAAGGCATGGAACACTTCCCTAGCAATAAAATAAAATTACCTTATGAATCTATTATGAGATCCACTTATGGGTTGCCTTCCAAAGATGGCAACACCTAGATCTATCTTCGCTTTTATGCCTAGATAGGGGCGTTAAACGATAGCGCTTGTTGGGAGGCAACCCAATTTTATTTTTATTCCTTGCTTTTTGCTCCTGTTTAGTAATAAATAATTTATCTATCCTCTGTTTTGGTTGTGTTTTTTGTGTTTAATTAGTGTTTGTGCCAAGTAGAACCGTTGGGAAGACTTGGGGAAAGTCTTTTTAATCTTGCTTTAAAAAACAGAAACTTTAGCGATCACGAGAACTGCTGCCATTTTTATTTGGATAGTGATATTTAGTTAATTATTTTTTCAGATGATTAATAGATAAATTCCTCACGTCCAGAAATTTATTTTAGAATTTTTGGGGTTCCAGATCTTGCATTAGCTGCATATTACTACAGACTGTTATGTTTTTGACAGACTCTGTTTTCCGTGTGTTGTTTGCTTATTTTGATGAATCTATGGCTAGTAAAATAGTTTATAAACCATATAGAAGTTGGAATAAATTAGGTTTAACACCAATATAAATAAAAAATGATTTCATTATAGTACCTTGAAGTGGTGTTTTGTTTTCTTTCGCTAACGGAGCTCACGAGATTTTCTACTTTAAGTTTTGTGTTGTGAAGTTTTCAAGTTTTGGGTAAAGATTTGATGGATTATGGAACAAGGAGTGGCAAGAGCCTAAGCTTGGGTATGCACATGGAACCCACAAGATAATCTAAGGACACCTAAAAGCCAAAGCTTGGGGATCCCCCGGAAGGCATCCCCTCTTTCGTCTACTTCTATCGGTAACTTTACTTGGAGCTATATTTTTATTTACCACATGATATGTGTTTTGCTTGGAGCGTCTTGTATTATTTGAGTATTTATTTGTTATTTTTACACAATCATCCTTGCTGCACACACCTTTTGAGAGAGACACACATGATTCGTAAATTGTTAGAATACTCTATGTGCTTCACTTATATCTTTTGAGTTATATAGTTTTTGCTCTAGTGCTTCACTTATATCTTTTAGAGCACGATGGTGGAATTGTTTTATAGAAACCTTTGTTCTCTCATGCTTCACTTAGATTATTTTGAGAGTCCTACAAAACAGCATGGTAATTTGCTTTAATTATGTTAGGCATTCAAGATTAATAATAAAAAAATTCTTATGAGTGTGTTGAATACTATGAGAAGTTTGATACTTGATAATTGTTTTGAGATATGGAGATGGTGATATTAGAGCCATGCTAGTTGAGTAGTTGTGATTTTGAGGAATACTTGTGTTAAAGTTTGTGATTCCCGTAGCATGCACGTATGGTGAACCATTATGTGATGAAGTCGGATCATGATTTATTTATTGATTGTCTTCCTTATGAGTGGCGGTCGAGGACGAGCGATGGTCTTTTCCTACCAATCTATCCCCCTAGGAGCATGCGCATAATACTTTGCTTTGATAACTTGTAGATTTTTGCAATAATTATATGAGTTCTATATGACTAATGTTGAGTCCATGGATCAAACGCACTCTCACCCTTCCATCATTACTAGCCTCTCTAATACCGCGCACCTTTCGCTGGTATCGTACACCCACCATATACCTTCCTCAAAACAGCCACCATACCTACCTATCATGGCATTTCCATAGCCATTCCAAGATATATTGCCATGCATCCACTGTTCCGTTTATTATGACACGCTCCATCATTGTCATATTGCTTCGCATGATCATGTAGTTGACATTGTATTTGTGGCAAAGCCACCATTCATAATTCTTTCATACATGTCACTCTTGATTCATTGCATATACCGGTACACCGCTGGAGGCATTCACATAGAGTCTTATTTTGTTCTAAGTATTGAGTTGTAAGAAAATAAAAAGTGTGATGATCATCATTTTTAGAGAATTGTCCCAAGTGAGGAAAGGATGATGGAGACTATGATTCCCCCACAAGTCAGGATGAGACTCCAGACTAAAAAAAGAGAGGCCATAAAAAAAAGAGAAAAGGCCAAATAAAAAAATGAGAGAAAAATAGAGAAGGGACAATGTTACTATCCTTTTACCACACTTGTGCTTCAAAGTAGCACCATGATCTTCATGATAGAGAGTCTCCTATGTTATCACTTTCATATACTAGTGGGAATTTTTCATTATAGAACTTGGCTTGTATATTCCAATGATGGGCTTCCACAAAATGCCCTAGGTCTTTTTGAGCAAGAGAGTTGGATGCACACCCACTTAGTTCTTTTTGTTGAGCTTTCATATACTTATAGCTCTAGTGCATCCGTTGCATGGCAATCCCTACTCACTCACATTGATATCTATTAATGGGCATCTCCATAGCCCGTTGATACGCCTAGTTGATGTGAGACTATCTTCTCCCTTTTTGTCTCCTCCACAACCACCCTTCTATTCCACCTATAGTGCTATGTCCATGGCTCACGCTCATGTATTGCGTGAAGATTGAAAAAGTTTGAGAACACCAAAAGTATGAAACAATTGCTTGGCTTGTCATCGGGGTTGTGCATGCTTTAAATACTTTGTGTGGTGAAAATGGAGCATAGCCAGACTATATGATTTTGTAGGGATAACTTTCTTTGGCCATGTTATTTTGAAGAGACAAAACTGCTTAGTTAGTATGCTTGAAGTATTATTATTTCTATGTCAATATTAAACTTTTGTCTTGAATCTTTTGGATCTGAATATTCATACCACAATTAAGAAGAATTACATTGAAATTATGCCAAGTAGCATTCCACATCAAAAATTCTGTTTTTATCATTTACCTACTCGAGGACGAGCAGAGGCTTGAGAGGCCGTGGCGCCACCATCACCGGAGGGTTGGTCAGGTATCTCTTGAGGTCTTGGAAGGCTCGGTCGGCCTCCGGAGTCCACTCGAACAGACCCTTCTTCTTCATCAGCTTGAAGAAGGGTAAGGCGCGCTCTCCCAACTTGGAGAGGAAGCGCCCCAACGCAGTCACCCGACCAGCCAGCTTCTGCATTTCCTTGAGGGTCTACGGTGGGCTCATGCCCTCAATGGCCTTGATATTCTCCGGGTTCGCCTCGATCCCTCTGTGTGACAATAGGAATCCCAGCATCTTGCTGGAAGGGACACCAAACACACACTTTTCCGGGTTAAGCCGCAAGTTCACATGGCGCAGGATTTCGAAGGTCTCCTCCAGGTCTTGGATCAAGGTTCTCGCCTCCCGAGACTTCACCACAATGTCGCCAACGTAGGCCTCCGTGTTCCTCCCGAGCCGCCGCCCCAAAGCGATTTGCATCATCCGCCGAAAGGTCGCACCCGCGTTGCGAAGTCCGAAGGGCATACAGGTGTAGCAGTACACCCCACACAGGGTCAGGAAGGCTGTCTTCTCTACATCTTCCACCGCCATCTTGATTTGGTGATACCCTGAGAACGCATCCAGGAAGCACAGTAGGTTGCACTCGGCGGTGGAGTCGACGATCTAGTCTATGCGTGGGAGAGGGAACGGATCTTGAGGGCATGCCTTGTTGAGGTTGGTGAAGTCGACGCACATCCGCTCCTTCCCGCCTTTCTTCGGCATCACGACGGGGTTCGCCAGCCATTCGGGGTACCTAACCTCACGAATGGCACCTGCCGCCACCAACTTGCGGGGTCTCTTGGACGATGAAGGCATGCTTCTCCGTGGACTGCCGCCTTGCTCGCTGCTTCACAGGGCGCACATTGGGGCATACCCTTAAGTGGTGCTGAATCACCTCTCTTGGAACCCCACCAGCTGATTGGGCTCCCATGTGAATATATCCTTGCTCACGTGCAAGAACTTCACCAATGCTTCCTCTTGGCTGGGGTCGAGGCCGACACCTATGGTGAAGGTGTCTCCCGAGGAGCCGTCCTCGTCGACCGACACCTGCTTGGTTTCTGCCTTGTCTTGGGTGAGCAACTACTTCTTCTTGGTTGGCGCGGCCTCCTTGGCCTCGGGGGCACCGGCGCTGATGGGCTGCGCCGCCGCAGCGGTCCTGAAGGCAAGTTTGAGCGCCGTCACGGCCTCCTTGGTGTTCCCCTTGATGGTGAGGACACCTTTGCTTCTAGGCATCTTCATGAGGTTGTAGGCTGGATGAGTCGCCGCCATGAACTGGGCCAGAGCTGGGTAACTGAGGATGGCGTTGTACGGGAGGCCGATGCCGGCAATGTCAAAGTCGACCAGCTCGGTGTGGTAGTTGTCGCGCGTGCTAAAGGTAACGGGAAGGCGGATCTGCCCCAGGGAGCGAGCGGCGCCGCCTCCAACTCCCGAGCAAGGCTTGCTGAGGCTGAGCCGCTCGAGAGACACATGAAGAAGGATGAAGGCTTCCACGGAGAGTAAGTTGCGGCCAGCGTCGTCGTCGATGAGGGTCTTAGTGACGGCCACGTTGCAGATGGTGGGCGTGCAGAGCATCGGGAGCATGCCCGAGCCGGTGGTGGTGACGGGGTGGTCTTCTGAGCTGAAGGTGAGGTCGGCCTCAGGCGCAGCCCAGCCCGGCGGAGCCCTCGAGCGCTTGGAAGCAGCACCAATCTGGCGGAGGAATGGCTTGATGTGGCGGTCTAAAGGTGGCGCCTGTGAGCCGCCTAGCAGGGCCGCGACCGCGTGGTGCGCCGGTGCCGCGTAGTACGCAGTGAAGAGGTCGCGCAGCTCCTCCCAAGATGCCACCATGGATCCAGGAAGGTTGAGCAGCCTGGCACGCGGCTCACCGGCGAGGGCCATGGGAAGCCAGTTGGCCATGACCTTGTCATCACCCCCGGCCTCAAGGACGACCTCCTCGTACGCCAGCAGGAAAGCTGACGGGTCCGCTGCGCCGTCATAGCGTGGCGGCATCCCGGCTTGAACTTGGGTAGCCACCGCACCCGCCGTAGGGCGGGGGCCAGGGTTCGGAGCCCCCTGGCCCCGCCATCGACGCTGGCCGTCGGAGTCAGTGGTAGGGCGCCTGCCATGTGGGCGAAGCACGGTGGCGACGGAGCGCAGATCGTCAGAAGAGAAGCTACGGCGCACCCCTACCTGGTGCGCCAAATGTTGGATCTCGGGTTCCGGCAAAACCCTCAAGGTTCGAACACTAGGGTGCGCGCGAAGGTTTTCTCCTTATCGATCCATGCCCTAGCTCTCTAAGATCTCGTGGACGAACTCGATGCACTTGCAACACAAAGACACAAGATTTATACTGGTTCGGGCCACCATTGTGGTGTAATACCCTACTCCAGTGTGGTGGTGGATTGCCTCGTGGGTTCATGATGAACAGTACAAGGGGAAGAACAGCCTCCTGAGGTTGAGGTGTTCTTGTGCTTGGCGAACTTGTGTGGGTGAGGATTCGATGTGGTGTCTCTAATCTGTGGTCAGGTCGATCCCCTAATGAGATGATCCGTCTCCTCCCCAGCTATGGTGGTGGCTAGCTCTATTTATAGTGGCCCTGGTCCTCTCCCAAATATTGAGCAGGAAGGGAGCCAGCAACGGCCAATTTGAAAGGGCACAGCTAGTACAGCTTATCCTGACAAAAGTGGTCTTCGCCTGCAAAAGGCTCTGGTGGTGACGGCGTCTTGGGCTCCATGGTGACCTCCGTATTGCCATCCTTCTCGTCTTGGTCTCGTTGCACCAATATGGAAACATTTGCTTGATGCCTTGGTACTCCGCGTCTGCGCTTGCCCCTTTAACACCAAAGGGGAAACAAGGACACTACGCGCTGGCGCCCGCCTGGCGCCCGCCTGGTCTCGATCGTCATGGCTCACGTCACGAGGACCTCGCGAGGTTTGCCTGGCCTTGATCTCTCCGCCCCTCACGAGCCTCCTGGTGAGGCCGCTCCTGAGGAGGTCCTGCGTCGTCTGCCTCGCGAGGGTCTTGAGTACCTTGTTGATGAAGATGGGTCGTACAGACCTGCTAGCCCAGCCATGTCGTGGGCCGCAGGCAGGCAAGTGTGGGGACCCCCGTTCCCAGAACGCCGACACTGTGCTTACGCTTTCTGTACTCTATGTTTGTTTCCTATTCATCATGATGTCCATGCTTATGTTATGTCATGTCTGCATCTGAGTACTTATTCCGCTGCAATTAGTTCTTCCAAATGTAGATGCTACGTCGCCTGGTTTTGTGCGCATGCGCTAGTAGACGACTAAAGGCAACTCTAACGTAGACTGAACGGCCTACACATTTTTTGCCAACCAATGGCGGTTACTAAAATTATCCAAACTTATTTAAATGTCCAAAATCCAACAAACCAAAAACAAATTGGGGAAGTTTTGGGGTAATTTCAGACATTCGCCATGATCTGACAATGCGAACTCACCTTAAACCCTCGTCGAGGCGTTCGCTACAAAACTCTCCGCCCTCATTCATGCCGCTCGGGGAAGACGTGGCCTAACGGGTGTCTACAAGCGTTCATGTTGATCATACCAGAGATGACCCGATGGCTGACCGTCACGACAGTTACACTGACACAACAACCGAGAAACCTAGTTCGGTTGTTGCCGACACTGAAGTGGCGTCGGACAACGTGCCATGGCTATTTAAGTCAGTCACTCGTCGACACAAGCCCTACCACAACACCGCCACTTCTCCTCTACTCCCCTCTTTCAAACATGCATGCCTCTAGCACCGGCCATGATGATGGGCAAACCCGACGCCTCGATGTGGTTCGCCATGAGCCCCTTCGGATCCACTGGGAGCTCTAAATCCTGGAGTCGACAGCTCCGTCCAACGTAAAGCCGAAAAGAAGAAAAGACGAGGAGCTGAAGCCACCCCTCCTCGCCGAGGCCACCGTAGACAATGAGTTTGCGCGGAAGATCGAGATGGTTCTTGCGCGGTCGATCATCGACAATGGTCCAGTAACGTCGTCACATGCGCCCCACCACGACATCAAAATAGGGCGGCACGTGAATAAGGAGCCTCCCTCCATGCCGCACACCCATTTCTGCCATGACAAGGAGGTGGCATCTGATACATCTCCAACGTATCTATAATTTTTGATTGTTCCATGTTGTTATATTATCATTCTTGGATGTTTTACAATCATTTTATAGCAACTTTATATCATTTTTTGGGACTAACCTATTGACATAGTGCCCAGTGCCAGTTGATGTTTTTTGCTTGTTTTTTACTTCACAGAAAATCAATACCAAACGGAGTTCAAACGTAGCAAAACTTTTTGGAGATTTTTTTTCTGGACCAGAAGACACCTATTGGGCCAAAGAAGTACCAGAGAGGGGCTCCGTGGGGAGCACAACCCACCAGGGCGCGCCTAGGTGGGTTGTGCCCACCTCGGTGGCCTCCCGCACCGCCTCTTTGCTCTATAAATACCCCAATATTCCAAAAACCCTAGGGGAGTCGACGAAAATCAATTCCAGCCATCGCAAGTTCCAGAAACCACAGATCCAATCTAGATACCATCACGGAGGGGTTCATCATCCTCATTGGTGCCTCTCTGATGATGTGTGAGTAGTTCATTGTACACCTACGGGTCAGTAACTAGTAGCTAGATGGCTTCATCTCTCTCTCTTTTGATTCTCAATACAATGGTCTCTTGGAGATCTATTTGATGTAACTCTTTTTGCGGTGTGTTTGTTGGGATCCGATGAACTTTGAGTTTATGATCAGATCTATGTTTTTATCCATGAAATTTATTTGAGTCTTTTGATCTCTTATATGCATGATTACTTATAGCCTCGTATTTCTTGTTCGAATCTTTGGTTTAGTTAGGCCGACTAGATTGATTTTTATTGCCATGGGAAGAGGTGATTTGTGATGGGTTCGATCTTACGATGCTCGATCCCAGTGACAGAAGGGGAAACGACACGTATGTATCATTGCTATTAAGGATAACAACATGGGGTCTATTTCTACGTAAATAGATCTTGTCTACATCATGTCATCATTCTTATTGCATTACTCCGTTTCTCCATGAACTTAATACACTAGATGCATGCGGATAGCGGTTGATGTGTGGAGTAATAGTAGTAGATGCAGGCAGGAGTCGGTCTACTAATCTTGGACGTTGATGCCTATATAATGATCATTGCCTGGATATCGTCATGATTATTTGAAATTCTATCAATTGCCCAACAGTAATTTGTTTACCCACCGTATGCTATTTTTCTCAAGATAAGCCACTAGTGAAATCTACGGCCCTCGGGTCTCTTCTTTATTATATTTGCCTTCTAGATCTATTTTTATTCGCTTTTATTTTCAGATCTATTAATCCAAAAACCCAAAAATACCTTGTTGCACTTTATTTTATTTTGCATTTATTTGCGATCTATTTATCCAATCTATCATATTTTTATCCCGTCATCTCGACAATTTCTGGCACCGTTACCCGAATGGGATTGACAACCCCTTTAACACGTCGCATTGCAAATATTTGTTCTTTGTGTGCATGTAGTGTTGCGTGATTCTCCTACTGGTTCGATAACCTTGGTCTCATCACCGAGGGAAATACCTATCGTTGCTATGTTGCATCATCCCTTCCTCTTTGGGGAAATACCGACGTAGTTCAAGCCGCAATCAGCATCACCGTCCCCACCAATCGCCAGTTCGAGAGCCAATGGCGCCTGGTCGTCTTGAAGAAGGAGGAGTCGTCCTCCCCAACGACCGCCATGGTGGAAATATGCCCTAAAGGCAATAATAATTTTTTTTATTATATTTCTTTATTCATGATAAAGGTTTATTATTCATGCTAGAATTGTATCGATCGGAAACTTAAATACATGTGTGGATACATAAACAAAATATGTCCCTAGTGAGCCTCTACTAGACTAGCTCGTTGATCAAAGATGGTTAAGGTTTCCTAACCATAGACATGTGTTGTCACTTGACCACGGGATCACATCATTATGAGAATGATGTGATGGACAAGACCCATTCGTTAGCTTAGCATATGATCGTTCAGTTTATCGTTATTGCTTTCTTAATGTCAAATACATATTCCTTCGATTATGAGATCATGCAACTCCTGGATACCGGAGGAATACCTTGTGTGCTATCAAACGTCACAACGTAACTGGGTGATCATAAAGATGCTCTACATGTATCTTCGAAGGTGTCTGTTGAGTTGGCATGGATCGATATTAGGATTTGTCACTCCGAGTACTGGAGAGGTACTGTCTCTGGGCCCACTCGGTAATACACATCACAAGAAGCTTGAAATAAAAATAACTAAGGAGTTAGTTACGAGATGATGCATTACGAAACGAGTAAAGATACTTGCCGGTAACGAGATTGAACTAGGTATGGAGATACCGACGATCGAATCTCGGGCAAGTAACATACCGACAGACAAAGGGAATTACGTATGTTGTCATAAGGTTCGACCGATAAATATCTTCATAGAATATGTAGGAACCAATATGGGAATCCAGGTTTCGCTATTGGTTATTTACCGGAGAGGTGTTTCGGTCATGTCTACATCATTCTCGAACACGTAGGGTCCGCACGGTTAACGTTCATTGACGATATAGTATTATATGAGTTATGTCATTTGGTCACCGAATGTTGTTCGGAGTCCTGGATGAGATCACGGACATGACGAGGAGCTCTGGAATGCTCCGGGGGGTAAAGATTGATATATAGGACGATGTTATTTAGTCACCAGAAAGGTTTTGGAGTGTATCAGGTACTCATCGGATCACCAGAAGGGGTTCCGGGAAGCCCCGGGAGGTTAATGGGCCTTATGGGCCAAGAGGGGGGAACACACCAGCCCACAAGGGGCTGGCGCGCCCCTTCCCTTGGCCACTGGCCCTAGTGATGGAAAGGGGAGGGCTAGCCCCTCTTTCCTTTCCTCCACCTAGGAGGAAGGAAAGGGGGGAGGCGCCACCTCCTCCTGCCTCCCCCCCCCCCCCCCCCCCCCCCCCGCAGGCATACAAGGAATGGGGGCGCTAGTGGGCAGGAGCCCAAGGGGACCGGCCGGCCACCCTTGGGGTGCCTCCTGGCTGCCTCCCCTCCCCCCACCTATATCTATGAGGGAGGGAGCGCCACACAACCTGACGGCAATCTCTTATCCGTGTGCGGTGTCCCTCTCCACAGTTTCGTCCTCCATCTAGTTTTCTGCAGTGCACGGCGAAGCCCAGCGGGAACAAGTTCACCACCACCGTCACCACGCTGTCGTGCTGCCGGAACTCATCTACTACTTCGCCCGTCTTACTGGATCAAGAAGGCGAGGATGTCATCGAGCTGAACGTGTGCTGAACGCGGAGGTGTCGTACGTTCGGTACTTGATCGGTTGGATCGTGAAGGTGTTCGACTACATCAACCACGTTGTTAAACGCTTCCTCTTTACGGTCTATGAGGGTACGTAGACATACTCTCCGCTCTCGTTGCTATGCATCTCCATGGATAGATCTTGCATGTGCGTAGAAATTTTTTGTTTTCCATGCAACGTTCCCCAACACTCCAAGGTGTGTGTGCGTCTCGACTGCTACCTCAATGGCGGTCGCTCATCCTCCTCACTGACAATCTTCAACCAATACCTCTCTGAGGCAGAGCACAGACAGTGGCGCAATGTGACGTGCCGAGAGGCGTTCATGGCGACTAATGTCGCGCGCAGACATGGTGCTTGTGAAGACATGGGCCATTAGTCGGTCCAGGATCACCGTGCACACCGCCTCCAGCCATCGGCGCAATGTGACGTGTTGGGAGGCGTTCGTGAAGAGTAATGTCGCGCGCGGACAGGGTGCTTGTGGAGGCATGGGTCATTAGTCGGTCTAGGACCAAAGTGCACACCGCCTCCCGCCATCGGCGCAGGGTCAGCGATTAGCTCCTCAAAGCGGGTTTGGCTGAGTCCGAGCACTTGGCCCAGCTCCAAGGCAACAGAGGGCGGCGGAAACGAGAGACCACAGCCATCCGGAGCCGCCAGGCGGAGGCGGTCAAGCGGCTACGCTAGTCGGATGTGGAGGCAGTCAAGCGGCTTCGTCGCGAGCGCGTAGTGCCTACAGACCCGGGATTCCGCGATGCACGATGAGCCCTTTGCCATTGGAAGGCCGACGGTGCAGACGACGGCAGAGGTATCAATGGCTTTGGAGGCCATGCCTACGGGGTCACCGTCTCATAACTCGCCTAGTTTAGTTTATGATTAGTCTGAATTTCATACGGTTTAGTTATAACTTTGTTAAATTTTGGCTTTTGGTTGTATATATCGATATTTATCAAATATTGTCTCATTAACATGATTTTTTGTGAAATATCTGTTTGAAATGGGCCAAACATTTGGAGCATGTGGTTGGACGACCTCCACCCCGAAAGTTGTCCGCGGACGGGTCCACACATGTCTGCAGACATTTGTTGATGTCTATTTCGGTAATCTACATTGGAGTTACCCTAAACATGGAAGGATTATGTCACGGTGATTGAAGAAATGACTTAAGACACAAGGGTTTGGTTTGTTTTTGTTTTTTAGGAACCGACAAGAGCAATGCCTATTTCATATAGGTATAGAAGGAAAGGGTAGAAACCAATGTACAAAGATGCGCATGTCTTTGAAGGGGACACGGCAAAACCCTAAAAGCCTAAAACAATGAGTCCAAATCAGCTGATACCCTTGGTGGGCAAGGCTGGAGCGAAAGCCATCTTATGTTGCTTGATGTCCTCGAAACTTACATGGCCATTTCGTATTGAGTCAAACGAGCCGACAAAAATATATGCATGTTGGAGGATGGCGAGGGTGCCAGGTAGTGTCGCGGATTCACTGGACGGCGGCGGGAACAACCACCAGCCACGTGGAAGTTCTTGTTGTGATCTCGACATTCTCGGCCGGGAGGCACCACGGGCATAGCGACACATGAGATCTTGCATGGGTTGGTCTGGAGGGGTTGCAAGAACACGCGGGGGGTTATGGTTTGCATTTGTCATGTGGCAGTGACCCAGAGGAGAGGGATGTGATGCTATTTGGGTTGGGGGAATCAAAGTTAGGGACAATGTGGAGGAGGTTGTGATAGGAGTGAGAGGAAACGGGCCGAGGGGGCCTAAATGGGCTCGGTAGGATCGTAACCGAGTTTTACAGGGTTCCACTGAAGCTTTGAAGAGTTGGCATGAGTTGTCGATCCAACGTCCATTCGCGTTCAAAGTCGGAGCATCTGGCGGCCGAAAATAAGAGGGACAACCTAGTTAGACGGAACATCAAGAACCTCATGGGTGGCAAATTTTTGTGTTTTGATCCTTTTCTGAAACCTATTCGAGATTTGACCCTGGTTTGAAAAAAAATTGAGATCTGACCCTTTTGCTATCGTCAGAGTCCATGACGGTAGGGTCTAACAGCCTACCGCCAGGGACTTTGGCGGTAGGAAACATCGCTACCGCCAACCAGGCTGGCGGTAGCCTGCACAACCCTACCGCCAACCGGGTTGGCGGTAGCCTGCACAACCCTACCGCCAAGGTGCTTGGCGGTAGGCACGAGCACGCACTGTGTTCAATATTTAGGAGGTTTTTGACGGTAGGGCATGCAGCCCTACCGCCAGGGACCTTAGCGGTAGGCTGTTATACCCTAGCGCCATGGTCCCTGGCGGTAGCAAAAGGATCAGATCTTGAAAAAAATTCAAACTAGGATCAAATTTTAAATAGGTTTTAGAAAATGGTTAAAAGACGAAATCTAGCCCTGATGGGTGGAGACACGCCCTAGGCAGCGGGGCGGCGCCCTGCGGTGGGAGGCCCAGTTCCTTCCTTCACTGGTGTCAGTGCTACTGTGCACCAAGACGGCCCGGAGCCTGGCCCATTCCTGACTCCGCCACCGGAGGACCTGGCGAATGTTTTCTCTTGCCAGATGCCATCCTTGAGCGTGCAGCAGTCGGTGCCTCCACTCTATGGCCATAGATCTGTAAGGTGTCCATCTAGCATGGTCTCCTACATTTTCTGCAAAAAAGAAAAAAGCATGGTCTCCTACATGCTCACAGAGGACTATTCACGTTTTGTTCACGTCTGCCTACTTTGTCATAGGCTAAAGGCAGAGGGCTCTGTTTGATTAGTGCCGCACAGTATACATGGATAGGTCTCTCCGTCGTGCAAGGGTTCTAGGATAATGTCCTGGTCCTGTTTGTTTGGTTGTTTTCATGTACGTGGATTCCTGCAATCTCTTTTAAAAATGCACGGTTACATTCCAAAAAAGAGTGCTAAGTACCAGTTCAAGGAACTGGAACGGAAGAGCCATAGCTCGATTGCTGCATCACGGGTCATGGCAAACCGGGGAGTAGTAGCAGTAGTTTAACAACAAGTTGGGCACGTTTTCATGGTTGGTCCACGAGAACTGTCCAGGTCCTTTACCTGCCCCGATATATCCACATAGAAAACTGGCCGTCGTAGATGATGCACATCGGTCACTTCGTTGCAATACATTTATCTCTCTGAGTTGTCGTTCACCGTTCAACTTGGCTGCGTTTTTCTATGCCGGCACGAGCTGCACGAAGGCGTACACTGTTGTCAGCTATGGAAGTTGATTCTTCTCGACAAGAATTAACGTGAAAAACACGAGGCGGGCAGAGCAGGGCCTTTATTATGCCAGTTGCCAGGAGGACCTGTGCCCCTGTCCTGCAGTGTGTCGTTTCTTTCATCAGGCTGGCTTTATATCATTGCGACGCTGAACAGATCGCATTAACCGTGGTAGCGCCTTTAGATCACCGTGACAGATTGGTCCACTGCCACTCGCCAACCATAATATGTTTTGTCCGGTGTGTACCACTTACCCAGCTCGCTAAATTCATACTCCCGGCGGAGGGAGTATCAAATATTTTGGCTTCATCTCCAATGCAAGCCCTCAAATTTGTTTCGGTGTCTCTTCATGAACAGGACCAACCCGCGAACACTGATGCCATAAGCCGTCATTTAGCATTGCCCGCATACGTTTCATCAACTATTTAAACGACACAGACGAAAATCATGTAATGACAATGGATTTCATTCAAGTTCGGATATAATTTACATAAATGAACGACTTTTCGACCTTTTTACTAAAAACTACAAAGAAAACTAAACCCTATATCGGACAACTACCTTGTAAGTGTGGCTGCACTGCCCTGCCGCAACGCCGTTGCCGTCTGTGTCGTCGTTGTCGTCGTCCCACCAGCAGCGCAAGGATGCCGGGGGCTGCGGCAGCCTTGTCCGGCGGCTGGTTGCCGCTCGCGGAGGAGCCACGCCGCCTCCTGTTGCGCGGTCTGGACGGCTGCCTTGGCCACTTCCTACAGAGCCCTGCCGGCGTTGGCGGAGCAGTCGCGAAGCGACCACTGCTCGTCGATTTTGGCAAGCTCGTCATCAAGGCGGCAGCGGTGCTTGGCAGCCATTTCCGTGATGGTAACGGAGCGGTCGAACGCCCACGCGGTGGCGAGGTCAGGGTCGTTGCGGACCCATTCCGACGCGACGTCCATCTTGGCGAACGCGGAGCAGCGATTGACATTGTGCCGGTCGTACCTCGCCACGCGCTCAGCCTCGGAAACCACGACCCAAGAGCCGGAGGCACCGCCGTAACCGCCTCCTCTGAGGTAGTGGAGAATGCGGCCATGCGCCTTCGCGGATCGCGGGCGGCAGCTCCTCCTTTATCGGGCGGCAGTGGCGTTGTGGTGACAACGAGGGCCCATCGATCCGCGCGTAGCGGCTGTGCAACGGGGGCGACGCTGGCTCATCCTTGACGTAGTGGAGGTGCTGGGGGGACACCGGCTCCTTCTTCACGCGACCACCGATGTGGAGGCTGCGGTTGCACGGCGGGGACGTCGGCTCGTCTTTCACCTGGCGGAGTGGAGATGCCGGCTCCCGCTTCATGCAGACGTGCGTCGAGGATGGTGGCTCCTCCTTCACGCGCGCCAGCGATGGTCGCATCTGAGCCCATCTAATGGAGTGAACGCTTCTTCATGATCTCCATATGACGGACTAATTCTTCTTCTGTTAGAGCCACCTCCGTGAGAAGACGGGGCCGCTGCTGCGGCTTGTCCTCCTCGTCACTGGAGGAGCCCGCTGTCGTGGATGCAGATGGTCCCGAAGAGCGAGGGGGAGGTGCCACGACCCTCTTGAGGAGGAACTTCCACTGGCGCCGCCTGCCGGCGCGAAGAACCAAAACTTCGGCGTCACCGCTGGGCTCTGGGAAGAGGAAGGGCTCGGCGAGGTGACAGATAGGGGGAGGAGGACGATGCTCGGGGAGGGGGAGTGCGGCTCCGTGCGTCGCCAACACACAACTTAAATAGCGCGACCAGGCCAAACGAAGGGGTGGTCAGCCCACTTCAATGCGGCAAAACCAATCTACTTTGTATCCTAGTTTTACATCTCTCCCTTATTATTTCTCTCTCGTTCTTCATTCGTTCTTCGTGTTTAAGGGCAGCGTTCCTCGAGGCTATTGGGGCGAGCGAATCAACCTAGGGTAGCCCATAACCGCAGCACGTCCAGACGGGGTCCCTCCCGGGAGCGTGGGGTTTCGGGTCTGCAAAAGTGTACGCCGGATTGCTTGCGTATCACGCTTCCGGTCGGGTCTCCTTTGACATGAGCTGCGGTGCATCATCCTCGGCGTCGAGGGTACATGGTGACGTGTTCGTGTGGGAACACGCATCAATACTGGGCAAACCAAAATTCTCTCATCTTAATCTCCAAGGTGGATTCCCCCTTTGAGGAGCCGATTTAAAGACAAGAATAAGTTATCTGCAATTTTGATATGCAACTCATGAGTGCTTAGTGATAAAACATACTACCAGAGTCTACAAAAATAATTGTCTTGAAATTGATCACATGCATAAAGAACTACTCCACCATCCCATAATATAAAATCGTTTTGTAAACTGTGTTAGCTTGCAAAACGGTCTTATGTTATGATGGGACGGAGGGAGTATTATACATTTATGATTAATGCAAATCACAGGTAGCAATGTAGTATAGTTCTACTGTCTACAATCAGCAGCATACGTTCGTGGGCAACGTTGACGGCTACCTGATACTCTCATCAGATTTGATTATCACTTAATTTAAATTTCTCAAATTAGACATCTTTTCTGGAATGCTGCATAGATCCTCCCTGTCACCCTCCTGCAAATTGTTTCTGGTGACATGATAAGGGTTATAATATGTTTTTGACATGGAGCTCTCCTGCACGTTTGAGAAAAATCCAACATTTTATGAATTTGTACGCCCGTTTTTTATATTTTGGGCATGTTCCTGTATATTCTCGTGATAGATGCATAAAATTGTTGCATACATTATTTTTCTCCCTAAATTAGATTATGCAATCATGCCGTAAGATGTCTGGAAAGAAATAACTGGGCATCTGATTAGAGTGCCATTGTATAGAATGATGCAACAAGAATTGCTAAAATAAAACCAGGGCAAAAAATAAAAGGGCATGCAGCTTATATTTTGCATACGACAGAAAATTTAATAGACCACCAGAGGTGGATGGAGACTTGCTTTCACCAATGTGAGATGGTTTAATACTGAAGGACTGGATGTTGTAGTTTTGGGTGTGCGGGTGCGGAAACGTCTTACCCGATGTGGGCGACGTGTGCTTGTTAATATAGTAGGGGCGCACCTCCGTGTACAACGCATACAAGTTGTTGGGATTACATCTTGGAGAGAAAGAAAGAGATAAGTAGTTTAACTAGATAGAGATAAACCCTAACTACCTAGCCTATCTCAACCAAGACTCCTGGCCAGTACTCCAACGTAGTTGCACGTAACAATATGAGGTGCGGCTGATCATATGTTTGACACCCTCCCTTAATCACAACCTCATCAAGTTGAGATTATGTTTGAAATTTTCAAAGTTTTTCACAGGCAAAGCCTTTGTGAATCCATCTGCAAGCTGATCTCTGAAATGCATAAAGCGAATATCAAGTTGCTTTTGAGCAACTCTTTCTCGAACAAAATGAAAATCTATTTCAATATGCTTTGTCCTTGCATGAAAAACTGGATTTGCAGAAAGATAAGTTGCACCAAAATTATCACACCACAGACATGGAGCTTGTGTATTCTTCACACCAACTTCTTTCAACATGGATTGAACCCATATAATTTCAGTTGTCGCATTTGCTAGTGCCTTATACTCTGCCTCTGTGCTGGACCTGGAAACAGTAGCCTGTTTTCGTGCACACCATGTGATCAATTTAGGTCCAAAAAAGACTGCAAAACCACCAGTTGAGCACCTGTCATCCAGGCATCCTGCCCAATCAAAGTCAGAGAAGGCGCTGAAAAGATTAGAAGATGATTTGCTAAAATCTAGACCAATACTCAAGGTTCCTTTGACATATCTCACTATACATTTTGCAGCAGTAAAATGGACAGTAGTGGGTGCATGAAGAAACTGGCATACTTTGTTAACAGCAAAGAAAATATCAGGTCTGGTGAGAGTGAGATATTGAAGTGCTCCTACCAAACTTCTGTATTTTGTGCTGTCCTCTTGATCCAAGAGTGTATCTTCTGTGAGGGACAATTTTTCCGAGCTGGATAATGGAGTGGGTGTAGGTTTACAACCTTGCAGACCAGCCTTTTTTACTAGATCAGTTGCATACTTTCCCTGAGAGAGATGAAGTTCATTCGTACGTTTCTTCACCTCAATCCCAAGAAAATAATGCAAGCCTCTAAGGTCCTTTAGAGCAAAATCTACACTGAAATCTTTCAACAGTCTTGTGATTGCTTCATTGGATGAGCTTGTCATAATGATATCATCAACATATATTAAAACAAATATGCATGTGTTGGACTTGTAAATGAACAAGGAGGTGTCAGATTGGGAGGGAATAAAACCAAGTGTCTGCATTTTAGAGTACCATGCTCTTGGAGCTTGCTTCTAGTGCCTTGAAACTTTACACACATGAGAAGAACTTTTACTTTCAAACCCAGGAGGTTGCTTCATGTACACTTCCTCTTCTCGAACACTATGGAGAAACGCATTTTGCACATCTAGCTGTCCGAGACTCCAGCCCCTAGAAACAACAATAGACAAAACAAGACGAATGGTGGCAGCTTTTACAACTGAACTAAATGTGTCCTCATAGTCTATGACATACTGTTGTTTAAATCCTTTAGCAACGAGCCTAGCCTTGTAGCAGTCAATGGTTCCATCTGATTTTCTTTTAATCCAAGAAACCCACTTGCAGTTAATTAAATATTTACCTTGTTGTGGAGGAACCAAGTGCCATGTGTTGTTTTTCTTTAGGGCCATGTATTCTTCATTCATTGCTTTCTTCCATTTTTCATCATCGAGTGCTTCTTCTAGCGTATGAGGTTCACCTAGCTCACCTGTTGAAGAAATCATACCATATTTCGTTATATGTTTGTAATCAACAGGCTGTATTACTCCCTTTTGTAATCGTGTACGCCGTGGAGAAGCAGTCGGATTTTCAGCCACAGAGGATCCTGCGGGCTGAACATGAGTTCCTGTTGAAGCTAATCCTGAGGCGGATTCATGAGCTGCAGCAGCAGTTTCTGCCCTACTCGGATCTTCTGTGGCAGAGGGCAACAACTGTGCTCGTGCAGAATCCGCAAGAGATCCCGTCGGAGGGGCAGGCGCATCATTGCCACATGATGGCGTATCAGCGTCGGGATGAGCGCCGGTCGGGCGAGTGGGCGCATGGGTATCGACCCTGGGTCCCACGCCATCTCCTGGCCCCACAACGGTCGGGCGAGTTGGGTGGCGCCGCTTGTAGCACACCGGCTGGTTGGAGAATCGCGCGCCGCCCGAACCAACTGCGAGATGACGCGTGGCGAGCGGTGATTGGCGCGGAGGTGGAGACGTGTCGCGGCCAGTGCGAGACGGTCGCGTGGCATGCAGCAGGTCGGGGGCAGGCGTGCGTGCGGTCGGCACCCCTGACGCATCTGCTGCCATGGATCCCGAGGAAGATCGGGTGCACTACAGCCGGACGGATCCCGAGGAAGATCGGGTGCACTGCAGCCGGACGGATCCCGAGGAGGATATGTCCCTAGATTTGGAGCACATGAAATATGGCTCTGGTGGAGGATTTTTTTTCACCGTTTTCTTCTCTGTTTGCAGCGCCGTTTTCTTCTCTGTTTTCTCCTGTAACACCACAAGGCTCATGCACGCCATTAGTAAGAGGATTAGTCAGCGGTTAATCATCACAATTGTTTCCCCCTTGATCAACACGGGAGAGATGAGCGGGCAAAAAAAGTATTTCTTGGCGAAGAAGGGCACCGGCATTTGGATGAAGATCAGCAAATGGAAACTTGGTTTCGTCAAAAACAACATCCCGTGAGATGTACACACGGCCAATGGCAACATCTAGGCATTTGACGCCTTTATGTTGGGCGTTATACCCTAGAAAAACACACTGTTTTGAGCGAAACATGAGCTTGCGGTTGTTGTATGGGTGAAGATTGGGCCAACACGCACACCCGAAAACACGAAGGGATTCGTAGTCGGGTTTAGTGTGGAGGAGTCTTTCTACCGGAGTTTCATTATTAATGACATGACTAGGAAGCATGTTTATGATATGAACAGCAGTGAGAAAGGCCTCATCCCAAAATTTGAGAGGCATGGAGGTGCCAGCTAGGAGGGCTAACCCAACCTCAATTATGTGTCTGTGCTTGCGTTTGGCAGAGCCATTCTGTTGGTGAGCATGAGGGCATGACACATGATGTGATATGCCTAGTGTTTGGAGAAAGGAGTTTAATTTTTCGTACTCCCCTCCCCAATCAGATTGTACTGCAATGATCTTGCTATCGAATTTTCATTCAACAAGAGCTTGAAAGTATTGAAAAACTTGAAAGACATCGGATCTTTTCTTGAGAAGATAGATCCAAGAAAATTTGTTGTAGTCATTAATGAAGCTCACATAATAGGTATGTCTACCAACAGAACTAGGGGCAAGGCCCCAAACATGAGAAAAAATTAATTGCAAAGGTTTGGTAGAAATACTAGTAGATATGGGATAAGGTAATTGATGACTCTTAGCTCATTGATAGGAATCACAAATAGTTTCAAGATTACGCTCACCAACATACGGGAGCTTATTTTTTCTAAGTAATTTTTCAACTAAAGAGAAAGCAATATGTCCTAATTGATCGTGCCACCGTGTTGACAAAAGTTTGGCAACACCACAGGCTTTTTTATTGAATCTTCTACACTCCAGAAACAACGGGTAGAGCTCTCAAACGCATCTACCTCGATAGAGGATTTTCTTCGTTGCCTGATCCTTGATGGAAAAGAAATAAGGATGAAATTCAAGGAAGATATGGTTGTCAATGGCAATTCTATGAACAGAAAGAAGATTCTTAGCGGCACTAGGAACATGCAAGATTTTCTTAAGAGGAATTTTACGATGAGGGGTACTAAAAAGTGAGTAACCAATGTGACGTATCCTCATACCTTCACCGTTGGCAGTGTAGATTTGATCCTTGCCATGGTATCTCTCCTTCATAGTGACCTTCTTGAGCTCATTGGTGATGTGGTTGGTGGCACCACTGTCGACATACCAATTCGTGTCAACACCATAGGAGCCATCTACGCCGGCAGCAACCTTGTCCTCATCTTGCGAGGAGTCGTCGTCTTCATCGTAGCAGTACCAACGTCCTTGGCCGTGTGCCCGGGCTTGCCACAGATCTGACATCGGATGGCGTGTCCGGACGGGACCTGATGGATCCACTGCCACGACGATTCTTGGGGTTGGTGGAGCGCCCGTTGCGAGGGTTCGAGGAGCTGCCACCGTTGTAGTTGCCCCCTGACCGCCCCTTGTTGCGAGGAGATCCGCGCGAGCGAGGGCCGCCACCACGGCCGCGAGATGCAGCGTTGGTGGAGGATTTGAAGCCGTCGGAGGAGCCATGGAATTGGGCCATGCACTGATCGAAGTTACTCAGCATGGCATAGAGCTCGTCGAGGGTGACAAGTATGACGCGGGCGTCGAGGGCGGAGACGAGCGGCTGGTAGTCGACGTCCAGCCCATGGAGGATGTATGAGATTAACTCGGCGTCCTGGGTAGGCTTGACGGCGGCGGCGAGTTCATCAGCGAGGCCGCGCAGGGAAGCGAAGTAGGAGGCGACCGACTGGATGCCCTTCTGCGCATTGATGAGCGCAGTCCGGATGTTGTTGACGTGGTTGAGTGATTGTGACGAGAACATACCTGCCAGTGCCACCCAGAGTGCGCGCGCCGTGGTGATCGCGGTGACCGTGACCAACACCTACTTGGAGAGGGTACTCAACAAATAGCCGAGCACCTGCTGGTCCTCCCTGGCCCAAAGAGGGTGGAGAGGGTTGGGCTCAGAAGACTCCTTGCCGTCTTTGTCCTTGGTGACGTGGAGTCTGGCCGGCTCCGGCGTGGTGCCGTCGACGTAGCCGAAGACACCACCGCGTCGTAGATGAGGTGTGACATGTGTGCACCACAACACGTAGTTCGTGCGGTTTAGCTTCTCGGTGACCTGACCATTGAGGCTAGGTTGGGAGACGCCGGAGGATGAAGACATGGCTATGCACTAGATGCAATCGAAAGAGCTAGATGGGAAGTAGGAAGGCTTTGATTACCATGTGCGATGGCGGAAATGTCTTACCCGATGTGGGCAACGAATGCGTGTTAATATAGCTGGGGCGCACCTCTCTGTACAGCGCATACAAGCTGTTGGGATTACGTCTTGAAAAGAAAGAAAGAGATAAGTAGTTTAACTAGAACCAGGACTCCTGGTCGGTACTCCAACGTAGCTGCCCGTAACAATATGAGGTGCAGCTGATCATATGTTTGACATTGGGAACCTGGCTCGCAAAGACTAGCGCAAACTTTATCCATGGCTGCAGGATAAAAGTTGATAGTCGATAAATTCAAGACATATTAGTGCCGTTGCATGGCAGCTCAGAAGTAGGCATACACCATTAACCTGTCAGTGAAAATTGAGAAGGGGCTTACATAATTGGACTATACCTCACTTGCCATCAAGCTGACAAAACAGAGCAAAGCAACAATATGGGCCATCATCATGCAGAAAAAGGATACTACAAGTGTGTAGCTTATCTTCTCCATAACTTCTTTTTCTCTAGTTAATTCTTCTTAATTATGCCGCTTCAACCTTAACTTTACATGTGTCTCTTATGCTACATAGATTCTCCTATATAGTATGGAAACTTAAACTATTGAACATAATGTTTCTTTTAACTGAGTTGCAGCGAAACGATCATGGCTCTGCATTTTGTTTTCCTGAAGCTATTGCATGCAACAAGAACCATAATCTCATCGTCATAATATTACCTCAACCTCTGATATAATTCTTACAAACACCAAAGTTTCTAGCCTGCTATGTTGCAACATGTCCTGAAAAACAACGGGTTTCTAGCAGTCAACCATAACTATCTAAGTCTGAACTTTACACAATGAATTCACATTTTTCATGCCATACATAGGCAAAAGTATATAGCACCAAGGACACCTTATTCTGGAATTCGAGTGCACGTTTTTTGCTGTATGGAGGATGGAGAGATACACACATAACAAAATACCAAAAAAATAACAGCAATACAAATGCACAATTGAAACAACACATGCTTTGGACCATAGATAATTAAGAGATCTCGATAATTAATCATAGACAGTGGAAAATAAAGGAACAAGGTACTGCTTGAGCACCTGCACAATTTTCAATCGTGCAAAGCACATTTTGAAATCTCAAGCACCTGAAAAAATTTAATGTGCTAAAAATTAAAAAAATCTATTTCCTGCATAGCTTCCGAGGGACGCTGGAACCAACCTGATCTGAGCTAGGTCCATGTTGTAATTAAACTGGGCAAACTAACATTGCATAACTAGATAAGAGATCCCAACCGATTATTATCGATGTCATTAACATCAATGACTATTGACGAGTGAGAGTTTTTTTAATTAAATATAGAGTCATTAACATCATTGGTGCTGAAACTTGACGTAAATGGTCATTTTAGTGCCAAAACTTGTGGTATACATAAATAGTGCCACAAGTTGGCTCTGGCATGCAAATCACGGTTGCGTATGCCCGTGCCGCTGACTACGCATGTCAGTGTGGCGTCAGGCCCGTTGTTAACGGCTGAATGGCGCAAATAAGGGCTTGTGAAAGAATCTGCGCTGAACGCCCACGCCGCTGACTAGGCATGCCAGCGTGGCTTCGAGCCCGTTGTCAGCGATCAGATGGTGAAGACAGGGCATGTGGCTTGTTATTTTGCGAAAGCCGACATTTCATTTTTTGGTTTCAGGTCTTCAACCCGCAACCCAAGGCTAGCACACAAACCGTCCTATAATTTTCTAATTGATGCTCATAGTGTCAAGTTATCGATCAAATGCATAGTGAGCAAGCGGGAAATGTAGTGGGCTGGCCCATTTAGCATCGTTAGTGTAACTTTTATGTACTAGTTTCTACCAGTTTTGGGAACTTTCTAGGAACTTCCTGAACAGTTTTTTTTTCTTTTTTGTTAATTTTTGTTTTTCCCGTTTCTTTTTTTTCTCATTTTTCTTTTCTGATTCTTTTTTTTTAAAAAGTCAACTTTGTTTCTTATAATGTTTGCATCTTTTAAAAAATCTTCATAAATTTCAAAAAAAACTTTGTTTTTTTCATAAATTATTCAAAACTTCAAACAAGTCTGTTTTTTAAAAAAATCACAAATTCATCTTTTTAGCTTTTATGAAAAATGTTTGTGAATTTAAAAAATATTCATGCTTTTCAAAAGTTGTTTAGATGTTTAAAAAATATTCTTCTATTAAATTGTTGTTCACAAATTCATAAAAAATGTTTGTGATTTTGAAAAGCGTGAATTTGGAAAAAAAATTTGCCTTTTCCAAATTTGTTTAGAGTTTCAAAAATTAATCGGAGATGCAAAAAATATCCGCCTTTTCAAATTGTTGTTCACGTATTTAAAAAATGTTTCTCTTTTCAAAATTTGTTTAGTGTTTTTAAGTTGTTGTTGATTTCAGAAAAATCTCAAAGTTCAAAAAATGGTCGCGTTTTAAGTACTATTCAGGTTTTTTCGAAAGAGAAAATGCTCACACTTTTCGAAAAAAGTTGGAATTTCAATTTTTCTCGAGTTGCACAATAAATTGTGGGTTTTTCAAACATTAGTCATTTTAAAACAATTTGTTTACATATTACAAAAAAAATCAAAAAGATTCAAAAAATTGTTCGGATCCTACATTGTAGTTAGTTCTTAACTAGACCCGGGCATGGGTAGCCCGGCCGGATGAGCCAAACAAGAAAACCCAGGCTGGGTCAGGCCGGACTTGCCAGTCGGCGTGGGCTCAAGCCTTGTTTTTCATCCCAGAAGGTAGTTCGGACCAAGCTCGGGCTTCTCTCTTTTTGTATTTCGGGCCAAGTTTTTGGGCTTTGGCCCGGGCTTGCACATGTGTACAATAAAAACAACGTTTGGGTCAGGCTCAGGCTTGAGAAAAGAGTGTATTCCAGGCTTAGGGTCGGGCTCGGGCTTGAGAAAGGAAGGTCAGGCTTGTAAAAGCCCTACCCGGCCCGGCCCGGCTTTTGCCTAGGTTTATCCTTAACCGTGCGCACTCCTCAATATTCACCAACGTTTGACAACTCCATTGGTTAGCTAGTCTCCTGACGTGCTAGAGGTCTAAAGTTTGATTCTAAGCAAGGATGTTCTACCTTTTTGCGAAGTTCGATTCCTAGACACGCTCGCTATAGTGGCCACAAATGGACCGCCCAGTCACGGATTTGTGTGTGCGTCACGAGGCTATTTGACACAAAATGTGTCAAATAGGAGCTCCCAGATTCCTAGCCACTGCACCAGTCACGTCTTCACTTCTAAAATGGATGACAAGGTGAGAACTATATGTCGCTTATAGCGAGAGTAGTTTCATTGTCGCGTGAATGTTTCCCGTGCATTCAATAGTACTGTATCAACCCGTTTCTTAGTGCTCGCTCGCTTGCTGTGTTTTGCTCATGTTTTTTCCTTTCCCTTTTCTTTTCATTATTCTTCTGTTTTTTTTGTTTCTGCATGGGATTTCTCGGGGTTTTTTTACTTTTTTTAACGCTTTCTTCCATATTCTACTGGTGTTTTCTTCCCTTTCTTTTTTTCCTTGTTTTACTTCTTTTTTTCATTCCTCTCTTCATTTTTATTGGTTGTTTCTTTCCATTTCCATTTTCTTTCTTTCTTCTTTTTCGTTAGTTTTCTTCATTTTTCTTTGGTTTTGTTTTGTGATTTCTTCATTTTCTTGGGGGTTTTCACAATTTTCTTCAGTTTCCCGTTTTTCTTTGTTCCTGAGCTGTTTTTTTTCTGTCTTTCATTTATTCGGTTTTCATCTACTTTCTTCATTTTCTTCTTTAACGCAAGTCCACATTTTTCAAACACATTTTTATATTTAATATATACATTCGGAATATTTGTAATACATGTCTATTTTCAACTACATAACTAACTTGTTATCAGGATTATGTTTGATTACTTCTTTTTCGTGCATATTTTACATTTTTGGTATAAATCAGGAATATTTATTAATACATGTTTAATTTTTTTAAATATATGATTAACATTTTAATATACACAATATTTTATTAAAAATTAAGTTCTTCTATTGAAATTTTACTAAAACACATTCTACATTTTTCATATGCATCAGAACACGTTTTTGCTTGTTTTACATTTTTTAAATAGGTGATTAGCATTTTTTTTTCAATTTTTTGTGTTTGATGACTATTTTTTTCATACACATTGTAAATTTTTGGTATGTATCAGGAACATTTTTTTAAATAATGATTACCATTTTACCATCCACGATTAACATATTTGAAAATTTATATTTTTACGTTCAAAATTGTAATTCATGTTATACACTTTTCGTATACATCAGGATTTTTTTTGTGATTTTTTTTTCAATTTTTGTGTTTAATGACTACTTTTTTCATACACATTTTGCATTTTTCAGTATTTGTTAGGAACATTTTTCATACACTCTTAATTTTTTTAAAATATATTATTAGGAATTCTTTTGTTTTCAATTTATGTTTTTATGTTCTCAGTTTTTAATACACATTCTACTTTTGTTTGGTATATATCGGGAACAGTTTTCTACACAGTTATCACTTTGTTAAAAAGGATGATTAACATTTTTTAAATAGGTAATAACACCGGTGGTGTTTAAACTAGCCATTGATGCTCAGTTTGGTGCTTGAACTTGAAAAATACACCGATCTAGTTCTAAAACTTGGTAGTATGGTTCAAATATGGTTGAAATCATGTATAAATATGTATATGTTGCTGACTAGACATGCTAGCATGGTGTGGGCCCACTTGCTGTGATGGGGCAGACTGCAAATAATACTTAAGAATTACTGAAATGTTCACGTATAAATATTCATGTGAGTAAATAATACTTAACAATTACTAAAATATTTTCATCACTGCAAGTGGGCCCCGCACCATGCTGGCATGTCTAGTCAGCAACACGTACATATCTGTACGTGATTTGAACCGTATTTGAACCATACTGTCAAGTTTTAGAACCAATTCGATGTATTTTTCAAGTTCAAACACCAAACAGAACATAGATGACAAGTTTAAGCACCACTAGTTTTACTACCTCTTTTTCAAATGCTCGATTAACATTTTCTGAATACATTGTATTTTTCATATACCTGGGATTTTTTCTACACACATTAACATTATACAAATAATAGACTAACATTTTTAAAATCTTTCTGTAGTGTGTTTTGGTAATATATATTATAATATTTTTAAAGTATAAATAAAAGTAAAAAAAAATAGAGCAGAAAATGGAAAACAAAAACATAAAAAGCACAGAAATAAACGAGGTTGAGGCCTTCCGCGGTCTGGGCCGGCACAATCTCGTGTGGCGGGGGCCGCCCTACGTCTCGCCTCAAGCGAGTCATAGGTGCGCCCAGATGGCAAGCCTTAATGTACATGGAGCTAACTAAACATGGATAGTAGTCAGTGCGCCCATTTTACACCTGTATGTTTTTATTAGAAATTTGTAAAAGATGTGTAAATTATAATGTCAGTAATAAAAAAATTGAAATATTTATGTGGTATAAATATTATACATAGAAATGAAATAAAATACTTTAAAAAATCCTGTATAATTTTGAAAAATTCCATATAATTAAAAGTAATACAAATATATTCAAATTAAAATTTTAATAATATTTTGAGTTATACAAACATTTCTACTTGATGTTTGTATAATGAAAAGTATTCATAAAATGTAAAATGTCAATATGAATATTCAAACTTGGCTGTGAATTATACTATGTAATTTTCTTGAACATTAGGCAGGAGTGATAATTATACAAAAGTTAATATTCATAATTTTTTAGTAAATGTTTGTATTCAACATTTTGTATAATTTAATTATAAGCCGCAAGTGTATTTTTCTGTATTCATTAAACATTTTAAATGTGTGTATTTACTACGTATTTTTATAAAATACATGGCCATGTTTTTTTATTTACTACTCATAGTTTGTGTATTTGTATAATATGTATAACACACGAATATTTGAATATATTTTTTGTTGCTTACATTTTACAAATATCTTTAAAAAAACTAGCGCATGCTAAAAGGTTACGCTATCTGCAACCCATTGAGGCCTCAAAAAAAAAAATCAGCAAGCCGTTTAAGTCGCGCATGCGTCCTTGTTATAATAAATTAAGCCTTGTTATCCATATTAGATATGAGAAAGTGAGGGGTGGATTGGTTGTGGGTTTGAGTTACGAAGCCACCTTTTTCTGTTAACTTTCACGTACTGACAGGCAGGACCCACTGGTCATGGAGGCAAAAAGAAAAAGAAATGTCACATCGACAAGGGCCTTTTTGTGAGAAAAAATAAGGAGTTTTTGCTAAATAACAGGCCATACGCCCTCGTCTCCCCCGACCATTTGCTGACAGTGAGCCACACTGACATGCTTAGTCAGCTGCACGGCCGTAGGCAACCATGATTTGCACCACCGAGTCAACTTATTGGACCACTTCAATATATACCATAATGTTTAGCATTAAAATAACCATTGCGTGAAGTTTCAACATCAATGATGTAATTGACTCTCAAATATAAACCACTAGCACCAGACAGTTCTCCATGAAAATGTTAATGTTTAGTTAAAGAGGAACCGGGTACGACGATCAAATGCCATGTGATCGCTGCATGAGATCCAAGTATGGTCTGACGATATGACAATCTTGAATATTTTTGAGGTATGTTTCACTGCGGTAAACGGAACTCATGATTTTATCTGTATAGAATATAGTTAGACTTGAAGATAATGTCAATCGCTACTGCAGGTGCAGCTACAACTAAGTACAAGCATAACATAAAGTTGTTCTTAGCTAGAAAATAAATCAGGTCATGGCGTCCTGTTGGTAAGATAGTTATTTACTGTAAATCTATAATGAATAACTAAATAACAAAACAATGTGAACCAACCCGGCGGAGGTCGACCTCAACTCCATCAGATTGTGGGCGCAAATCCACAAGCTGCCCTTCATGTTGAAGACCGAGGAGATGGGGTGGACTTTCGGCAAGAAGCTCGGCACAGTCATCGCGGTGTCCCACCGTAACAAGATGATCCTTGACGAGCATCTCTGCATTCGAGTGGAGCATAAGGTGGACACGCCGCTGAAGAAGGAAGTTGGGTTCACTCCGGTCGGCAGCAAGGACAAGATCACGTTTGAGGTGAAATACGAGAAACTTCCAAATTTTTGTTTCTGTTGTGGCATCTTGGGCCACACTACGGAAAGATTCTGCAGCATACCAAAGGAACTGCGCAAGCCAAACTTCTCCATCGACATGAAGGCGCCACTGCACTGGAAGCGCTTCCTCGACTTCGGATGCACCGGGGCAAAGCTGCCAGACAGAGTCATTTCGGCGATGTCCAAGGCTGTGCGCAGCCTCTCAGTGGCTGCGGCAGGCTCGGGACCTTCGCTGGATGTTGCGGGAAAGGTGGCGGGGGATGTGGGTACCCAGGAGGGGTTGCCGGCGCCCCCAGACCAGTTGGTGGCGAGCCAAGTTGATCATCTTCAATTTCATGTGCCTAGGGGGGCCTCCACATCAACTTGGTCACCCCTGGTGTCGGTGTCAAAACCGGCGGATCTCGGGTAGGGGGTCCCGAACTGTGCGTCTAGGCAGATGGTAACATGAGGCAGGGGACACGATGTTTTACGCAGGTTCGGGCCCTCATGATGGAGGTAATACCCTACGTCCTTCTTGATTGTTCTTGATAATATGAGTAGTACACGAGTTGATCTACCACGAGATCGAAGAGGCTAAACCCTAGAAGCTAGCCTATGGTATGATTGTTGTTTGTCCTACGGACTAAACTCTCCGGTTTATATAGACACTGGAGGGGGCTAGGGTTACACAGAGTCGGTTACAAGGAAGAAGATCTACATATCCGTATTGCCAAGCTTGCCTTCCACGCCAAGGAGAGTCCCATCCGGACACGGGATGAAGTCTTCAATCTTGTATCTTCATAGTCCAACAGTCCGGCCAAAGGATATAATCCGGTTGTCCGGATACCCCCTAATCCAGGACTCCCTCAGTAGCCCCTGAACCAGGCTTCAATGATGATGAGTCCGGCGCGCAGATTGTCTTCGGCATTGCAAGGCGGGTTCCTCCTCTGAGTACTTCATAGAAGATTTTGAACATGAGGATCGTGTCCGGCTCTGCAAAACAACTTCCACATACCACCGTAAAGAGAATAATATTTCCATAAATGTAATCTGCTGACGTACCCCGTAGTGTGACATCACACCACAACCAGGTCTTTATTCGAATCATTTTTCATAACCCATCTCAGCGTGTTTTGCGGGGCGGTTTCGTTGGCACGTCTTGTCGAAGCAGAGATCGTGTCCCCTTTATTACGGGATTCTCATCAATACAGACGTGGGTAACCCAACCGTGCCTATTGGTAGGACTCCTAGATCTTAGGCAAGTCCCAAACGGCCACAGGGAGGACGCTTGATATTAACCCTCTTTACAAAGGGGACAAGGCTTTTTCCTCTCAATCTTAATCGAATCCGCCTCCCGCCTCGAGTTCCAACACCCAAAGCTTAGGTTTAGGCACTTCGGACCTTCAACTATGTCCGGATCCAACCTTCAAGGTCGGTGGATGCCTTCCTCTGTCACGGAGGAGGACATCACAAAGTTGAGAGAGGCCAGATATCTGACCGTCGAAATTTCGCATCGGCTGCGTGCGCGAGGGCAAGTCGTCCCTACTCCCGAACCCAACGAGAGCGTCGTGTTCGTCTCCCACTTCCTCCGAGGACCAGGCCTCGATCTGGATCCCTTTGTTAGTGGTCTCATGTTCTATTATGGGCTAGATTTTCACGATCTGACCCCGGATTCCCTTCTTCACATCTCGACATTTATTGTCGTATGTGAGGCCTTCCTCCGCATTACCCCTCACTTCGGCCTGTGGCTCAAGACCTTCGATGTGAAGCCGAAGATGATCGAGGGGCAGCACGCATTGTGCGGAGGCGCTTTAATAAGCAAAATCGCTGGCGCTCCATGGCCTGAGGGTTTCTTCCCAGAGGTGTCCGGATTGTGGCAGCGGGAGTGGTTCTACATCACAGCTCCCCGAAGTGCCAAGTGGGTAGCTGCCCCCACCTTTCGCTCAGGCCCCCCACCACAACTGATGTCATGGATCAGTAGGGGGCTGAGCTGGGGTCCAGCCAAGGACGTGCCAATACTGCAAAGCCGTATCCGAGATCTCTTTGAGAGAGATTTCGGTCTGGTTATGGTAGTGCAAGTTATGCTAGTTCGTCAAGTCCAGCCTTGCAAACGCCGACCCTTCACATGTGGGAATTCAACCCGGAAGGACCGCGAGCTATTCAACATTTCCTCGGCATGACGCACGAAGAGATGTACAAATTGTTTTTCGGACCACAAATAATGTGTCCGGACATCACTGAGGATGCATGTCCGAGCTGCAATCGCCCGGATACCCAAGTAAGTAGCCCCACATCCGAACACACTGTCCGTTTATTTATCGCAACATTGCCCTAAAAAAGCCGCTCTTTGATCAGGATTGGATAGCGAAGGCAAAGCTGATCAGGTGTCCGCCCCCCCTCCCCGAGACCTCCCCAAATCCCGTGCTAACCAGGATGCTGGAGATCGTGCCTTATGAAGCGCCCTCAGGAGAAGATAAAGGGGGGGGGGGAAAGGAGGCTAGCGCCTCCGCGAAGGAGGCTAGCCGGGGAGGAGGAACTGAAACTTCCTCTCACTAGGGAAGGAAGAGAACCGCCTCTGAGGACCCGGAGACAACGGTCTCCAAACAGGGGAAGAAATCTCCGCCGGAGGGTCCTGCCCTGGGGGATACCCTGGCCGCACTATGCCCTCAAGGGGATCAGCCCTCCACCGAGCTGTAAGTAAAAGGGTTACTTAATAATGAAAATATCTCACTTTCCTTCCGAGGAAAATAATAGAAGCGTTCATCTTGCAATTTGGATCTTAGCCCTTCTCAGAAGAGGCCGTCTTCAGGGGATCTTCTTCCAGAGATGATGGAGAGCGAAACGCCTCCCCCTGCCACACCGCCTCATGAGGCGGGCGACCCCGAGGTGTCGTCGCGGAGGGTTTCTCCTAATCCGGCAAGGCCAGAAGGTAATCCTATGGCCACCCGAAGTCCTCAGTATCCGGCTCTTGGAGGGAGCAATCAAAAGAGTTCGGCACCGTCTGGTGTGTGGTCGGACGTACTGAGGGATCTGCTAGAGCAAGCGGCTATCTCAGAAGAGCACCGCACATTGATGGGTACGGTGATTGTAAGGATCTCGTCCGCAGAAAGCGGGCTGCATGAAGCCTTTATGAGTCTACTGACGGGTTTTGAGGTACACGAAATGATGTACATTGTTGACAATACCGCACATTTTTAGATGTGCCCTATGTAGATAGTAGCCCCTGAGACTCTGGTTGTTGTCGAAAACAGCGACAATCAGAGGATCATAGTCCCAGGTAATAAACAGACCGCCTTTATGTGCAGGTGGTTGAAGCTCCGGTGGCTAGCCGGACTGATGGGTTTGCCGAACTAAGGCGGCAATTGGATGCGGCAGATGCCGACATTGTGCTTGTTAACAAGCGGCTTGACGAGGCACAGGGTAGGTGATTTTTCTGGTGATTGTCACATAGTAAGAGCAGTATGATGCCAATATCTTTAATATGTTGTGACTGCAGATGGAGCTGCCACCGTGGAGACCCTTCGGGCGGAGCTTGCCCGAGCCAAGGAGCAAGCAAGGAGTAGCAATGTGGCCGCTTTAAAGGCGGCCAAAGAGTTAAGGGCTGAACAGGCCGCGCATTGCGAGAGCAAAGAAAAAATAGCCACAATGGTTGTAGAGTTAAAAGATGCTGCTGATCGTTACCAGGTTCTTGAAGAAGAAAACCGGGCAAAGGCGACGGACCTGGAAAAGGCCCGGGTTGCTGCCAAGGAAAAATTAGAGCGACGAAGGAGGAGCTGCATCAAGCTGCGAATATTGTATCTGGGAAGCCCTTCTTGTTGCGGACTAAGTTCGGGGATCCGAAGTATGCACCTCTGGACCGGCTATGGAGTTCCGCGGACGCCTACGTGGATTTGGCTGCAAGTGCTGCTGATGCGGCTGAGTACTTCAAGGATCGGAAAGATCACGAAGTGGAAAAACTATTTTGGTCACAGTTTCATGCGCCAGCCCATCCGCTGCTGTTGAATGAGCAAATGGCCGAGTGGGCCGAGCTCCATAGATTATCCGGACTTGCCATGTGGTCCGTTGTGGATCATCTGTGGCCGAAAGGGCCAAGGCCGAATAGCTACTTTAGCTTAGTGCAACAATTCCTTGGTGTTATGCCACACATCGATGCTGTAAAGAGGTCAGCGTGCATAGAAGGCTCGCGGATGGCCCTTGCCCGTGTCAAAACATACTGGGCGGAGATGGATGCCACCACTGTTGTGGCACAGGGTTCGTCCATAGGCCGAGTGGCTGCCGAGCACTACTTTGAAGAAGTTCCTGAAGGCGCTCGTTCGATAGAGGCTCAGTGCTCGAAGAATATTATGTTTGAGTGACATGTATTCTCATTGTAAAAATAATGTTTTATTGAGTTTATCAAGGCTGTATTTATACTTTTGCCCGAAAGTACTATGATGCCTCCTGCGCGGCCGTTTATGTATATATGTACATAACCTGAAAGATGGCAGTCGTCGGCTTCAGCCCCCACGCATATAATGCGGGGGTGCTCGCAGAAGACGCATGTTCACACTTGATCCAACGTCTTGTTCCATTAAGGAGGTGATAGCGCAGCAAACTAGGCAATCGGACTATAATGCTTTAACACTTTCACTTAGCCAGAGGAGTTTGACAGTGGGGCTATGGTGGCTCCACGCTCATCCGAATTCGGGGCGCGTACATGCCTGGCCGGGAATGGACCCTTTGTTAAGGCGGAGGAATCCTGAAGATTCCGCTAGGTCATCGAGTGGTTGACCAGTCTCACGCTATATCATGACAGTCAGTTTTCGGCTTTCTCTACTGAGGTGCTCGTCCAGATGAACCAGGGCACAATCGCAGTAGTTCTCCTGGTGCCGCCTTAGCCGATAGAGCGGAACGTAAGGCAGCAAAACACAGGAGCCGGGCAAACCCAACATTTGACCAAAGACATGATTCAGAGCTGATGCATATAAGGCCGAACTCGCGATGCCGAACACTCCCTAAGGTATTCGGTCTTTATGATGTAAACCGGACTAAACGGTGCCCTTTGTAATAAGTCCCTGGTGTCCAGGTACGTGCAATATTCTGACGTGGCCACATGCCAATACGTCAGCATCCTTCTCAATTGTACTGAGAATCCGGGGGATGTGTATCAATAAAAGACAGTAAAAAAGGTTTACGCAGGGTCTTAATCTAAAAAGAATCCTTGGAACGGGTCCCTGCTGCACGTCTGCACCCGTGTCTCTGTTGTGCCGTATCCTGGACGGGTGTAGCACGATGGTCATCTGTAAAAGAGAGAAACTTTAGCTGAAAAGTTGTCGTGCAAAAGGTAGGTTATACTAAATAAACCATGTATAGTTCAAGATGAGTAAAGTTGAGCCCAATTGTCACTTGTTTACACGCGTTGAGCCCCTTGTATTGTTATAGGGGTATAACCATCAAACCTGTATCAATTATATATAGCTGCACCGGACTCGTCTAACCGCGTCCGTGGTCTTAATGACCTGTCAGATGCTCTAGTTGGTGAGGCCGTTTAGTGTGCGGCTGTCGATCTTCCGCGCACAAGGAGCGCTCAATATTTCCATTTACTGTAATGATGCCACATGGACCGGGCATCTTAAGCATGAGGGAAGCGTAATGCGGTATTGCGTTAAAGCGAGCGAAAGCTTCGCGTCCGAGTAGTGCTTGATAGCCACTTTGGAACGGACCGATGTGGAAGGTTAACTTTTCGCTGCGGAAGTTATCGGGAAAGCCGAATATAACCTCTAGTAGTAGGGAGCCCGTGCAATGGGCTTTTGGGCCCGGTGTTACTCCTTTAAAGGTAGTATTGCTATGGCTGATTTTTGTTGGGTCTATCCCCATTTTGCGGACTGTGTCTTGATATATCAGGTTTAAACTATTGCCGCCGTCCATCAGGACTCGTGTGAAGTGGTATCCATCAATTATCGGGTCTAACACCAAGGCAGCCCATCCTGCATGCCGGATACTTGCCGAGTAATCCCGATGGTCAAAGGTGATCGGTTGGGACGACCAATGGCAGAACTCCGCGGTGATAGGCCCTGGGGCATGTGTCTCTAGGAGTGCCGCTTTGTTTCTCCCCTTCATCACGTGTAACACGTTTACTGTTTTGATTTCTGGTAGGAATTTCTTCTGTTCCCCAGTGCTTTGCTTGCGAGGCTCGTCCTCGTCTTCTCTTGGTGTATCCTGCCCCTTGTGTTCGGCGTTGAGTTTGCCGGACTGCTTGAAGACGCAACATTCTCTATGGGTATGATTTGCAGGTTTATCGGGGGTGCTGTGGATCTGGCATATTTTGTCCAGAATCTTGTTTAGGCTGGACAGTTCGTATCTGTTGCCTTTGGAGGGCAGCTTTTGCTGACCTGGCCGAGAGCTTCTGAATCCGGCGTTTACCGCCGTGCTCTACAGGTTGTCTTCTTTATTCCGGCGCTTGTTTTTGCTGCGTCGTGACTTCCCGTTTCCGTCCCTGACTTCGGATGTACTTGGGTCGCTGGTGCTGCATCGGGCTAACCAGCTGTCCTCGCCCGCGCAAAAGCGGGTCATGAGGCTTGTTAATGCTTCCATTGTTCTCGGCTTTTCTTGGCCGAGGTGTCTGGCAAGCCATTTGTCTCGAACGCTGTGCTTGAAAGCTGCTAAGGCTTCGGTGTCCGGACAGTCGACTATTTGGTTATTTTTAGTGAGAAACCTGTTCCAAAGCTTTCGGGCTGACTCTCCGGGCTGTTGAGTTATATGACTTAAATCGTCTGCATCCGGTGGTCGGACATAGGTCCCTTGAAAATTTTCCCGAAAAGCGTCTTCGAGCTCTTCCCAGCTTCCAATGGAGTTTTCGGGGAGGCTTTTAAGACAGTGCCGAGCTGGCCCTTTGAGCTTGAGGGGTAAGTACTTGATGGCGTGGAGATCGTCTCCTTGAGCCATGTGGATATGGAGGATGTAGTCCTCAATCCAGACCCCAGGGTCTGTCGTTCCGTCGTACGCCTCTATGTTTACGGGTTTGAATCCCTCTGGAAATTCATGGTCTAGCACCTCATCGGTGAAACATAGGGGGTGTGCGACACCCATGTATTTGGGTATACCGTGGTGTTCGGATTTTTGTTGTGTTGCATTGCGTGCTGGAGCGCGCTTGCTTGGCCCGTAGATGGATCCGGTTGGGCAGTCCTTTTGATGCGAGCCCTCACGTGGATCGCGTACTGGCTTGTGTGCGGCGTCGTTTGCCGCTCTATGTTGGCCACGAGGTCGTCTATCCGACCGGATGGCTGTTTTGTTTTTTGAATGCGGGGGATCTAAGGCCTCCTCATCGAATTCAGGTAGCAGCTTTCGCTTCGGTAGCTCCTTGTGTGGCGACTACCACCGTATTTTGCTGCAATGTTGAGTACTTTAGTCCATCTAATTCTGAGTGTGTCTTGTGCAACCCTGAGCCTTTGCTTCTGCTTTTTCAGACTCCTCGCAGTGGCAACAAGCCTTTGATGGGTATTCTGTTGCTCCGGGTGCCTGTCCGGTGTGATGTCATCCGGACTGTTATCTTCGCCGGAGTCGGGTTGTTCGGTTTGATTCTCCGTGTTGCCATGGTCGGACGGTGGTTCAATGCCGTGTTTGTCGTCCGCTGGCTCACCCTGCTCTATCGCTGGGTCTATATGATCGTGTTTCTGCCAAGGCAGGATTTGGAGCGGCGCTTACGCCGCCGCTTTGACTGCTTCTCGAGGGAACGATCCTTCGCTGCATCCTTCCGTTCCTCCTTGTCGTTTTGTTTGGGTGCGTCCACCATGTATACATCATATGATGAAGTGGGCATCCAGTGCCCTGTGGGCAGTGGCTCCTGTTCGTCTCCTGCACCGTCGTCCATACCGTCGATGTCTTCAGAGTCAAAGTCGAGCATGTCGGTCAAATCGTCGACAGTGGCTACTAAGTGGGTGGTGGGTGGGCGGCGAATTTCTTCGTCATCCGCATCCCAATCCTGCCGGACATAGTTCGGCCAAGACTCTCCTGACAAGGAGAGAGACTTTAATGAATTCAGTATGTCCCCGAAGGGCGAGTGCTGAAAGATATCCGCGGAGGTGAACTCCATGATCGGCGCCCAGTCAGATTCGATAGGCACGGGCACGAGCGGTTCGGAGTCCGTGGCCGGGGAAGAGTCCGACAGTTCGGTGTCACGACTCCCGTGAAGGGTAAGGTCGATACTCGGCTCGATCATCGCTGAGAATACGACCTTCATGGCGGGGTCTATCCACCCGTCCATGGATGGCGCAATTGGCTCCGAATTGAGGGTCAGAGCGGTTGCCGATGCGGTCTCCTGAACACTGTCCGATGGTAGAGCTAAATCATGCTCATCGTGACCGTGCGGCGCACTCGGCAGGGGCTCGAATCCATCGAAGATCAAGTCTCTGCAGATGTCGGCCGTGTAGTTTAAGCTTCCAAACCTGATCTGGTGGCCAGGGGTGTAACTCTCGATCTGCTCCAGATGGCCAAGCGAGTTGGCCCGCAGTGCGAAGCCGCCGAATATAAAGATCTGTCCGGGGAGAAAAGTCTCACCCTGGACTGCATCGCTATCGATGATCGAAGGAGCCATCAAGCCTAACGATGACGACACAGAGGAACTCTCAATGAAAGCACCAATGTCGGTGTCAAAACCGGCGGATCGGGTAGGGGGTCCCGAACTATGCGTCTAGGCGGATGGTAATAGGAGGCAGGGGACACGATGTTTTACCTAGGTTCGGGCCCTCTTGATGGAGGTAATACCCTACGTCCTGCTTGATTGTTCTTGATAATATGAGTAGTACAAAAATTGATCTACCACGAGATCGAAGAGGCTAAACCCTAGAAGCTAGCCTATGGTATGATTGTTGTTTGTCCTACGGACTAAAGCCTCCGATTTATATAGACACCAGAGGGGGCTAGGGGTTACACAGAGTCGGTTACAAGGAAGGAGATCTACATATCCGTATTGCCAAGCTTGCCTTCCACGCCAAGGAGAGTCCCATCCAGACACGGGACAAAGTCTTCAATCTTGTATCTTCATAGTCCAACAGTCCAGCCAAAGGATATAATCCGGCTGTCCGGATACCCCCTAATCCAGGACTCCCTCACCTAGGTCATCTCCTGCGGATGGAGATGGACACAAGAGGAATGTGGATGATCCTGCTAGGGCCTCTATGGCTCTGATCCAGGACCAGGCGAGTGATGCTACTGCTGTTCCTATGCAGCAGCGACCTCAGGAGCAGGCTGGGGGTGCGCCTGCTGAGGTGCATGCATAGCCGGGGCACCAGCTGACCCTGGCTTCTGCTGCTGCTGTGGGCGTGCAGCTGCAGCGACTTGAGGGTGAAGCTCAGGTCCAGGTTGCCATTGACAAGGATGGTCGTGACGATGGTGCTGATGTTGGCGCCAGCGGCAAGCCCTCACTTATGCTGGAGTCTAGCGGTGGAAAAGGCTTCACCGACAAGAACAAGACGAGAAGGTTATGCTGCAAGCCGCATGTGTTAAACATGCGGTTTTTGGCATCCCCACCCCGCCGAACAGCGGCAACGATCTTTCCGGCGGCAAGGCGGCCTTTGCTGCAATGCTTGAGTGCACTGCTGGCAGCAAGAGGCACTCACCTGATGAAGACAAGGACCTGGTTCTTAGCATGAATAGCTCCAGTACTAATAGCATAGAGTCTAGGGGTGCTCTAGATATGAGTGTGACATGTAAAAGAGTGTGTGTTGAGAGAGTTGAATATGTAGTAGGCATAGATGGCTCCACTGTTCATGTTACAGAGGAGATAGATGAGGGAGAGGAGGAGGCTCAAAATAGGAGAGAGTCTGTAGGTGATGGTAAGGAAATAGGGGGTATGAGCAAGGAAGCTACCGGCCCTGGGGCTGCCGGTCAACTGACAGGCGCACTCGATGACCCCCATCAGGAGCCATGAAAATGATATGTTGGAACTGCCGAGGTTTGAGTCAGCCTCGGACAGTTCAAGAACTTGTGTGCCTTTCAAAGACACACCGGCCTAACATTATCTTTCTTTCTGAAACAAGGAAAAATAAAGAGTATGTTGAGAGTTTGCGCTACCGCTTGGGTATGAAAAATATTTTTACTGTTTCTATGCCAGGCAAAGGAGGTGGATTAGCGGTCTATTGGGATAACCTATACACGTTGGAGTTAAACAAATATTGGCAACATTTTATTGACATGTACATTTCTAATGATGCTGACACTAAGTGGAGATGCACTTTTATCTATGGGGAGCCAAAGGCGAGCCAAAGGTATGTTATGTGGGAATTGTTAAGGCGTATAAAACCTCTTGGGTCAGGTCCATGGTTTATGGTTGGTGATTTTAATGAGGCTATGTGGCAAGATGAGCATTTTTCTCGGATCAAACGGTCACCAAAACTTATGGCTAATTTTCGTGAGATCATGTCTGAGTGTAATCTGTTTGATTTGGGTTTTCATGGAGTTCCTTGGACCTATAACAATAAGCAGGAAGGTAACAAAAATGTGAAGGTGCGGCTGGACCGGGCGGTGGCATGCCTCAATGGTCATCTATCTTTCCTGACTGCAAGGTATCGCATATTATCAGTTCCTTGTCAGATCATTGCCCTCTTCTTATTGAATTGATGAGTGCTCCTCGCTCTGGCACATTTATTAAACATTTGAAATATGAAGCGTGTTGGGAGAGGGAAGATGCGGAGCTGCAAGTACAGATTGATTCGTGTTGGAATAAAAATGCTAGAGTCAATAATCTGGGAGATGTTGCTAATAATTTGGACAAGTTGATGAAGTATCTTTATGGGTGGAGTAAGGTTCACATTGGATATTTTCCTAAAAAGCTTGAATCTGCTCGCAAAAGATTAAGTGTGTTGTTTAACAGAATTGATCATAAAGAAATAGTAGAAAGGAAGAAAATTTTAAAGGAAATGGATGAGCTCCTGATAAAGGAAGAAATTATGTGGAAGCAGAGATCATGTCTGAATAAAATGAAATGGGGAGACAGGAACACACAAAAATTTCATAGGAAGGCCACTTGGAGAGCGAAGAAAAATAATATTTCTGCCATCAGAAGAAGAGATGGGTCTCTCTCTTAGGATATGGATGAAATAAAATGTATCAATAATGCTTTTTTCAAGAATCTTTATTCCTGTGATTCTGTGGTTAATCCGTCTCGTATCATTTCTCTTATGAAACCTTTGGTGACTGATCAAATGAATGAGGATCTTTGTAAGCCATTTTCTGAGCAAGAAATCAGCGATGCCCTCTTCCAAATAGGGCCGCTAAAGGCCCCGGGGCCAGATGGATTTCCTGCTATGTTTTTTCAAAGAAATTGGGGTATGCTTAAGGAGGATATTGTTCGTGCTATCCAGCAATTCTTTATATATGGAAGTATGCCTGAAGGGATAAATGATACAACTATTGTTCTTATTCCTAAGGTGAAGAATCCTTAGTCCATAAAAGACTTCCGTCCTATCAGTCTTTGTAATGTGATTTATAAGATTATCTCTAAGTGCCTGGTCAACAGACTAAGACCTCTGCTAGATGGTCTAATTTCTCCTACCCAAAGTGCATTCATCCCTTGAAGATCAATATCTGATAATGCACTAATCGCGTTTGAAGTATGCACTCTTTAAATACGTTAAAAGATAGCCATGGTGAATTTTGTGCATATAAGTTGGATCTCGCTAAAGCGTATGACCGTGTTGATTGGAAATTTTTGGAAAGTATGCTTCAAGCGTATGGTTTTGCTCCAACATGGATTAAGTGGATCATGTCTTGTGTTACCACTGTGAAGTTTGCTATGCGGTTGAATGGACAGCTGTTAGAGCCTTTTCATCCTTCTCGTGGTCTCAGGCAAGGGGATCCACTATCACCTTACTTATTCCTCTTTGTGGCTGAAGCTTTGTCGTTGCTACTTAATGATGCTTCGGCAAGAGGGGCTATTCAAGAGTTCCGGCTAAACAAACATGCCCCAGGTATATCTCATCTCCTTTTTGTTGATGATAGTCTCCTATTTTTTAAGGGTAACTTGGAGCAAGCTCTAAATATTAAAGGTATTTTGCCGGCTTATGAGGAGGGAACTGGCCAACTATTAAGTCCGGATAAATGCTCCATATTATTTGGCAAAAAATGCTCTATGGAAGAACATGTATCTATTCTGGTTATCCTTAAAATCATGATTGATGGTTTTGAGGATAAATATCTAGGCTTGCCTATTCCATAAGGTCGTATGAAGGCATGTAAGTTTCAATCCACCAAAGATAAGGTGCTCAAGCGGGTTTCAGATTATATTGAAAAATATGCTTCGAGCGGGGCGAAAGAAATCCAAATCAAGTCCATTATTCAAGCTATTCCCGTGTTTGCGATGGGTATTTTTAAATTCCCCGCTAAACCGTGTGAGGAGTTATCCCAGATTATCAGGAATTTTTGGCAGGGCGATGAAGAGAATAGGAAAAGAACGCATTAGCTGGCATGGGATAAGATGACGAGACCAAAAAGTGAAGGGGGTATGGGCTTTCGTGATCTTCGGCTTTTTAATCAAGCACTTCTGGCGAAACAAGCTTGGCGTCTTTTGGTTTTCCCAGACTCTCTGTGTGCTAAGGTGATGAAAGCTAAATACTATCCTCATGGGCACCTTATAGATACGGTATTCCCTCAAGCTACTTCCCTTACTTGGCAAGGAATTATGCATGGCCTTGAATTGCCAAAAAAGGCATTATTTGGAGAGTGGTCGATGGGACTAGTATAAATATTTGGTGGGATAATTGGATCCCTAGGAATTCTGGCCTACAAATTTGCGAAAAAAAGAACAGAACTAGGATCAAATTGGTGTCCGAGTTATTTTTGAGTGGATCTAGGAGTTGGGATGAGAACCTGATAAGGCATCTATTTTATATTCATGATGCAGAGGAAATCCCAAAGCTCTGTATTCTTCGAGTGGGCGAGGGAGATATTATTGCTTGGCACCACGAGAAAAGTGGCTTGTTCTCCGTGAAGAGTTCGTATAGACTGGCTTTGAGTCTTAAAGAACTGAGGATTGATTCTGGCAATTCCAGTGACGCCATAAATGGGGATAGGAGGCTCTGGAATATTATTTGGAATGCTAATGTCCCCCAGAAAATTAGAATTTTTGCCTAGAGGGCTGCTTCTAATAGTTTGGCGGTTCAACTCAATAGGGTTGTCGGGGGTTGGGTGCGACATATGCCAATGGATGGCTTATCATGGTGGGAGCGAGTAGAACGTCGCCAGTGCCTGGAAGTGGGATGAGGCGTAGACACGAACACCGGCGTACTTTACCCAGGTTCGGGGCTGTCCTAGGTGTTGGAAATATGCCCTAGAGGCAATAATAAAATGGTTATTATTGTATTTCCTTGTTCATGATAATTGTCTATTGTTCATGCTATAATTGTATTAACCGGAAACCGTAATACATGTGTGAATACATAGACCACAACATGTCCCTAAGTAAGCCTCTAGTTGACTAGCTCGTTGATCAATAGATGGTCATGGTTTCCTGACCATGGACATTGGATGTCATTGATAACGGGATCACATCATTATGAGAATGATGTGATGGACAAGACCCAATCTAAGCCTAGCACAAGATCGTATAGTTCGTCTGCTAAAGCTTTTCTAATGTCAAGTATCATTTCCTTAGACCATGAGATTGTGCAACTCCCGGATACCGTAGGAATGCTTTGGGTGTACCAAACGTCACAATGTAACTAGGTGGCTATAAAGGTGCACTACGGGTATCTCCGAAAGTGTCTGTTGGGTTGGCACGAATCAAGACTGGGATTTGTCACTCCATGTAACGGAGAGGTATCTCTGGGCCCACTCGGTAGGACATCATCATAATGTGCACAATGTGACCAAGGAGTTGATCACGGGATGATGTGTTACGGAACAAGTAAAGAGACTTGCCGGTAATGAGATTGAACAAGGTATCAGGATACCGACGATCGAATCTCGGGCAAGTACTATACCGGTAGACAAAGGGAATTGTATACGAGATTGATTGAATCCTCGACATCGTGGTTCATCCGATGAGATCATCGTGGAACATGTTGGAGCCAACATGGGTATCCAGATCCCGTTGTTGGTTATTGGCCGGAGAGTTGTCTCGGTCATGTCTGCATGGTTCCCGAACCCGTAGGGTCTACACACTTAAGGTTCGATGACGCTAGGGTTATTAGGAAGACTTGTATGTGATTAGCGAATGTTGTTCGGAGTCCCGGATGAGATCCCGAACGTCACGAGGAGTTCCGGAATGGTCCGGAGATGAAGATTTATATGTGGGAAGTTGTCATACGGTCACCGGAAAGGTTCGGGGCCATATCGGTATTGTACCGGGGGACCACCGGAGGGGTTCCGGGGGTCCACCGGGAGGGGCCACCTCTCCCGGAGGGCCTTATGGGCTGTAAGGGGAAGGGAACCAGCCCCAAGTGGGCTAGGGCGCCAACCCCCCAAGGGCCCATGCGCCTAGGGTTTGGGGAAACCCTAAAGGGGGCGCCCCCCTTGGCTTGGGGGGCAAGCCCCCTCCCCCTTGGCCTCCCCCCTCTAGATCTCATCTAGAGGGGGCCGGCCCCCTTTCCCCTTCCCCTATAAATAGACGGGAAAAGGGAGGGCTGCACCACCACATCCAAGGCGCAGCCCCTCCCCTTCCCAACACCTCTCCTTCTCCGTGTGAGCTTGGCGAATCCCTGCCGGAGAACTGCCACTCGATCACCACCACGCCATCGTGCTGCTGTTGGAGCTCTCTTCCTCAACCTCTCCCTCCTCCTTGCTGGATCAAGGCATGGGAGACGTCTCCGTTCCGTACGTGTGTTGAACGCGGAGGTGCCGTCCGTTCGGCGCTAGGATCATCGGTGATTTGGATCACGACGAGTACGACTCCATCAACCCCGTTCTCTTGAATGCTTCCGCTTAGCGATCTTCAAGGGTATGAAGATGCACTCCCTCTCTCTCGTTGCTAGTATCTCCTAGATTGATCTTGGTGACATGTAGGAAAATTTTGAATTATTGCTACGTTCCCCAACAGTGGCATCATGAGCTAGGTCTATGCGTAGTTTCTATGCACGAGTACAACACAAGTTGTTGTGGGCGTCGATTTTGTCAATTTACTTGCTGTTACTAGTATTATCTTGATTCGGTGGCATCGTGGGATGAAGCGGCCAGGACCAACCTTACACGTACGCTTACGTGAGACTGGTTCCACCGACTGACATGCAATAGTTGCATAAGGTGGCTAGCAGGTGTCTGTCTCTCCCACTTTAGTCGGACCGGATTTGATGAAAAGGGTCCTTATGAAGGGTAAATAGAAATTGGTATATCACGTTGTGGTTTTGGTGTAGGTAAGAAACGTTCTTGCTAGAAACCTATAGCAGCCACGTAAAAAAACTTGCAACAACAATTAGAGGACGCCTAACTTGTTTTTGCAGCATATGTCGTGTAATGTGATATGGCCAAAAGGATGTGATGTATGAGATTGATCTGTTCTTGTAATAGGAATCACGACTTGCATGTCGATGAGTATGACAACCGGCAGGAGCCATAGGAGTTGTCTTAATTTATTTATGACCTGCGTGTCAACATAAATGTCATGTAATTACTTTACTTTATTGCTAACCGTTAGCCATAGTAGTAGAAGTAATAGTCGGCGAGACAACTTCATGAAGACACGATGATGGAGGTCATGGTGTCATGCTGGTGACAATGATGATCATGGCACCCCGAAGATGGAGATCAAAAGGAGCAAAATGATATTGGCCATATCATGTCACTATTTGATTGCATGTGATGTTTATCATGTTTTACATCTTATTTGCTTAGAACGACGGTAGAATAAATAAGATGATCCCTCGCAATAATTTCAAGAAAGTGTTCCCCCTAACTGTGCACCGTTGCTAAGGTTCGTTGTTTTGAAGCACCACGTGATGATCGGGTGTGATAGGTTCTAACGTTCGCATACAACAGGTGTAAGCCAGATTTAGGTTAACTTGACGAGCCTAGCATGTACAGACATGGTCTCAGAACACGGAAGACCGAAAGGTCGAACATGAGTCGTATAGTGGATATGATCAACATGAAGATGTTCACCGATGATGACTAGTCCTTCTCACGTGATGATCGGACACGGCCTAGTTGACTCGGATCATGTATCACTTAGATGACTAGAGGGATGTCTATCTAAGTGGGAGTTCATTGAATAATTTGATTAGATGAACTTAATTATCATGAACATAGTCAAAAGGTCTTTGCAAATTATGTCGTAGCTCATGCTTTGGTTCTACTGTTTTAGATATGTTCCTAGAGAAAATTTAGTTGAGAGTTGACAGTAGCAATTACGCGGACTGGGTCCGTGAACTGAGGATTGTCCTCATTGCTGCACAGAAGGATTATGTCCTTAATGCACCGCTCAGTGTGCTGAAACTCGAGCGTCGTCTGTAGATGTTGGGAAACATCTGACATACACATTTTGATGACTACGTGATAGTTCAGTACATAATACTAACGGTTTAGAATTGTGGCACCAAAGACGTTTTTGAAACGTCGTAGAACATATGAGATGTTCCAAAGACTGAAATTGGAATTTTAGACTAGTGCCCACGTCAAGAGGTATGAGACCTCTGACAAGTTTCTTAAGCCTGCAAACTAAGGGAGAAAAACTCAATCATTGAGCATGTGCTCAGATTGTCTGAGTACTGCAATCACTTGAATCGAGTGGGAGTTAATCTTCCAGATGAGATAGTGATGGTTCTCCATAGTCACTGCCACCAAGCTATTGGAGCTTCGTGATGAACTATAACATATCAGGGATAGACATGATGATCCTTGAGCAACTCGCGATGTTTGACACCGCGAAAGTAGAAATCAAGTAGGAGCATCAATTGTTGATGGTTAAACCACTAGTTTCAAGAAGGGCAAGGGAAAGAAGGGATACTTCATGAGACGACAAATCAGTTGCTGCTCTAGTGAAGAAACCCAAGGTTGAACCAAACCCGAGACTAAGTGCTTCTATAATGAGGGGAATGGTCACTGAAGCAGAACTACCCTAGATACTTGGTAGATGAGAAGGCTGGCAAGGTCGACAGAAGTATTTTGGATATACGTCATATTATTGTGTACTTTACTAGTACTCCTAGTAGCACCAGGGTAATAAATACCGGTTCGGTTGCTAAGCCTTAGTAACTCGAAATAAAAGGCTGCGGAGACTAGCTAAAGGTGAGATGACGATATGTGTTGGAAGTGTTTCCAAGGTTGATGTGATCAAGCATCGCATGCTCCCTCTACCATCGATATTGGTGTTAAACCTAAATAATTGTTATTTGGTGTTTGCATAGACATGATTGGATTATGTTTATCGCAATACGGTTATTCATTTAAGGAGAATAATGGTTACTCTGTTTATTTGAATAATACCTTCAATGGTCTTGCACCTAAAATGAATGGTTTATTGAATCTCAATCGTAGTGATACACATGTTCATGCCAAAAGATATAAGATAGTAATGATAGTACCACGTACTTGTGGCACTGCCATTTGAGTCATGTTGGTATAAAACGCATGAAGAAGCTCCATGTTGATGGATCTTTGGACTCACTCGTTTTTGAAAAGATTGAGACATGCGAACCATGTCTATTGGTAGATATGCATGAAGAAACTCTATACAGATGGATCGTTTGGACTCACTTGATTTTGAATCACTTGAGACATGCAAATCATACCACATGGGCAAGATGACTGAAAGGCCTCGTTTTCAGTAAGATGGAGCAAGAAAGCAACTTGTTGGAAGTAATACATTTTGATGTGTGCAGTTCAATGAGTGCTGAGGCACGCAGTGGATATCGTTATGTTCTTACTTCACAGATGATTTGAGTAGATGCTGAGTATATTTACTTGATGAAACACAAGTCTAAATTATTTAAAGGTTCAAGTAATTTTAGAGTGAAGTTGAAGATCGTCGTGACAAGATGATAAAATGTCTATGATATGATCATAGAGATGAATATCTGAGTTACGAGTTTGGCACACAATTAAGACATTGTGGAAATTGTTTCACAACTAATACCGCCTGGACCACCATAGTGTGATGGTGTGTCCGAACATCACAACTGCACCCTATTGGATATGGTGCATACCATGATGTCTCTTATCGAATTACCACTATCATTTATGGGTTAGGCATTAGAGACAACCGCATTCACTTTAAATAGGGCACCACACAATTCCGTTGAGGCGACACCATATGAACTATGGTTTAGAGAAACCTAAGCTGTCGTTTCTTAAAAGTTTGGGGCTGCGGCGCTTATGTGAAAAAGTTTCAGGCTGGTAAGCTCAAACCCAAAGCGGATAAATGCATCTTCATAGAATACTCAAAAATAGTTGGGTATACCTCCTATTTCAGATCCAGAAGCAAAAGTGATTGTTTCTAGAAACAGGTCCTTTCTCGAGGAAAAGTTTCTCTCGAAAGAATTTAGTGGGAGGATGGTGGAGACTTGATGAGGTTATTGAACCGTCACTTCAACTAGTGTGTAGCAGGGCACAGGAAGTTGTTCCTGTGGCACCTACACCAATTGAAGTGGAAGCTTATGATAGTGATCATGAAACTTCGGATCAAGTCACTACCAAACCTCATAGGTCGACAAGGATGCATACTACTTCAGAGTGGTACGTAATCCTATCTTGGAAGTCATGTTGCTAGACAACAATGAACCTACGAGCTATGGAGAAGTGATGGTGGGCCCAGATTCCGAAGAATGGCTCGAGGCCATAAAATCTGAGAGAGGATCCATGTATAAAAGAAAGTATAGACTTTGAAAGAACCACTTGATGGTCGTAAGGCTGTTGAGGGCAGATGGATTTTAAAAGGAAGACAGACAATGATGGTAAGTGTCACCATTAAGAAAGCTCGACTTGTCGTTAAGATGTTTCCCGACAAGTTCAAGGAGTTGACTGCGATGAGACTTTCTCACTCGTAGCGATGCTAAGAGTCTGTTGGAATTATGTTAGCAGTTACTGCATTATTTATGAAATCTTGTAGATAGGATGTCAAAAACCATTGTTTCCTCGACGTTTTTCTTGAGGAAAGGTTGTATGTGATACAACCAGAAGGTTTTTTCAATCCTGAAAGATGCTAACAAGTATGCAGAGCTCCAATAATCCTTCTGAGGACTGGAGTAAGCATCTCGGAATTGGAATGTACGCTTTGATGAGATGGTCAAAGATTTTGGGTTTATACGAAGTTTATGAGAAACTTGTATTTCCAAAGAAGTGAGTGGGAGCACTATAGAATTTTTGATGAATATATGTTGTTAACATATTGTTGATCAGAAATGATGTAGAATTTCTGGAAAGCATATAGGGTTATTTGAAAAGTGTTTTTCAATGGAAAACCTGGATTAAGCTACTTGAACATTGAGCATCAAGATCTATAAGGATAGATCAAAAACGCTTAATAGTACTTTCAAATGAATACATACCGTGACAAGATTTTGAAGGAGTTCAAAATAGATCAGCAAAGAAGGAGTTCTTGCCTGTGTTACAAGGTGTGAGTATTGAGTAAGACTCAAGACACGACCACGGCAGAAGAGAGAGAAAGGACGAAGGTCGTCCCCTATGCTTTAGACATAGGCTCTACAGTATGCTATGCTGTGTACCGCACCTGAAGTGTGCCTTGCCCTGAGTCAGTCAAGGGGTACAAGAGTGATCCGGGAATGGATCACATGACATCGGTCGAACTTATCCTTAGTAACTAGTGGACTAAGGAATTTTCTCGATTATGGAGGTGGTAAAAGAGTTCGTCGTAAAGAGTTACGTCGATGCAAACTTTGACACTAATACGGATGACTCTGAGTAGTAAACCGGATTCATATAGTAGAGCAGTTATTTGGAATAGCTCAAAGTAGCGCGTGGTAGCTGCATCTACAAGATGACATAGAGATTTGCAAAGCACACATGGATCTGAAAGGTTCAGACCCATTGACTAATAAACCTCTCTCACAAGCAAGATATGAACAAACCCTATGGGTGTTGGATTCATTACAATCACATAGTGATGTGAACTATATTATTGACTCTAGTGCAAGTGGGAGACTATTGGAAATATGCCCTAGAGGCAATAATAAAATGGTTATTATTGTATTTCCTTGTTCATGATAATTGTCTATTGTTCATGCTATAATTGTATTAACCGGAAACCGTAATACATGTGTGAATACATAGACCACAACATGTCCCTAGTAAGCCTCTAGTTGACTAGCTCGTTGATCAATAGATGGTCATGGTTTCCTGACCATGGACATTGGATGTCATTGATAATGGGATCACATCATTAGGAGAATGATGTGATGGACAAGACCCAATCCTAAGCCTAGCACAAGATCGTATAGTTCGTCTGCTAAAGCTTTTCTAATGTCAAGTATCATTTCCTTAGACCATGAGATTGTGCAACTCCCGGATACCGTAGGAATGCTTTGGGTGTACCAAACGCACAACGTAACTGGGTGTCTATAAAGGTGCACTACGGGTATCTCCGAAAGTGTCTGTTGGGTTGGCACGAATCGAGATTGGGATTTGTCACTCTGTGTAACGGAGAGGTATCTCTGGGCCCACTCGGTAGGACATCATCATAATGTGCACAATGTGACCAAGGAGTTGATCACGGGATGATGTGTTACGGAACGAGTAAAGAGACTTGCCGGTAACGAGATTGAACAAGGTATCGGGATACCGACGATTGAATGTCGGGCAAGTACTATACCGGTAGACAAAGGGAATTGTATACGGGATTGATTGAATCCTCGGCATCGTGGTTCACCCGATGAGATCATCGTGGAACATGTTGGAGCCAACATGGGTATCCAGATCCCGCTGTTGGTTATTGGCCGGAGAGTTGTCTCGGTCATGTCTGCATGGTTCCCGAACCCGTAGGGTCTACACACTTAAGGTTCGATGACGCTAGGGTTATTAGGAAGACTTGTATGTGATTAGCGAATGTTGTTCGGAGTCCCGGATGAGATCCCGAACGTCACGAGGAGTTCCGGAATGGTCCGGAGATGAAGATTTATATGTGGGAAGTTGTCATACGGTCACCGGAAAGGTTCGGGGCCATATCGGTATTGTACCGGGGGACCACCGGAGGGGTTCCGGGGGTCCACCGGGAGGGGCCACCTCTCCCGGAGGGCCTTATGGGCTGTAAGGGGAAGGGAACCAGCCCCAAGTGGGATTGGGCGCCAACCCCCCAAGGGCCCATGTGCCTAGGGTTTGGGGAAACCCTAAAGGGGGCGCCCCCCCCTTGGCTTGGGGGGCAAGCCCCCTCCCCCTTGGCCGCCGCCCCCCCTCTAGATCTCATCTAGAGGGGGCCGGCCCCCTTTCCCCTTCCCCTATAAATAGAGGGGCAAAGGGAGGGCTGCACCACCATATCCAAGGCGCAGCCCCTCCCCTCCCCAACACCTCTCCTCCTCCGCGTGAGCTTGGCGAAGCCCTGCCGGAGAACTGCCACTCCATCACCACCACGCCGTCGTGCTGCTGTTGGAGCTCTCTTCCTCAACCTCTCCCTCCTCCTTGCTGGATCAAGGCACGGGAGACGTCTCCGTTCCGTACGTGTGTTGAACGCGGAGGTGCCGTCCGTTCGGCGCTAGGATCATCGGTGATTTGGATCACGACGAGTACGACTCCATCAACCCCATTCTCTTGAACGCTTCCGCTTAGTGATCTTCAAGGGTATGAAGATGCACTCCCTCTCTCTCGTTGCTATTATCTCCTAGATTGATCTTGGTGACACGTAGGAAAATTTTGAATTATTGCTACGTTCCCCAACACTAGGAGATAACACCCCTAGTCCTGCTCTGCGGGGTCTCCGCATGATCACTAAGGCACTAGTGAGTACAAATGGTGCTGCTCGAGCTGTATGCTACAAGCAGAAGAAGGCAGACACGCTCTCTCCTTCCTCTAGGTATGAGTCTAGTTCTAACAGGTTCGGAACCCTTTGCATGGGTGCCCTAGGGGTTTATATAGACCTACCCCTCAGGGATACAATAGTAATCTGGCCGGGTGTAGGACCCGGTTGTCAGTGTCTCTGGTCGCCGGCTTCTCCGCCGGCTGCTGGGGCCCGCCGCCTGGTGGGCCTCGTCGACTGGTCTGGTACAGAGCCGACAGGCTGCTCCCACCGCTTGCGGGTCTTGCCGGCCGCTGGTTACTGTAGCTGCAATATTAATGACGCATGCTTGGTTAGGGGAGCGTGGCTACAGTCCCGCCGCTTGGTGGAAGATCACTGTAGCCACTCCCGGTCTCATCTGGTTAATTGTGCATGGGCCCCGAGGGAGGAACGGGCCGCCCGCTGGGAGCCAGCCTCCCTCAGGTCCGACTGGTCAGGCTTTCGCCTATGTCTGGGCTCTCGCTGTCCAGTAGGGCCCACCGCCTGCAGGCCGTACCGACAGGTCGTCGTGGGAACAGGGCTTTGTCTGCCAGCAGGGACGTCAGGGATGGAGTGGCAACAGTGCCACGTACAGGCAGAGATCTCCGCCTATACGGAGCACTGTGGCCACGCCCGACCCTGGATATGGGGGTGATGGGCTACACTGTAGCCTTACCCTGCCTCGCCTTCTTAATGGGAGCGCAGACTCTGAGGGCACCGGGGGCCGCCCGCTAGGAGCTGGCCTCTCTGGAGGTCGCCTGCAAGGAGTCAGCCCATCTTGGAGTCGCTCTCTTGAGCTCTACCGCCTTCTTGCAGCCGGCCTCTTGGGACAGTCGGCCACCAGAAGGCGGCACTTCTTCTTGATGTCTTGAGGGGCGCAGCCAGCCCCGATGTCTTGAAAGGCTCAGGGACTCGGGTTAGGCTACCCGTGGCCCATTACTCCGACAGTAGTCACCGAAGCTGGTGAGGCTTCGCAGCTGTTAAGCCGAGAAGCCTCAGCAGTTTCCTTCTCCGAGAGCTCTGGTCTAAATCTTCGTCTGACGCCTAGCGGGCCGCGTGGAAGGACTCGGCCACGACCAGACGGGCTCGTCCGAAAACATCAAACGCAACGGTGGGAACCAGGTGGCTTACTAGCAAAGCCCCCAGGCCCGCCGCCCGCTGTGGGCATGCCACTTGGCGTCAGCCAGCCAGGCCAACCGGCCCGCCCACGCACGCGATGGGACGCAACAGCAGGCTGGGCCCACCACTACCGAGCCTTGGCATGCGAGTGGATCCGCTGCGATTGGGGCGGCCGGTTGAGCTTCTCCGCGGACTTACCACGCACGGTAAGTCACGCGAAAAACATGGGGACATGGGGTCGTGGGCACAGTTAATCCCATGATCCCACACCCTCCCCCTCGGCTTCATAGCCCGACGACTATAAGTAGGGGGAGGAGGGGGAGCGGCGGAGCACGCGCACCCTCCTGCCCCATTCTTGCCTCTTTCTTCCTCCTCTCACTGCAGTGCCCCCGAGCTCCGCCAGAGTGCTGCCACTGCCCGTTTCCGTCGAGATCTTCCGCCCCGAGCCCTTCTTGGCCCTGCTTTGATCCTCAGCTCCCCTGCCGTGCCATTTGCCTCGCCGAGCTCTTCATGGCGCGCGAGCGGGGAGGAGATTGGGACGGGTCGAACGTCAATGACGACCACATCGCCTTCCTCCGCGAAACGCGGCGCCTTACCGACGCTGGCTAAGTGAAGGCGCGTGCGCCTCCTGAGGGGGAGATTTCGCCGGCGCCAGGGGAGGGCGAGCGGGTCGTCTTCCGCTCGCACTTTATCCGCGGCTTCGGCCTACCGACGAGCGGCTTCCTCCGCTCGTTCCTCGACTTCTACCATCTCCAACCTCACCACATCACGCCCAACACCGTGATGCTTCTATCCGCCTTCGTCACGATGTGAGAAGGCTACCTCGGCATCCTCACCACCATTGAGTTATGGGGAGCGTTCTTCTATACCAAGTTGGGCACCTCAGTCCGGGAGGTGGCTGCCCAGTGCAGCACCTTCGTCGGCGTGCGTCGTCCGCCTCCAAGGAACGCCTTCCCCTCCGTCAAGGTGCCACAGTCGATCAAGATGTGGTAGCAATCTTACTTCTATGTGGAGAACGTCAACCCGGCCGTCGACTTCATCAACCTGCCGGCCTACGAAGCCGGCCCACCGGCTGAGCTTGGGCCAACTGGGGCTACAAGCCGAAGCCTGTGTCAGCAGACGGTGCCGCCGCCATCAACCGACTCCGGGTGCTGACGGAAGCCGAAGGCCTCAAAGCGTCCGACTTGCTGGTCGGCTTCGTCGCGCGCCGGGTTCTCCCACTCCAAGGCTGGCCTCACTTGATCTGCCGGATGAGCGGGCACCGCGACCTGTGCCGGCTGAGTACCAAGGAGATGCCGGCTGCCGAGGTGGCAAACTTGGTGAACGAGATCTCCGACGTCAAGCTGGATGGGTCCTGGCAGTTCGGCAAGCAGCCGTACTCCCGCGCAGACCCGCTGCCTGCCGTAAGCTCTTCAACCTTTTCCCTCTTCCGTGCTTTATCTTGATTCCACTTTGTTGATTTGACCAGTCGACCTCTTACTTTTTTGAAACAGATCTACATGTCCGAGGCGACGGCCACCGTCGTGGGGGCGGGCGGCCCCTACTTGCTGGACCGAGCCGTGAGCGACATGGACGGCCCCAACTTGGGGGCGGCCGCCTTGGAAGATGACACCACATGCGGCATCTACGGAGCAGGCGACTCCGAAGAGGGGGTCGGCGTCGAGTCCTGGCCAGACGACTTCGAGGAGGAGGAGGAGCCGCGCCCTTCACGAGGCGCCGACAAGGCGGACGCGGGCCCCTCTGCTGAGCCGACCGCCCGAGATGGTACGCGAAAGCGTAAACAGGGCGCCGCCTTGTTCGGCAGCGCGCCGAAGAAGGCCAAGAACTCGGCCACTGCGACCAGACGGAAGGAAGCCGCCGTGAAGGCGGCCAAGTTTCAGAAACTCCTGAAGGCGCCTCCCATGGTGTCGGCGTAAGTATCCTTTTCTTGTGCCTTCCTTTCTTGTTGATTCTATCTGAACTTCCTCTCCTTGTCTTCTTTACTTAGGGCTTCGCTCTCGCTCGAGAAGTCAGTCGCCGCCTCCGTTATCGGTTCGGCGGAGGCCTCCACCACTAGCCGGTGAATCGATCCTGCGGCCGACCTCCGGGAGGCACAGGAACGAAACACGCGCGAGGTGCGTGAGGAGTAGGAGGCCGCCTGCCGGGAGAAGGCGGAGGAAGACAAGGCGGAGGCCGCTGCGCTGAAGAAGCTGGCGGAGGCTGAGGCCGATGCCACCGCGAAGAAGCGGCTTGAAGATACCGCACGCCGCCAGGAGCCGCTATTCGTCGTCCCCCCTGAACTCCGCGCCGCCACTGCCAGAGTTTGTGGGGCCGACTGGGGGTGCCAGCGACGGTCACCCTATCATGGAGAGGGAAGGCGGTGATGTCGTCATGCCGGACATAGTCGTGCCTCCACCATCATTGACTGAGGGAGCGCGGGACAAGCAGCCGGCTGACCCGCCGGCGCCACCAGCCGAAAGTGAGATGGTGATGGCCCCAACTCCCGAGGTCCGCACACCATCACGCCGCCGGTTTGCAAAGTAGGCCTTGGTGCCGTGCCTGCTGGAAGTCGGTGCCGCGAGCTCTTCGATCCCGGACGCCGAGGCGACCAGCACTGCGCCCACCGACTGGGTGCGAGGAGGCGGGACGGGCCCTTTGAACCAGGCGATCCTGGACGTCCAAGGCAAACTTTGAGCCGAAGCCGACGCCCTTAAGCGGTGCAACCAGGCATTCCTGGAGTCACGAGCAGCCATCCGGGTATGCTTCTTCATCTTTGACTCTTGTATTTCTTGTACTTCTCTGTGGGGGCGCGCCAGTGCACCCACTGGGTGTAGTCCCCAAGTTTCGGGCCGGCTGCCGAGCAGGCGGCTCAGAGCTTTAATTGGCGAGCTCCAAGTACTGGCTTCATCTGCTATCTTCTTTATAGGACTATCACAACCTCCACGCGGTCGCCTTCAACTCTAACGTCCGAGAGCTGGACCGATGGGCCGTCGACTTGTTGGAGAGCCGAAGTAAGTCCTTGTTTACTTTCTCTGTGGGGGTGCGCTGGCGCACCCGCGGGCTGTAGTCCTCGAGATTCGGGCCGACTGCTGAGCAGTCGGGCCGGATCTCCCTGGCAACTGCTCTTCTTCTTTGTTGATTGTTGATGCCTTTTTCTTCCCCCCTTCTTGCAGAAGCCAACGCTGCCCTGCAGCAGCAGCTTTGTGAAGCCGACACCGCCTTGCGCGCCAAGGAGGTGGAGTGCAGCAAGCTGGCCGAAGAGCGTGACCGGCTGGCCACGCAATTGGCGGATCGGGCGA